>NC_063351.1:41733470-41794136 GCF_021869965.1 Rhincodon typus | reverse complement strand
ACAATTTACATCCATAACCTGGATGAGGACATGATGATTGAATTTGCAGATGACACAAAAACAGTTGGGAAAGCATGCTATGCAGAACACTTCAGGAAGACGTAGAGGGGTATAAGTAGGTTCAGTGAGTGACAAAAATTCAGTAAGTGGACTTTAATGTGGCAAAATGAGAAGTTGCTCACTTGGGCAGGAAGAATAAAGAAGCAGAGTATTTCTTAAATTAAGAACGATAGTGGAATTCTGGTCTAAAGGACGATTTAAGTGTTCTGGTATGTGTGTAACGAAACATTAGCACGCAGATTTTATAGGTAATCAAAAAGACTACAGGAATACTATTACTACAAGAGGAGTTCAACATGAAAGTAAGGATGTTATGCTTCAATTCTACAGGGCATTGGTGAGATAACATCTCAAATACTGTATACAGTTTTGTTCTCCTTATTTAAGGTCAGATGTAAATGCAATGGAGGTGGTTCAGAGGTTTACTAAAGGGAAAGGTTGTTCTGGCTGGATTTGTTTCCACCTGAGGTTAGGATAATGAAGGGCGACTTAATTGAAATGTTTATGATCCTGAATGGTCTTGACAAGGTGGACTTGGAAAAGCTGCTACTTCTCGTGAGTCAGACCAGACCAGGAGGCACGGAACTAAAATTAGGGGTCACCCTTTCAGGATAGGGATGAGGAGAAATGTTTTCTCTCAAAAAGTTGTGCAACTTTGGAGCTTGTTGCCTCAGAAAGTTGAGGTGAATCAGATCTAAGATTTGTGGTCCTGCCACAACCAGTCTTGAATGATGGTGGTCAACTGAACAACTCACTGACAATGATGAGGGAACCCAGCGCATCAGTGAAAAAGATAAGGCTAAGTACCTGCAAGAATCTTCGGCCAGCAGTGATACAAGGTGTGATCAACAGTGCTATCAAGCAGCACTTGTTTGGCAACAACCTGCTCACTGATGCCCAGTTTGGGTTCTGCCAGGGCCACTCAGCTCCTAACCTCATTACAGAATTCGAGAGGTGCGGTTTCTTTATTCATTTGCAGGATTAGAGTGTCACTGGTTAGGCAGCATTTTTTGCCCACCCCTAATTGCCCAGAGGGCAGTTAAGAGTCAACCTCATTGCTGTGGGTCTGGAGTCACATGTAGGCCAGACCAGGTGAGGATGGAAGTTTCCTTCCCTAAAGGTCATTGGTGAACCAGATGGGTTTTTCTGACAATTGACAATGGATTCATGGTTATTAGAAATCTTAATTTCAGATTTTTATTGAATTCACATTCAAATTCCACTATCTGCCAAGGCAGGTGGAGTCCCTGGATTAACAGTCCATCGATAATACCATGAGGCCATTGCCTCACCCTTGACAGGGTGGACTTGGAAAAGCTGCTTATTCTTGTGAGTTAGACCAGATCAGGGAGCACAGAATTAAAATTAGGGGTCTCCTTTTCAGGATAGGGATGAAGAGAAATGTTTTGTCTCAAAAGGTGTACAACTTTGGAACTTGCTGCTTCAGAAAGCGATGGTGGATCAGATTAAGATTTACAGATGAGGCTGACTGCCTTTGAGATTGAAGCTACATTTGACAAAGTGTAGCATCAATAAGCGCTAGCAAAACTGGAATCAATGCGTATCGGAGTGAAACTCTCCATTGGATGGCGTCATACCTGGCACAAAGAAAAAAAATAGCTTTGGTGGTGGGAAATCAGTCATCTCAGCTCCAGGACATCTCTGCAGGAATAATTCAGGGTATGAATATTACTTGCCATTTTTCAGCCTAACCCAGGATATTAGCTAGGACTTGCTGCACTTGGACATGAACTGTTTCAGAGTCCGAGGAGACATGCAATCATTGGCAAACATCCCCTAGGCCTAACCATCTAAGGAAGGGTCACCGGACCCGAAAAGTTAACTCTAATTTTTCTTCATAGATGCTGTCAGACCTGCTGAGCTTTTCCAGCAACTTCTGTTTTTATCTCCTAGGCCCAACCATCTTCAGCTGCTTCATCAATGACCTTCCCTCCATTGTAAGGTCAAAATTGGGGATGTTTGCCGATAATTACATGACTGCTCAGATACTGAAACACTCCACATTCAAATGCAGATAATATCGGAATTGGACTATAAAATGGTAATATTCACACCACAGAACTGCCAACAATGTTCATATCCATTGAGGGAAAATCTAACCATTGCCTCTTGACAACCAGTGATGTTACCATCACTGAATCCCTCACTGTCAGTAACGTGAGGGTTTACTATTGACCAAAAACTGAGCTGTACTCGCCATGTAAATACAGTGGTGACAGCAGCAGGTCAGAAATGATGAATCCTGCAGCAAATAACTGACTTCCTGATTCCCAAAGCCTGTCCACTATCTACAAGATACATCTCAAGATTGTGAGGGAATACTCCCCACTTGCCTGGATGGATGCAGCTCCAACAACACTCAAGAAGCTTGACACTATCCAGGACAATGCAGCCTGCTTGATTGGCACTACACTCACAAGCATTCACTCCACCATCAACGTTCAGTAGCAGCAGTGTGTACATTTACAAGATGTACTGTAGAAATTTACCAAGACTCCTTAAGCAGCACTTTTCAATCTTATAACAGCAAGGGCAGCAGATACATGGGAAAACCACCATCTGCATGTTCCCCTGTAAGTCACTCACCATCCCAACTTAGAAATATAACATTGTTTCTTCACTATCACTGCGTCAAAATCTTGGAACTCCCTCCCTAAAGGCATTGTGTGTCTACACCTACAGCACATGAACTGCAATGGTTCAGAAGGCAGCTCACCACCACATTCACAAGGGGCAACTAGGGACTGGCTATGAAATGCTAGCCCAGCCAGTGACACCCACATCCCATGAAGGAATGAAAAGAAAGTTGAGGTCATTGAATATTTTCTTTCAATCAGAAATGGATGGATTCTTGTCAGGCAGCAGAATCAAAGGTTATTGGGAGTTGATGAGAATGTGGGATCTGAAACACAAACAGATCAGCCACGATCTTATCAAGTGACTATGAAGACTCAAGGGGCCATATGGTCTGCTTCTGGTTGTATTTTGTATATTCATAGGCAAGAACATCATGTTTCCACACTTCATGTGTGTTGACAGGTGCTGGAGATGCTCAGTAAGGAGAATGATGAGAACTCAAGGAATCTTGGAAGGTAGGAGTAATGGGAAACCTGATTTCAAACATCTTTCAATTGAGCACCCATGCTTCAGATTGACTGAAGGTTTTATTAAATATTAGGTCCTTAACTTCTGTCACTGTCACAAGAGCATCCCAGAATTCTCCAGCCACTACAATAGTTGATGCCAACATACGTTTTAACAGAAGAAGATCCAATCAAAAGGAACATCAAACTTTCTGTTAATGTGTTGAAGGAGAGATCAGAGCTAATTTTTCTGTCCTCCTATAAAACACTCATACCTACTGAAAGCTGCACAAGTGTAGGTCATCCGCTGACAGTCCCTCACTCATAATATTTATCCTTAATTTGTCCAAGCAGTCATTGTTGCCCTGTTCCTGATAACCACAAAGGATAATTAGTCATTTAGTGGTTCAGAACCTGAGTGTTGCTGATAAAAGACAGATGGTGTGGAAGCCTTTCATCTTGAACTCATCAGGACAATTCACAAGAAATTCTAAAAAAGAAAGAGAAAATAACATTTATACTGTGAGGGAGGAAATGGTTGATTAGTTGGCAAGTGGACTCTGATTGATAGAGAGGCTTTGTTATAGACAATGCACCAGTAAATTTTAACCAGTTTAAATTTTAAGCAAGATGTATTGCATCTGATGGTCTGTCATTGCCTTCAGGAAGGAACTAAAGAATAGCTGTTATGCATTGTATTGTCCATTTCACCATTGTACAAGATTATGGTTAATACGATAATTCTCAACTCAAATTTCCTCATAACATTTGATTGCCTTACTGATTAAAAGTCTGTCTCTCTCAGAATTTACTTAGCTTTAATTTACTAACTGACCCAGTTTCAACTACCCTCAACAATCCCTTGACAATCCCAAGGGAAAGAATTCCTTAGATTCACTACCCTCTGAGAGAAGAAATTTCTCCTCATCTTTGTCTTAAATAGATGACACCTTGAAAGATTACTACCAGTGCTCTGCTATCTCCATAGTGACTTACTTTAATATCCTAGAATGCATCCCATCAGATTCAGGGGACTTATTGACTTTTAACCCCAATAGTTTCCTTTGAACTTTTTCTCTAGTGATAGTTTTTGTGTTTTTAGATCCTTCCCCTTGAGCCCCTTGATTATTTATTATGTTTGGCAAGCTATTAATGTCTACTGTGAATACTATACTAATTCAAAGTATTTATTCATCTTGTCTGCTATTTCCTGTTGCTCTATTATTATTTTGCCAGCTTCGTTCTCAAAGGGGCTCATGTCCAATTTGGTCTGTCTCTTTTATATATTTGAGGATTATCTTGTCTGTTTCTCTCATCTCCCTCTTGATTAATCTTTTGGGTATCTTTTGTTGGCTTGCAAAATATTCCCAACCCTGTGTTTACCACTAATCTTTGTCACACTATATGTTTTCTTTTCTTTCAATTTGATGCTATCCTTAACTACCTCGGTTAACTGCGGCTATTTATTCCCTTATCAGAATCCTTATTCTTCATTGGAATATATCTTTGTTTTGAGTTATAATTTATTTTATTAAATGCCTGCCATTGTTCCTCAACTATCTTTCCTGCAAAATTCCTTTCTCAGTCAACTTCAGCTAACTCTGCCCTCATCCCCATGTAATACCTTTATTTGAGTTAGCAGAGTTGTTTTGACCCAGGTTTCTCACTCTCAAACTGAATGCTAACTTCTACCATGTTATGGTCATTTTTCCCTAGGTGATCCTTTACTCTGAGATCATTTATTAAATCTGCTTCATTATATACTACCATATCCACAATAACCTGCCTCCTGACAGGATCAACATCATATTGTTCTAGGAAAATGTCCCTAATATACTCTCTTAAGTCTTTCTTGTGGCTACTCCTGGCAATTTCCCCAATGTACATAAAGACTAAAGTCACCCATGATTAATTTACAGTGTCTTCAACATCCCCTCATTATCTCCTGATTTATTCTCTGCGCTACAGAACAGCTACTGTTACGGAGCCTACAGACTACTCCCATCAGTGTTCTATTCCCTTCATTATTTCTTGGTTCCACCCAGGTGAGTACTACATCACCCAATTCAAGATCATTTTGTGCTTTTGTCCTAACTGCATCTTGTACTAACAAAGTTACCGAGCCACCCTTCCTTTCAAAAAATCGTACAGTCGCTGAATATTTAGTTCTCAGCTTTGATTTCCTTGTAACCGTATCTCTGCAGTGGCAATATGGTCATATTTATTAACTTGGCATTTGTGTCATTAATTCATTTGTTTTGTTCTGATTACTACGTGCATTCAATTAGATATCTGTTAATTTTGTCTTTTTATCATTTCTCACACCTTTCCCCCACAAATCCTATTTGCTATGTTTTTGCGCTTGTATATTCTATCCCTTCCTGTTCCATTCTGGGTATCATCACCAATATAGTCACACTGCAATACTGCCATGTCGTTTTGCTTTCTAAATCTCCAAGTTCCTCTCCAGCCCTAAGGAGATATCCTTAACCCTGACACTGGACAGGCTACACAGCCTTTGGGACTCATGAAGTGTACATTTCTTTTGGTCTGTGAAGGGCCTGTACTGTGCTGTACTGTTCTATGTTCTATGTTCTAAGAGACCTGTGTGTTAATGTATACACTCAAGTGTACTATAAGGCAACTAATTCAGGATCATGTAATCATTTGTAATCAAAACCAATCCCTCAAATGAGTCTTGCTGAGAATGACAGCACTTCTTCAAGATTGTTTGCTTTTGTATGAGGGCTCCCAAATATGAATATTAACCCTCTTCCCACTAAAGAGGCTATTCTACCAATTGTGTCTGGGCCAGTAAGAAAAGCTATCCTATTTCCACCTTCTAGGAGCTGGTCCGTAGCTTTACAGATTACTGCACTTTAAGTGCAGATACAGTTTCAATGAGTTGAAGCTTTCCACTTCAATCACCAAACTGGGGAATGAATTTCAGACATGTACCACCCTCTGAGTGAAAACATTTTTTCTTTGCTGCCTTCTACCAATCATCTTAAGTCTGTGTCTCCTGGTAATTGTCCTCCCTGCTAGGAGGTAAAAGGTCTTTCTTGCACACTCTATCTAGGCCCCTCATAATGTTGTACACCTCAGTCAGGTTACCAATTGGCCTCTTCTAAGGAAAGCAACCCCAGCCTATCTTAGAAACAGTAAGAACTGCGGATGCTGGAGTCAAAGATAACACAGTGTGGAGCTGGAGAAACACAGCAGGCCAGGCAGCATCAGAGGAGCAGGAAAGTTGACGTTTCGGGCTGAAAAAGGGTCCTAACCTGAAACGTCAACTTTCCCGCTCCTCTGATGTCGCCTGCCTGCTGTGTTCCTCCAGCTCCACACTGTGTTATCTCAGCCTATCCTATCTTTCCTCATTGCTGTAATTTTCAAGCTCTGACAACATTCTTGAAAATCTCCTGTGCACTCTCTCCGGAACATTCATGCCCTTGTGCTAATGAGGTGACCAAAATTGTGTACAGGACTGTATCTGTGGCCTAACCAGAATTTTAAACGTCATTAAACGTTTTCCCAATTCACACCTTTTTCAACTATGTCTCTGATCACATGTCTCTCCCACTGTTGCTCCCACACCCATTTTCTTGTTAAATGTATTGCCCTCTTATGAGAATGTGTTCAAGGCACAGTTTCAATTGTTGTTGCTGTTACAGTGAGAGCACATTGCGAAGCAACACTGCCACATCACCAGACTAAGAATAAACTCAATCCGACAGCACAGTTGATGGGACCCTCTGTGGGCTTTGAATGTAAATTAATCAATTAGAAAACAGGGGTAAGGTATTGGTGGTGGTGAACAGATGAAAAAACACCATGGGTGATTTAATGGTGGGAAAAGCTTTTGGATACAAGGGGAAAAAACAAAGTTGATGGGAAGAAACCAGGACAGCCCGGAGGTCCAGACAAAATTGCATTGAAAGTAGCTCAGAGAAGCTTTTCTCTCACAGACACTGCCAGACATGTTGAGATTTTGCAGCCATTTCTGTTTTTATTTCAGACACGGTGGCTCAGTGGTTAGCGCTGCTGCCACACAGCACCAGGGACCCACGTTCGATTCCAGCCTCGGGCGACCATCTGTGTGGAGTTTGCACATTCTCCCCGCATCTGCGTGGGTTTCCTCCGGGTGCTCCGGTTTCCTCCCACAGTCCAAAGATGTGCAGGCTAGGTGGATTGGCCATGCTAAATTGTCCATAGTGCCCAGGGGTGTTTAGGTTAGGTGGGTTAGACGTGGGAAATGCAGGGATAGGGGGATGGGTCTGGGTGGGATGCTCTTCGGAGGGGCGGTGTGGACTTGTTGGGCTGAATGGCCTGTTTCCATACTGTAGGGATTCTATGGTTCACTAAGGTTCACTCGGCTGGTTTCTGGGATGAGGGCTTTGTCTTGTGAGAAAAGGTTGAGCAGGATGGGCCAATAGTCATTGGAAGAGTGGGAGGCAAATAGATTCCTAGTATGCAAGAGGATGTAAGGTTATCAGGAGGTAGGCATGAATGTGGAACGTGGGAAAGACTTGAGGGGCCAAATGGCCTATTCTTGCTCTTAACTCTTTTGTTCATGTCTTACTGAAACATAAAATATTCTGACAGGGTTTGAGAGGGTAGATGCTGTAAGATGATTCCCCTTGTGGGTAATTCTAGAATTAGGAGGCACATAAGAGGCATAAGTGGCCTGCCATTTACAACAGAGATGAGGAAGAATTTCTTCTCTCAGAGGTTTGAGAGTTTTTGGATTTGTCTTCCACAGAGACTATAGATTCATAGACTCATAGAGCTGTACAGCACGGAAACAGAACCTTCAGTCCAACTCGTTCACGCTGACCAGATATTCTAAGTTAATCTAGTCCCATTTGCCAGCATATGGCCCATATCCCTCTAAACCTTTCCCATTCATGTACCCATCCAGATGCCTCTTATTTGTTGTAAAAGTACCAGCCTCCACCACTTCCTCTGGCAGCTCATTCCATAAACTCACCACCCTCTGTGTAAAAAGGTGCACCTCATGTCCCTTTTAAATCCTTTCCCTTTTACTTTAACCCATCTTCCCTGCATTTCTGGACTCTCTTGTCCATGGAAAAAGACCTTGGCTATTCACCCTAACCATGCCCCTCATGATTTTATAAACCTCCACAAGGTCACCCCTCAGTCTCTAGATCACTAATCCGGCTACATTACCACTACCCCAACATCTCCTGCATGATTGTCAATGCTCTATTATTGGTGCCTGTGCCTTCAGCTTACTAGCCCCAATGCTTTGGAATTCCCTTCCTAAACCTTTCCACCTCTCCAACTGATGCCTTCTTCAAGATGGCCCATAAACCTGTCTCCTGGACCGGGCTACTGTGTTTCTGTCCTTCGGTGGCTTGGTGTCACTCTCTGTGTGATTACATTACAGTGAAGTGCCCTGCAATTCTCCACTGAGCGAGAGGCACTATACACATGAAAGATGTTGTTATTGTAGTATGGCACACCACATGATTATAACCGACAAAATATTTGTTCAGCAATTCAGTCACTTTCCATATTCACCCAAGAGATCATTTCTCATGGAGCATGTTGCTGAATGGCGGAATTGAGGCAATTTACACTTTTCCAACAAAAGATAATGTGTGCCCATGAGATTTGTCATTAGAAACCAGGGTCAATTAGCACAGTTGCAGGAACCTCAGTCAACCTTTCAGTCAAGAGTTGGCAAAGAAATTAATTCAAATCATACGCAATTAACAACCAATTTTCCATTTCCATAGGAGCAGCAGGCAGTTTTTCAACCAGCCGCTGGATAATTAGATGCTGGTTTATCTTACCTCAACTTCAGTTTCTCACCTTTGCTCCAGATCTCTCAATATCCAACAACAGTTTATCAAACTCCCTGTTGAAAGTTAATTTTTAACATTTGAAATGGGAATAAATTTGACTTATTCGTGCATTAGATTTTAAATAAACCTCCTCAAGTTGATGGCACAACAAGTAGGTGATGGAAAGCACTCAAAACTTCAGCAAGGTCACGGGACACTATAAATAAAACATAACAACTTGGCATTATCCATAAAACATTCTTCAAGGATCGATGTGTGATCTAATCAGGGTGGTCAAATTGATTAGATCTGATGGAGTAGCTGCAACAGCAAAATTAATTTCTCCTGGTAGGAGAATTGAGAACAAGAGGGCATAGTGTTGAAAATTAAAGTCAGACCTCTCACAATTGAAATTAGGAAGCGCACAACAGGCAGTGAAAATCAGTTACTCTCTCTATTAAAAGGCTGTGCAATCCTGGAGTTTTCAACACTGAGACTGATGGAACCTTCAAATTAAAGCGAAATACACCAGATGCTGGAGATCGGAAATAAAAACACAAAACACCGGGGAATCTCAACAGGCCAGGCAGCTTCTGAGGACAGAGGAACAGAGTTAAGTGTTTCAAGTCCTGTAAGCTTCTTAAAAACCGAAAGAACTGCTGATGTTGTAAATCAGCTCCTTCTTTGGAGCTCACACCAGACTGGAACCATTAACTGTTTCTCTCTCCACGGATGCTGCCAGACCTGCTGAGTGAGAAAGTTATAGAGTCAAAGAGTCACACAGCACGGAAACAGACCGTTCAGTCCATGCCCACCAGGTATCCCAAACTAAACTAGTCCCATTTGCCTGCATTTGGCCCCTTTCCCTCTAAACCTTTTCTATCTATATACTTTCCCAAATGTTTTTTAAATGCTGTAATTGTACCCATTTCTATCACTTCCTCTGGCAACTCATTCCATATACCCACCACCCTCTGCAGGAAAAAGTTGCCCCTCATGTCCCTTTAAATCTTTTCCCTTTTACCTTAACCCCTATGCCCTGTGGTTCTGTACTCCTTTATCCTTGGAAAAAGATCTTGGCTAAGCACCATATCTATGCCCCTCATGATTTTATAAACCTCTATAAGGTCACCCCTCAGTCTTCAACGCTCCAGGGAATAAAGCTCCAGCCTATTCAGCCTCTCCTTATGACTTAAGCCCTTCAGTCCTGGAAACATCCTTGTAAGTTTTTTTTTCACGTCCTTTCTAGTTTAACAGCATCCTTCCTTTAGCAGAGCGATGGAATTGGACACAATATTCTAAGAGCGGCCTTACCAATGTCTTGTACAGCCACAACACGACATCCCAACTCCTATATTCAATGCTCTGACCAATCGAGGCAAGCGTGCCAAGACTGGGAGACCGATCCATTCTTACTGCCTACCCATAGGTGTATTGACAGGTTTATAACCAAACTGTTCGATTGTGCTTTCAATGCAGCTTTAGAGAGCAACTAATCCCAGAGTGAGACTTGAACCTGGAGCTGCAGAAGTAGGTATGCTGCCCTCTGCACCACAAGACCACTCCCTGGATTTTGTTTTCGTTTTGTTACTTATTTCCAGAAGGGTGATCATATAAAACCGAATGGCTTTCTTCCGCCACCCATGGTATTTCTTTCATCTATTAACCACCACCACTAAATCGCTCTCGCACCAAATGATTAATTCACAGCAAAGCCTGTCAAGGACAATGTAATAACACCAAAGCTAGAAAGGTAAGAAAGGTAGCAAAGACAAACCAGGAAACTACAGGCCAGTGAGCCTGGCATCAGTGGTAGGCAAGATATTGGAGCGGATACTGAGGGACAGGATCAACCAGCATTTGAATAGTCAAGGTCTGATTAGGGATAGTCAGCATGGATTTGTGTGCGGGAAGGCACGTCTGATAAATCTTTTAGAATTTTTCGAAGAGGAAACCAAGAGGATAGATGAGGGTAGGGCAGTGGACGTTGTCTGTATGGACTTTAGTAAGGCCTTTGACAAGGTCCCACACAGCAAGCTAGTCATGAAGGTTAGGTTGCATGGGATCCAGGGAGAGCTAGTAAATTGGATTCAAAATTAGCTCGATGGTAGGAAGCAGAGGGCAATGGTTGAAGGTTGTTTCTCGGACTGGAGGACTGTGACTAGTGGTGTGTCACAGGGGTTGGTGCTGGGACCTTTGTTATTTGTTATTTACATAAATGATCTGGATGTGAATGTACAAGGCATGATTAGTAAGTTTGCAGATGAAACAAAATTAGGAGGTATCGTTGATAGTGAGGAAGGTTACCAAAAATTACAGAAGTGGGATTGGGAAGTGGGCTGAGGATTGGCAAATATAGTTCAATACAGATTAGTGTGAGGTGTTGTACTTTCGAAAGTCAAACCAAGGTAGGATTTATACAGTAAATGCTCAGGTCCTGAGGAGTGTTGTGGAACTGTTGAAAGCAGTGTCAGAGGTAAGCCAGATTGGTGAAGAAGGCATTTGGCATGTTGGCCTTCATCAGTTGAGGCATTGAGTATCGGAGTTGGGACTTTATGTTACAGTTCTGTAAGTTGTTGGTGAGGCTGCACTTGGAGTATTGTGTACTGTTTTGGTTATTCTGTTATAGGAAAGACGTAGTTACACTGGAAAGTGTACAAAGAAGATTTATGAGGATGTTGCCAGGACTAGAGGGCCTGAGTTTATAGGGAGAGGTTGGCCAGGACAGGACTTTATTCCTTGGAATGTAGGAGAATGAAGGGTGACCTTTTTGGGGTGTATAAAATCATGAGGGGCATAGATAGGATAAATCATAGAATCCCTATAGTGTGGAAACAGGCCATTTGGCCCAACAAGTCCACACCGCCCCTCTGAAGAGCATCCCACCCAGACCCATTCCCCTACCCCTGTATTTCCCACATCTAACCCACCTAACCTAAACATCCCTGGGCAATATGGGCAATTTAGCATAGCGAATCCACCAAACCTGCACATCTTTGGACTGGAGGAGGAAACTGAAGCACCCGAAGGAAACCCACGCAGACACGGGGAGAATGTGCAAACTCCACAGTCACCCGAGGCTGGAATCGAGCCTAAGTCCCTGGTGCTGTGAGGCAGCAGTGCTAACCACTGTGCCACCGTGCCGCCCAGATGAATGCGCATAGTTTTTTTTCCCAGGGATGGGGAATTGAAAACTAGAGGGCATAGGTTTAAGATGAGAGGTGAAAGATTTAAGAAGGACCTAAGGGACAACTTCTTTGTGCAGACAGTGGTGCGTACATGGAATAGATTGCCAGAGAAAGTGGTTGAGGCAGGTACAATAGCAACATTTAAAAAACATTTGGATAGGTACATGGATGGGAAGGGTTCAGAGGGATAGAGACCAAATGTAGGCAATTGGAACTAGCTGAGTGGACACCATGGTCAGCATGGACCAGTTTGGGCTGAAGGGCCTGTTTCCATGCTATATTACTCTATGTCTCTATGATGCTAAAAGCACTCAACCCCCTCTGGTGATCACCTTTCTCTAAAAGCTTTGGCTTTGCGGTTACAATTGAGCCCTGCCCAAGCACTTTCTGTTTTTATTACTAATAGAGTCTTCTTTGGTAAAGGGCCTCAAGAGACATAGAGCAATGGTGAGCAATTGGGATTGCAATAGCAATCAGCCATGGTCTAACTGCATGATGGAGCATGTTTGAGGGACTGATTGCTATCTCCTTTTTCTGTTATGGGATGTGGGTGTTTCTGGTAAGGTCAGCGTTTATTAGCAGCTTGATAGGCCATTTCAGAGTCAACCATGTTGCTGTGGATTTGGAGTCACGTGTAGACCAGACCAGGTAAGGATGGTAGATTTCCTTTTTGTTTATTCTCTCATGGGACGTGGATCACTTGCTGGGCTTATTGCCCATCCCTGATTGCCCTTGAGAAGCTGGTGGTAAGCTGCCTTCTTGAATTGCTGCAATCCACGAGTTGCAGGTAGACCCACATGCCATTAGTGGGGGAAGGCCAGGATTTTGTCGCAATGTGTGTAAAGGACATTAGTGAACTAGATGGGTTTATATGACAATTGATGATAATTTCATGGTCACCATTCCAGACATATTAATCTAAATTCCACCTGCTGCCCTAATGCAATCTGAAGTCATTTCCTCAGAGTATTAGCCTGGGTCTCAGGATTAATAGCCCAGTGACACTACTATGCCGTCACCATCTGCAACCATATACCCATGTTTGGTGCCATGGGCACTTAAGGAACCCTTGCCAACCTCAAACCACTCAGTGTCCTGCTGCCACACTCACCACCCTACCCGCTGCCTCCCTGGTCAATCCATTCTCAACCCCTCACTGCCACTCTCCCATTTGTTGCCTTGCTCCCTCAATCCTGGGAACAGTGAACAGCCTGACAGCTTGATGGTGTGTGAGAGGGGGCGTGGTGAGAAGTTAGCAACAGGGTGGACAAGTGCTGGGGAGGACAAGCCTGATAAATAAATTCACTTAAACCATTTGCAGAACACCCATTTTATTGATCTTACTCCTTAATGCAGACACCTCACTGCAGCATCACAGGTACTCTGACTACATGGATAGTGAGTGCGCTCCCAGGCAGTTGTGTTGGTAGCAATTACAGCATTTGTTAGAAACACAAATGAAGTACAAGTGGAAGCAGCTCTTCCTGAACGGGCTGGCAAGCAGCAGGCAACAACAGGACACCCCTTGCCCTTCATGAGCTGATTCTGGAGCCTGGGACTCTGCCATGCTCCGAAAAAAGAGACAAATATCATGATCAATGGCTGTGGCTACATTTCTGGGAGCTGACCAACGGCATTGGGCAGTTGGCCTGGGGCTCCTCTCTCTTCCTTGATAAGTCGCTATATCTCAGTATAACTACTTCACCAAATCCAATCAGTACACTTCTTCAAAGAGTAGCATGAGGCCGAGCCGAGAGCATACACACCACTCCAGTTGTTGGAAAGGCAGTGTTTCTGACAGCGTAGTTCTCCGTCAGCACTGCAGTGGGAGCATCAGCTTGGAATTTATGCTCAAGACTCGTAACTGGGTCCTGAGCCTACTGTAATTCTGGGAAACATCTATCTGGTCACTTCACAATGCCTCCCTCACTCCCCACCATACAAAAAATACACAGAGTAGCTCCTCCTCCTGATAAATATTTTTAATTAATCCATTCAGAGATGTTGTGACAAGCCTCTGAAGCAGATGGGACTTGAATCCAGGCCTCCTAGCCCAGACACAGGGACACTACCACTGTAGCAGAATAACCCTCAAAATTAGTTCTTCTTTGTACGTCCTAAGGTTTTTCCAATTTGAAATTGCTGCTGTTCACAGCTAGGACTTGCACATAAACACTGAACTGACATAGCATCTGCAACATTAGCAGTCACAAGAACCTGAATCCATGGTGATTACGTTATCATCCGAGACACAGCTGACACTTCAATAAAGGCAGCGCAATCAGAATAGAAAGCAGGGAGACTGAGAGCTGACCTGATCCAGGCCTGTGAGATTCTGATAGGACTTAACATGGTAGATGCAGAGAGGATCGTTTTACTTGTGGGAGAGACCAAAATTGGAGCCATTAATATAAAAGTTACTCATAATATCATCAGGAATTCAGGGGAAACCTTTTTTTCTACAGAATGATGATAATGTGAAGTTTGCTCCCACAATGTATGGTTGAGGTGTGGAGTCCTTAACTATATTGGAAAGGGAATTAAATGACTATTTAGGTTCTTTACTTAGAGAGTGGTAGGGGCGTGGAATGCATTGCTGGAGAGGGTAGTGGATTTATTCATTAGGGGCATTTAAGCGGCTATTAGATAAGCATATGGATGATAGCATAAGGTAGGGGTGGAGGTTAGATAGACCTGAGCTTTAGGGTAAAAGTTCGGCACAACATCGTGGGCCAAAGGGCCTGTACTGTGCCGTACAATTCTATGTTCTATGTTCTATGTGTGGGTGAAAAGACTAGAAGGATATACAGGGCGGGGTTTGGCAGGTAATAGTGGTCAGGGGTGGTGAGATGAAGAGAAGTTGAACAACATTTGTGTGGATTGATATAGACCTGTGGGGCTGAATGGCCTATTTCAATGCAGTAGATTCTTTGTAACTCTCCCACCCTCTGAAACTTGACGAGAAGGGTCAGTATTAGTTACTGATAGACTGAAGTCATTCCTCACAAAAGAAAGGAAGACTTGCATTTACATAGTCTCTTTCACAACCTCAGGTGTCCCAAAGGGTTTTATAACCAATAGAGTACTTTTAAGTCAAAGTTACTGTTATTATGTGGCAAAAAAGTTGGTCAATTTGTGCACTGCAAGCTCCCAAAAACCACAATGCACCAAAAATTTACGAGATCCTTAGACAGCACAATCCAAACCCCCAGTCACGACCATCTAGAGGCACATGGGAGCACCACCACCTGCAAATTCCCCTCCAAGTCACTCACCATCCTGACTTGGAAATATATCATCATTCCATCATTGTTGATCGGTCAAAATCCTGGAACTGCCTCCCTAATGGCATTGTGGGTTGACCTACAGCACATGAACTGCTGCAGCTTAAGAAGGCAGCTCACCACCACCTTCTCAAAAGCAACAATGGGCAAGCAATAAATGGCCCAGCCAACAATACCCACACCCGAGTGAATTAATAAACAACCAGATCATCTGTTTTTGTGCTGTTCTTTGAAATGATGGCCAGGATGCTATGGAGAAAGTTTCTGGCCTCCTTCAAGATAGTGCCATCTACCTGAGAAGACAGACAAGGCCTCTGCGTAGTGGAATAGATGACACCTCTGACAGTGCTGTGCTCCCTAGGTGCTGTTCAGGGTGTATTATATGTTTACCTTTTCAGAGTGGAAGTTGAATCTGTCACCTTCTGACTCGGTGTGTGACAGTATTAGCCATCGAGACAGGACCGAAATTTCCAAGATATGATTTTTTAAAACAAAAGTAGTTCCTCGCAGGAGAGCGCCAGGATTCAGGCTGAACGTAAGGCACTGTCATAGCCAGGGAAATGGGATCTGTGGTGGTTGAACAGCTGAGTGAGGGATGGCTGGTTGCTGGTGAGGAGGACAGACTGTGATGGAATGAAATCCATTCCTGTATTGAGGTGAGATTTCCTCTATTATTGTTACCTGGCTCCTCTTGTCACTATTCCAGACCCAGTTCCCAAGAGTTTGCATACCCTGTTATTAGACAACATGACCTGATTTGTACCCCTAATCACACAATTGATAATCAGTTGCTGAAATTGCCTTGAGCATAGACAATGTTTTAATTAGTCATTAATTGAAAGTCATCCAACTATCAGTGGGCAGACTTCACTCCACAGTTCCTGGCACAAAGCCAAAGGTTAAAATAAATGTGGCTGCACAGAGTCAATGATAAACATTTCAAATGCATCACTGCCTTTCAAACTGTCTAATTCGTTCCTTGGCACAATCTTTGCTGTTTGTCCAAAGATGCAAGCCCCTACTGGCATTCAATTCCACAGGCACTGCCAACCCTCTTGTTATCTCACTCATGGAGCGATTCTGCATTATTGGCCCAGGGAACTTGAGTTCCATCTCCACCCTCGGACATCTGAGACTTAGACTGCAGTTTTAAAAATCTGGAGGTGCACTGCCTGAGGGTGTGGTGGAAGCGGTTTCAATCAAGAATTTCAAAGGGGAATGAGATGGTTATTTAGAAAGGAAGAATGTGCCAGATTATTGGGAGAGGGCAGGGATTGTCTCTGGGCAAATTGTCCCTGTGAACAGGCTCAATGGACGGAATGCTCTCGTTCTGATGGCGTAAGCATTCTGCGAAAATTAAAAATGTGTTATCAGTCAAATGAAGCTACCAGGTTGACAGTGGAAATCCAACTAGTCACAGTCTGGGCCTATATGTGACTCCAGTCTATACGGACATGTTGACTGTTAACTGCCCTCAGAAGTGAGCTAACAAGACACCCACCTATGGAAGTTCAAGAAAGAAAAGGCATTATGGGAACACCAAACAGTTTGTTCAAAGGGTCAAATACTACCTTCTCAAGGGGTGAACAATATTGGCTGCTTTGCCAGTGGCAGTCACATCCCTACAAAACTGTAGTGATGTTAAAGTGAAGTACTGTGGATGCTAGAGGTCTGAAATAAAAACAGAAAGTGTTGGAGAAACTCAACACTGTGTGTCAACATCTGTGGAGAGAGAAACAGAGTTAACATTTCAAGTCTGATAAAACCATTCTTCAGAACTGAGGGAAGTAAAAAGTGACAGGTTGTGTGCTGTAGAATAAAGTAGAGGGGAGCATGTGGAACATGTGGTAGAAGTGCACCAAAGCCAAAGGAAAAGGGAAAGTTAATGTAGCAGAGGAGCAATATAGATGAAGAATTGGCGTTAATAGTAGTTATTAATAACATAACACAGGTCAGCTCTGTAGAGCACAATCCAATACAAACAAGACACTAGTGCATGGGGAGGGAGGTGGGTAACCAAAATGGAAGACAGAGTTCCTGGCCTGAATTAGTTGAACTCAATGCGGAGGCCTGCAGGTTGTAAAATGTCTAAGCAACTGGACAATCGTGGTAAGTGTTGAAGAGGAGATCAGTTCTTTGAATGAGATGTTAAACTTTATTCAATCATTGGATGCAGACATTGCTGGCTGGGCCGGCATTTATTGCCCGTCCCGAGTTGCCATGGAGCAGGTGTCATGGTGGAGCTGCCTTGAACTGCTGCAGTCCACGTGTTGTAAGTAGACCCACAATGCACTCAGGGAGGGAGTTCCAGGATTTTAACCCAGTGACAGCGAAGGAACTGCAATATATTTCCAATTCAAGATGTAATGTGGCTGGGAGGGGAACTCACAGATGGTGGCTCACCTGAACTGAAGGCCCAGCTCCTCTCACAGATGAACATGAAACCTCCCACATTGCCATATCAAAGAGCAGGGAGTCCTTCCCAGTGATCGCTGTCTGTTGGATCTTGCTATGCTCAAATTGCCTGCCCTGTTTCCTCCTTTATAAGAGTAAAAAAACTACCAGACATTTTGAGATGTCCCAAGGTTGGGAAAAGTGCTACCTAAATTGAAGCCTTCGCTTTAACGGGTGCTTTTTGCATGTTATAACTAGATTGGCAAGAGACAACATAGAGTGAAAAAGCTGTTCTGACAAGACGAGTTCAGATTTTTGATTGACGTGACTGAAAGACAAATAAAAGAACATTGTCTCCCGCAGTAAGAGGCAATTTTGAGGCTTAGATTTCGTTTGTGACAGGATTTCAGTGATCTTCATCCTATTACTGAAGAAATGAATTTATTCCGGACTGCAAATGTGCCACACTAGCGAATTCCATTTCACCAACTTCCACATTCACAAATTTATATCCAGGAAAGAAATAGAGAAATGTATGACCTTAACCCTTATCTTGCTAGGCATAACACTGCACAGTTAAAGACAGATTAGTCCTTGCTATACTGAACACAACACACAAGAAAAATTATAGGTTGTCGAGAAAGGGACGTTAGCAATATGGATACAAACTGAATGAGAGCAAACAGAGAGAAATGGTTAATTGATATTTTTTTGGGCTGGAGGAATGTTTGTAGTGGAATTCCCCAGGAGTTGTCATTGAATCCTTGGTTTTCCTAATACACAGAGTCATAGAGTCATACAGCATGGAAACAGACCCTTCAGTGCTAACCAGTCTATGCTGAAAATAATCCCAAACTAAACTAGTCCCACCTACCTACTCCTGGTCCATTTCCCGACAAACCTTTCTTATTCATATACTTATCCAAATGTCTTTTAAATGTCGTAACATACCTGCATCCACCACTTCCTCTGGAAGTTCATTCCTCACAAAAACCACTCTCTATGTAAAAAACTTGCCCCTCATGTCTTTTTTAAAGGCCCTCCTCTCACCTTAAAAATGTGCCCCCTAGTCTTAAAATCCCCCATCCTAGGGAAGAGACAGCTACCATTAACTCTACATGTTCATGATCTAGATCTCAGCACGCAGGAGATAATTCAAAAGTTTGTGGATAACACAAAACTTGGAAGAATTATAAACTCAGAGGAGGACAGAATGGGAGTATCGTGCAAGAACAAGGAAGTGCTGTCAAACTTGTACAAGGCACTTATTAGACCTCAGCTGGAAAATGTATACAGTTCTGGATGCCACATTATAGGAAAGATGCTACTGCATTGGAGAAAGTGCAGAAGCAATTTACAAGAACGGTTCCAGGAATGAGAGACTTCAGTTATGAGGCTAGATTGAAGAAGTTAGAGAGAAGAATGCTGAAAGGAGGTTAAGTAGAGGTTTTCAAAATCACGAGCGAGCTGAATAGAGTGAGTAGGGAGAAACTGTTCCCATTTGTAAAAGGATCACGAATCAGAGGACACATGTTTATAGATTTGTTAAAGAGGTAAATGTAAGGTGAGAAAAGTCTTTCACTCAGCAAGTAGTTAGAGCATGGAATGCTCTGCCAGCTAGTGTGATGAAGGCAGCTTCAGTTGAGACTTTCCAGAGGCAATTGGCTGATGATTTGGACTGAAATAATGTGTAATACTGTGGGGATAAAGGTAAGTAACAATGCTCATTTGAAGAATGGGTGCAGACACAATGGACTGAATGGCCTCCTTCTGTGCCATAACACTCCTGTGAATCTGTGACACAGGGATTAACCTTACACTGCTGGAAAACAACTCTATACAATTATATAGGAGTAAACACATACTCTGTACTGTTCTGCAGTGAGGAATCCATCTCTTCATTAGTCAAACAAGCAAACTGATACTGCGCCCAACATGCCTGTTTTGAATTTGTCACTGTGTTAATTACAGGATAATGGTCCAAACCAAGTCAGCAAACTCCTTCTCAAACTTTTCCACTTTCTCTTTCTCTTTCTCTTTCTCTCTCCCTGCCCTTTTTTACATCAAGTATCAACCACAGCACATCATTAAGAATTGAAAATGATTTGTAAGAAAGAAACCCTAATTAGACCATAACAAGGCAATTAAAAACAAGCACCTGCACATTACAAATAGAACATTATGCTGTTAGTCCAAGAATCTAGGTGCAGTTGCTTTTTGTTATTGTATGGTTCTGGTTTCAGTTATTTCAAGGATAGGTCTGCAATTACATCAGGAGCCTGGACACTGCTGTTGAGTTAGTACAATCACTTCCTCTACACTGCCCATCAAACACTCCGAGGACAGGTACAGCACGGGGTTAGATTCAGTGTGAAGCTTTTTCAACAGTGTCCTCATCAAACACTCCCAGGACAGGTACAACACTGCTGTCATTATAGTACAATCAATACCTGCAGGGATATGTGGAGACAGCTTTACTCTGGGTCTAACCCCAAGCTGTAGCTGATCTGGGTGTGTTTGAGGGGACAATGTAGAACCACTTTATTTTTAGCTCAAAAGAGTAGAGGGAACTTTATTCCATACCTAACACTGTGCCGTACCTGACCTGGGAGTATTTGTTAGGGATAGTGTTGAGGAGGCTTTACTTTCAGTTTAAAAGTGTGGGGGAAGATTTACTCTGTATTGCACCTCTCCTTGGAGTGTTTGATGGAGATGGTGTAGAAGGAACTTTACTCTGTATCTAACCCTTTGCTGTACCTGTCCTGGGAGTGTTTGATGGGCAGTGAAGAGGAAGCATTATTTTGTTGCTGAACCTTTCTTGGGAGTGTAGAGGAAGTATTACTCTGTATCTAACCACACCGTAGAGAACATTGGTCAACCATTTCTGCCGCTTTCTGTCCAGGTTTTTGAATTTGAATGGCTACAGGCATTTCTTTGTTCCTATGCTGGCCTGAGGGGTCAGACTGGTAAGAAGCCCAGATCCCCTGGGAACCCAGCCAATGCTGCATGTTATGCCATTGATAAGATAACTTGACCATGTGTTGTGGCCAGAACCCAACAGATGTCATAATCCAGAGTGATCAACACTGCGGCACATGCCCTTAGTCACTCTCAGCGATGGATAGCCACCCTAAACATTGCAATATGCTCCTTCCTACCTTCTTTGAACCACCTCCTCCTATTGCCCCTGATAGAGTGAAAAATTGCTGCTCTGCTGGAAAAGGCACCCCAATAATCCAAGCTGCCATCTTTGTGTTGAGGTGTTCAACTAAGGCTCCCTATCTGCTCAGGTGAACATGAAAGATTCTACAGTATAGCAGAGAAGATCTCCCCAGTGTCCCAGGATCGAATCACTATCTCTCAACCAACATTACTCAGATTACCTGGCCCCTACTGTATTGCTGTTGGTGAGATCTTGCTGTGTCATCAGTATTTCTAATATCACAACAGTAACTAGACTATAAAAGTATTTCATTTGGTTCTGGAACATCCTGAGGTTGTGAAAGGCACTCCAGGAATGGAAGTCTTCATTTTTTTTTTGGTGACAAGCTTATGATGAAATGCAATCCTGAACTCACCATAAATGGGACACCAGAAATTGTTGGCCCTGCAGAGATTGCCGTTGACCTCTGGACTCCCAAAATAGGGTGATAGGTCAGGGGAGGTTCAACATTACAGCTCAAATGGCCCTCATCTTGAGAAATGCAAAATGTACCAAATAAAAAGACGTTATCACTACACCAAACAGAAAGTGTATTTGATAGGACAGGAAGGCTCATTAATGCTCCTGAACAATACTCCCTGGTGAGTCTTTTCTCTGCGGCTGCTTTCTGCAGCTGAACAGTTCGCAGTAATGAGCAGCTTCAGTTAAACCAGGTTTGTGATGAACTAAACCTGAGGGTATGCTGGGAATAACATTCTGAGGATCCACAGTGGGTAGAGTGAGGGCTGATCAGAGAGCCAACGCCACATTGTGCCTTACACCTTAATTATTTATCAATAATTCCGCGGTTACCATTTGCTTCTATTTTCTCCAGAGGGATGTTTGGAGATAATGAATTTACCAGGAAATTAAAAGAGAAAGTTATTCCCAATTTAGAAGGTGAACTGATGATCTAATGAAGGAGTTTTAAAGTTTAATAGATTCTAGAGTATAAGAGAGAGAAACGATATCCTTAAATTTGATGAACTGAAATTGGAAAAAAGGGAGGATAATTTCTCTATTAAACCTTTGTCCTTCAGTGAGAAGCCAGGCAGCAGTTGGGCACAAAAGACAATGGAAATTTGGAATTTGTTCCAGAGGACCTTTCAAAATTGATTGAAATAAATTGGATTAAGAGACTTGGAGCAAAAGCTGGGAAATGGACATGTGGTATGCACAGATCAGATATGATCCGATTACATACGAACATATGAATTAGGAGCAAGTGTAGGCCACTCGGCAGCTCAAGCATGTTCTGCTATGCAATTTGATCATGGCTGATCTGATTACATTCTCACTGATCCCACCTTTCACCTCCCTGCTGATCTGCCTTAAAAAAAATTTAAAAGCCCCTGCTTCCTCTACCTTTGAGGAAAGACTTCCAAAGAGTCATGGACCTTTGTGAGGAAAAATAATTTCATCATCTCTATTTTTATTTCTGTTTTAATTGAACAATCCCTTTTTGTAATTGTCATTGTTGGAGGTCAGTTACCTCAGCTCCAGGACATCTCTGCAGGAATTCCTCAGTGTGGGGCCCCAGCCCAACCATCTTCAACTGTTGCATCAATGATCTTCTTCCCATCATAAGGTCTCAAGTGGGGATGTTCATCGATGATAGCATAATGTTCAACACCATTCATGACTCCTCAAACACTGAAGAAGTCCATGCCCAAATGCAACAAGATCTGGACAATATCCAGGTTCAGACTGATAAGTAATAGGCAATATTTGCACCACGTGAGTGCCAGGCAATGACCATCTCAAGCAATAAAGAATCTAACCAGCCCCTTGAAATTACCATAACTACCGTTGTTGAATTCCCACTATCACATCCTGGCGTTACCATTTACCAGAAACTGAACTGGATTAGCCATATAAATACTATATCTACAAGAGAAGGTCAGAGGCAAGGAATCTTGTAGTGAATAATTCACATTCTGACTCCCTAAATCCGGTCCACGATCTACAAGGCACAAGTCAGGAGTGTGTTGAACTATTCTCCACTTGTATGGATGAGTTCAGCTTCAACGACATTCAAGAAGCTTGACACCACCATTGGCACGACATCCACAAACATCCACTCCCTCCACAACTGATGTACAATAGCAGCAATGTGTACCATACCCAAGGCGCACAAAACAAATTCACTAAAGTTCACTAGACAGCACTTTCCAAACCCGTGACCACTTCCAACTAGAAGGACAAGGGCAGCAGATATGAGAACACCATTACTCGCAAGTTCCCCACCAAGCCACTCACCATCCTGACATGGAAATATATCACCGTCCCTTCAGAGACATTAGGTCAAATTCTGGAACTCCCTCCCTAATGTCATTGTGGGTCTACCTACTACACATGGACTGCAGCAGTTCGAGGAGGTATCTCACCACTACTAACACAATGCAATCCAGGCAACATCCTGGTAAAACTTTGTTGCACCCTCTTCAAAGGCTCCATATCTTTCCCTATAGTGTGGCGACCAATATTACACACAATACTCCAAATGTGGCCTAACTGGAGTTTTACACAGCTACAACATGAGTTACCAATACGCAATACCGCTACCAATGAACACAAGCATGCCATTCGCCTTCTTTACCATCTTATCTACTTGTGTTGCCACTTTCAGGGAGCTATGGACTTGCACCCAAAGATCTCTCTGAATATTAATGTTTCTCAGGGTCCTGCCATTAATTGTATACTTTCTTCCTGCATTTGACCTTCCAAAATGCATCATTCCACTCTTCTCTGGATTAAACTCCAAATGCCATTTCTCCACCAACTTTCCAACTATTCTATGTCCTGCTGTATCCTTTTATAACCTTCCTCACTATGCACAACACCACCAACTTTCATGTCATCCATAAACTTACTAATCAGACCACCTATATTTTCATCCAAGTCATTTATATATATTGCAAACAACAGAGATCCCAGCACTGATCCTTACCGAACACCACTGGTCACGGACCTTCAGTCAGAGAAACACCCATCCACCACTACCCTCAGTTTTCTATGACCAAGCCAATTTTGTATCCAACTTACCAAATCACCTTGGATTCCATGTGACTTAATCTTCTGGACCAGCCTACTATAATGCAGCTTGTCAAATATTTAAGTAAAAATATTTAGAAACTTTTAAGCGACTCTTGGATAGGCACATGGAGGATAGTAAAATGTAGGGTATGCAGGATAGTTTGATATTGGTAGGATAATAGGTCGGCACAACATGGCGGGCTGAAGGGCCTGTACTGTGCTGTACTGTTGTATGTTCTGTGGTTTTTTTCTAAAATCTATGCAGACAACATTAATTGCCCTACTCTGTCACTTATTCAAAAAAACTCAATCAAATTTATGAGACAAGACCTCCCCCGCACAAAGCCTTGCTGACTATCCCAAATAAGTCTATTCTTTCCCAAAAACAGGTAAATCCTGACCCTAAGAATCTTCTCCAAAATATTTCCTACTACTGATGTAAATCTCACTCGCCTCTAATTTCCTGGATTATCCCTGTTGGCCCTCTGAAACAAAGAAACAACATTGGATGTTCTCCAGTCTTTTGGTACCTCGCTCGTGGCTAAAGTGGATATAAAGGTCTTTGTCAAGGTCCCGGCAATCTTCTCCCATACCTCCCTCCATAACCTGGGATGGATCCCATCAGGCTCTGGGAACTTATCTACCTTAAAGTTTTTCAAGACACCCAATACCTCCTCCTTCTTAATATTGACATGCCCCAGAATATCAACATTCACCTCGCTAATCTTAGCATCTTCCATGTCCTTCTCCTTGGTAAAAACCAAGTTGAAGTATTCATTAAGGACCTCACCCACTTCCTCTGGCTCCACGTATAAACTTCTTCCTTTGTCCTTAGGTGGACCTGTTCTTTCCTTAGTTACTGTCTTGCTCATAACATACGTATAAATGCCTTTAATCCTACTTGCCAAGGACATTTCTTGGCCCCTTCTTGCTTCCTAATCCCTTGTTTAAATTCTTTCCTGCTTCCTTTAAGTATCTCAAAGGCTTTGTCTGATGTCAATTTCTTAAAATTTACAAATGCTTCCTTTTTCTTTTTGGCTGACTTTTCCTTCTTACTTGTATCAGGCTAGGCTTCTGTGAGGGGAAGGATGTCCATATGACATCCTAGACAGAAAAAGGCTCCACCCACTTGTGTCATAGATTTATTCCGTATTACTTAGTGACTGGTTACATTACATCTAAGATAAATAGTCTCTTGTGATACATTAGACTCAACTTCAAATGACACATTACTAAATTAGTTACAAGCTGTTAACACTCATAGCAACAACTCAGAAACCAATTAGGATACATGGAGAACTAGCTAGCTCCTCCCAGATCTGTGTCTCATGCTGGGTGGAGCTTATCTTGTGACATTAGTTAACTCTTTCAGGTCCTAACTGCTTTATACAACAACAATCAGATTAGCCATGATATTACTGAAGGGCACAACAGTCTTGAGGGGCCGAATGACCTCCTCACACTTCTAATTCGCACGTTCCTAACTAGATTTGTTCAATCCTTGCATCAATATAATAACTGGGAATTTTTCTTAGCTCTGTCTCAAAATAAACTGGAATTTTCCAGTTTTGTGATTTGCCAAGTGACCTTCATGGCTGACCTGGATATAATCTCTGGATTGTTGCACTGAAGTTTCTGGGCTGACCCGACCGTGACCTGAACCCTGGACTGCAAAAATACAGATACTTGAACTGTGGTGGCACCAAACACCAAAGTGACCATGGCCTACCCTTTGGACTAGAACCAAATGAGCCCATTGAATAAGTGTGGCAGTAGTCCCTGACTGGCCAAAGTCCCCCTTCACCCGATTAAACACTGCTCCCTTTTGACTTTAACACATTTGCCTCAAGTGCATGCAGTGCGCTTGCTGCTTGAACTGCTGGTATATGCTGCAGATGTGATGATGCTGTAACCCACTGATGCACCCTTGACTGTTCAGTATTCTCCACAGTTACAAGCTGCCTGCCTCTCCCTCTGTGCTAAGAAGCATTGCAGGCCACAGAAGGTGGAAACCTGTAACTGAGCACTAAGGATTCTGTGCACTAAGGATGCAATATGACCCACAAAGTGGCTGGCAGCCTGTAAGTCAGCCTAAAAGTCAATGAATGTGCCCTGTGAAAGCAATGTGAAGTAAATAGAGACGGGTAGGCTTCATGTCAATGTGTGCTCACTAAGAAAGCAAGGTGAGAGCCTACGTAGAAGTATGAAATACATGTGTGTTCCTGCACATGAAGCAACAATAAAGAAGCATGCAAATGGTAAGTGACCCTGGCCTTGAAAGTAAAGTGTGGAAGGGCTGAAGTGTGGGGAAGTTGTTACTGAGAGCAGCCATGTTGATTTAGTGGGGCTGGTGGTTTGCCGTTGCCAAGTTGCATGGGGAAAGAGTCAGGAGGATGGTGGCTAAGGATTATACAGGGATATTGTTGTGAGGAAATAACTGGATGCTGGCGAGCTACAGCTGCCGGATACCCTCTCCGACTTACTTGTCAGGAATTTGTGTTGTCTAGTTTCTTGGGGAAGGATAGACGAATTGGAAGTGAGGTGAGTTGGGTGCTTAATGAAATGCAACGTATTAAAGTAAGGTAGTCACAATCAATGGCGAGATTGAGAAGTCACCACTTAAGGCTCTGGGGAAAATTGCAAAAATGTGTCTCGAGGTTGAGATTTATTCCTCAGAATTTTTCTCCCTTTCTCAGTGTAGGTTATGCCGCATGGGAGAAGGGAAAACTCAACCCTGGAGAAATTTCCTCTGTTTGATAAAGGAAAGCAATGATAGAGTGAATGCGTCATTATGTCTGACGGACACATTTGGTTCGAGCTGTTCTAAGTTAGTAAAAGGGATGAAAGAAAAGTAACAGCTTTTGAAATGGAAAATTGCTTTAAATTTCAGGACCAATAATTAAAATTACTTCTTTATTCAATGTTAGCCTCAATTTGTGTCTTTATCTTTTGCATGGCTTAACTGGTTCTCTTAATATTTCTGGTGTTAGGGACTTGCCTGGGTTGTAATACATCATAAAGATAAGCTTATGATTGAAATCAATGCACTTGGTTGAAAAATCCTCAACTGTCATGTTCTTTGGCAAATTTTACAAAGTTGCAGTCTCTACCCCTCCCACATATCCTTGCCAAAAATAGTGAGATTAAATGAAATTGCTTCATTCTGTTGTGTAAGCAGTTTCAACTCAAAATGTAACACTCATTACACTGCTTGGGTAAAGTTATCTTCAATAACACTCGCAGGTTATCTGTTGACCAGTGAGTCGATTTCCATCATAAACTCTGCAGTAAACTGTCAAGAATGTCCTTGCAATTAAGGTCCCTAATGTTTGAAAAACAGCTTGTAGGTTTGGAATCTTATTGATTATCATGACTTTTGACTTAATTTCCACTATTTATTTCACAGTTAACTAGTCATCTAGGGTAAGCCATTCAATAGGACTTCAAAGATCTAAAATACCTTTAGGGCTATGTAATGGCATCTTGCTTCAGTTCTTTCATTTCTCACATGAAATGCTTTTGTTTGAAATGCTCTGAGTGACGGGAATTGGATTATTGTCTATACAGGAAGATTATGCAGAGCTTTGGGGAGAGAGTGGGAGAGTGGCACTAGTTTAATTGCTCCTTCGGTGAGCCAGCACAGACGTAATAGGCCAAATGGCATCCTTCTGTGCTGTAACTATTCTCTAATTACGCTAGACCTTTGGTTTATTAGTCCACTGTAATAACCACCACACTGCATTTCTCTTCTGCAGTACTGGGAGCCAGTGGCCTGTTTCTAACATTTAGAAACATCAAACAAGTTAGACAGAGATAGTAAGAACTGTGGAGTCAGAGATAACCAAGTGTGGAGCTGGAGGAACACACCAGGCCAGGCAGCATCAGAAGAGCAGGAAAGTTGATGTTTTGGGTTGGGACCCTTCTTCAGAAACAAGCTAGGCAGCCCCTGTTGTGGCACTGTAACAAAATCAAATAGTCAGTGGAAATGCACAGACCTGGAACAGAAACTTACCAAGATTCAACAAAAATCTCGCCTCTGGGATGATGATAGACCCCAGCCCCTGCAGTACCCTACCCACCAGCCACAGAGACTTCTACCGTATCAGCAGATTCTGCTTGATCCTTTTCCGTGGCCTCTCAACAGTGGACATAACCATGGAAGATCTTCCTGTTTTTACGTTGAAAGCTATTGCACACATTTTTATGTAAAAGGTGAGTGACTGAGATTGCGAAGACTCATCAGAATAGGAGCTGGCTATTCAGTTGCTCAAACCTGTTTGCTTTTCAATATGATCCTGGCTGATCTGTATTTTAAATTCCACTTACCCACTCTGCGTTTGTAACCCTAAATCCTCTTATCCAACAAAAATTGATTAATCTGGATTTTCAACCAGCACACGTCTCTTTTATCTTTTTCTCTTAATCCCAACTTCCTTTCGTTTCTCTTTATTTCTCTTTCTTTCTACGATTTATTGAAATAATTCTAATTTGTGTTTCCTGATTTATACTTCCTGGTTTAGACTTTGTGTGTCTCAGTGAAAAATTCTTCAAATTGATGGGCTGAAGGGTCACTCTGTTGCTTCCGCTGCTCACACATGCCGCTGTTTCCCTAGTCACACTGGAAATGGTCTCCAGATACTGCAGGTCATTGCTGAAAAATCTGTGAAGATTTTGTGTGCATCTTTCATCACGATGAATGTCACCGTTGACAGCACTTTTCTGGTCTAGAGTCCCAAACAAAAGGGACAAAAGTCTAATTTGTTTTGTGGCAGGAAGGTTGTTTTGGGGGTCAGGGTGAAGTCATTTATTTATTATATTCATTCAGGGGATGTGAGCATTACTGGTTAGGCCAGCGTTTATTGCCCATCCCGAACTGTCCCGAGGAAGTGATGGAGACCTGCATTCTTGAACCACTTCATTTGGCGTAGGTAGAGGGTGAAAGAGTTCCAGGGTTTTGACCCAGCAACACTGAGGAACAGTGATATAGTTCCAAGTCAGGATGGTAAGTAGCTTGGAGGGGAACCTAGGGGCTGGTGTTCCCATGTATCTGCTGTCCTTGTCCTTCCAGATAGTAGAGAACATGGGTTTGGAAATAGCTCTATACTCTTCACCAACAACCCTCATTTCAATCAGTGGGAAAGTCACAGCAACAAGCATTCTTAAGGAAACCCTGAGGTTTAGCCAAGGCCAGCTAATGTAGCAGTTACTTAGAATAGGAGACCCTCCTAATATTTCTTAAAGCAGTGGATTAGGAGGAGAAGCAGAGAAAGTTATTCCCCTCCAGATTCAGGCTGAAGACATCATTTTCCCCTCGAATTTTAAAATTTGAGCAAAAGTTCTGCACGCAGACAGTAAGCAGATTTGTGTAGTGATTAGCAGAAAGACAAGGCAGCATATTTCAGACACCAGTGAAAGGTTTAACTCCACGTTCAGCTAATGTCCCAGCAGGAGTTATTTCTGGAAGCTTGAGCTCTGGGCTGACCTTGATGCTGGATATGTAGGATTACCTTGCATTTGCGGGGAATCCTTAGGATCCTCCATTAAGAAAAAGTAAAAAATGAAAGATTGAAATATACCAGCATTTCTGTAGCACGTCACACATCATCAGGATATCCCATTGTGTTTTACCTCCAGGATAACAGTTCTTCAAACAGATGTCGCTGTTGTGAAATAGGAAAATTGACAGCCAGTTTGTACGCAGCCAGATCCCACAAACAGCAACGTGATCAGTTCCTGTAATATTGGCTGAGGGCTATAGAGTTGTCATGTGCACAGGTGACAATTCTGTAGCTCCCCTTTGAAAGGGGAGGCGATGGCCTAGTGGTATTATCACTGGACTGTTAATCCAGAGACCCAGATAACATCCTGGGGACCCGGGTTCAATTTGAATGGTGGAATTTGAATTCAATAAAAAATATGTATAATTATGAGTCTAATGATGATTGCCGATTGTCAGGAAAAGCCCATCTGGTTCACTAATGTCCTTTAGGGAAGGAAACTGCCATCCTTACCTGGTCTGACCTATATGCAACTTCAAACCAACAGCAATGTGGTTGACTCTTAACTGTTGTCTGGGTAATTAGGGATGGGCAATAAATGCTGCCTAGCCAGCAGCGCCCTCATCCTGTGAACGAATAAAAAAAAAACCTACTGTGGGTATTATATTGCCCAACTGCGGGCTGATGGAGTCTTGGCTTAAGAGTTCATCTAAAAGACAGCATCTCCAACAATGCAGCACTCCTTCACTGAAGTGTTCCATTAGTGTTAGAAATCCATTAGCACAGACACCAGTGAAATCACAGAAGAGGTACAGTGCAGATGGAGGCCATTTGGCCCATCGCTGGCACCAACTCTCCAAATGAGCACCAAGCCTTGGCATTCACTTTTTTTTAATCCCCCATGCTCTTGCACATCATTTTATTTAAATAATAAGCTAATACCCTCTTGAATGCCTCATATGAAACAGCCTCCACCACACTTCCTTTCAAAAATAATTTTAAGTATTCTGCTTCTTTTCTCTTAATCCTAACTTCCTTTCTTTTCTCTTTATTTCTCTCTCTTTATACAATTTACTGAAATAAATCAAATACATGTTTCCTGGTATTCATTTCCTTGTTTAGATTTGGTGTGTCTCAGTGAAAATTCTTCAGTCTAATTGATGGATTGTTGAATCCTCTGTTCACGCATGCCACTAAAGGACTGGACCAGTTTGAGTAGGCCATCCATTGACCCCCTTCTCAGTTATGGATGAACAAATAAGTGTTGATCTTGCTAACGACACTTGCCTCCGATGAATGAATAAAGAAAACATTGTGGACCTGAAGGATTGGACTGTGGAGTAGGTACAGATTTGACTCCTACCACAGAGAGGGATAACAAGGGTATGCTGGGGCATTGAGTGCAGACAGAAAAATGCAGAAACCTATGGAAACAGAAATTCAGAGACAGTGAAGGAGAGAAAATGTGTGCTTGTGAAATTCTTGATTTATGTCACACTCACAGAATGATTCAGCACAGAACGAGGCTATTTGGCACATTCGAAAGAGCTCTCCAATTAGTCCTACTCCCCGCCTTTTTTTTTCCTAGACCCCTCTAAATTCTCCCTTTTCTAGCATTTACCCTTTTCGAAAGTTCTAATTGAATCTGTTTTCACTGCCTGAACAGGCAGGATTCCAGATCACAACAATTTGTTGTGTGAACATATTTCTCCTGATTACCTCCTTTTTCCAATGATTATATACCTATGGTCACTGATCACCAATCCTCTTACCTGTGCAAACATTTTCGCCCTGTCAATTGTCAGTAAAAACCCATCTGGTTCACTAGTGTCCTTTAGGGAAGGAAACTGGCATCCTTACCTAGTCTGGCCTATATGTGGCTCCAGACCCACAGCGATGTGGTTGACTCATAACTGTTCTCTGGGTAATTAGGGATGGGCAGTAAATGCTACCTGGCCAACAAAGCCCTCATTCTGTGAACGAATAAAAAAAAATCTACTGTGGGTATTATATTGCCCACCTGCGGGCTAATGGGGTCAAAATGATCAGTTCAAGACTGGGTATGCATAAGGCACTGTGGGCTATCAGTAACAGCAGCAGAATTGTATTCAACCACAATCTGTAACCTCATAGTCTGGCATATCCCCTGCTCCCCCATTACCATCAGGTCAGGGATCAATCCTGGTTCAGTGAAAACTGTATACCAGGAGCACCACAACTATCTATAAATGAGGTCTTAATCTGGCGAAGCTACAACACAGGACACTGTGCATTCCAAACAGAGGAAGCAGATGGATTAGACAGAAGTAAGTTATTGCATCAACAGATCAGATCTAAGCTCTGCAGTCTGGCCATACGTGAATGGTGATAGACAATGAACAACTAATAGGAAAAGGAGACTCCAAAAATATCCCCATGCTGAACAATGGGGACATCAAGCACATCACAGCAAAACACAAGGCCACAGTCAGCATCCATCTCGGCCTCCTCCTCAGGTCTGCAGCATCACGCATGCAGGTCTTCAGTCAAAATGATTCACCCCATGTGATATCAAGAAATGGTTGGAGGCACTGGATACTGCAAAGGCTGTAGGCCCTGACAACGTTCTGTCTTTGGTACTGAAGACTTGTGCTCCAGAACTTGCCATGCCTCTAGCCAAGCTGTTCTAGTACAGTTATAACATTGGCATCAATGTGAGAATGTGGAATATTGCCCAGGTATGTCCTATACACAAAAAGCAGGTTAAGTCCGACCTGATATTTTAATGCCCCATCAGTCCCCTCTCGATCATCAGTGATGGAAGACGTCATTGACAGCTCTATCAAGCAGTACTTGCTGAGCAAATGCCTGATCACTGACACACAGTAGTGGGGTAGGGGAGGGGGTTCAGGTGGCTGGGGGAAGGGTTAAAGAGGAGATAGTATTTGAGGGGAAAGGTGTGTGTGCCACTGATGGGAACAGGGGATCTGCAAAGGCAGTCACCTCTGCCCTAGTTCAAAATAAGCCCTTATTCAAAATCAGCCCTTGAAGCTGAACCCATGAAGATTCCCACATGCTAAGGGCCCCTGAGTGAAATGCTGACCCTCCTCTGAGCATGAATTGTCCATGAATGTAACACCTATCAGCAACTCCTAGTCCCAGCAACAATGCAGACAGGTTGCAGCAACAAAGCAGGGAGCCTGCCTAATTCTACACCAAGAATTCATTACTTCTTCACACCATTGATTTGGAGGAATTAGAAGACTTTCTTCTCCAGAACTTCCATTCAGTCAGAAGTCACAGTTCTGTTCCTGGCCCAGCATCTCCCCTGCTACCACCCACACCCCCGAAAGCTCAGTGGGCCTGACACTGCCTGGAACCCAGCACACCCTGTCCCCCACCAACTCAAGCTCAACAGTCCCACTCCAACCCTCAGACTCTTTATAGTGCAGAAGGAGGCCATTCCGTGTCTCCAAATGAGCATCATGACTTTTCACACAGTGTGGAAACAGGCCATTTGGCCCAACAAGTCCACACCGAATCTCCGAAGATCATCCCACCCAGAATCACGCCCTTATCCTATCTCTGTAACCGTGAATTTCCGATGCTAATCCACCTAGCCTGCACATCTTTGGAGGAAACCGGAGCACCCAGTGGAAACCCACACAGATATGGGGAGAATGTGCAAATTCCAGACAGACAGTCGCCCGAGGGTGGAATCGAATCTGGGTCCCTGGTGCTGTGAGGCAGCAGTGCTAACCCCTGAGCCACCATGCTGCCCAAATTAGTGCCATTGTCTTGACTTTACCCCACACCTCTGCACATTGTTCGTATTTAAATAATGATCCAAAAACCCCTTGAATCCCTGAATTGAACCTGCCTCGACCACACTTCCAACCAGTGCACTCCCTAACCACTCACTCTGTGTACTACTTACTGTAAGGTTTTCCTTACCTCTCATTTGCTTCATTTGCAAATTATTTTAAATCTGGGCCCTTGATCCTTTCACAAGCGGGAACAGCTTCTCCCTATCTACTCTGAGCAAACTGTGCATCATTTATAAAACTTCTACCAAATCTCCTCAATCTTCTTCTCCCTAAGGAGAACAATCCCAACCTCTTCAGTCTATCCTCTGAGATAAAGTTCCTCATCCCTGGAACCAATCATGTAAATCACATCTGCACTTTCTCCAATGCACCCACATCTTTCCTATAATGTGGCACCCACATCTGTACACAGTACTCCAGCTGAGTTCTATTTTCTACAAGCTTAACATCAGCTTCCTGCTCTTGTACTCTATGCCTCTATTAATAAAGCCGAGGACATTGTATGCTTCATTAACTGCTCTCTCCACTTGTCCTGCCACCTTCAATGATCTGTGTACATATATAAACTCGGGTCCCTCTGTTCTTGTACATGGTTTAGACTAGTATGCCCTATTTTATATTGACTTTTGATGTTCTTCTGACTAAAGTGCACCACCTCACTCTTCTCTGCATTGAAACCCATCGGCCACCTATCCACGCACTCCACCAACTAGTCTATGTCCCTTTGGAGTTTTACACTGACCTTCTCGCAGTTTATAATGTTCCCAAATTTCATATAATCTGCAAACTTGGAAATTGTCCCTTGTATATCAAGATCTAGACCCTTAGTATGTATCAGGAAAAGCAAGAATCCCTTTACTGACCTCTGGGGAACTCCACTGCAAACTTTCCTCCAGCCCAATCAAATATCCATTGACCATTACTCTCTGTTACCTATCACTCAGCCAATTTTGTATCCATATTGATGCTGTCCCTTTTATTCCATAAGCTGTCACTTTCAGCAAAGTCTGTTGTTTGGCTCTGTATCAAACACCTTCTGGAAGTCCATGTGCACCATGACAACAGCATTAATGAGTTTCTGTTACTGCTTCAAAAAACTCCAGCAAGTTAATTAAACATGATTTCCCCTTTAGAAATCCATGGCTCTTCTTAAACAAGCCATCTTTGTCCATATGACTATCTATAATTCTATCCTGAATAATTATGTCTCAAAGTTTCCCTGCTACTAAGGTTAAACTGACTGGTCCAAAATTCCTGGGATTATCCTTCCCACCTATTTTGATGAAGGACATAATATTTGCAATGTTTCATTTTTTTGGTCCCTCCCCAGAGTCTAGGGAAGACTGAAAGATTGTGGTCAGTGCCCCTGAAATTTCCATTCTCATTTCCTTCAATATCCTTGGATCTATCTCATCTGGGCCTAGTGCCTTGTCAACTTTAAATACCAACTGTGCGTCCCATGGTTCCTCCTAATTGATTTTGTACACTTCTAGTGATAGAGTTCCCTCCCCTGTCACCATGGCCTGAAATGCATCTGCCTTCTTGGTAAAGATAGAACCAAGTTCAGTGGTGTCACCTCCAACCCGAGCATAGAGAGCACCCCTATAGCCCTGATTATTGTTCCCTTATAACCCTATGCATCAGGCTCTGAGTCTTAGTGACAGTATACAATCTCTATGTCTGGGGGAGCTTTCCGTCAAGTACTTTCTTTGAGAAACAACCACATTAAAGGCCTTTTGGAAACTACTTGACCCCTGTACTTGTGCCTGGTTGACTCAGTTCTACACAAGAGTGATCAGCTCAGAATTTCTGCTGAGAATATAGCGTCTGGCAAGAATCATTGCCATTCCAAAACCCAGAAAAGTCTTCACACTGGTAGCCAGCTATTGACCAATTTCACTTATTTCTGTATCCTTTAAGGCCTTTGAACATCTCATGCCACAGCACGTCTCTGGGAGTAGAGACCGTCCCCAGTGTTGACCAGTCCTATCTCCCATAAGGACTAATTGAGTTCTGGTACTTAGACTAAATGCCTTCCAAAAGAACTGAAATACAGGCGCAGTGCTAGTGGACCTCCCAGCTGCCAATGGTACACTATGGCACACCAGCAACAGGATGGAGAGCGTTGGGACAGTTGTCAAACCTCTTCTGCACTACAGATGGTTTATAGTGTGCCTTGGATGAGGGGGAGGTACATGGAGAAGATTGGCCAGTGGATTGCCATTGGCCTCAACACAAGTCCCAATACTGCTCAACAATTGAGCTGCTAAAACCCATGGCCTGCAAACTCATCTACTCTTGATGCGATGCTCCATCTATCTGTACCCTGGACCAGATCATTAATGACGATGTTACAAAGTTAATGGATGACTGCAGTACATGGTATCTCCCAGTGACTGCCTGAAAAACCATAGCCAGTGTATTTCAGCTCCGCAATGCCAGTGCTAGAAACAGAATTGCCCATCTTTGCGTGATCAGGGAGTAAAATGTGATCCAATCCAACATACATTGGAGAAATTCTAAACAGGACTTTGTCCTTTCTGGAATATGTGAAGGAAACAGCAGCAAATGTCAAAACCAGAAAGAAAATTGTTGGATCTACATGGGGCACTGCTGTGACTACACAGCACACTTCAACACTTAGAGTCATACAGTCATACAGCTGTACAGCATGGAAACAGATCCTTCGGTCCAACTCATCCATGCTGACCAGATATCCTAAATTAATCTAGTCCCATTTGCCAGCATTTTACCCATATCCCTCTAAACCCTTCCTATTCATATACCCATCCAGATGCCTTTTAAATGTTGTAATTGTACCAACCTCCACTATCTCCTCTGCCAGCTCATTCCATAAACGCCCCACCCTCTGTGTGAAAAAGTTGTCCCTTAGGTCCCTTTTAAATCTTTCCCCTCTCACCTTAAACCTATGCTCTCTAGTTTTGGACTCCCCTATCCTGGGGAAAAGACCTTGGCTGTTAACCCTCTATAAGGTCACTCCTCAGCTTTCGATGCTCCAGGGAAAATAGCCCCAGCCTATTCAGCGTCTCCCTATAGCTCAAACCCAGACTGTATAGCTGAGTACTGCACACCTCTCTGTCAGAGGTTATCATGCACACATCTTGTTGACATCCCTTCCTGGCTTCCTGTCCTCGCAAACATCAGCAGCCCCCCTCACCCCTGCCAACTTCTGCAGACAAAAGAAACGTGCAATCCAGCTGAATGACTGAAGCCATCTATGCTGCCCCTTTTTTACCCAGTCCATGTACAGTTGTCACTTACTATCTGCTTTCCATCTCACTGCCCCATGTGGAGCAATCTTCCTGAGCAAGACTCCACCAGCTGATATCCTTCGGATCAAGCAATAGGAAACACGGGAAGCCACGCACAACTTCCTTGCAACAAACCCCCACCTGTCAGGCTTTGAACTACCACCATGAGAGTGGTTCTTGGTAAACAGGCTCAGGATAAGTCCAGAGGTCCTGAGCAGCCACCCTCTACTGTTGGAGCCTCAGTATAAACACCTTATACAGTGTGTGGAGAGACAGAAACAATCCTTCACATGACTGTAGGATTGTCCTCTCAACAAAGTGAGTGCTGAACAAATCACGTTGAACTCAGCAAATGAAGAGGCTATCATTTGGCTCCAGAGATTTGTATTCATTAAATAAAGTAAATACTCACCCGCTTATTTTTCCATTCAACATTGTAATTTATGTTGGCGAAATCTGAGTCGTGTTATTGCAATTAATAACTTGATGAATAAAATATATCCTCTTCATCTCCACCAACCATTTCAATTATATTGATAAGTGTCTCCTTTGGTGATTGATTCACCTGCCAGTTCTAGTGTAAAAGAAATTCTGAACTTTTGGCATCCTGTTTATTATCTAGTGTTTGGTAATATTTCCCTCAAGAACCTGATGAACTTGCTAAGAAGAAGTCCAAGTGTATGATTTCATTAGAAAGGCAGTTATCTGTAACTGACCTCTGTCCATCAATGCATCAATGCTTTGGTCATAACAGAGGACAAAGAATTCAGTACAGAAACATGAATGGTCTTCATTGATGTTGCACAGTAAGTTTGAATTTTAAGGACAGTACCTGAGACCATCTTTCTCAGGATGTGCTTCCACTAATCCGTTCTCCTGGGAGACCTGGTGTATTTAATTTGAACTCTCAACAAGCAGAACAGCATGGCCTCTCTGAACCTGAACTCTTTCTAATGATCAGTGACTTAATGTTCCTCTAAGACAAACCCTTGTCATGCTGTAAATTTAAATTAGATTCCATTCTTGCCCAGCTTAGTACAATAGCTGATTATAGAAGAACATTGTGACAGACTGGGACATCATGCAATCATACTGTCTGCATGTACTGTGCTCCCATCACTCAATTCCTTGGTTTCTTTTAAATTCTTCCTTTCTCTTCTGATAAATAGGTTTGAGAGGGTAAATAGTGAAAATTTGATTCCATTGACTGGTGAATTGGAACCATGAGAGCATATACTGAGGGACAAGCAGGTAACAATGAATGAGGAGTTTAACAATCACTCAGTGGTGTATTAGAACATGGAATCCTTTTCAAGTGGCTACTAAAGCTGTAAAGTCATCTAAATGGGAACTAATGAAATTTTGTAACAATTGTTTTTAGAAGGATCTGGGGAAAAGGCAAAGAAAGACGTTTAAAGTAGTTAGATATAACTGAAGAGCTAGTATTTAATATGATGGATTGAATGTTGTGAATGATGGAGCTTGCTGTGCACAGGTTAGCAGTCACATTCACTAAATATATGAATTAAGCTACATAAAATATTTCTTTGGCTGTAAAGCATTTTGAAACACCCTGAGGTTGTAAATATTGCTATTTAAATGCAAGCTTTTCTTTCTTTCTGTCATGAGTAACCTGCCCCCAGGAGATACAGATGATGGTTCCACAATGCTTTCTGCTCCTCAGCCTATGTTCCTTCAAGTCAGTGTTTTGGCGGCTCCTATTAGAGTTTCATCAAACAACAGGGGGAAGGGGGGAGCTGATGGCATAGTTGTAAGTCTGTGGACCAGTAAACGAGTATGCCAGGCAAATGCTCTAAGGACCTGGGTTTGAGTCTCACCATGGCAGATGGTGAAATTTGTATTCATTAAAACAAAATAGCTAGAATTAAAACTGGCCCAATATAACTATGTAATCACTTCTGATTAAAAAGGATGGCACGGTGGCTCAGTGGTTAGCACTGCTGCCTCACTGTTGCCGCCCTCGGGCAACTTAGTGAAGTTTGCACATTCTCCCCCTGTCTGCGTGGGTTTCCTCCAGGTGCCCAGGTTTCCTCCCACAGCCCAAAGATGTGCAGGCTAGATGGACTGGCCATGATAAATTGCCAATGATGCGCAGGCTAGCGGATTAGTGATGAGAAATGCAGGGTTACAGGGACAGGGTAGGGGTCTGGGTGGGATGCTCTTCAGAGGGTCGGTGTGGACTCGATAGACCAAATGGCCTATTTTCACATTGTAGGGATTCTATAATTCAACTGGTTCACTAATTCCTTTCAGGGAAGTAAATCTGTCAGCCTTACCTGGTTTGGTCTGCATGCAATTCCAGACCCACAGTAATGTGGCTGACTCTGAACTGCCCTCTGGGCAATTAGAAATGGCCGATGAATGCTGGACTAGTAAGCTGTGCACTAATCTCACAAACAAATAAAAATAAATTCTTAATTATTGCTGCAATTCCCATGTGGCCACATGTCTTCATGACAAATCATTGCCATTCAATCCCACTGTCTGCAATCTCACTCTGACTTTGTGATTTACCACATGTTCTCCCTACCTGAGCATGGGTTTTAATGACAACTATATAGTGTTGAAGGAAGGGTAAAAATAGTTACAGAGTCAAGAGAAAGCCATTCATTTTATTGTCCCTATACTGACTCTCTGTTAGAGCAATTCAGCCACTCCTACTCTCCCACCATTACCCTGTAGCCTTGAAAATCATTTCTCTCACGTGCTTGCCAAATTTCATTTTGTAAACCACAGTTGAACCTGCCTCCACGACACTCCCAGGCAGCGTGTTCCCGACCCTATCCATTCACAGTATAAAAAAGGTGCTTCTTCAAGTCGCCGCTGGATTCTTTTGCTACGGATCAAAAGCTCCTATATCACTACTTTATAGTCACTGCACCATGCTGGGATTCTCAAGAAGGTGAATGTCCTGGGAACTTGGGAGTCACAGCTGATATAACCAGCAGTGTGGGACGTAGAGAGGACGAGGTGTGTACTGGAAGGGGTAATTGACGATTAGCAGGGACAATGAATACAATAGCATCAATGAAATTAGGAAGAGATATGAGAGGGTGCAATGAAGACTCAATGATCTGATCATTTCACTCTCCCTGCGGGTTTGTGAAGCAAGTTGAAAGATCAATTCTCCCTTGAAGTCATGGTGGCTCCATCAAAGACATACTTAAAGCAGAGGGGAGTATGTAGACAGTAGCTGTGGCTCAGTACATTAATCCTTTAAACAGTATTTAAGGATTAAATTGTGAGGTTACATGCAATAGGCTAGTCAAATGAATATTTCATGTTGTGTAAAAGCAAATGCTGTATCACACAGTGCCTGTCTCATCATTGCGACCTCTTTTAAACCAAGCATTTTTAAACACCCCCCTAATGTTTAATGTTATGCCTCGGCTGACAACAATCTTTGTTCTGGCGTAGCCGGCCTGATTTCAGGCAAGATCAGGATCTGAGCTAATAATGTAGGTTGACTGGCCACTATAGTGCCTAGAGCACTGATTAAGTTGCTCTTCTCTCGATGAGGCTCTTCAAAGTAACAGGTCCCCCGGCTCAAGTTCAACCAAGGCGCTCAAAATCATGGAGAGAAATAAATAAAAACAAGGATTCTCTGATGTTCCCAGCCAAGAATGCACCATCAACATGAACAAAACCGGTTAAATAGACGATTAGTTTTACTATGGTTTATGAGACCTTGATGTGCAAAAGGATTTACTAGCACATCTATTTACACATTAACAGCAGTCACACATCAAAGGTAATCCATTGGATGCATAATCTTTTGATTTGTGGCGCTGTATAAATGCACCTGCTGTTTGAAGGCACATGCAGAAGCCATGAGGCCATGGCAGAAGAAGCGGCAACTTTTACCAGGGTGGGGGGAGGTACATAGAACAGAGAACATTACAGCGTAGTACAGGCCCTTCGGCCCTCAATGTTGCGCTGACCTGTGAAACCAATCTGAAGCCCATCTAACCTAAACTATTCCATTATCATCCATATGTTTATCCAATGACCTTTTAAATGCCCTTAAAGTTGGCAAGTCTACTACTGTTGCGGGCAGGGCATTCCACGCCCTTACTACTCTCTGAGTAAAGAACCTACCTCTGACATCTGTCCTATATCTATCACCCCTCAATTTAAAGCTATGTCCCCTCGTGCTAGCCATCACCATCCGAGGAAAAAGGTTCTCACTGTCCACCCTATCTAATCCTCTGATCATCTTGTATGTCTCTATTAAGTCACTTCTTAACCTTCTTCTCTCTAACGAAAACAGCCTCAAGTCCCTCAGCCTTTCCTCATAAGACCTTCCCTCCATACCAGGCAACATCCTGGTAAATCTCCTCTGCACCCTTTCCAATGCTTCCACATCCTTCCTATAATGCGGTGACCAGAACTGTATGCAATACTCCAAGTGCGGCCGCACCAGAGCTTTGTACAGCTGCAACAAGACCTCATGGCTCCAAAACTCAATCCCTCTACCAATAAAACCTAACACACCGTACGCCTTCTTAACAACCCTAGCAACATGGGTGGCAACTTTCAGGGATCTATGCACATGGACACCGAGATCTCTCTGCTCATCCACACTACCAAGAATCTTACCATTAGCCCAGTACTCTGTATTCCTGTTACTCCTTCCAAAGTGAATCACCTCACACTTTTCCGCATTAAACTCTATTTGCCACCTCTCAGCCCTCTCAGTAGACAAGAATCTACTCGCTGAGAATCATTTCTACCCTAAAAAGGGGATGGAGAAGGTTGGGGATTTCTGATTCCCCAGAAACAGGTAATTGAACACCAGTATTACAGGAAGAGTCTCCGATCTTATACATTGTCTCCATACCTTTCTTCATTACGCTCTGTCTACTAATTTGTAAAAAGAGTAAGGTTCAACAGTATTTAATGAGGGGCTTTAAAATAATGAAAGGATTAGATTCAGTTCAAAGGGAAAATCTATTCAAACCATATAGCTTAGGGAAAGCTTAGAGCCAGGTTAAGTACAGCAATGCTATAATGACTAGATGATCTGTTGTAGTGATATTAGTTGCAGGATAAATATTAGGATGGCAGAGAGAATTCCCAGGAGAATTTCTATATCTAACTGAAGCGGTAGAGGACACATTGTCATCCAAAAGATGGCATCTCTGACAGTGCAGCACTCCCTCAGTAGCGCAATGAAAGTATCCGTTGAATAGGTTGTTATATTGATGGCTGGTTTGCAATGCAGGGATACCAGCAGTGGGGGTTCCATTCTTTCATTGACTGAGGTTACAACGAAAGACTCTCTTGCTCAACCAGTCCCTTCACTTTAGGGCTGGTGACCCTCAGGTTAAACCATCACCAGTTGTCACTGTCTAATAAGAGAGCAGACCTATGTCCTGATAGGACTATGGCTGCACCTAGACTGGAATTATGCTCAAACCCATTACTTTTGGGGGTTTGAACCCAATTCCAGTTTACATAAAAGACTCATTGAACACATGATGCTGCCAACTCTTGGTAAATAGATGTTGGTCTCCAATAACTTATTCATTCACTCAAGACTACAAAATGTTGTGAGAGTAATTGAACATGGGATTAACAGGGCAAAACCCGACGTTCATTTTAACTAGTATACACACACACACACACACAGTGCACTGATCAGCAATTTACCTTACAGTCTGATACCCAACCTCAGGGACAATACCAGTCCACCACCACCTTACTACAACTTGCACTGGGCTCAGCCAATACTGGATTTCCACAATATAACCCCTAAGCCCATCCCAGCTTTAAACCGTCTGAACGAAGGGGAAAAAAAACACCTTTTCGGTTTTGAAGACATACAGGGCAATATCAGGCAGGTTACCATTGCAAAAAAAAATCTATTCCATTGAGTGCGACTGAAGGAGAAACGAGGGTTGCCAACTCTAGTTGGTTGTATTCCTGGAGATTTTATCACGTGATCTCTCACCAGCCCCTATCCCATCCAATTAAACAGCTTTTCTTACCCATCTCCAATTTTTTTAACAAAAAAAACAAAAGTGTTCAACAAAAGAGATTTATGTTTTCAAGTCACTGCTGATTATTTCTGCTCCCAGTTTATGGTTTAAAGAAACACATCCCTGTCCTGGAAATGAATCCTTAAATCCTGGTGACTCCAGAACAGTCCTGCGTATCCAGAGGTAATGTTGACTTAGTATGGTACCCTACAACCTGGCAGCTGAGGTGATACCTACATCCTAATGTGAACCACAGCACCGTATCGTTCGTTGGCATTAACGGGATGGGGGATAAAAAGCTTTGCAGCTATTCCATTGTACATCCCAAATCTCCAGCATCCAGCCCCCACCCCCAGCCCCACCGACTCACCAAATCCCCCACAAAAATCAAATTTTTCCGAATCCCAACTCGAACTCATAGGGAACACAGGCAAGCTCTGACAAGTGTTCTGTTCAAATCAAGGCGCAATTATGACTAATGGTCCAATTTGAATTTACTATAAACCTAGGACAGCAAATAAACAAGAGAGAGAGATAATCCAGATAACTACACGAGGAAAGGACAAGCGAGCAAGACACTGGACTAGGATCCAGCATGCAATCATTCCAAAATGCATCTCAAACAATTCCCAAATTCAGGCAGAAAGCAGAGCCGTTACATCCTACCCAGCGTGTGTGCGTGTATGGTTTATTTTCTGTTTGTGGTGTCTGACCCTACCTGCCAGCTGATCATATCCATCCATGTCCCTCTGCTCCGGGTTCGAGACACCACACTTCTTGCTTTTCCCTTTCATGATCCCGTCACTTCAGGAGACATTGAGGAGGAGGAGGAGGAAGCGGGGCGGGGGAAGCGAAATTGAGAAATAACAAGTCAATATTTTGGGGAGACAAACAGGGAGAAAGAGGTATAGAGAGAAGAAAAGCTGCTGATTTATTACCTTCCAGTGATGATCCCTCCGGATGGAGAATTTAATGTTTGCTGGGGATAGACTGGTTTCCAAACGAAACCAATGTTCAGGGTCGCTTGGCTGAATGGAAGTGCTGTCGTAGCTGGACTATTTCCTGGGGTTCCTCTCCCCCCACCACCCCCTTTCTCCAGGTACGATAGATCCCGACTGGTGTCTCTTGGAGTTACTGAGCCCAGCTCCTCACAAACAGACTGTGTCTGTTCCAGCTTTCTCCCACCCTCACCCTACAAGATGCTCGCTCAGCTCCGGCAAAGCCAGAGGCTTTTTTTTTTATTTTGCGATTCTCTGTTTGGAATTGCTGCTGGATCTTTCATTCAAAATAGACGTTTGTGACAAAAGAAAAGACATTGCCAAATTCCTGGTTTGACTGTCCCGAAGCGTCACTAAGTCCCCGCTGCACAACATCTGTGAGTGTTTTAATTCTACGATCGTTGCCTTCTTAACAGCTTTCGCCTATTGATAACACACCCCCCTCCCGGTTGTTCTGTGGAAGAAGCTCTCCCTGTTTATTTGACAGCCGGTGACTCTGTCTCTCTCTCTTTACACGGGATTGCTGGACAACTAAACAAACACCTGGGCAGGGTAACGTGTGGCAAATTCACCCATAGACATAATAGACAGAAAGAAATAATCACATACTGAGACAGGGAGAGTGTGTGAGCGACACGCAGCAGGGAGAGAATCAGGGTTCAAGCAGAGAGAGAGAGAGACTGTGCTGAAGACGGGCTAAGAAACATGCAAATAGCAGATACACACGTAAACGGCACACAGTGCTCTGCACAGACGACTAGGAGTTCACACATAAACACACAGTTAAAGTCTGTCCATGTAAACACTGACAGACAGCAGGAAAGGCAAAGGGAGTACTGGCAGAGCTAGTGGTTAGAAAGAGACACAGCGAACACAAAAAGTACAGTGTGACAGTGAAGGATAAGAGTTGAAACACAGTAATAGAAAAGAGCAGGGATTTCCAAACCACATCAGTTGGGATCCTTAGCAAGGTCACAAGTTGAAAAGTTTGGGGTGTTGAGCTCAGAGCATCAATGGCTGCCATGTATCCCCATCCCTCCCCTCAATCTCACAGATATTCCGTCCTCTGCCCCCTGCTCTCAGAGATCTTCCCAACACCTCATCCTGCTCTCATTGAATGTCACAGAGAGATTGTGACAATTTCTAAGCCTTGAAATAGGGTCACATTGGGAAAGGTTTGGGAAGTGCTGGCAAAGGGAATGAGGAATCCATGGGATAATGGAAAGCAGAGAAGTCCTAGGGACAATGTAAAGTTAAGTCAGAAGATGCATCATTGTCTTCAACTCAATGAGAGGAAGTAGAGAGGAACAGAAGTTGTGGTAGAATATGATGGGAACTTGTTCAGCAATGTTCAGGATATCTGGCCCTGTCAACAAAGTGGAAATCACCAAGGAAATTAAGCATGAACCACCAAAGTTAAGAGATGTGTAACACAGGAAGCAGGATCTTCAACATACCCTTATACTGGTCACATTGATACATTGTGATTCTATGACATGGAGTGAATAGGAAAGGAGCTTGGATTATTGGGAGTACATAGAGTGGGATTGATTGGGAATGTGCTCACCCATTGAGAATTTATGTAGAAAATGGGAGAGAACGGGAAAGTGTATGGCCAATTGGGATCCTTTGGAACAGGAGTGGTTGGGAAGGGATTTGGGCCATTTGAACTCCATTGAGTGAAATTAACTGGGAAGTAGTTTGGAAGTAGTTTGAAATTCTATAGAATGGGAATGATTGGGAAGGTTTTTATCCCATTGGGTTTCTTAGCATGGGAGTCAATGGGTAACAATTGATGTATTGGAGTTCTAGTGACTAAGATTTCTAAGATTAAAATTATGTGGAGTGGCACTTTTGATTAATCATTGTCACAAAATAAACTGGACAATGATTGATCTAATTAGGATCGAGAATTTTCTGTCCTAGGGAGGTGTTGATGCTCAGTCATTGCATATAATTAAAACAGAGAACAATAGATTGTTGGACACCAGGGGACCTATGAAATGAAGGAGCAGAGCATACAGTGGAGCCAGGAATATATTGAATGGTAAAGCAGACAATGGGGTGGAGACTAGATAGCCTATTTCTGATGTTATTTCTTATAATCATAAATAAAACATATTACAAGTGTTTGTGTCGTAGTGGATAATAGTTGTTATTATATCCATATATGTCTCATCACATCAAAACATTAAAAAGCCCTTCATGTTATAAATTATCTTTTTGAAGTGCAGCGACTTGTGTAAACAAATGTGGCACGAATTCTGTAATAGCTACATCTTACAAACAACACTGAGATGTTTAACCAGTCAATTTATATTTTAATGGTGTTCGTTGAGGAATGAATGTTGGCAGGACAACAGGAGATAATAGCACTGTTCCTCAAGTAGTACTATGCTGTGAAGTCTTCAATGTCTATCTGTTAGAGGCAGATAGGATCCCATGTTAAAGTTTCTAACAAAGGATGGCAGCTCTCACAATGCAACATTTCTCCTGGTGGTACCTTTGTGTGTCAATCTACTTTAGATGACTAAGAGACTGCCAACTAAGTCAATCAGATTTCACGTTATCTCCATTTCAGTGCAAAATGTTCCCAATTGTCAACATGACAGTGAGAAAGGATAGGGCCCATTGAAATTTTACACAATGTTAGTGAATGGGAAAGGGTTTGTTCAGTTAAGATTCACTACAATGGGAGTGAATAGGAATTCAAAGCGTGTAAAACAGACTCAGAATGAAACTGTTATACTTACTAATACCACTGCCAAGCAGTTCCATGTAGAGTTAATACCTGTCATTGTGGATATGCTTGTGTCATTATCTGATGCTGAGACTGCTACTGGGTTAGACTTCTGTTGGGTCTGTCAGCATCATGAATGATAAAAATATACTCAACTCAGTCTGACAGGTCTTGAGGCTCTGATCATGCATGTTATTCACCTCAACAAAATGAGCACTGACAGGTGACACAGTGGGACTGAATCTCTTCTCTGTAGTCTGGAAAAGTTCAATGTGCTGCAAAAATAAAAAATAGTATGAATCTTTCTGCACATGTTAGTGCAGTGGGTGCAGCTCTTCCTAATTGCATTCACTGAAGCCCAAACTTTTTGAATGCATTTTTGTGCCCACTCAGCCTTAATCACCAGGAAGGATATTGGAAAACCACAGACTAATGTGCTCACTGCTCTGCATACTGAGTGTGATAAGCAGCTGCTCAAATTGTCTCCAAGTAAGAACTTTGTTTCTCCACATTAATGATAAACCTTCCACTTCCTCATTCTAACAATCTGATAGATTTACACTTCATTTTCTTATCTCTCCATTCCCCCATCACTACTGCCAATACCACCTCCCCTTCAACATTTCCCCTCCATTCCCCCCGCAATACTTTCTTGGAAGCCCCTAGTCATTCAAATCAGTCTCTCTGACTCAGAATCACTGCAGCAGTTACAAACTGATAATTAGAAAGACTGATAGAAATTCATCTTCTGACCTCAGTTTCAACTTCTAATTTCTTTCTAAAAATTGCTGCTATTCTATAATTCCAAGAGTCTGCAGTTGTAGCACAAATCACATGAAAAATCTGGTTTGTGAAGGATAGGGGCAATGCACAGATCGTACTTTGCCTGTTCCCCATCTTAAATCTTGATGCAGCCGTATTGAATGGGGCTTAGTGGGTAGCACTGTCATGTCAGAGTTTGACAGTTGTGCATTCAGGTCCTACTGTAGAGACTTGAGCACAGAATCGAGGTGAACATTGCCAGGGCTACATTGTGGAAGTGCCTTCATTTGTAAAAACAAAGGTCCTGTGTGTGCAGTCGGGTTCATGGAAGACCCCAAGCCACAATTCTAAAGAAGGTCAGAGTAGTGTTACTCTGTATCTGATAAATATTTACCCCTCAATCAACCTCACTAAATATTTCCACTCATTATATGTTTGTTGTGTGCAAATTGGCTGTTGCTTTCTCTACATTAGAGCAGTTTGAAAGTACAGTAGACAGTAGTCATATGATGGTACAGAAATTGAATATTGCTTTAAAAAGACACATTTTGTCAATTTTTATTGTCTAGTACTCATCAGGACAGTTCACATGAATACCAGTGGAAAGGGAAACTAACATTTGTACTGAATGAAAGAAGAATGCTGATTTTTTGACAAATTGATTCTGGCTTAGGCATTACCATGGAGAATCCAACCATTAAATGATAACTGATAGATAACTGTCAAACTTCGTTTAAATTTAGATCAGGTAGATTGACTGAGATTGATCAAGGCAGCCACATGAGAAATTAACCAGAGAATGCCTATCGCCAACAAAAACAGAAGTTGCTGGAAAACCTCAGCAGGTCTTTTGGCTTTTAAAGCCTGTCGCTAGTTATGTTGAGCTGAAACAGGTGCAGTGTATGTTCATGGTCTTTCTGTCTACAAATTAATACATGTAGCTTCCAGTGTGTGCCACACAGTGAGCCTGATTGGTGATCTTAAATTACTTTTCAGTATAATTCATAGCACACTTGGAATTATTTCGCAAATTCAATCACAGAATTACATTTAATATTGGACACTGTTTTGAGTTTTACAAGCACAGGTTATTTGGGTGTAGCCAGCAACTTGTCTGTTGCAAACAGACAAAAGGAAATGCTATTAGATACAATCGGCTGGTTTTTGGGACATATGACCTAAATACAGTACAGGATCCAATGCAGCCACTGGATTCCAACTTTTTCAGTTGTTTATACGCTTCCCAGAAGTTATTAAAAAATAGTAATGAGGAGGAGTAACCTTGATAGATTTATTTCTCGTCCTTAGCCAAGACTAGGTGAGGTTATGTGTATCCGGTTCAATTACCCTCCTGAGATTGAATGTGGCTTTTTCATGAAGCCATTCTGCTTTATACCTTATCTTAAATTGCCTTCACCAGCCCAAGTAGAGGGTGATGGGTGAACAGGGCAAGTAGACAGGATAGTGAAGAAGGCATTTGGTATGTTTGCCTTTATTGGTCAATGCTTTGCATATAGGAGTTAGGAGGTCATGTTGCAGCTGTACAGGACACTGGTTAGGCCACTTTTGGAATACTGCGTTCAATTCTGGTTTCTCTGCTATAGAAAAGATGTTGTTAAACTTGAAAGGGTTCAGAAAAGATTTACAAGGATGTTGCCAGGTTTGGAGGGTTTGAGCTGTAGGGAGAGGCTGAATAGGCTGGGGCTATTTTCCCTGGAGCACCGGAGGCTGAGGGGTGACCGTATAGAGGTTTATAAAATCATGAGCGGCATGGATAGGGTGAATAGTCAAGGTCTTTTCCCCAGGGTAGCAGAGTCCAAAACTAGAGGCCATAGGTTTAAGGTGAGAGAGGAACATGCAGAGGGTGATGCGTGTATGGAATGAGCTGTCAGAGGAAGTGGTGGAGGCTGGTACAATGACAACATTTAGAATGTATCTGGATGGGTACATGAATAGGAAATGTTTAGGGGGATGTGGGTCAAATGCTGGCAAATGCGACTAGATTAAATTAGAATATCTGGTCAGCATGGACAAGTTGGACCGAAGGGTCTGTTTCCGTGCTGTACATTTCTATGACTCTAAATACCAAACATCAAAGTCTGGCCCATTAGATAAATTAAAAATGGAGAAACAGGTGCATTATACTCTTACCCAATAGAAAACCATCCTCCTGGGTACTGAAAGTTCCCAACACCCAGCAATCTTTCCAACCCTAGGATCTGTAGATATTTAGAAATAGAGTTACAGAGATCTAGATTACCATTATCTTTGTGTGAAATGTTTCCCTTATTCCATGTCTGAACAAACTAACTCTAATTTTAAAACTATACCCCATTGTGTTGTTTATGTGGATTATTCAATTACTCAACATTGTGCATTGAGTTCTGGAGAGTTCTTATCTGCAGTGAAACAAAGGTATTTCTTAATTTATATGAGTGGTTTATCACCATGGTAGTTAAGTACACATAATTAATGATAAGCAAACGTCATCCAGTAGTAATAGATATGAGTCTCCCCATTGTGTGGAGGCTCAGTGAAGAATGTTTAGCCACAAGCTGTAACCAATGAAATCAATTTATTCCCAATGTACCATCACAACAGCAATGGAAATTCTGAAGAACCTAACATTTGACTTTTGGGAAAAAATAAAAGTAATGAATTTCCAAAGACTTTCCTTCTACTTTAGCCAAGAGATTAGTTATAAGGTTTACAATTCCAAATGCCAAATAATGTTACTCAAGATAAACAGGACAAAGCAATAATGTGCCTTCAAGAGAACTAACAATGCAGTGGTCTACCTAAGAAAACTTTGCATTAGATCAGATTTAATCAATCATGAGTGACACTGTGTCAAGATAATGAAATATCTGTTGTATATTGTGAACAGGCAAAGCTGGTCCTGCATACCAGGCAGAGTAAAGCTTAAACACTCCCAGAGCAGGTACAGGTTGAGTTTAAATACAGAGTAAAACTACCTCTACACTGTCCCCATGAAACACTCTCAGGAAAGGTGCAACACAGGGTTAGACACGGAGTAAAACTACCCCTACACTGTTTCCATGAAACACTCTCAGGACTGTTACAATATGGGATTAGATATAGAATAAAGCTTCCTCCACACTGTCCTCACCAAACACTCCCAGAACAGGTATAGCATGGCGTTGGATATAGGATAAAGTTTTGTCTACTCTTTTAAATTGAAAATAAAGATCTGTCCATACTGTCGCATTCCCAGGATAAGGACAGCATGGGGTTGGATACAGCGTAAAACCTCCTCCACACAGACCCTATCAAACACTCCCAGTGTGGGTAAAATAGATTTTACATGAGGAATGAATTAGTAATTCTTAATTCGTCCTGTTTCCTGAAGCTCCTTTGATCTGAGCTGGAAAACGCTGTAAGAAGCAGTCCTGTCAAATCTTATCAAAAATTAAACAAAGATTTACTTTGGTTTTTAATTAACACTTCCCAATTTCCCTGAAGTGTTTTGAATTGAGAAGTAGAGACAATTAGGTTGAAGATAACTGTTAAAAGGAAATTAAATGATGCTGCCAAGGAACAGTGTATGCACTCTTTTGAAGTTGTGTGAAGGTACTGTATCACACCAGACTGCCAGTGAGTCTCTGGATCCCTGACACATCCACATTTCCTTTTCTCACACAGTGAAGAGTCAATCATGTTGTTGTGAGTCTGGAGTCACATGTAGTCAGACCTGGTCTGGATGGCAGATTTCCGTTTCTAAATAGCATTTACGAACTGAGTGTTTTGTTGTCAATAACACAGCAGCTTCACTATCTCCAATACCACCTGAGCTTCCTGTCTTCCTGTGATAGATTTACATCTCCCCAGCTGTTACCATTGCATTTGCACTTATTGTCCCAGATCAGAGCCCAGAATTTTGGATTCCTAACCCAACAATATGTTACTGCAGCCCACCATTTGTTCCACTCCAGTTGAAGGTTTTCAAACTAATGAATCCCTGATTCAACAGAAACTGTGTTTACTATGGTCTTTTTTGTTACATATTCAAAGATGTGGGCATAACTGGCTATATCAGTCTTTATTGCCCGTCCCTAATTGCCCAGAGGGTAGTTAAGAGTCAACCACATTGCTGTGGGTCCGGAGTCACATGTAGGCTGGACCAGGTAAGGATGGCAGTTTCCTTCCCTAAAGCACATTAGTGAACCAGATGGGCTTTTATGTCAATTGACAATGGATTCATGGTCATCATTAAGACTCTTAATTCCAGATTTTTATTGAATTCCACCATCTGCCCTGGCGGGATTCAAACCCAGGACCCCAGGACATTACCTGGGTTTCTAGATTGACAGTTCAGCAAAAAACCACTAGGCCATCATCTCCCCATCGAATTAGATGGCGCATGAGTTCAAAGAGTCAGCATGGATTATATTCCAGCACCTGACTGATATGACTGAAAGTACAAACGTTATCTTGAATTTGTGTTGAGCCTTGGTTACACCATGCTTGAAGTACTGCGAGCAGTTCTGATTTCTATTATTTAAAGGCTACAGGGGCCTGGAGAAGGTGCAACAAAAGAGTTGCTCAAGGACCTGGCTTCAATTCTAGCCTCGGGCAACTCTCCGTGTGGAGCCTGCCTGTTCTCCCTGTGTTTGTGTGGGTTTATGCCAGGTGCTCTGGTTTCCTCTCACAATCCAAAGATATGTAGGTTAGGTGGATTGGTTATGCCAAATTGCCCCATAGTGTCTAGGGATGTGCAGGATTAACTGTGGTAAATGTGGGCTTATGGGGATAGAATGCGTTTTGGGTCTGGGTGGGATGCTCTTCAGAGGATCGGTGCAGACTTGATGGATTGAATGGCCTCTATCTGCACTAAAGGAACTCTACAATTCTATGATTCTGTGACAATGCACATATTGAGAGGATTAATTATCAGAGAGATTGAAAAGGCTGGTGCTCTCTTCTCTGGAGAAAGAAGAATGAGGAATGAAATAACAGATGGATGTTTCCCATATTGAGAAAAGTACAGCTTGGTAGATGCAGGTATACTGTCCTGCACCATGATGAGATAAAAGGTAAGGAGGGAATTTAAACAGGAGGGTGCTGGGTGCAGACCCCTTCCCAAAACCTTCCTGACTCCACCATAATTAAATCCTAGTTCCAGGCCTCACTCAATCCCTACCTTGTCCTGGCATGTGTAGGCAGGATGCTAATGGTCTCTGAGGTAGCTCATGCCTGACCAAAGGATTTGACATTAGGAAGCAAGGGCCACTGAGAGGCCTTGCTACCAAACCCTCTATTCCCCCTCCCATGTGATCCTTACCCTGCAAAACTCCTCTGCCTTCATTCATTTCTGGCTTGGGTTGCACCATGATCCTGGGCCTGGGGCTGAATTTTTTTTTCCCTCAGCAGCCATTCTTCTCTCCAGTGGCACTGTGAGTAACAGAGCTCATTCTCTTTCCTCCCACATCCATGAGCTTGAAGTTAAAATAAACTGGCTAAGAAAAATGTGAGGTCAAGAACAGGCTTGGGCTTCTTAGGACAATGTTTTGTACATATTACAATTAAATACTACAAAACGTGGTATTCAGAGAAATCCCAAACTCTAAATATTGTTTTCAATATAAGATTTGGCCTTCCTTTACCAATATGGCATCATAATTGAGATGAATGAAGATATTCACTTTCTAAGAAGTCTGAAGGATGTATAAAAAATCTAAAGGGTAGTAATTTTCTCAAAATTGCATTAACAGTCAAATATTAACTATATCAAAGATGGCTGCCATGCCAACATCCATGCCAATTTCTTGCTGAATAAAATGTGCGAAACTCACTCAAATCTCTAAAATAGTAAAGGTATAACCAACTATACTGTGAGGGCTCTGAAGCTTCAAACTCCAATAAACAATTTAGATCCTGACTTTTTCCAATCAAGTTACTTTAAATCTATTTCTGAAGAATTTTATTTACTTGCTTGTTAACTTTGTCACTGAGTAAAGTATTTAGAAATTGTTAGAATTGAACTGCTCAAAGTCATAACTCTATTTCCCAGGATAGATTTCATGTGTAAACAAAGCGATTTCTCCTTTCTTTTAAGAGATTGGATCTGCTCTTGGTATCAGTAATCCGTCTTTTTTCATGGGTATTCAAGCTGGATTTATCCACTTAACTACTTGTGGGCTTATTACTGATTTCACTGCTTTTTATTGAAGAATAAAAGCTTGTTACCCCTCTTTCTGGCTGTAAAAGGATATTATTTAGATTACAGTTGTTTTGGTGATGCCTCTGCCGGAATTTTATGTTCAGAGATATTTTTCTTCTCCAATACAGTTGTTCAGCTGTGTGATATTTCTGGCTATTTGCTTGTCTGAAAACGATACGGATAAGATTTTTGGAAAAAAAAGTTATTTTTTGACTTCTCGTCTGCAAACAATTTCATATCAGTTTCTTGCTCTTTGCAGCTTCCATGATTTTCTGGGCAAGGTAATTTTAGATTTAGATTTATTTATTTATTTGTCGCATGTACTAAGTACAGGAATACATGAGTCCAGTGAAAACTTCACAAAGTTGCCATTCACTGGCGCTCACTTGGTAACAAAAATCAGAATTAAAAGGTGTTGCCAGAGCCAAAAGGTAAGCAAGGAGAAAAGAGCAGATCTCAGAGTCACAAGTCCCAGCTTCACAACGGTGCTGGAGCCATTCCAATCGCTAGGACACCCAAGAGGCCATCGCTGTGCAAAAGGCCCACTCTCACCGCCACCGCCTCACCGGCCCCACTCTCACCAAACCCCTGCCCCCTCACCGGCCCCGCTTTCACTGCCCAGTGCCCCCTCACCAACAACTGCCCCCTCACCGGCCCCACTCTCACCACCCACTGCCCCCTCACCATCCCCGCTCTCACCGCCCACTGCCCCCTCACCGTCCCTGCTCTCACTGCCCACTGCCCCCTCATCAGCCCCGCTCTCACCGCCCACTGCCCCCTCCCCGTCCCCCCTCTCACCACCCACTGCCCCCGCACCTCACCGCCCACTGCCCCCTCACCGGCCCCGCTCTCACCGCCCACTGCCCCATCATCGGCCCCACTCTCACCGCCCACTGCCCCCTCACCGGCCACGCTCTCACCGCCCACTGCCCCCTCACCAGCCCCGGTCTCACCACCGAACTGGCCCACGCTCGATCTGCAGTCGCTGCAGGACACAACCTGCACGTTCAGCTCCTGCCACACGGTTCCTGGTTGCGACCCGACTCCTTCCCAGTTCCTTCGGCAGCGGTTTGGGGAGGGGGATAGAATTACTGCAGTGAGGAGAGAGAAGATGGAGAGGAAAAGAAAGGAAAGGGAACTGGCGAGCAGGGTGGAGCTGCGAATGGGGCAAATTACCCTGCCACCATCTTGCCGGAAGAACTTCTCTGCCTTCAGCTTTTGTCAAATTTATGCCCACATCCATGAGTTTGGGTTCAATATAGATTGTTTGATGAGGAGGCAAGGGCAAGTGATATGTTTGGCCTGGGCTTCTTTATAACTTTCTCCAATGCATTCACATCCTTCCTATAATGTGCAACCTGGAACTGTACACAGTCTCTTTATGCTTTATAGCATTATGCATTAAACCTAAACATTTTAATACTTGGTATTCAGAGATAAATTGGTCTCTAAGTTTACTGTTACATTATTGAGACACTATTTCATAAAGTCTACTGCCTAACGCTAATTAAGCTTCTCTTAATGTGCTTCTAACATTCACATGTTTAGACTTCAGGCTACTGTCTAGTTCTCTGTGTTTTCCTCTTGTTTTCCCTTGACCCTGCCCACAATGTGTTATTTATACCCAATGAAGAGCTGCCCTGTGACATCATTGCATGGTTGCTCCACAGTCCTAAAGAAATCACACAACAATACTGGCTTCTCTGCGTGATTAGCCCCTCTTGGCAGGCAGGATTTTCCCACGGAGAACCTGCCAATGGCCTGTTAATTGTCAAACTGGCCCATAATTCACTGGCCATTCCCTCAGCTGGCAACACAAGTCTTTCACTGACTCTCCAGGCTGACGCACCCATCAGCTCCATAAATTCCCTGCAACCCGCTGTTCCTACACAAGAACTCAGGACCAGAAATATAAGGTAGTCACTCATAGTCTATACAGTAAGTAATTTAGTTCTCTTTACTCAGAGAATATTGAGAAGGTGGAACTCACTACCACATGGACTGGTTGAGATGATTTTAATAAGATCATGTTCCTATTAGAAGGCTGTCAACACCATTGTCAGTGAACATCAACCACCTTCACTAACTATATACACAATGCAGACTTTACTGCAACCCTACACACTTGGGATTCAGTTCCATTTGATCTGATATCATTAAGACATTATCCTTATGCACATGCTCAGTAACTAATTGGAATGGTGGTTTAATTAACCCTTTAATCCACAGTGAATAACACGAGTGTATTTAAGGAGAATCTGCATAAACACTTGATGAAGAAAGGAATGGAAAGACACATTGTTGGGGTGATGTTATCATGACAGCTGATACCAGATGTCACATCCCAGAATGAAACTTGGTTTGATAGATCATAAGGTTTTTTGTTGCAGTTATCATTGTGGTGGTTAGTCACTGAACATATTCACATAAAGGTGCCAATGTTCTTAACTGAAATAACAAAGATTTACTATTAAAAAATTGTGAGATCATTTAAAACAATTTTAATCTAAATAGAAAAGCAAGATTTCAACCTTTTCACCCACAAGATCATTTACAGATGCTCAATCCCATTATAGTGTCACTTTCTTAACTCTTTAATTTCTAATTTAACTTACTTAGTGGCTGTTATCCCTAGGTCAGAATTCTAATTTTAGTCTAAAGTTAAGCTTGAAAAGATTTACCAGTTGAATTTCCACTGTGAACCAAATTCCAAGATTAACTCACTCAGTCTGTGTCTCACTCAGGGACAGTCTCCCTTGAACTGATTGTGTGCCCTTACTGGAGGGTATTAGTTAAGCAGATTAGTTTTTACAACAATTGATGATTGCTGCTTTGGTCGTCAGCACTGAAACTAGCTTTCAATTTCAGATTTATTAATTTAATTCAAATTCCACCTGCTGCGATGTTGAAATTTGAACCCATGGCTCTTGGCTTTTGAATTATTAGACCAGTAACATGACTACTTTATCACCGTCTCCCTGAGCTCATATATTCTCATAGGAAGAACATTGAAGTACAATACAAAACAAGGAGGGTAATTCTAAAACAGGTGCAGGAACAAGGGGACCTGGATGTCTGGTTGTACAGATCATGCAAATGCCAGGACAGATGGAGAGAGCAGTAAATGAAGCAGATAGTATCCTGGGATTTATTAGTAGGGGTTTCGAGTGTAAAAGCATTGATGTAATGCGAAAATGAACAAGGCATTGGTTAAATCTCAGCGGAGATTGTGTACAGTTCCAAATTGCACATTATAGGAAGGATGTCAATGCATTGGGAGAAAGTACAGAAGAGATTCACAAGAATGATTCCAGGCATGAGAAACTTCAGTTAGAAAAATAACTTGGAAAGGATGGGATTGATTGCCTTGGAGAGAAGAGGATGAGGAGGAAATCTGATATTATTTTCAAAATCATTAGGGAGATGGGCAGAATAGATATGAAAAAAAAATTCCTGCTTGTAATGGATCAAGGATGAGAGAGCACAAATTTGAGGTGATTTATAAAAGAAGCAAATGTGATGTGAGAAAGCACTTTTTTTTACACTTAAATCCCTGTGCAGCTTGGAATTCTCCAGTCTTTCTCAATTTAATTAATACTCTGCTTTTTCATTCTTCCTGCCAAAGCAAACAACTCCACATTTTCACATTTCACATTAAACCCCATCTGCCAGATTTTTGCCCATTCACTCAACCTATGTATATCCACCTGCAATTGCCTTATGTCTCCTTCACAACATATATTCCCGTCTGTTTTGGTGCCATCTGCAAACATAGCCCCCAGGCTTTTGCTCTCCTCATCTAAGTCATTGATGTGAATTGTTAAAAGTTGAGGCTCCAGCACAGACCCCTGCTAGACTCCACTCATCACATCCTGCCAATCAACAAAAACGTATCTATGAATATTGTGTTTTCTATCAACCAACCATTCTGCTATACATTCTAATATGTTAGCTCCTACATCATGAGGGCTATCTACAACTTTTACACAAAAAACATCCTTGATTAACAGTGCTACACCTCCGCCTTTACCTAGCTTCCTATTTTCTGTCAACATTCAGGACTCAATCCTTCTCATTGTGAAGCCATGTCTCCATAATGGCTATCAGATCATATCTATTTGAGGTGGTTAAGACTATTGAGGAATTTATTATGTCAGATGGAAAGAAAATAAAATGTATCATGTCAATAGTGATCTCAAAACATTTACAGCCAATAATGCATTGGCATAATATAGGAAACCGACAGCCACTTTGCATATAGCAAAATTTCACAAATGGCACGACAGGATATTGCTGGGTATGGAAGGTTTGAGTTATCAAGAAAGGTTGGATAGGCTGAGACTTTTCTCACTGAACCGTAGGAGGTTGAGAGACAACCTTATAGAAGTTTATAAAATCATGAGGGGTATAGATAGAGTTAATGGTAGTTATCTTTTCACTAAGATGGGAGATTTCAAGACTAAGGGGCGCCTTTTTTAGGTGAGAGGAGAGAGATTGAAAAAAGACATTGGGGCAAATTCTTTACACAGAGAGTGGTTCATGTGTGGAATGAACTTCCTGAAGAAGTGGTGGATGTGGGTACGGTTACAATGTTTAAAAGACATTTGAATAAGTACATGAATAGAAAAGGTTTGGAGGGACATGGATTAGGAGCAGGCAGGTGGAACTGGTTTAGTTTGGGATTATTTTTGGCATGGACTGGTTGGACCGAAGGCTCTGTTTCCGTGCTGTATGACTCTATGATAATGACTGGAACAGCTGTTTTTTGCAATGTTAATTGTGGGATAAATATTAGCTAAAATACCGGGAAGATGTCCCCTCACTTTCTACACATTAATACTCTAGAAACTTTTACATCCATCCACTAGCCAGATGGAGCCTCTGCTTAATGTTTCCGCTGAAAAATGGCACTTCTGACAGTGCAGCACTCCCTCTATAATGCATTGCAGCATCAAACTTGGTGCTTGCAAAAAGCATAGGAGCAAGAACTGAAAACAGAAGCTTGTCACTCAGAGCTGAGGGCGTGACCAACCAAGCCATAGCTGTCAGTCACATACAGAAGATGATTTCCCAAAGAGGGGAGTCCAGAACAAGAGCCAGGCTGTTCTTCAATGATATCGGGAAGTACCTCTTCAGACAAGAAGTGGTAGAATAAAATCTGAATCCTGGGGACAGAAAGAGGACATTTGGCCCATTTTTTATGTGTCAGCACTTTGACAAAGCATTCCAATTAATCCCACTCCCACGGCTCATTACCCATGGTCCTGCAAGTATTTCAATTTTAATGAAACTTCCAATGCCCCTCTTCAAAGTTTTTAATCTGCTTTCCACTGCTTTCTCAGGCAGTGCATTCAACATCCTAACAACACTGACTTCAGGTGTCAAGTTCCTTATCAGCCTGCAGCAACAGAAGCAATCTGCCTCAAATTGCCCATTAAACTAGCAATCACTCTCGGTGCAATGGAGAATGAGCTGGAAAGAAATGACCCCACGGACGGAGGTTCACTTTCAAAAATTGGCATTTAGCACGTGCAGTCAACACACAGGGCCAACTTTTACTGAATAAACATCATAAAACTGGAGAAGGTTTCAAAGTTAATAAATTGCTTGATTGAATGGAAACCTATCAGAGAACCATAATAACAGACAAAGAGAGACATGCTATAAAATTCTTTATTGAACCATCAGTGAATTGATAATATTTAGTGCAAATGGAATGAAATGCCTGCATGCTTCACAGACCTGTGAGTAAATACTCAACATTTTAGCGGGTAACTTTATAAAACAGGTCATTTCTGTTTGAACAACACTATCCAATGCCATCACCACCCAGTATAGCAATGTTGGTTTCTTTTCCTTCTTTTGAAACTTTAGATATTCTGCAGTGTAGCAATGCTGTATCTCTGTACTGCTTACTGTGTGGGGTTTCCTACATTTTTACAGTAAAAATGGGAGGTTTTCCACCTTTTGCAGTCAAAACAGAGATTTTTAACATTTTTGTAGGAAAACTAGATGATTTCTAACCTTACATCGGGCTAAAAATATTGCCTATTCTTTTCCAGGATTTTCTCATATAAAAACTGATGCCTGGGGTCTTAATAAATTCTTCCTGCTTGAGCCGCACATTAAATTATAGATCTCCAACCGTTATCATGGTCTCAGTAGTCTTCTTACTCTCTTGGGTTTTTAGACTCAGTCCAGTTAAACTTTTAATCTGTCCCTTTGCTGCCTCAGGTATGGCTCTGCTCCATTGTCAGTGCTGCGACTTCAGTTTAAATTACTTTTATGGCCCTTTAATTCTCTGCCTCAAGGCATCCACTCACCACGATGGCAATGCTCTTTGTGAGGTCAGAGGATCCTTTTTTTACTCCCAGCCTTCTCAGCCCATTCTATTAGTTTGACCAAGAGGAATTTTTAAAGTCAGCTGTGGAGTTTGAATGACTATTTCCTACCTGAACCTCAAATCGGAAATTCGCCTAGAGATCCTCATTTCCATTGACTGGTTTCTAGCTTCTAACATTTGCTTCAACAATTGGGTTACCAGGTCTGAAGTGATGGCGTTACCATTATGTGCTGCTTCTCCTTTACTGAGCTCTCCATGTGGTTCTCTGTGGACTATTTCACTGTTACTGACTATCTGTGTGAATTGTTCATAAAGTCTTTAAGTCTGTTCGTGTCCAAGACTCACCCTGGGTCTGCTGGAATTCTCCATTCTTGGATCTACTAAAATTCCCACCTCTGTTCCCTTATGTGATTGCTTGACATTGCCTACCCCTGATCACCATGTGGTATTTGGCTTTGTTCGAACACGCACAGCTCGGGGTAGTTTGTTGACAACCAACTGTGTCTTAATGAGGAGAAGCTCTTTCTTAATCATGATGTATTTTCTTGAAAGATTGCAATCTGGTAAAGTTTCATAGGCAACTTAAACATTCTTACTCAGACTATGAAGTGACCTGTAGTTATTGGTCTTCAGATCACAAGATCCTGGGCTATTCTGTCTATCCTAACCTTTATGGCATCATCAGATTGGGTAGAGCTTAATGCAGGATCCAAACTAAGCTTTTCAGGTCTGTTACTTCATACAACAATACTGAGCCTTCGAATATAAAGTGCTTCATGAATACTCACACTCCAACAGTGCAGCACTCCCTCAGTATTCATCCTCCAAAAGTGTAATACTCCCTTTGTATGGACTCTCTGGCAGCGCAGCATTCCGTCAATAGTGACTGTCCCAGAGTGTAGTGCTCCCTCAGTACCGATCCTCCAATACTGCAGCACTTCATCAGTATAGAACCTCTGTCAGTGCAGCACTCCCTCAGTATAGAACCT
>NC_063351.1:41719729-41733460 GCF_021869965.1 Rhincodon typus | reverse complement strand
GCACTCCCTCAGTATAGAACCTCTGTCAGTGCAGCACTCCCTCAGTACCCATCCTCTGACAATGTGGTGCTCCCTCAGTACTGACCTTCCAACAGTACAGCATTCTCTAAACACTGACACCCAACAGTACAGCAACTCCCTCAATGTGAACCACCCACAGTGCGGCACTCCCTCAGTACTGACTCTCCAACAGTGCGCCACTCCCTCAGCACTAACCCTCCGACAGTGCAACTCCCTCAGCACTGACCCTCCGACGGTGCGGCACTCCCTCAGTACTGACCCTCTGACAGTGCAGCATTCCCTCAGCACTGACCCTCTGACAGTGCAGTGCACACTCAGTACTGTACTAGCCTTGATTATATTGTTAAGTTCCAATATGACAATTGAACCCACTGTTTTATTGATTCAATGTTGAAAAGGCTACTAGCTGTGCTTTCAGCTGGACGAAGCATGTAGTCTTTCCCTTGAAGTGAGGTAATTTATTCTGACCAATTAATAAAGTATTTACTGCAGAAAAGAGCCCATTGGTATAAAATTCTGTACACAAGCCTGCTCGCATCCTTCTGGATGTGATGCAGGGTCAGTCTGTAAATGGATTAAGGAGAAGTCTGAGAGGTTCAAATATTCTATAAGACATTGTTTCCGACCCTGCTGGAATTAATGGAATTGAAAGTGTCTGAGATTAATAATGCCCGGGTGATATCAATTTCATTTCCTAGAGCTCTCATCTGATTACATTTTGATCAGCAGCAGCCAAAGAGAATTCTCTCTTTTCTCTCCAAGTTTTTTTTAAACAATGTTTCAACTCATTTAGATCCGCAGGGAATTAAAGTGACAGGAGGTTTGGCAGAGAGTGAAGGGAGAATGTGAAGTTCCACTGAATGATCAGTCACAATTAAATAACACAAAAACAACCAAGGTGTAGCCAGTTCAGAGTGACCAAGTCTATGTATTTTAAGGAGCTGACCCCTATTGTAGCTATTTTTCCCCAAGTCCCTTATTTCTAGTACACAACCCTGAGTTCAAGAATTTCTAGAATATGATGATAGTATAAGGTAGGGGTGGAGGTGAGATAGACCTCAGGTTTAGGGTAAAAGTTTGGCACAACATCGTGGGCCGAAGGGCCTGTACTGTTCTATGTTCTATGTTCATGTCCATTATTTGGGAAACTGAGCAAAGATTTCCTCATGATTGAGGCCACAGGAAAGGTGATGGAAGCCACTGCAATGGTCACCTCCAACAGTTCATTCATTTCATAAGCATCAGCCACTCAGTTTTAGAGGCCAAGCTGCCTTTTCCTCTTTCTATTTCATCTGTTCCTTTCTTTTCTCCAGATTTTGGGAAATTATGATGGATAAGCAACAGTTCACATTGTGCCTGACACAACAAATCCATTCGCCAAGTTTACCTCCAGGCAAATTTCTTGCTTTCCACCTCAGTTCTTATGTTCAAGATGTTTTTTAATAGGAGAAAAGTATAAAGGATGTGCTGGTTGGGTGAGATGAGGAGGGGCTGGAGGCAGGTGCAGAGTAGAAATAGTTAGTACCCACGGCCAATTTCTGTGCTGCAAATTCAGCAAAAAAATGTTATTTGAGTTATTAAGCTTTTATTCATAGATTTCTTAATGATTCATCTCTTTACCCTGACATTGGTAATGATGTTTATCTTCCTTCTCTTATTCATACAAATCTATTCCTCTATAATCTGTAACAATGACTTGGATGAAGGGGCTGAAGTTGTTAAATTTGCTGATGGTACTAAGATAGTTCAGAGAGTAAATGGACAAAGGGAGTCTGCAGAAAGATAGGGACAGGTTAAAGGAATGGGCAGAAATGTGGCCCAAGGATGAATAATGAGGGTAAATGTGAATTTGCCCACTCTGGCAGGATGAATAGAACATCGGCATATTACTTAAATAGGGAGAGAAGTTTGACACCATCCAGAACAAAGCAGCCCAGCAAATATTCACTCGCTCTGCCACTGATGCTCAGCAGCAGAAGTGTGTACCATCTATAAGGTGCATTGCATGAACTCACCAATCTCCTTAGACAGTACCTTCCAAACCCACAACGACTACCTTCTGGAAAGATAAGAACAACAGATACGTGAGAACACGAACACGTTCCCCTCCAAGCCTCACATTCTCCTGACCTGGAAATATACCGTTGCTCCTTCAGTGTTACTGGGCCAAAATCCTGGAACTCCCTTCCTAACAGCATTGTGGATATCCCTGCAGCACATGGGCTGCAGCAGTTCAAAAAAGCAGCTCACCAGCACCTTCTCAAGGGAAACTTGGGGATGGGTAATAAATGTTGACTCAGCCAACGACACCTACATCTCATAGAGTCATAGAGTAACACAGCATGGATACAGGCCCTTCAGCCCAAACTGGTTGATGCTGACCATGGTGCCCATTCAGCTAGTTCCAATTGCCCTCATTTGGTCCATATCCCTCTATCCATGTACCTATCCAAATGTTTTCTAAATGTTGCTATTGTACCTGCCTCAGCCACTTTCTCTGGCAATCTATTCCACAAAGTTGCCCCTCAGGTTCTTCTTAATTTTTCCCCTCTCACCTTAAACCAATGCCCTCTAGTTTTCAATTCCTCATCCCTGGGAAAAAGACTGTATGCATTGATGCCCCTCATGATTTTATACACCTCGATAAGATCACCCCTCATTCTCCTACATTCCAAGGAATAAAGTCATTTCCTGGCCAACCTCTCCCTATAACTCAGGCTTACTAGTCCTGGCACTATCCTCATAAATCTTCTTTGCACACTTTCCAGTGTAACTTTGACTTTCTTATAAGAGGGTGACCAAAACTGTACACAATACTCCAAGGGTAGCCTCACCAACGACTTATACAACTGTAACATAACCTTATTCTCAATACCTTGACTGATGAAGGCCAACATGCTAAATGCCTTCTTCACCAATCTGGCTTACCTGTGACACTGCTTTCAACAAACTATGCACTTGTGCTCCCAGGTCCCTCTGTTCCACAACACTCCTCAGGACCTTACCGTTTACTGTATAAATCCTACCTTGGTTTGACTTTCCAAAGTGCAACACCTCACACTTATCTGTATTGAATTGCATTTGTCAATCCTCAGCCCACTTCCCCATCTGATTAAGATCCCTCTGTAATTTTTGATAACCTTCCTCGCTATCAATGATATTTCCTAATTTTGTTTCATCTGTAAACTTACTTATCATGCCTTGTACATTCACATCCAGATCATTTATGTAAATAACAAATAACAAAGGTCCCAGCACCAACCCCTGTGGCACACCACTATCACAGGCCTCCAGTCTGAGAAACAACCTACAACCATCACCCTCTGCTTCCTACCATCGAGCTAATTTTGAATCCAATTTACTAGCTCTCCCTGGATCCCATGTGACCTAACCTTCATGACTAGCCTGCCATGCAGGACCTTGTCAAAGGCCTTACTAAAGTCCATACAGACAACGTCCACTGCCCTACCCTCATCTATCCTCTTGGTTTCCTCTTCGAAAAATTCTAAAAGATTTATCAGACGTGCCTTCCCGCACACAAATCCATGCTGACTATCCCTAATCAGACCTTGACTATTCAAATGCTGGTTGATCCTGTCCCTCAGTATCCGCTCCAATATCTTGCCTACCACTGATGCCAGGCTCACTGGCCTGTAGTTTCCTGGTTTGTCTTTGCTACCTTTCTTACCTTTCTGCCCTCCAGTCTTCCAGAACTTCACCAGTGGCTAAAGGTGAAGTAAAAATCTCTGCAAGGACCTCTGCAATTTCTTCCCTAGCCTCCCACAATGTCCAAGGATGGACTTAATCAGGCCCAGAGGATTTATCCACCTTATACTGCTTTAAGGCTGCAAACACCTTCTCTCTGGTAATAAGTATGCAATCCAAAACATCCCCACTTGTTTCGCTTACTTCCTTAGCATCCGTGATTCTCTCCTCAGTAAACACTGAGGAGAAATATTTATTAAAAATCTCCCCCATCTCCTGTGGTTCCACACACAGATGGCCATGCTGATCTTTAATGGGACCTATTCTCTCCCTAGCCACCCTTTTACTCTTAATATAGCTATAGAACCTCTTGGGATTATCTTTAACCTTATCTGCCAGATCCATCTCATACCTTCTGTTTGCTCTTCTGATTTCCCTCTTCAGTGTGCTCTTACACTTTTTATAGTCATCTAGGGATTCACTTGAGCCCGATAGCTTAAACCCAATGTATGCCTTCTTCTTTTTCCTGACCAAAGCCTCAACATCCCTCGTCATCCAGGGACCCCTAAACCTGCCAGCTTTTCCCTTCACCCTAACAGGGACATACTTTCCCCAGGGTCTTGATATCACACTTTTAAAAGGCCACCCCTTTGCCAGTCTTTCCTTTCCCTTCAAATAGGCCCAACCAATCGACTGCTGCTAGATCCTGCCTAATGGCCCCAAAATTGGCCCTGCTCCAGTTTAGCCCCTTAACCTGTGGACCTGTCCTATCCTTTTCTGTAACTATGTTAAAACTAAGAGAGTTATGGTCACTGGACACAAAGTGCTCTCCAAATAACATTTCAGTCAGTTGCCCGACCTCATTTCCTAAGAGGAGGTCCAGTGTTGCACCCTCCCGAATAGGGCCCTCTACATATTGATTTAAGAAACTTTCTTGGACACATTTGACAAATTCCACCTCACCTGGGTCTTATACACTCTGGGTGGCCCAGTCTATACAGGCGAAATTAAAATCTCTAACCTACAGGTATCTGCAATCTCTCTACACATCTGGTCTCTAGTACTCACTCACTATTTGGGGGTCTATAATCCAGTCCCAAGAGAGTGACTATCGCCTTCTTGTTTCTAAGTTCTAACCATATGGCCTCATTTGATGACCCCTTAAGAATATCCTCTCTAAGCACTGTTGTTACATCTTCCCTTATCAAAAGGGCAACTCCCCCTCCTCACTTACTTGTGTTTTGTCACTCTGTACCTTCTGTATCCTGGAATATTGAGCTGCCAGTCCTGCCCTTTTCTCAGCCATGTTTCTGTTATGGCTGTAATATCCCAGGCCCCAAAGCCAATCCATGCTCTGAGCACATCTGCCTGGCCAGTCAGGCCTGGTGCATTGAAATAAATGCACTTTAGATCAGAAGTCTTTTCCCTCCGTTTACTGTGCCCCTGGCTATCCTGAATAGAAAATTTGCTCTAAGTAGCTAATGTATTTTCCCCTGACTTCTCGATGGCCCTTCTCTTATTCAGAGTCCCACAACCCCTGCCAAACTAGTTTAAACCCTCCCAGGTAACACTAGCAAATCTCCCCACAAGGATATTGGACCCCCTGGGGTTCAAGTGCAACTCATCCCTCTTGTTCAGGTCACTCCTACCCCAGAAGAGATCCCAATGATCCAAGAACTGAAAACCCTGCTCCATACACCAGCTCCTTAGCCACACATTCATCTGGCCTATCTTTCTATTTCTATTCTCTCTGGAATGTGGCACTGGGAGCAATCCTGAGATCCCTACCCTTGAGGTCCTGCTTTTTAACTTCTTACTTAACTCTCTATACTCATTACGCAGGACCCCATCCCTTTGTCTAATCATGTCATTTGTACCGATGTGTACAATGACCTCTGGCTGTTTGTCCTCCCCCTTCAGAATGTTCTGCAACCGCCCAGAGACATCCTTGACCCTGGCACCCAGGAGGCAACGTGCCATCCTGGTGTCTCTTCTGCGGCCACAGAATCTCCTGTCTGTCCACCTCACGATTGAGCCTGTCTAACTGCCCCCTTTCCCTCTGAGCCTCAGAGCTGGTCACAGTGCCACTGACCTGACTGCTGCTGCTAGCCCCTGAAAGGTCATCCTCCCCAACAGTATCCAAAGTGATATACCTGTTATTAAGGGTAATGGCCACAGGGGAGCCCTGCACTATCTGCCTTTCCCCCCTCTTTACCTCTTCTGGTGGTCACCCAGCTACCTGCAGCCTACACCTCAGGAGTGACCACTACACTATAGTTCTTATCAATGATGTTCTCTGCAAGCCAGATGATCCTGAGTGCATCCAGCTCCAGCTCTCTAACAGGAGATGCAGCCTGTGCACTTCCCACGAGTGTAGCCAGCAGGGACACTGGAAGCCTAACTGCCATCTGTCTAGACAAAAAGAAAATAGAGTTAAAGAGCCCTTTAGCAAAGGCCTCAGCACTTCTACTCTAAAACCGGCCCACCCTCTTAATGGCTGCTCTCTTGTACGCCTTTACCTTGCCAGCTATCCTCACCAGAGTCTATTTTTTCAGCCAGAGGAGGAGGAGGGAGAGTGGGAAGCAGCAATGTAGTGTTTTAGGTTTAACCAAACCTTGACACCAGGTTCTCTCTGACTTGCTGTACAGTCGTGATGACTGTGGCGAAGTCTCCCAGAATTCCACTGTGATGACTCTCAGCCGCCCTCTGATTAGCTCTCTGATTTTATTCACGAATGAATAAATAAACAGTTGCAGAACAGTGCATTGCAGGCAGATCTGGAAGTTCTTGTACTTGAATCACTAAATGTTCGTATGCAGGTACAATATATAAGAACATGTAAATCAGGAGGAGAAGTAGGTCATTCAGTCTCATGAGCCTGCGCTGTTATTCAATAAGAACATGGCTGATCTGATTTTAACCTGAAATCCACATTCCCACCTCACTGCAATCACCATTCACCCTTTCGTTTAATAAAAGGGTTCAAAAGACTCATGACCCTCTGAGGAAAAAAAAACTATTGCCTACTTTCTGTTTTAAATGAATGACCCATTAGTGATTTGGTGCCAATTGGAATGTTGCCGTTTACATCAAGGGGAATAGAATATAAACGTTTTGCAACAGTTATACATGGTCTTGATGAAGGCACATCTGGAGTACTTTTGGTTTCCCTATTCAAGAAAAGACACAATTGCATTGCTATTAGTGAAGTAAAGGTTTACAGAATGGATTCCTGGAATAAAGGGAGTGTCCTATGAAGAAAGCTTGGATAAGTTGGGCCTGTATCCACTGGAGATTAGAAGATTATGAGGTGATCTTATTGAACCATATAAGCCAACAGAGTCATTGAACATTTTTACAACAGAGCGAGAAAGGTTCTTGATTGACAAGAGAGTCACTCAATATCATGAGCAGCCAGGGTATGGAGCTGAGGCCACCATCAGATCGGCCATTACCTGGTGGAGTAGGCTTGGTGGGCCGAATGGCCTGTTCCCATGCTGGACTGTTCTTTAAATACAAACATACGAATTAAGAACAGAAGCAGGCCATTCGACCCACCAAGCCTGTGCTGATACATGATGCCTTTCTAAGCTAAAAACATTTTGCCTCTACATAGTCCATAAATCTCTAATCCCTATCTATTTATGTATCTGTCAAGATGCCTCTTAAACATTGCTATTGTACCTCTCTGAGTGACGTATGTTTGCATGTGTGAGAGCACATCTCTCAGTGATGCATGTTTACTGTATGTGTCAGTACATCTCTGAGTGACATGTGTGTGTGTGTGTGTGTGTGTATGTGTGCACACGCACGCACGCGTGTGAGAGTCAACCCTGAGTGCTGTTTACATGTGTGAGAGTCATCTCTGAGCGATGTATGTTTGAGTGCGTGTGAGTACATCTTTGAGTGAAGTGTGTTTATGTGTGTCTGAGTACAGCAAAGGAACAGGCCCTTTGGCCCACCTAGACTGTGCCGACACTTTTATCTCTACTGCCACAGAAGGCTGTGGAGGCCAGGTCATTGAGTATATTTAAGGCAGAGATAGATAGGTCCTTGATTGTCCAGGGGATCAAGGGTTATGGGGAGAAAGCAGGAGAATGGGGTTGAGAAACTTATCAGCCATGATTGAATGGCAAAGCAGACTCAATAGGCTGAATGGCCTAACTTCTGCTCCTATGTCTTATGATCAGTCTGTATCCCTCTATTCTGTGCCTATTCATGCTTCTGTCAAGATGGTTCTTAAATGATGCTACAGTATCTGCCTCAGTCACCTGCTCTGACAATGCATTCCAAGCACTTACCACCTCTGTGTAATAAAACCTGCCTCTTACATTTCCTTTAAACTTACCCACTTACCCACTATGTCCCCTAGCAACTGACATTTCAACCCTGGGAAAAAAGACTCCGACTATCCATTCAATCTATGTTTCTCATAATTTTGTAAATGTCTATCATGTCGTCCCTCAGCCTCTGACGTTAAAGTGAAAACAAACCCAGTTTGTCCGATCTCTCCTCATAGCTAATACCCTCCAAACTAGGCAACATCCTGGTAAACCGTTTCTGTACCCTCTCCAAAGCCTCCACATCCTTCTATTAGTGTGGCGACCAGAACTGTATACAATATTCCAAATGTGGCCTAACTAAAGTTCTGTACAGCTGAAACATGACTTGTCAATTTTTATACTCTATGCCCCGACCGATGACGGCAAGCATGCCATATCCCTTCTTGACCATGTTATCCACCTACGTTGCCACGTTCAGGGAATTGTAGACCTGTATGCCCAGATATCTCTGAATGTTGATGCTTCTAAGTGTTCTAACATTTACTGTATACTTTCCTCCTTCCATTGGGTCTTCCAAAATGAATCACCTCATAATTGATGGAATTAAATTCCATTTCCATTTCTCCCCTCAAGTTTCCAGCCCATGTCTATCCTGTTGTATCCTTTAGCAATTCTCCTCACTATCTAAATCGTTGTCAATTTTTATGTCGTCTTCAAACTTACTAATCAGGCCACCTACATTCTCCTCCAAATCAAACGCAGACATTACAAACAACAGGGGCCCCAGCACTCATCCCTGCCGAATCCCATTGACAACAGATCTCCAGTCAGAAAAGCACCCTTCCGCTGCTGCTGTCTTCTATGACTAAACCAGCTCCGTATCCACCTTACCAGCCCACCACAGATCCCATGTGACTTCACCTTTTTCATCAACCTGCCATGGGGGACCCTGTCAAAGTCCTTGCTAAGGTCCCTACAGACAACATCTACTGCCCTGCCCTCATCGATCATCTTTGACACTTCCTCAAAAAACTCAATCAAGTTTGTGAGACATGATCTTCCCCACACAAAGCCATGCTGCCTATCTCTAATAAGTCCATATTTTTCCAAATATGAGTAAATCCTATCCCTAAGAATCTTCTCCAATAATTTCCCTACCATTGACATAAGGCTCACTGGTCTGTAGTTTCCCAGATTATCCTTATGGCCCTTCTTAAACAGAGGAACAACATTGGCTATTGTCCAGGCGTCTAGGACCTCTCTTGTGACTAAAGAGGGCATAAAGATTTCATACAAGGCTCCAGCAATTTCAGGTCTTGGGGACTTGTCTATCTTAATGTTTTTTCAAAATACCCAACATCTTTTTTATATTGACATACTCTAGAATATCACACTCTACACTCACCATCCACCAGGTACTTCTACTTTGTGAATACCGATGCAAAATATTCATTAAGGACGTCACCCACTTCCTCTGGCTCTATGCATAAATTCCCTCTGTCATTGAGTGGACCTACCCTTTCCGTAGCTGCCCTTTTGTTCCTTATACATGTATAAAACACCTCGGGATTTTCCTTAACCCTGTTTGGTAAAGACGTTTCATGGCCGCTTAAGCACTCCTAATTCCTTGTTTGAGTTCTTTCCTGCATTCTTTGAGGGCTCTGTCTGTCTTCAGTGTCCTAAACCTTACAATGCCTCTTTATCTTTCTGTCTCAATTTATCTTGTCAACCAAGTTTCTTGAATCTTGTCACACTTATCCTTCAATTTCACTGGAACATGCTCATCCTGAACCCTAATCACCTGGCCTTTAACAGTTTCCTGCATGCCAGATGTGAATTTACCCTCAAACAGCTGTTCCAAAAATACATTCACCAATTCCTGCCTAATATTGTGGTAGTTAGCCTTTCCCCAGTCTTGTACTTTCACTCTTATCCTTATCCATAAGCAACTTAAATCCTACAGAAGTTTGGTCACTGTTCGCAAAATGCTCCCCTACTGAAACTTCGATCAGTTGGACGAGCTCATTCCCCAATACCAGGTCTCGTGTGATAGTTGGACTACTAACATATTGTTTCAAAAAACCATCCAAAGAAATTCTCCCCCATCCAAGCCCCTAGCCCTGAGCGAGTCCCAGAATTTAGGGGAAGTTAAAATCACCCACAACAACAGTGTTACTTTTACATTTTTTCCATAATCTGTCCACGTACCTGTTCCTCTATCTCTCCGCTGGCTGTTGGGAGGCCTGTAGTACATTCACATCAAAGTGACTGTACCCTTCCTATTCCTGACCTCTACGTTATGGCCCGTCTGGATGACCCCTCGAAGGTGTCGTCCCTCAAGTACAGCTGTGATATTCTCCTTAATCAGTAACGCAACTCTCCACCTCTTTTACATTCCTCTTTAGCTCACCTAAAACATCTAAATCCCAGAATGTTAAGCTGCCAGCCTTGTCCCTCTCTCAACCAAGTTTGTGTAATAGCTACAGCATCGCAGTTATATGTATTCATCCAAGCTCTAAGCTCCTTACCTGTCACACTCCTTACTTGAAAACAAATACACCTGAGAGCATCAGTCCTGCCGTGTTCAGTAACCTCCCCCTGTCTGTTCCTCCTCTTAGTCTTACTGGCTTTAGTCTCAGACTCCTCCTCAGTCATTTTACTTGCTGACCTATTGCTCTGGTTCCTGAAACTCTGCCACAGTAGTTTAAATCCTCCTGAGTGGCACCAGCAAACCTCCCTGCCAGGATATTGGTGCCCCTCCAGTTTAGGCATAACCTGTCCTTCCTGTCCAGGTCCCACTTCCCAAGAAGACATCCCAATCATCCATATACCTGAAGCCTTCTCTCCTACACTAGCTGTTTAGCCACATACTTGACTGGATTATCTTCCTATTCTTAGCCTCACTGGCACATGGCACAGGATGTAATCCCGAGATTTCAACCCTAGAGGTCCAATTTCCTATTCCTATTTCCAATTTCCTACCTAACTCCCTTTGTAGGACCTCATCTCTCTTTCTGGTGACCTTGTTAATACCAATGTATGACCTCTGGCTGCTCACCCTTCCCCTTCAGAATACCCTGTGCCTGCTCAGACACACCCTTGACCCTGGCAGTAGGGCGGAAACATACCATCCTGGAGTCTCGATCGCAGCCACAGAAATGCCTATCTGTGCTCTTGATGACAGAGTCCCCCATCACTGTGGAACGCCTACACTTTAACCCTCCCTGCTGTACAACAGTGCCAGTCGTGGTGCCACTAACCTGTTGCTGCTTTCCCTTGACCCCCTCCCCCACCAACAGTATCCAAAACGATATACCTGTTTGAGAGGGGAATGGTCACAGGGGACCCCAGCACTGCCTGCCCAGGCTTACTAGTCTTTCTGGTATTCACCCAACTCTTCTCTGTCCTCGTAGCCCTTATTGGTGATGTGACCAGCTCACTAAATGTACTATCCACAATATTTTCAGCCGCATGGATGCTCCATAGTGAGTCCGTCCACAGCTCCAGGCACACCATGCAGCAAATCATGAGCTGCAGCTGAACACACTTCCTGCATATGTTGTCACCACAGACACTTGAAGTGTTCCTGATTTCCTCCGTTTTGCAGGAGGAGCATTCCATGGTGTTGAGCTCTCCTGCTTATTGACTCAATCAACCTTATCAACTACGGAGAATAATACATGAATAATCTTACCCACTGGTCACCAGATTCAGGTCTCTCACTCACGCTCTCTATTCCTAGCTGACTATAGCTATGAAAACTAAGTACTTTTCTTTCTCCAGACACCATGCACTCAGTCTGCAAACCTGATTCCTCAGCAGCCAAGCCTAGGTTACATTTAGATTCGTGATGTCAACTCTGGAGCTCAGCCCCTAAAGCCATCAATTCTGCAGCATTTATAAAATGTTGAATGAAGAATGGAGGTACAACTCTTTCACTGCAAAATGAAAGTTTAGTAAATTCACATCTATCCAGGTTATTTCCAAATCTTCTGTTGTGAAGTTGGAGAGATTTAACAGACTCTTGTGTCGTGCACATTGGGTTTCAGGCAGGAATGCAGCAGCTACACAGAAGTGAGGATAAACAGGACTGACTGCAGCGATATGTGTTATAGAGACCAGGGCCATGGTTGACAGGTTGCAGATGGCCTGCTGCAGGACTTGATAAGGAGAAGCAAATACATTCCAAAAAATAGAGAGAGACACAGTCAGCTCAAGATTGAGAAACTTCCAAACCATCACAATTTCATCATTGTTAAAGACTGATTTCTCCAGAATGTGTCAATCCACTATTTCAAACCGCTCTTTACCTAATGTCCTGTAATCCATAGGGCATAGGAGCAGAACAGGCCATTCAGCCCATCAAGTCTGCTCCAGCATTCAATGAAATCCTGGATGAGCTGATAATCTTCAACGCCACTTTCCTGCTTTTCCCTCCATAACCTTTGATTCACACCATACTGATTAAAATCCATCTCAGCCTTGAACTTAACAACCCATCCTCAACAGCCCCCTGTGGTAAGAATCCAACAGGCTCATTATCCTCTGGAGGGAGGAATTTCTCCATGTCTCTGTCTTAAACATGTTTACATATGTTTACAGGTGGTCTATCAAAGAACCAGTACAACCATGATAGGCTGAATGACCTCCTCTGTGCTGTACGGTTCTATATTTTACTTTGCAGTCTCGATGATGTTGAGGTTTCTCTAACTTCAGCCTTGTTTGGAGATTTTCTTCTTTAGAATGTTAGTTCTGGTGTTTTTATCAGAATAGCAGCTTACAGGAGAGACTCCTGTCACCTTCATTGCCGGGTTATATTGTGGAGGTGTTTCGATGTGCCGTATAGATACCTCTTCACAGCCTCTGAGAGGCTTGTACGTTTTATACAAACACCGAAAATGCAGCGAATGCTTAGCAAATCCGGCAGCATTTGTGGAGCGAGAAATTGGTTTAATGGCCATCAGAACCATAACTTGAGATATTATTTCTCATTGCCAATCCTGCATGATTTGCTGATTATTCCCAAACATTTTCAGATTATATTCCAGCATTCCAACATGTGCAGTAATTGCTCTTGTTTTTTGTTTTGCAATCTATTATTCTAATCTAAATGATATCAAAAGTTATTTATATATAAAGGTATGTGCCCTGTTTTATATAAGGCACAGGTGGCCCACACTGACAATTGCCTACTTTCTAATCCAAGTAAACATGCTTTCGGTATCAGTGCGTATCATTCAGTGATGTCAATAGGTACAGGAGCAGGCCATTCAGCCCTTTGTGCAAGGAAATTCTACCTGACTCCAGCCCTCCAGGGCCTAGCTTGAGTTTTAATTTTCTGCCCCTTTGTTTTGAACTCCTCCCCAACTGAGGAAACAGTTTCTCTCTGCTTACGCTAATAAATCATTTAATCATTTTAAACATCGCAGTTAAATTACTGGTTCATCTGGATTTACAAGTCTCAACCCTGGATTCAGTCCTTGCAGTTTAACCCTTTTGACCACTGCATCATTTTCTTAAGACATTCTTCCTGCTAAAGGGGCAGGGATGGGTTTCAGACCAGCACAATGCTATCCTGGTCTCCACCAAAACAAGCAATAGAGTACAATAACCCATACCCCAGTGAGAGTCAGTGTGTGTGTGGGACTCATACCCCAGTGAGAGTCTGTGTGTGTGTGGGACCCATACCCCAGTGAGAATCAGTGTGTGTGTGGGACCCATA
>NC_063351.1:41689413-41709729 GCF_021869965.1 Rhincodon typus | reverse complement strand
GCTTGGCCTGCTGTGTTCATCCAGCTCTACACCTTGTTATCTCTGTATCAGCTATTGGTAGGATTGTACCCCTGAATGAGTTAATGCTGACTGGAGAGGGCAAACTTAGTTCCAAATGAAATATTTCCTACAGTTTTACTATGCAGGTTCTTTGTAGAAGGAAGAGAAGTTTAGCACTTTGATAGCACCTTTCACAATCTCAATGTATTTTAAGCTGCTTCGCAATCAATTAATTTGTTTCAATGTGTTGAAGGTTTGGAAATGCTTGAGCCAATTTGCATGTAGCAAGCTAGTGTGGACCAAATAACTTTCTGATGTTGATAGAGGGATAATTATTGGCAGGAACACCAGCCTGCTCCTCTTCAAAATTATGTCACAGAATTTTTTTATGGCCATTTCAATAGCTAGGTGGGATTCTTGGTTTAACATCATGAAAGAACCATACCAACACCAGTGCAAATCTCCCTCAGTGCAGCTTTGAGATTATTGGATTGCATTTTATGCTGAACTCTCTCACGTGGGCCCTAAACACGTGACCTTTTGTCTCTGAGGCGAGAATCCTGCCCATTCATAACTCAGACTGAACCCTGCTGGGGTGGGAGAGACCTACCTATAAGAAGGCATTAAGGAGTCTGGGCCTGTATTCCCCAGAGTTTAGAAACTTAGAAAACCTTTACAGGGAAGGACAGAGTGGATGCAGAAAGATGGTTTTCCCTATCTGGGAGCGTCTACAACCAGGGAGCTCAGTTTCAGAACAAAAGGCAAACTATTTAAGACTGAGATAAGGAGGAAATTCATCACTCAAGAGGTTTTGAATCTTTAGAATACTCTGCCCCAGAGGTCAATGGAAGCTCAGTATGTTCAAGACAGAGACTGATAGATTTATAGATACTAAAGATAATTCAGGATATTGAAAAAATGGTGATTTATATGAACAAGGAGCAGAAGTAAATCTTTCAACCCCTCTACCTGCTTCATCTTCAAGAAGATCATGGCTGATCTGAATGTGACCTTAACTCCCCTTTCCCATCTATCATAGACAGTGTGAAGAAGGTATATTACTAGTAATTTTAGAAACTTGGGTTCTAAAGTGGAAGAACTCTGTACAGCTTTAGATTTGATCTGTATTTCTATACTGTGTGTTAAGAATAGGAGACATGGTTTTAGTTTCATTTTAGACTTGTTCAGTGGCACTGAACTCTCTGGAGGTTTGTTTATGTGCATTTTAAAATGTGTGAGGTGAATAGGTCAGTGCATTAGAAACAAGGGGCAAAAAGAGAAAGCAAATTGTATTGTTGTTTAATAATAAAGTGCCTCATGACACAGTGAGGCAAAGACAGAAACAAATTCATTTAGAAAAGTAGCAGTTAGGCTTCTTTCTGAGAAAAGTGGGTCATTTGGAGAGAAAAGACCTGTAACAGCAGTGCAATTTGATGTCACCAAAACAGTCAGGGCACTGCTGCCTCACAGCGCCAGGGACCCGGGTTTGATTCCACCCTCAGGCGACTGTCTGTGTGGAGCTTGCACATTCTCTTTGAGTCTGCGTGGGTTTCCTCCGGGTGCTCCAGTTTCCTCCCACAGTCCAAAGATGTGCAGGCTAGGTGGATTGGCCATGCTAAATTGCCCGTAGTGTTCAGGGATGTGTAGAATAGGTGGGTTATTGGGGGATGGGTCTGGTTGGGATGCTCTGAGGGTCGGTATGGACTTGTCGGGCTGAAGGGCCTGTTTCCACACTGTAGGGGCTCTATAATTCTATGAAGAGAAGTCCTGAGTGGCTTAGAGGTTAGTAAGAAAAAAGTTCCAAAAACAGAGACCTTAAGGTGTCAAGGAGGAAGCCAGCTTACAAAGCTTTTGAATGCTTAACTTTAAGGAACACATATTAAGGAGTAAGTGAGCTGAGATAGCAGCTTGTTTAAGGGTCTCACCTACAGACATTAACTAAAGAAGGCAGCATTGAGTGAATGTGAACTGAATAAGAAATTTAAAGTGAAGACAGAGTGACCCTTCACTGAGCGTCTGTAATGTTGTTGTTTGGGGGTAAAAGGGTTGAACCTTTGTTTCTGATATTTGTGACAATACTGCTTCAAATAGTTTTGGATAATGTAATATAGTTAGGCTCTTTTTCGTTTTGTGTCACAGAAACTTTTGTGTTCTTTTGTAAAAGTACATTGGCAGTCTCTTCCAAAAATATTCAGTGATTGGGCATCATGGTAACAAAATTGCAAAATATGGTCTATCAAGCCAGTCTCAGTGTAGGAACTGATTTGTCTGTTAGCTGGGATCATAACGTCACTTTGTCAGCATATCCTTCTACTCCCTTTCTCATCATGTGATTATCCAGCTTTACCTTAAACGCAAGCAAAAGAAAAAAAGTAAAATACTGTGGCTGCTGGAAATCTAAAATAAAAACAGACAAACTCAGCAGGGTTTGGCAGCATCTGAGGAGAGAGAAACAGAGTTAACATTTCAAAGTCTGATATGACTTTTCTTTAGAACTTTTTAAATGCATTTATGCTATTCACTGTGGAATAAATGGCTGTAACCTATTTTGTTTAGTTGAAATAGGCACAGTGCATGTACACGTTCTTTGTGTTCACAAAGGGTAGGGTCCGGTGTATGAATATATGTAAATATCAGTACTTGCAAGTTCATCACATTGTGAACCTGACGGACAATCCTAAACTGGTTGTCTGTGTAATTTTTCATACATTCAGGATTATCCAGCAAATACTGTCCAACGTAAAGAATCGCATGTAACATTAGTTGTGTTGTGGATTTTGCAACCACAGGTTGGTTGGGTAACATCAGTACTTTGCTTATAGCAAACACCCAAACAGGCATCCTGATTGGCCAATCTTTAGGACATACACTCACATACCTAGCATCACACAAGGCATTGAAATTCATATACTACATTACTCATTTGTGTGAAATGCAGAATGTCTTTTTGGCTTGATGGCAGCATTGTGTTATTGATGAAGATCACTTGTGTTACTACTGCATAAACAATTAAAGCGGTTTGAACATCAGGAGAAAATGAAGTAGTTAGAGACCTGGTTATAGTGCAATAGGGTTCGCTCCTGTGAAAGCTTGGGATTTCAAATAAACCTGTTAGACTATAACCTGGTGTCATATGACTTCTGGTCTTGTCCAGCCCAGTCCAACACCAGCACCTCCACATCATAGCTAGAGAAGAACAAGGAAAGAGCAGGAAAAGACAAGGAAAGTAAACTGGAATTTATAAAACAAAAGGAAATGAGACGGCTGGAATTAGAAATTTAAGAAATTGAAGATAGAAAGAAAAAGAACTTAAGCTGAGAATGACGTAGTTAAAATAGGAGAAGCTACAGCCACAGAAGCTAAAGAGGGTTCCAATAAGGAAAAACATTGTCATAATTTAAAGTCGAGAAAGGAAATGTTTATGCTTATATAGGTCCAAGCATAATTCAAGGAAAATGACATGGATGCACTCTCTATGCTATTTGAAAAACCAGACGAAGTGGCCGAAGAAAATTGGACACTGCCCATGCAAAATAAATTGACAATTAGAAAGTGTTTAAAATTTATGCATCATTGTCAGAAGAAGTTTCTAAGATTGTAATGCTGTAAAGCATGTGATTCCAGGTGCAAATAAGTTCATTCCTGAAGCATACAGACAAAAGTTTCAAAATTGAAAGCAGCAGCATAGTAACAACCATTTGATTGGAACGTTGGCAGGCTGATACAGCCTTGAGCGTGGACAACATAGCAGGAACATCCAGACTGTAAAGGCAGAGCATTCATCCTTTCTCTCTCTCTCCCCCTCCTCCTGTGTGAAGAAGTAAAAGAATATCCCTTGTAGCTTGCTCCTTTCTGTCATCTTCCTCTGTAAGTTGTTCTGCTTACCCGGTAAGGTAAAAAAGGGAAATTCACCTTCAGAGGCGCTGAAAAGGTCTCAACCATTGTATGAAAGATTGAGAATCGCTGTATCCACAAACTCACATCAATAAGAGAGAGATGAACGAAGTAAAAAGCTGAAAACAATTCATTGCTGCCTGTGATGAGGACTGGTGTCAGAGCTGTGTTGCTCCAATCATTTAGCTCCTCTCCATATTTGTGTCTTATCTTGTCTCTTTGTGTGTCTGATTGTATGGATATGGGAATTTTAAGGAAGCAGTGGAATTGATATTACAGAGTTGAAGATTAGCCATGCAACATATCTATTTATTGAAGTTTGATGTTTAACCAAATGCTCCCATTTGTGATGACTGCAGGAAGAGTAGTGCTTAATTTCCAGTGCAAGTGAGCAGTGCCAACAGAAACAACTGGACACACGTTGCCTGATTTCAACTCAACAAAACAGGTGTTTGTCATTCTCTGGTCCACTTCATGAAGCAAAGTCTCGACCATTCAGAGTCAATCTGCTTGGTTTAAAGTTTAAACACAATTTGGCAGTTAACAGTCATGTGCATTATCATTATCATCTGCACTCTGAATGGTAATGCCTCTTCCTATCAGAGTCCCTTTGACAACCAATCATCATTCCTTTCCCATATCAGTGAAAATGGAAAATAACATTTACATGTATTGTTTCTGAATCGTCCTGATATATGTAAATCAAAAGGCTTTAGCAAAATGTGTTGTTTTTCAGCAATAGATAAATAATATTCTTTCAGCAATACATAAGTAATATTTTATAGCTAAAGGAATTCTCCGACTGCTGAAAGTGTTATACTGAAAAGCAAACCTCATTAATACATTGTGCGACAAAATACCACTCCCAGTACATGTGTAAAATCAACCTGCTCTAATTATTTGCAGAGGTATTCATTAAACATTACACATGATTAACAAGGTTGGCCAAATGTGTTTTTTTTTCTGGTGAATACTGGAATGACTAACTCATCAGCTTTTGTATTTAGTTTGCATGAGAATGGTGTAAACAGCCAGTAGCATTGTTAATATTAGATATTTCATTTGAGGAGCTGGTGCTTAAACAGCTGCTCTGAAACAGGTGTCTCAAAATCCTTGACCCTTCATGCGTATCTTAAAGGAAAGGGTATTTGGCAGAGGGATATGGACCAGAGGGTAACAGGTCAGGGGGGAGTGCAAAGGGCATTCCAGCTCCAAATGCCTATGGTATAGGGTATTGGGAGTCATGGGGACAGACAGGAACATGGGGTTGAGATCACAACCACATCAGTTCTGCTCCTCTGGAATAGGGGAGCAGGCTCAAGACCTGAACATCCCACTCCTGCTCACAAATCCAATCATCTAGTAGCAAGGTGGAAGAAACATGGATCAGTGAGAGATATAAGGAAAGTGATTTGGGACAGAGAAACCCAAACTCTCTCCACCTGAAATCCCTTGTATCTTACCCTGAGTTGTGAAAATGTTTCAATTTTTTTAGTACTTATTCAATTGATTTTGAAACTTACGAATGAATCTGCTTCCAGCATCCTTTCAGGTAGTTCCTTGTGAAATAAGGATATTGATTAATCTTTTACAAACTAAAATAGTTGAGGCTAATCACCAGACTCTTAATTAGAGTATTAATGCAGCAACTTCTGAATGCGTAGGCCCAGCAATTCTAGTTTATTCATCTGCATTTAATTTTCAGCCCATTTTTCCATTATGGTCCATATGTGTATTAATTTTCTAGACATTTAAGAGCATGTTTCTCCTGAATAGATAATGAACAGATGGCAGTAAGTCACATAATGACTAAATCATATTAAACTACATCAATGCTTAAGGCAAACAGGATGCAACAAGAATATTTGGAGACATTCCTAACTGGTCTATTTAAATCTTTTTTGTTTCGCTATTGTTTCTCTGTTTTCATCCCTTTCTTCAAGGTATCAATTTTTTTTTCAAGAACTTGGTGGGATATCTTCACTGTTGACTTTCAGTGCAAGTGAAGAGCCAGTACAAGCCTTAAACTTATAGAGTGAAACCATCAGTGGATGCAGAGATGTGGACATATTCAGGTTTAAGTTGATAGGTGGCAAATAACATTTGCATCATACAAGTGTGAATGTAACTATCTCCTCTTGGCATTATCATTTCTGAAACCCTCTCCATCAACTTCCTGGGAATTATCACTGGCCATAAATTTAACTGGGCCAGCCATATTAACACAATGGTTATCGTAGTGTGTCAGAGGCTGGGAGTTTGGAGGCAAGTAATTCAATTCCTGTCTCCTCAAAGCCTACCCACTATCTACAAGGCACAAGTCAGGAGTGTGATGGAATACTGCCCACTTGCCTGGATTGGTGCAGTTCCAATAACACTCAAGATGTTCAACACCTTCCAGGACAAAGCAGCCCCCTTGATTGTCACCACATCCACAAACTATCATTGCCTCCGCCACCGAAGCTCCGTAGCAGCTGCGTGCACTATCTACAAGATCTCTCCAGAAACTCACCAAGGCTCCTTAGTCAGCACCTTCCAAACACATGATCACTACTATCTGGAAGGTGCAGATACATGGGAACACCTCTAAGCTCCCTCCAAGTCACTTACCATCCTGTCTCGGAATTCTATCACCATTCCTTCAGTGTCACTGGGTCAAAATCCTGGAAGTGCCTCCCTGAGGATATTGTGGGCATACCTACAAATGAACTGCAGCAATTCAAGAAGGTGTCTCATCACAACTTTCCCAAATACAGATGGGTAATTTGCTTCCTGTTTTTGGTCAGAGTGCCGAAAACATGGGATGATGAGCCTTAATTTCATCATGGCTGAGATAATAGTGACATAGGAGAGATCTCAGGAGATAAAAGGGTTGAAACTGATCATCAACACAAATATGAGGTGAGCGATATTGAAGATGTATGCTATTCATGCAACTCCTAACTTCCTCTCCCATTGCTGAGAATCTGTTCCACACATTTCCTCAAACACTGATTGAACATCCCCAAGTTGGATATTGGAGAAACAAGAGAAGAAACAGCATAGATTACAATAATATCAACAACATAATCAAGACAAGAAAGTTTTCAAAAGGAAAGGCTGAAGGTGCCTCTTATATGATGAGTGCTTAATATTGTGAAGACCAGGAGGTAAATAAATAAATAACAGTAATTAAACATAAAAAAATTACGGGGGAGAAACGGGATAACAATATCATTAGAATTCTGCAGAGGAAGCCAGCTCCATGTATGTTTCTCTGCTCGTGCGTCATAGCAAATGAGGATAAACAAGTGGGGACAGCAAGTTAGCAGCAAGATGAATTGAGGTACAACAGTATTACAAATTCTGCATTCACTCTTTTCCTGGGTTCCATGTCAGCTGAGGTTTCAGTGTTGTGAAAATTAACAAGAAAGCAGAAAGCAGCATGATTCTACACAGTATCCAGCATGGCATTGATCAGAATTTGAGCAGTGGGATCTTGGTCTTGATCCAGGTTAATGGACAGGAATACAAAGACTGATGACAAGCAATCAACAACCCTCAAGAAACTTAACACCATCCAGGACAAAGCAGCCCACTTCACTGGCACCACAGAAACAAACATTCACTCCCTCCACCACAGACGCTCAATAGCAGCAGTGTGCACTATCTACAAGGTAGAAATTTACAAGACTCCTGAGACAGCACTTTCCCTGACTGCTTCCATCTTGAAGGATAAGGGCAGTAGTTACATGGTAACACCACCCCCTGCAAATTTCCCTCCAAACTACTCACCATCCTGACTTGGAAATATCTGGTTATTCCTTCAACATCGCTAGGTCAAAGTCCAGGAATTCCCTCGCTACCAATATTGTGGAAGTACTTACATCAAATGGACTGCAGTGCTTCAAAAAGGCAGCTTACCATTACCTTCTCAAGGACAGCTAGGAATGGGCAAGAAATGCTGGCCCATCTCATCATGAATAAAAGAAAATTCAGAAAGGCAGGGACAGAAACCAGGATCTGAAAATGCTCAACAAGTTCTATCTTCCTCTCATCTCCAATCTTTGCCTCTAGTTTCTGCCCCTCGTTCTCTTCGAGGAACTGGATTTCCTGTTGGGATTCACCTCCACCATCATTAGTTTCTAGCACCTTTCTCAAGGGGTGTTCGTTAGATCTGGCTCGAGTGGGAACTGGTCATTGGACCACACAAGAGAAGGGGCTGGCAGTTTGGAAATGATTGACCCATTTCCTTGTCCGACCACCCACATACTGACCAAACGCTTGCTTCCCCCACTGGTTAAGAGCCTGATGGAACAGCCACCTCAATATATTACACCTGGTGAGTTTGGATAATATTACTCCCTAGGGGAATAGGAATCTTGGCTGGTTATTTGGCCCATTATCAGTCCAGATATTTGGATGTCAATTTGAGCAGCCTTCGTTATACCGCTAGGGACAGAAATCAACCTTCGAAGCTGTGACTGAATGAATTCAGTGCCACTTAAGCAGTATAAACAGCCACCAGGGGAACTTGTTGCTTGCTCCTCTCATCCCTCACATGAGCTCCCGCAAATCCAAGTGACCAAAAATTCTCCCAGATGGTCTTGGCCAAAGGTCAGCCTCGGAGTCAGAGTTATAAATTTAAATACCATCCCAGAATCTGAACTCAAAATCCATACTGGCTCTCTTAAAAAGCAATGCGCTTTCAGAGTCATTATGGTACAGGGGATGGTTGTTCAGCCCATCAAATCCATGCTGACCTCCATGGAGCAATCCAGTCAGTTTCCTCACACAACTCTACCTCTTAAACCTGATAATTTATTTCTCTCAAGTTGTTTCCTTTGGACATCATTGACCACCTCAGCTTCCAGCTCCCTTGTAAACAGAGTTCCTGGTGCTGTCTTTTGTTGTGATTTTAAATTGAGGTTCCCTCTGCAAAGGAAAATAATCCCATGGCACTATTTGTGGAGCTCTCCCTGATGAATATTTATCTTTCGACCAATAGGTTACCTAATCCTTTATCTCACTGCTGTTTGCAGGAGTGTTGTGTGTCCAGGTCAACGTCTCTCTCTATCATCAGGTCAGAAGCGGACATGCTCACTGGTGTGTGCAGGATGTTCATCTCCTAAAGGATATTAGTAACCCACATGGCTTTTTATATCAATGGCTTCATGGTCACTATTATTGGGATTAACTTTCAATTCCAGATGTTTACATTTAAATTCAAGTTCCACCATCTGTCAATGTGGGATTTGAACACACAACCCCAGAGGGTTAGCCTGGGTCTCTCCAGTCTAGTGACAGTACCACTGTCTCCTCAAATACTTGGAATTATATCGTTGTTCCTGTCTTAGAATTTCCTCTCTGGCAGCACTATGGGTTTACCCACACCACGTGGATTGCAGTAGTTCAAGGAGGCAGCTCAGCACCAGATTCTCCAGGACAACTAGCAAAGGGAATTAACACTGGCCTTGCCAATTTTACAAAAAATTGCAACAGCAGTTACTCTTCGAGAATATTTACCTGGCTTTGGGATATTTTTAACAAATTGAAAGAAAACGGTTAAATCCTGTTATTCTTCTGAATTATTCAATTTCTACTGAGACCCTTCTTGACTGTGCATTTTGCACTGGATAGCAACTGCTGTAAAACTGCCTGAATTCATTTAATTCCATCACTGCATATCTTCCACCCTTGAGTGTGTTCTGGGTTAATCACCATCAACAAACACCTTTTTTTTAAACTAGCTTGTCAATCATTTCACTCTCCTTAGGCTGTAAATGAAGGAGATGGTCCAATTAATTCGGTCTGTTTTCACAAGCAATACTGCAGCACAGGTTCCCGGGAGAACTTAGCAGGAACCTGAAGGCACAGGCTTATTTAGAGAGACTCATGAAAAAAAACTGAGAAAAAAGAAACATCAGAGTGACAGGAGACATAATCCAAGTCTTTAACTGCTCAGAGGCAACGTCGATGTAAAGTGATTAATTAACACATGATTAAAAAATGATTAGAAACACAACATGAGGAGAAATGTTCTCCTCTCCAACCTCTTTGACAATTTTATTAAACGCTTCAAATGGAAATGATGAAATGGCATTAACCTGAAGCATTAATTCTGTTTCTTTTTTTCTTTCTTACTGCTTGAGGACTGCAGGACACTGACGTTGAGACTTAAATTCCTTTTCCTCAGCGAGGGGTTAGGGTCTGGAATGCACTTAGACTCACAGTCATACCACATAAAAGAGGCCTTTTGGCCCAGTGACTCTGTGCCAACCTATTGACATGAATCCCATTTTCTAGCACTTGGTCCGCAGCCTTGAATGTTATGATATTTCAAGTGCTCATGTATAGGTCGTGAGGTTTCCTGCCACTATTACCCCTCCGAGCCTAGCTTACAGTGGAGGAGCAAAATTGGAATGAGGGGAGGATGGATGTTGCCATTTTTAAAAGGGAAGCTCTATGGTCACTTTAGAAAAATGAGCAGAAATCGGATAAATAGCCAGCTCCTTCTGGAAGGCGACAGGACAGCGGGAGACAGGACAAGCTTGGTTTTCATCCCGAATGGGTTTCCACAGCCCTTCCACAGACAGTAGAAAGAAAAATAAAAGAAAAGAAAAAAAAAAGGAATCCAGCAGGACAATGAGGGCCAGAATATGTACAATGGGCCAAATGGCTTGTTTCTATTCTGAAATTGCAACAGCAGCATCTAAACATTTCTTTAATGGTTCCAAGACATTACTACAGCCACCCAGAGATCCAAACTGTGATGTAATAGTCCACTAGGTCAAATCTACACTGTTTATGCCTGAAGCTCATCTGGAGGAACAATTGAGTTTCTACTGAAAAGGATAGAGAATAAATCATCAGAATTCTTTTGACTAAAAACTTGGCATCCGCAGAGTGAGGGTTATGCTATCCCTTGGGATTGGATTGGTAGAAGATCATGGCAGTGACTCAGACACTTTCTTTGCTCTAAATTTAATAAGCTGCAGCTCAGAGCACTCATATCTATCAACACTTTCAATGTTTTTCCTTGCGCAAATAACATTTTGCTGAAGAGAAAATCAATGTTAATAAAACCAAAGTTGGTTTGGTGAGCTGTGGATCACAGTCAAACCAATGCTACAGCAACTTGCAGTTACATAACACCTTTAATAAGATGTTCCAAGGGCACTTTACAGGAATAATATGGGGTAAAATCTGATCCTCAGCCACACAAGGAGATATTAGGCCAGGTGACCAAAGACTTGGTCAAACGCATCTTAAAGAGAGGTAGAGACGTTTATGGTGAAAATTCCAGAGTTCAGGGCCCAAGAAATTGAGAGTTACATTCAGAGACTCATTAAAGTTAGGCATGCTCAAAAGGATATTATTGTTAGCGTGCAGAAAGAAAAGTGCTTCTGCTGTTGGAGGCTGGAGAAATTTGGTTTAAGTGATATGTATTTGAACCTTTCAGGTAAGCTGTGGTGTCACTGTGATGTCAATAGTAATGTGTTTGTGTTCTATAACGAGGTCAGACCCTGTACAGCTCAGAGCACACTGTTGTACAGCCTTATTATCATGTACAGACTGCTCATTAAAATAACTGAGAAATCTGGCCTCAGCTTGGAAAGAAAGACCACAAGTACCGACATGGTAGTCTGGTGTAGACTCCAGTCTAGAGTAGATGATATTTTTTTTTATAGACCCGAACAACCCCCAAGCAAAAAAAAAAAAAAAAAAAATCCTTCAAAGGGAGGTAGAGAAACTGAACTCTTCCTTGAAGGGAAATGGAATGAGGTAGACTCTGAACTGGCAGCATGCCCACATCAGCTAAGCAGCTCCAGCCTGCTTCAAACTAAAACCGAAAGAACTGCAGATGCTGTAAATCAGGAACAAAAACAAAGTCACTGGAAAAGCTCAGCAGGTCTGGCAGCATCTGTGAAGAAAAAAAATCAGAGTTAATGTTTCCGGTCCGGTGACCCTTCCTCAGACCCTCCCCTTTGTTTTTGTTCCAGCCTGTTTCAAGATGCTCTGATGTGACTGAAGCACAAGACACAAGTACTTAGCTGGGAGGTGTGGAAAACTCAGCTCCACAGCTACAGAGTCTCCATTCAAAGCAGCAACAGCTCCAGGTCAGTAGTTCCAGTGGTCCCATTGCCAAAGAGATCCTGATCTAGCCAAGTGTTGCTGAAACCTCAGCAGGGTTTTTTTTTCAGTCAGTCCTAGCAGCCTTTGACATTCATTTTAATCCTGAAAGCCTTGCTATTAAACGTGACAGATTCACCAGAGTGTCCCAGCAGCAAGCATATGTTCCAAAGTAAAAGGTAAAGGCGTCATGACCTAGAGGGCCACTCTCTCATTACGAAGAGAGGAAAAGATGACTGGTGGTGAGTTTAATCCGAGGACCAACTCACCTAAGGTAAGGGATGAGGTTGAGAAGATGGGGCCTTCATGGTAACCTCAGCTGATGCAGGAATCAAACCCATGCTGTTGGAGTTACTCTGCATTGCAAACAAGCCACCAACTGAGCTAACGATCATGAAGCATCACCTACCTACAATGGTAAACTTATTAAGGAGCCTACTTATGTCTTACGCGATTGAAACAAATCCTTGCCTAACTAGGAACAAAAGCAGAAGTTGCTGGAAAAGCTCAGCAGGTCTGGCAGCATTTGTGAAGTGAAAATCAGAGTTTAACGTTTCGGGTCCGGTGACCCTTCCTCAGAACTGATCTTCCACAATGGTTGCCAAATATTTCAGCTGAAGTAAAAGACATTCCCAGCAAAGATGGAGTATATTCCATTTTGTGAGGACGCTTCTCAGCCTCTCCTAGAAAATGAGCTTCCATGTAAAGAAAAATGTATGAAATTTTGTGAAGAATATTTGCAGCTTCTCCAAGAATTTGATCAGCTTCATGATCCTTCAGCAGTTTGTTGGAAGAGATTGGGCCTCTTTGTCCTTTAGGGATTCCTGACCAGGAAACACAACCAGGGGGTGGAACTGAGAACATGCTTCTCTCAGGTCCTGTTTCTTCATTTCAGGGAGATCTTGTGATATCCAATTCTTCAGTCTTTGATGCAGTATCATGATCCCTCTGATAGTCTTGCAGATTAGGGGGAGCAGCACTCCAGTTTGTGTGAGCTGCTGTACTCATGAAAAAACACAGCGTGTGTCTAATGAAGGAGTGCTAAAAGTTCCAGTACGTTCACCTTTACAGGGTGCTCACACTGGTGTATCGTTTGGTAGCATACAGGGAGTGCCCGATGAGAATGTACAGGGAACAGGAAACTCTACATATGCAGGGAAATCCTTCAGCAATAACACATCTGAGAATGATGGCCTACCTTTGTATGAGGAACCCAAAATCCTTCTTTGTCTATCGTTCCTAAGACACTGCTAGAGGTAATAGTATACATTGCTAAAGTTCCTCTCATCTTTCCATCCAGAGTGTTTCGTGGCTTCAGATTAGTCCCAACATCTTGACTGTGAATCTTCCAGTGAAAGCAGCAATCACTGAAGAATCAGCAAGATCTCTCCCCAGTCCTCGTGAGACTTTTGACGAAGTGAATCCTTACTCTGCAGTCTTCCAAAAGATTCAGTCGAGACAGTGTGGAGTTGGAGGAACACAGCAGGTCAGGCAGCATCAGAGGAGCAGGAGAGTCGACATTTCGGGCCTAGACTTCATCAGGACTGGGGAAGGGGAAAGGAGCTGGGAAATAAATAGAGGTAAGAGGGGTGGGGCTGGGGGAAGGTAGGTGGGATGGTGATAGGTGGATGCAGGTAGGGGTAGTGGGGATTAGTCATTGAAAGGGTGGGGCAGATAGGTGGGAAAGAAGATGGACAGATTGTCAGGTCAAGGAGGCGGGGATGAGAGGGAGGGATGGACATGGGACGAGGTTGGGGGTGGGGGAGGTTTTGAAACTGGCGAATTCTATGTTTAAGCCATCAACCTGTAGGCTCCCGAGGTGGAATATGAGGTGTTACTCCTCCAGTTTGAGTGTGGCATCATTGTGGCACTGGAGGAAGCCCAGGATGGACATGTCACCAAAGGGAGTGGGAGGTGGGGGTTAAAATGGTTGGCAACTGGAAGGTGTTGTTGATTATAGCGTATGGAGCGCAGGTGCTCTGCATATCTGTCACTGAGTCTACGTTTAGTCTCACCGATGTAGAAGAGGCTACATCAGGAACAACAGTTACAGTAGACCAGGCTGGAGGATGTGCAGGTGAACCCGTCAGACACGGAATGCTTATCTTGGGCCTTGAATGGAGGCGAAGGGGGATGTGTAGGGGCAGGTGTTGCACTTCCTGCAGTTGCGGGGAAAGGTGTCGGGCGTGGTGGGGTTGATGGTGAGTTGGAGCAGACGAGGGAGTCGCAGAGTGAGTGGTCCCTATGAAAGGCAGATAGGGGTGGGGAGGGAAATATCTCTCTGGTGGTGGGGTCGGATTGTACGTGGCAGAACTGGTGGAGGATGATGCACTGGATGCGAAGGTTGGTGGGGTGATGTGAGGATAAGGGGGATTCTGTCTTTATTTTTGTTGAGGGAAGGGGTTTTGAGGGCAGAAGTGCAGGAAATGTGGCCTCACCAACTAGCCACCAAGACACACGACCAATTCTCACTTGTCTCACTACACACAGACAATGAGAGACAAGAATTTGACTGAGACAACACATCCATAAATCACACAAGCCAAACAGAGACACACCAGGAAATTCCTGGAGGCCTGGTATTCTAACCGGAACTCCATCAACAAACACATTGAATTAGACCCTGTGTACAAACCACTGGGAAACAGAACCGGAAGTGGTACCAAACACCCCAACAAACTGAGGCATATAAATAACAAGTGGGACAGAACACCAACACTTCACCGGAAGTGGACTGATGGTGTTACCTAGCAGGGTGACGAAACGTTTGCAACCAAACCCACCAGCTCGGTGAGCAAGTCTACAACCTCAGTCCCTTGGGCCAGCTGTCCTCTCAGCGTTATGAACTTTGGGACATTGTTATTAATCTTTCTCTTTTTGTTCCATGCCAGCATTCTTGCCATTGACCTCCAACCCCATTTCGAATGATTCTCAGGAGGAATCATGAGATCTTCAAGGCGTACAAAGCTGGGAACAATTGGGGGGTGGGGAAGATGGTGGGTTGGAAATACATTCAGTCTTAAGGGAAATATTTTTGGTTGTGCTTCATAAGAATGTTGAGAAAATAGTTTTAGTTAAATTTTGGAAACTGAGAAACTGAACTGTGGAGGAGATGTAGAAATATGAACATACAAACATAGGAATTAGGAGCAGGATTTAACTTAAGCTTACACTGCCATTTAATAAGATCATGGCTAGGGTTAATAAATTTGTACATGAGTCTGAGGTAAATTATGATCTTAGCATTAATTCAATAGTCCTGTGCTAGTACTCTGCCAGGAGGTTAGAATCTGTCCAGCTCAGAGCATGCTGTTCTGTCGTTTTATCATTCTGTAGAATATCCTATAAATATTATTTGAAGGTAACCTAGAATTCTGGCCTGAGCATGAAGAACACAAATTGGAACAAGTTAACACAGAGGAGAGGGGGCAAGACAAGGAGAGACTGCAAGACAAGGATAGGCTTTCAGGTGCTGTGTGATCAGGAGCCAATATAAGTCAGCAAGTACAAGGAAGACGGTGAATAGGACTGAGAGAGTTTGGATATGGGGAGCAGAGTTTTGAATAATTATATGTTTGTGGGTGATAAATGTGAGCAAGAAGCCAAGAGTATGCTGGAATGGGTGAGCCTACAGGTAACAAAGGCATACTTGAAACCTTCAGCCTCAGATGAGCTGACACAGGGAAAAGGTTGGACAATGTTAGAGGTGGAAAAGGCAGTTTCATTGATGCGCAGATAACGTGGTTGGCATGTCCTCTTAGAATCAAATATAACACTGGAGCTTTCAAACAGTCGAATTCAGCCTCAGGTAGTTGGCTGGGAGACGGAGGGAGCTGGTAGTTCCAGAATAAAGTCTGTGACGAGGAAGTGAAAACAATAGCTTTTGCCTTCTCAACTGGAGGAAATATTGGACAATAGCAGACAAAGGGGATAATGGAGATGGTGGGGAAATGGAGCGGTTTGCAAAGATCATGATTGTTTTTAAACTCTTCGAGGACCAGAATGTCGATGAGAAATAAGACAGGGATAAAGGACAAATCTCCAGGGTATACCAGAGGCAATGGTGCGAGAGCCAGAAGAGAAACCATTGTAAGTGATTCTCTGACTAGATCAAGATAAACAGGAATAGAATCAGGAAAGTCTCACCCTATTGGACGACAGTAGAGATGCTGGTCAGCATAATGTTCTGGACAACTGTGTCATAAGTTATAGGTAGGTTGAGAAGGACAAAGAAGGAAAGGCTATGTTGGTCACAGTTACAAGCAAGACATTGTTTAACTCTTTTCCCCTGGATGTTGGCACTGCTGGCAAGGCCTATCCCTAACGGCTCCTTGAAATGAATGACATTGCAGATGGCAGTTCAAAGCCAACCCAGTTATGTAAGTCACATGTAGGAGAGACTGGGCAAGGATGAAAGGACAATAGAGGATTAGGTGGGTTTTTACAAATTTCGGCAGTGGGTTCACAGTCACCACCCCTGAGCTGAACTTTAAATTACAGATTTTTATGGATTGAATTTAAATTTCTGCAGCTGTGGTGGGTTTTCAACCCATGTCCCCAGGGCAATGGCCTGGATTAATAGTTAATGATGTCAACACAAGCAATCATGACTGCAAACTTGCCAAGAGCCATTTCAGTACTGCTCAGCAGAGTGGAACCTGACTGGAGGGATTCAAACATGGCACTGAGTGAGAGATGAGAATAGATTTGGAGACAGCACATTCTAGGACTTTTGTGCAGAAAAGGAAATTGGAGCTGAAATCATAGTTCGCAAGAATGGTGGGATTAGGTGGTTTTTTTTTAGGGCAGGGATGATACCAACAGATCTGAAGGGTGGAGAGAGTGGAAGAAATCTTTGAACTTGTAGTAAAGGCAATGATGGAATTACTTAAACATATAGAGGGTTTAATGAGTTGGAAATTACATGCGTGTGAGATTACCAGAATGTGACAGAATTAGGTCATGGCTTTGTACCAGTGGACTTAACTTTGTTGATTTAGTTTCAATTTGCACAGTGTGCTGAGTTTCTATAACCAAATTATGAGTGACAGAATTAAACAACACTCATAGTTAATAAAATCCTTACTGGAAAGAACTAGCATCACTCCTTAATAAAACATTTACAATTCATCAAATATTAACACAAAAGTGGAAACGTAAGGAGCAATCTTGTATATATTTATATCCGTAAACTAATTTTGAAAGTCAATTACATTTGTTATGACTACTCTGCCCTGAAAGTAACTTGCATATCTCATAGCAATATTGCCATTGAACAGGGATTTTCTGTTACATTCTCTGGCATTTAGATGAATAAGAGGAAATCTCATTGAAATATACGAGACACTGCAGGTCTCTGGCTGCTCAATGGCTGAAAGATGGTTTCTGCTGGTCAGGGAATCTAAAGTATGTGGGCAGAGTCACAGGATAAGGTGTTAATCATTTTGGACGGAGATTAGGAGAAATTTGTTCAAGAGAATTACGAATCTTTGGAATTCTCTACTGCATAAGCTTGTGGATTCTCTGTCATTGAACATATTTAAGGTTGGAATAGACAGATATTTGGACTTGCAAGGAATTCTAGGATACATGGGTTGCTTGGTAAAGTGGCATGAATTCCAAGATCAGCTAAAGCTATTGAATAGCAGAGCAGGATTGATGGTAAGAATGGTCTATTCCTGCTCCTATTTGTTTATGTTCTCTAATCAAACTCTGCACTTGCACTTATATTGTTTGTTGGTCGCTGAGATGTCATAGATGGACAATGAAAACTGTGACCAGTTCTTCAGCCACTGTCACTTAGGATTTCAAGTTTGGGATCAGAAGGGCTACATGTTCTACTAATTCCATCAGAGACGTTAACAAAAATCCTCTCAGTTTTGAGAACTCCATCATCCCTGAGCATTCCCAGCTTTGTGCAGGGATAGGATTCCAAATTTCTAATGGCATTTGTGTGAAGTGCTTCCTATCATCATCCCTAAATGGCCCAGCTCTAATTATAAGCTTCTGCTCTTTTGTTCTGGGCTCACCACTAAAGAAGAAATCATTTCACTCTATCCTATTAATCTCTTAATCAGTGGAAGGAGTTTGATCAAACCAAATTACTGATGGTATCTCTACTTATGCTAATCTAGTTCTCTCACACTGTCACTCAGTAATGCCGCTTTCCCCACCTTACTGTGGTACTGACTGTAGATCTCCAGCTGGTAATCCAGGTCCCTCACACCATCACTCAGTAGCACCTCTTCCGCACCATCCCTACGCCCCCAGGACTGTGGTACTGACTGCATCTTTATTGATGTCATTCAGTTCCCTCACAGTCACTAACATCTCTCTTCCTCCAGTACTGTGGTACTGCATCTCCTGATGTTAACTGAGCTCCTTCACACTATCACTTAATAAATCCTCCCCTAAATAGCTCAATGAGATGTCATCAGGGCTTGTTCTTCACACACAACTTTGAAGTTCAGTTGACAGCTCCATGGCTATAACAGGATATGGTGTGGACTCCCACAAACAATCTCTGGCTTGCTCACACTCTGGGATTCAGTAATGACAATTCATACCAGTACCTCTAGTTGGGACAGTCTGCCAGGAAACCTGCTCTCGACAATTCTCCAGGATTGACTGTGTCCTACATTAATGTCAAGTGAAGCCAAAATTATTATTGGCTGCGATACCATCTGCAGTCAAATAGCCAGTAAGCTGATCACTCAAGGGGGATTAGAATGTAGTATTGGAAACAATTTCTTAACAATAAGGGGAATAAACAGAGATAGTGAATAATTCTTAGGTTATCTTATCTCAAGATCTCACTGAGTTGCAGCAGGCGTGACTAGAATTAGTTTTTATATTCACTTCCAAATCTAAAAGATCAAAGCTGCACAATATGTATTAATACACTTTGAGTGGCAGTAATGAGCATTCTTTCACCAGAGAAGCTAGGTGTAGGGCGGAGACACTGTACAGGATGCTCAAAGGTTGGATAGAGCAGGGGAGGTGGCAAATATGCAACATTTCACATGCAACGTATAATTAATAGCAGGCAGTCCCAATGTGTGGATCATTCAGTGAAGCTGCTTCCACCTCCTGCTGTAGATCCTGCATTCATAAACACTGTTGATTCTTTGCAAAAGCACCAGAATCACATCAACATCTTTTGAAGATCATATCTTTGATTTCACAATAAAAGACTTCGATAACAACTCCCTGATGTTACAAGCTTTTGCTGTTACATGTTCCCCTCACTTCTCCCCTTTCCATCCACAACCAAGAATTTTATATCTGCTTTTCATCTTTATTTGTTGAGTCAAAGCAGGGAATATTAGAATGGAGGAATAAAGTGTAGAGCAAAGCATCCTCGACACTGTTCCATTAAACACTCCAACGACAGGATCAGCATGGGGTAAGAGTGCCAGGTTTCCTTCATTAAGCGACATTAATGAACCAGATGGGTTTTCACAAAAGTGACAGTGGTTACCATTAGACTATTTTTTAAAAAATTCCATGTTTATTGTATTCAAATTTCACCTTCTGCCATGGTGAGATTCAAACCCATAACTTCAGTCTGGGTACAGAATAAAATCTTCCTACTCTTTTAAAATGAAAGTAAATTGCTCTCGTCTGGACTGTAAATCCAAAGACCCAGCTAATGTTCTGGGGATTGGGTTTGAATCTCATCATGGCAGATGGTGGAATTTGAGTTCAATAAGAATCTGGAATTAAGAATCTCATGATGACCATTAATCCGTCAATTGTTGGAGAAGCCCATCTGGTTCACCACTATCTTTTAAGAGAGGGAAACTGCCATCCTTACTCGGTCAGGCCTACATGTGACTCCAGACCCACAGCAATGTGGTTACTCTCAACTGCCCTCTGAGCAATTAGGGATGGGCAATAAATGCTGGCCTTGCCAGTAATGCTGTCATCCCATGAATGAAAAAAAAACACATGGGGTTAGAAACAGAGCTAAACTCCCTCCATGTGGTCCCATGAAACATTCCCAGGACAGATAGAGGTTGCCTGACCTGCTGAGTGTTCCCTGGATTTTTGCTTCTATTTGGGTCATGGATAGATTGCGGTGGATCAGATGTTATATTGTGGGCAGAATTTCCAGGTAATCTGTGGGATCTGCCAATAAAGTCAAGAGATATGCACAAAGTTTTGAAGTTGGTTAGAGTCTTTGGGTCACTTGTCTCACTGCAAGAGTACAGATCATTATCGATGGAAAAGAGGAATGTGGAAGACTTCTTCAGGCTAGGCATCCTTAGAAGAGGCTTCGCAGTGGGGTTAAAATTGAATCAGAGATAG
>NC_063351.1:41660774-41689013 GCF_021869965.1 Rhincodon typus | reverse complement strand
TTCTGATGAAGGGCCTAGGCCCGAAATGTCAGCCTTTCTGCTCCTATGATGCTGCTTGGCCTGCTGTGTTCATCCAGCTCTGCACCTTGTTGTCTCGAATGTGGAAGACCATGGTTTCAAGTGGACGGTGGGGTTCTACCTCATTGCTAGCTGCAGCACTTTGCATCGGAGAAAATTATGTTGCCTAGGAGAAAGAGGAGCCAGTTCAGTTACTGAAGCGTTTAAAATTAGTTATGCTCTATTTAAAAAGTAATTAGCCATCAGGACTGACCATAAGGTGCAACAGCAGAAGTAAACCATTCAGCCCATCGAGTCCACTCTGCCATTCAACGAGATCATGGCTGATCTGAAAATCCACAGCTCCACTTTCCTGCCTTTTCTAATAACCGTCAAGTCCTTTCAACATTTCTAAGGGAGGTGAAAATGGAAATTGTTGAGGCATTGGCCATAAATTTTCAGTCTCTCTTAGATTCAGCTGTTGTACCAGAGAACTGGAGATATATCAAAACTGCAAATATATCAAAAAACCCAAAAATCAAAAAACTATACAGCACAGGAATGAGCCCTTTGGCCCGTCAAGGCTGCGTGACACATGATGCCCCTCTAAATCTATAACCTTTTGCCCCTACACAGGCTGTATCCCTCTATTCCATATCTGTCAAGATGCTTCTTAAATGTTGTTATTGTAAATGCTTCTACTACCACCTCTGGCAGTGCATTCCAGGCACCTACTACCACCTCTGGCAGTGCATTCCAGGCACTTACTACCCTCTGTGCAAAAAACCTGCCTTTCACATCTCCTTTAAACTTATCCCCTTTTACCTTAAACCTGCGTCCCCCAGTAATCGATATTTCAACCCTGGAGAAAAGACTCCAACTATCCATTCTATCCATGCCTCTCATAATTTTGTAAACTTGTATCAGGTCATCCCTCATCCACTGACATTCAAGTGAAAATAAACCAAGTTTATCCGATCTGGCCTCAAATCTAATACACTCCAAACCAAGCAACATCCTGGTAACCATTTCTATACCCTCTCCAAAGCCTCAACTCACTTCTGGTAGTGTGGTGACCCAAACTGTACACAATATTCCAAATGTGGCCTTACTAAAGCTCTATACAGCTGCAACATGACCTGCCAATTTTTATACTCCATGTCCTGACCAATGAAAGCAAGCATGCCATATCCCTTCTTGGCCCCCTTATCCACTGGTGTTGTTACTTTCAGGGAACTGTGGCCCTGTACGCCTGGAGCCCTCTGTATTTTGAGTCTTCTAAGGGTTCTGCTATTTGCTGTATACTCTCCTCCTGCATTAGACCTTCCAAAATGCATCACCTCGCATTTGTCCGGATGAAATTCCATCTGCCATTTCTTAAAATCTTCAGCCTATCTATATCTTGCTTTATCCCCTGACAATCCTCCTCACTATTCCTAGCTCCCCCAATCTTTCTGTTGTCTGTAAGCTTACTAATCAGGCCACCTACATTCTCCTCCAAATCATTTATATATTACAAACAATATAAATGTACCTACACTGACTCCTGTGGAACACCACTGGTCACAGATCTCTAGTCAGAAAAGCACCCTTCTATGCCTTCTATGACCAAGCCAGTTCTGTATCCATCTTACCACAGATCCTATGTGACTTCAGCTTCTGTATCAGCATGCCATGAGGAACTTTATCAAAGGCCTTGCTAAAGTCCATGCAGATAATATCCACTGCCCTGCACTCAATCATCTTTGTCACCGCCTCAAAAACGCAATCAAGTTTTTGAGACACAACCTTCCCCACTTAAAGCCATGCTGCCTAAGTCTATATTTTTTCAAATGTGAGGAAATCCTATCCCTAAGACTCTTCTCCTATAATTTCCCTACCACTGATGTAAGACTCACCAGCCTGTAGTTTCTTGGATTATCTGTTAACCCCCTTAAAAAAAGGAGCAACATTGGCCATTCTCCAGTCCTCTGGGACCTCTCCTGTGACTAAAGAAGATACAAAGATTTCATACAAGACCCCAACAATTTCCTCCCTCAGTATTCTGGGATAGATGCCTTCAGGTCCTGAGGACTTCTCCACCTTCTCTAGTCTCACCATCCACGTGGCCTTTTCTTTTGTGAATACCGATGCATAGTATTTATTAAGGATCTCATCCACTTTCTCCGGCTCCTTGCATAAATTCCCTCCTTTGTCCTTGAGCCAGACTTACCCATTCCCTAGCAACCCTCTTGCTCCTTATAAATGTACAAAATGTCTTGGGATTTTCCTTAATCCTGTTTGCCAAGGACATTCCATGGCACCTTTTAGCCATCTTAACTCTTTGTTTAAGTTTTTTCCTGCTTTCTTTATATCATTCAAGGACTCTATCTGGCTTCAGTTTCCTAAACCCTTACATATGCCTTCTTTTTCTTTTGCCTAAGCTCACAAATTTCTCATCAGCCAAGGCTCCAGAATTTTGCCATCCTTATCCTTCATTTTCACAGGAACATGCTGGACCTGAACTCTAATCAAATGGCCTTCAAAAAATTCCCACATTATCCTTATCTAAAAGTAATTTAAAAATGTATGGAATTATGGTTACTGGTAAATGTTTTTGAGAAGATTTGTAGCGCGGGTTGTGGATGAGGTTGCAGACATGCTCGCCGGTAGGTAACATCGTCAGTGCGCCTCCGGTGAAGCATTGGTGTTCTGTCCCGCTTGTTATTTATGTGTCTCGGTTTGCTGGGATGGTTGGTACTACTTCCGGTTCTGTTTTTCAGTGGTTTGTATATTGGGTCCAGTTCAATGTGCTTGCGAGTTCCGGTTGGAATGCCAGGCCTCCAGGAATTCCCTGGCATGTCTCTGTTTGGCTTGTGCTATTATGGATGTGTTGGCCCAGTCCAACAACCACCCAGCGACAGCTGCTGACGAATGTAAAGGACCCCACACCCACAACCAATAAAACTAATGTATTATACAAAATCCCATGCAAGGACTGTGAGAAACATTACATAGGCCAAACTGGAAGAAAACTACCAATAAGGATAGACAAACACCAACTAGGCAGCAAGAGACATGACCAGTTCTCACTGGTCTCAATACATACGGACAAAGAAGGACACAAATCTGACTGGTTCAACACATCCATAATAGCACAAGCCAAACACAGACATGCCAGGGAATTCCTGGAGGCCTGGCATTCCAACCATAACTCCATCGACAAACACATTGAACTGGACCCGACATACAAACCACTGAAAAACACAACCGGAAGTGATGCCAACCACTCCAGCAAACTAAGGCATATAAATAACAAACGGGACAGAACACCAACGCTTCACAGGAGGCGCACCCTAGCAAGGTGATGAAACGTCTGCAATCAAGCACACTGGATCGGCGAGAAAGTCTACAACTTTATGGTCATTGTTCCCAAAATGCTCCCCAAATGAAACCGTGATCACCAATACCAGGTCTAGTATGGCCCCTTCCATAGTTGGACAATTGACATATTGCTTCCAGAAACCCTCCTGGACATACCTAACAAAAGTCCCCTTCATCCTGGCTCGAAAGGAGTCAAAAGACAAGGCCAGCAACTCCAAGCCACAAAGTTTAAATTCAGTGATGGGGAAGCTTCTAGAAACAGTAATTCAGGACAAGATTAATCATCACACAGGTATGGGGTGGCATGGTGGCTCAGCAGTTAGCACTGCTGCCTCACAGCACCAAGGACCCAGGATTCGACTCCAATCTTGGGTGACTGTCTGTGTGAAGTTTGCACATTCTCCCCGTATCTGCCTGGGTTTCCTTCAGGTGCTCCAGTTTCCACCCACAGGCCAAAGATGTGCAGGTTAGGTGGATTGGTTATGCTAAATTGCCCATAGTGTGCAGTCTAGGTGGGTTAGCCACGGGGAACTGCAGGATTACAGGCAAAGGGCGGATTGAGGTGGGATGCTTTTCAGAGGGTCAGCATTGATGGGCCAAATGATCTGCTTCCACACTGTAGGGATTCTATGTTCAGGTTAATTAAGGAAATCTAAACATGGCTTTACTAAGTGACTTGAGTTTTCTTCATGAAGTCATAGAGTGTTAATGAGGGTAATGGTATTAATGTGGTATAATAAAAATGTTATTTCAAGTTTATTCAAAAGCCTGGTGAAAATCTCTTTTGGTCTCATGGATAGCGATAAAGAAAAACAACCTGATCCTTTTTACACTTTTGATATATCTTGTGCAGTCGTGGGGCACGAATCCACTGCCCTTCTCCCAACAGAGTTGTAACACTGGAAACACTAATGGTGAATTAGTATTTTTCAGGCTGGAGACAGGTTTATGATGGACTTCCCCAGGAGTTGGTGCTGGAATCCTTGCTCTTCCTGAAATATAATAATGTCTTAGTGATGAACGGGGAATAATTACCAAATTTGCAGACAATATAAATGTTGGAAGTATGCAAACTGTAGAAAGCTAGCAGAGGACGTCAAAGGACATAGGTAGGCTCAAGAAATGGGCAGATAAGTGGAAGACGGAATTTAATGCAGAGATGTAGGAAATGATTTATTTTGATGGAAAGAATATGTAATGATTGTAAGATATAGCATGCAATTCTAGGTGGTGTGTGGGAGCAGAGGGTCCTGGGTATAGATACTCTTAATCAGCCTGTTCAGACACATTACTACACACCTCTGGAGCAGGTATGACTGAACTTGGGTGCTCTGGCCCAGAGTAAAAGGACACTACCACTGTGCCACAAGAATGCAAGATGTGGATGTTTGAAAATAAAAACTGATGAAATCAAATCAACCCAAATAACCATTTAAATTAAACTGCCTTAAAGGGGACAACTGCAACAAGAACTGAACTCAAAGATTTAAAACTAACTCAGTGCTGTGTTGGAATGTGGAGTATTTTTTCCTCATGGTCTCCCTCTGAAGTGGGACTTGATCCCACTATTTTATGAGTCAGAAATAAGAGTGCCACCCACAAAGTCAGTTGACAAAAGCTACAGCTTCATGAATTAGATGTTGTTAATTTGCATGTTATACTTTGCTCCTTGACATGCATCAACTTTAAGGCACATCTTAGAGCTTCTGATGTTGAGGTGTTTAAAAGCAAAAGGTGCTGCAATGGCTGGGAATTGAATACAGATCAACTGTTTGGAAAGTAGCTAAGCTCACCACTAAATCATTGTTGTGTGACCTGGGAGTATATGTGCATAATTAATGAGGTGGTAGGACAAGTTAAGATTATACACAGAATACAACATCCTGGCTTTATCATTAGGGGTAGGGAGTACAAGAGTCAGGGACACTGTTAAACCTGTATAAAACACTGGTCCAACCTCAACTAGAGTACAGCATCCAGTTTTGGACACCGCACTTTAGAGGGTAGATGAAGGCATTACAGAAAAAGTGTAAAAAAGATTAATAAGAAATATTCAGGGATGAGAAATTTGAGTTCTGTGATAGATTGGAGAAGTTGGGGCCATTCTTATTTGAGAAACTGGAGAAGAGTTTGGACTGAAGTGTTCAAAATCATGAGGGGCTTAGACATAGTGGATAGATAGTATCATTGGTAAAGGGGTTGAGAACCAGAGGGCACAGCCTTAAGCTGATTGAGCAAAAAACCCAACAGTGTCATGAAAGAAAACATGGTTCACGTAAATAACAAGGTGTTGAGCTGGATGAACACAGCAGGCCAGGCAGCATCAGGGGAGTAGGAAAGCTGACGTTTCGGGTCGGACCCTTCTTGGTTCACGTAATGGGTGGCTTGGGTCTGGATGGCACTGCCTGACAGTGTGGTAGAGGCAGGTTCAACTGAGAGGGGAATTGGACTATTATCTGAACAGGATGAATGTGCAGGGCCATGGGGAGAAGTCACGATGGGCACAAGATGAACTGCTGCTTCAGAGAGCCAGCGCAGACACAAAGGGCCACATGGCTTTTGTCTGTGCTGAAACTAGTTTACAAGATATAAGGTCATAGGTTCAAGTTTCATTTCATAGATTTAAGGACAAAGTCCAGGATGACACTCCAGTGCAGTGTTGCACAGTCCAAGATTCCACCTTTTATATGTGCTTGCCCACTCGAATAAACATCTCACAGAGGACTTCTCCCTGGTGCCTAGGGCCATTCTTTAATCTTCAACTAAAATTACTAAAAAGAAATTTGCTTGTTATCACATTGTGTTTGTGGGATCTTACTGTGTGGAAATAGACTGCAGTGTTTCCTACATTAAAACAACAACCACACATCAAAAAAAAAACCTTTGATTTGAGTTTTTTGAGACATGCTTCTGCATTTCTTATCATTGTGGACGTGCAATAATTTTTAACCAATGCTGTGTGCACTTCCTGAACATAACCGCTCAGTGGTCAGCACTGTTGCCTCACAGCGCCAGGGACCCGGGTTCAGTTCCATCCTCGAGTGACTGTCTGTGGAGTTTGCTCATTCTCCCCGTGCCTGCATGGGTTCCTTCTAGGTACTCCCGTTTCCTCCCACAGTCTAAAGATGTGCAGTTTAGGTGGATTGGCCATGCTAAACTGCCCTGTAGTGTCCAGGGATGTGCAGGCTAGGTTGATTGGCCATGGGAAATGCAGGGTTACAGAGAAGTGGGGGGTGGGTCAAGGTGGGATGCTCTTCAGAGGGTTGGTGTGGACTTGATGGGCATAATGGCCTGTTTCCACATTGTAGGGATTCTACGTCAAATGGGTTAGTTAATAAATGTACCATTTATTGTAGTACTGAGACAGACAAGACAGGAAGAGCTGAACTTCAATACTAATGTCACTGGCAGGGTACAATGTTTCTGTCACCTATCAGCACATACCTCTACTGAAATACAAGAATGCAGCAGCATAAATCATGATATATGTTAATCCAATACATTCACTCATGATGCTCAGGCTGAATTACACCAGTTTTTTTTTCCCTTTGAATTTCACCAGAAAATGAAAGTGTGCATTTCCAACAGACTCCTCTTTGGGGAAGCCTTGAAACCAGAGTCATAACCTCTGAATTGGAAAACAGAGCTTCCCGACTCTCCCCTCAGCAAGCCACCAGGTGTCTTTCACCTTGAAGTGATGGATTTATAGATAGTGCATGTTCTCTAGCACTGGGTTGAGTGCAACTGGCAAAGAGATGGCGAGGTGTCTGATTACACAGTTATTATTAAAGGGACCAAATTTTGGGTTGTGTATCAGAGCCTGAGCCCATCTTCCAATGGGGAATGGGGAAGGGTTGGGTTGGAGAGAGATACAGATAGAAAAAGAGAGATATAGAGAGAGCAAGACAAAGAGCGAAAGAGAGACAGAATGAACAGTTAGGCATGGGACAACCTTGTGAGTTTTGTCTCTCTGGCCCATGGATGCCAAGGCTGACAGTACACTCTTTTATCATTGTTTAACTGTGATCAGATCCCGATATGGAGTAGAACCAACTTGGAAACTTACACTGGGTAAACCTGGCCGTTCTTGAGCCGTTTCTAATGCCCCCCCGAGTGCTTTTGCTACAGAGTTCTGAATTTTAACAAGATAACACTTCCAATCCTAGCTGGAAGAAAGATGGCTTCCTGAAAAAGATGCTATGTTACAGTTCTTTATTGTCCAAAGCACATTCCACAACGAGATAAGAAGCTGCATCACTTGGGAGCAGCGAATGACACTTCCAGTAAACACAGTAACTAGGGATCAGCATTAAAAAGTTCGAGCCAGCTCACAGCAAACCGACACACACTGGCCCGGCCAGGTTCAGCTCTCAATAAGTTCAGATAGTCTGCAGGACTCTTGTTCCCCGAGCAGAAATGGTAACTCAAACTCACCAAGACTGTCACACATGTGTGACCGTGGAATCTGGTCACACAGCCAGTCGCTCTTGACACTGAGTAAGGAAGCCCAGCCAGGGAGAAGGAAAGGTATAATACTCAGGAGACCAGGGACATCTGTGTCACTCCGCTGTGATGCCAGGACCAGGCTTCCGGCTTTACAAAAATCAACAAAAAGAATTCAAGGAGTTCCGAGAGTCCGACCTCAGGGATGCAGTATGAAGCTGCACAGTTGACGTTCCTTGCCCTCGCTGTAAAGCCAGTTTTGCCCTGACGGTATTCAGATTGCCACAAACAACATGCACTGCAAGAGGTCAATCGACGAATACCATTGCATATTCTTTCTTAAAAAAAGGGAGAAATCATTACATGATAATCCAATGGAAAAGAAAATCAAATATCATTGTGCTAGGAAACCAGAGGTGGGGGCACGGGGCTGACAGACAGAGGCCACTTTCAGGAGATGGTGGAGAACTCTTTCAGCAAGATTTCCTGGCTCAGTGTATTAACAGCAAGATTCTTCCTCACATTAAGACTGATGGAGCGGACCTATGGGAGGACAGAGAATCTCTCAGTGATGGATTACTCTGCAATGGAGTCAACACAAATAAAAAGGCTAAAGTTTCACTTTAATAGAAACAGAATATGTTGAAAATTTTTAGCAGGTCAGGCAGCATGTTTGCAGAGAAAATCAGAGTTAATATTTCAGGGTTATGTCCTTTCATCAGCATTGGCCACAGATCACAGCCCTGAAATGTTAACTCTGTTTTCTCTCCGTGCATGCTGCCTGATCCATTAGGCATATCCAGAATTTTATGTTTTGATTTCAGATTTGTAACACCTGCAGCACTTTACATTTTATATAGAGATAAAGGGTCATGTAGCACACAAACAGACCTCTTTTTTCCAATTTGTTTGCACCGATCAGATATTCCAATCTGACCTAGTCCCATTTGCCGCATTTGGCCTATATCCCTCTAATCCCTCCCTATTCATATACCCTTCCAGATGCCTTTTAAATGTTATAATTGTACTTCCTCTGGCAGTTCGTTCCATACACGCACTATCCTCTACATGAAAAGGTTACCCCTTGGGTCCTTTTTAAAACTTTCCCCTCTCACCCTAACTGTATGCCCTCTAATTTTGCACTCCTCTCCTGTAGCAAAAAGACCTTGGCTATTCACCTTATCCATTCTCTTGATATTGCCAGAGATTTCCCACGTTGTGCTTGCCATGGCTTACTGAGTAACACTTCTACCACAGATTCAAAAAATCTCAATCCAGGGACATGGACACATAATCTGGGCTGAGAAACTCTGTCTGCCCGTGACCCCTATACAAAAAGAGGAGCAGGGTGTGTTCTCCCACAATGTTGGCCAATACTTATCCTTTAACCAATACCACTAACAGATTACTTGAACATTGTCACACAGCTGTTTGTGGGACTTTGCTGTACACAACTTGGGCTTTCGTATTTTCTGTATTCCAATGACTTTGTTTCAAAAAGTACTCTGTTGGCTAAATAATATTTTAAGATGCCGCAAGGTCATGAACGGCCCAACAAAAATGCAAGATCTTTGTTTCTCGTCTTTAACTGCACAGGGTCTGTCTACATGGGACAAACATTGCTTTCTTACCAGCTCTTTGAAGAAGGCTGCCTCTTTGGGCTGCTCTGAGTAACGTTCGTACTGGTCCAACCCGTCCTGGAGCTTCAGTGTCAGTGTGTCATAGTTAGAGCGTACTACCTCCAACACCTGAGGAGACAGGAACACTATTACTGAAACACAGAGGCCGAAGCAGAGAAAAGGTAGCAAAACAAGGCCAATCAAGTAACATTTTGTTCAATGATTTAAGGGCCTTAAAACCCTGGAGAATCTGGTGGTAACAGTGAGATGAACAGTCCCAGAGCATCTAACTGATTCCTTTTCAGCACCCAAAAACAACTACCACATGCTGAGTTTTGTCTCGAATATTGCAAGAATGGGTGAGGGAGGAGGAGGAGGATGCACAGGATGAAGAAAAGATCAATTCAGATGACTAAACATTGATGATAAACTTCCATTAAAATAAAACTTGCCATTCAATACAGCTTTTCGACTTGGTTCAGGATATGTAACTTTTACACTATTAGGTACATAAACTTTATTCTCGAAAGAGCTTGAAACATCCATAATCACATTATCACAATGTTCCCAGAAACTACTGCCCTACAGATTACAATCTCAATTTCAATTGACAGTAGGTCAAATGCTTTCAGTCCAATGATTCAGAAGTTGTTTGGGAACAATTAGTGTTGCTGAATCCTTGCGCCAGTGACATCATTGCTCCCCCAGCAGTGTTACAGCCCTCCACCTGTGACCTCACTCCTTGCACAACATCACCGCCCTCTGCCAGTGACCTCATTCAAAATATCAGAGAATTCGGTGTGATATCAGAGAATACTCTACCACAGAAGGCTGAGGAGGCCAAGTTACCAAATATATTTAAGAAAGAAATAGATTTCTAGACACTAAACGCTCAACAATATGGGAAAGAGTGAAGCACAGAGCTGTAATAGAAGATCAACCATGATTATACTGATTGGTAGTGCAGACTCAATGGGCTGAATGGCCCATTCCTGTTCCTACTTTAAAAGCTTCTAAACATTTCTGCCAGTGACTTTACTGCTCTCAATGCGAGAGCAGGATAACAGAAACAGAATAAATACATGGACCCCTCTCCTCTTTCCACCCGTCACCTCAATTGTTTAATTTACAAACAGCAGTTTGACCTGATACAACATACAGCCATATTTTTCTGAGATAATGCTGCTGAGATCAATTATGATTTGCCATGAACACCAAAGTCAATATATATTTAAGAAGTGAAGTTTGCTTTTTCCTTGCGTTCTAATTTTAGCAAAAAAAGAGAGGAATTTTGAAGAAAGGTGTTGTTAAGAAGAGCTTTCTAGTTTGAATTATCACTTACAATGAAAAGAAATTGAAAGCATTAGCTAGGTTACTGGAAAGAGATGAATGGGTTAAGTAGGTCTGCTCTTGGAGAGGAAGCTGTTTAGATGGACATTCACAGGCATTAATCATCCCAAATAATCCTCATGACCTGGGACAATATTCCATTAGCTTCATGTAAAGTCAAACACAATTGCTGAAACAAGCGCACAAGAAGCCTGCCAGTCTTCAATTTTGACAGCTTTCTCCATGCACATATGTATAAATGCATCGATACTTGCCTGAACATTTGCAACTTGGTTTCTCAAAAATAAAACCCAGTGCCCACCAGCCTATCTTCACTGTATTTTCACAGATTCAAAATGATAATGAGCTGGTAATAGGAATGAATGGTCCCATAATGCACAAGGTGCCGTCTAGGGACAGGAAAGCATGTGGTAATTAGGATAGTCTGAGATCCCCCAAGCATAGAATTATCTGATATGTTTGAAAATAATGTCAGGTCATTAGAAAACTGGCAAACAATAAATAACGGATCCAGAGGTGGAAACGCATGACTACATAAAATAAATCCATTATTTACAATAACATCTTGCAGTATTTCAGGGTCATTAGCATTGTAAAGTGTTTTAAAGTGTATTACGAGTGTGTTATCAAACAAGAAACTTGCCACCAAACTACATTAGGATATTTGTAGGACACGTGAGACAGGTTTTAAAGAGCATTTTTAAAGAAGAGATAGAGAGGTTGACAGATCTAAAGAGGAAATATCAAAGATTAGGATCAAGGGAGCTAAAAGGCATGGCTTCCAACAGCGAAGCCATTAATTTCAGAAATGTGCAAGAGACCAGAACTGGAGAAGTGCAGAGATCACAGAGGGTTGTAGGGCTGGAAAAGTTTACAAAAATGGAGAAGAGGTCAAGCTATGGAGAGATTTAAAAACAAGAACTGCAATATTACAATTGGAGCTTATAACAGAAACTCAGACAATTACAGATGCCATATTTGACCCTAAACCATCAACTTTGACACGAAGATTTGCAATCTGGAACAGAATGACTGGAAACCAACCAAAAGAAATCAGTAAGATTTCTAAGATAACAAGGTGTAGAGCTGGATGAACACAGCAGGCCAAGCAGCATCAGAGGAGCAGGAAGGCTGATGTTTCGGGCCTAGACCCTTCTTCAGAAATTTCAATTGTGGCCTGAAATATAGTGTTCTCAGTGCTGCAACACACACAATCATGCAATGGTAAGACTGACTGGATTCTTTAAAAGAAACCAATGAAATCTTTTTCGTTCACTTCTACCTAGAACAAGCAAATGGGTCCTTGATCTTATATCTGACTTGAAGGATGTCATCTCTGACACCTAATGCTTTGGGAATGGTGGTTTAGGCCCTCTGTTCATATTCTGGAGTTGGGCTTCGGTCAGTGCTCCAGGATAGGTTGCACTGATACTTGGAGTGCAGCTGACAGTAGAAGAACAATCAGTCTGGAACAAAGGCTGGAGTTGCGTTAGAGATCTTCAAAATCTAGTTCAATGGCAGAAGAGACTTGAGGGGCTGAACTGAATACTATTGCTCCTGTACTGTTGATAACACACCTGCTGTGTCAAAGCATTGCTAGTGCAACTGAAATGCTATACAGCAAACATAAACCCCAGCTCCGAGAATACTCTTACCATTTAGCATAGTTTTTTACCAGTACGTAGGAAACCGTTATTCAGCATAAATATCTTTAGGATCTCTGAGGTTTTGAAAGATGCTATACATAGCAGGCTTTTTCTTTTCCCTTACATTGGCAGAGTGAGGTCTGAAAACGTTCTGCACATCATTATATGTCTTTCCACTATTAGGTAGTAACATGAAGATAGTACAATCACAGACTAAACTGAAAAGGAACATGGGCTACTGTGCAATACTTCCAAATGAGATTATAACATTCCTTGTGATGTTCAAGATCAGCAAGGCCTTGGGTTGATCCGTCAAATGTTCTGGATTCACGGTTCTCAGTTGTGGAAACTTCCATTTCTCAGGGCTGGGCAAGGCAGGGTGGGGAAAGTCACAGAGTCTAAGATCACCATTCATTGCACTGTTGGAGGGTGGGTTTGGACAAGAATCGAAACAACACCAATTTTCATAAAACACCACAGACCAGGCATGGGTGTGGTACACAGGGAGGTGGTCAAGAGTCTGTGATATCTCACATTTCGAAGCAGTCTGTCAGCATCTTCATTAAGTGAAGACAGGAGATGACAGATGGAGACTTTGGGAAGTTACAGTGACACATTAGGGAGTAAATTCCAGAGAAAGTCAGTCACAACAGTCCAGAATGAAAATGGTTACCTTGAGTCTTTATTCAAGTATATTAAATATCACACACTATAGGTAAAATAACTTTTGAACTGAATTCAAATTCTCAAATTGCTGACAATGCTTGGGTTTTCAAGCAAGTAGATTACAGGGAGTGAGGGGGTGAAAAGGTAAGGCAGGGAATAGAGTTCTGTAGACGGAGATAAGACTTTACAGATACTGGACTTTAACATAGTGGGCTCTGGGATGGAAATAAATGCTATCAAGAGCTGAAATGCAAAACTCAAAGCAGCATTGGTGTGAATACACTGTTCAATCACTCTAAGCTGAGCACCAAGCATGGACAAAACGGCTAGAGTGTTTTCTGATGGATGACTCTTACACACTGACAATGTCACATATTTAGCAATACTAAACTGTTTTGGAATCATGCTCAGTGGAACAGCCCCCATGTATCATTCAGTAGGAGTTGCCAGAACAGTTTAATGACAATGACCTTATCACATCTTGTTCCAGAAGATCTGGCAAACATGTTTACTTTAGAAATTTAACATTTTCCAATATTGATCCCACCCTGTTGGGAATCTGCATTGATTTAGATGGTAGCAAAGCTTGAAACAGAAGTCCATTCAGCCCGAACAGGTCGTTCCTTCTCAGACAGCATGACTTCCTTTTTACAAGATGTGGAGGTATTGGACTGGGATGGACAAAGTCAGATGTCACACGACAGCAGGTTGTAGTCCAACTCCTTCACCTGACGAAGGAGCAATGCTCCGAAAGCTTGTGACTTCAAATAAACCTGTTGGACTACAACCTGCTGTCATGTGACTTCTTCCTTTTACAAAATGACCTGCCATACCACCATCCACCCCCATTGAATCAATCATCTCCTGCATCTGCTCTACAACATCTAATTCCCTCATCTAGTACTGAACTGGCTCCATTTAAGCCGAGCCAGAATAAACTCCTTCTCTGCCCATCCGTTGATCTTATGAAATGAATAACTATAATCGGCCAGGAAAATACCAAGTTCCATTAGACAGGAGGTTCTCAGAGCTGATCATTGCTCTTGAGTAGTCAGCCATTCTTGGCTTTGGTGACAGCTCCTGACATTGGCAAATGGGCAAGAATTCTCCTTCTCTCCTATGCTCAGGTGTGCAGGTACATGAATGTAGAGTATATACCAGCAGACCATATCTGCAATGTGAGCTATCCACAAGATGCACTACAGCAACTTCCCAAGGATTTTTCAGCAGACTATCTAAACCTACGACTTCCATAACCCAGGACAAGGGCAAAAGACGTATGGGAACACCACAATTTGCAAGTTCCCTTCCAAGTCTCACAGCATCTTGACTTGGAACTTTATCTCTGTACCTTCAGTGTTCCTGTGTCAAAAATCTGTAACTCATTCCTTAACAACATTATGGTTTCCCCTGCATACCAATGATTTCAGTAGCTCAAGGTGTTCAGTACCACCTTCTCATGGGGCAACTGGTGATGGATACTAAATTCTAACATTACCAGCAAGGCTCAAAACCCAAGAAAGATTATTTGAAAAAGGTAAACTTACAAAGCAGGAGTGGAAATCCAAGCTGACTTCTGCACTCTGTATCAAGGACATAGAGGGCAACTGCACTGCTTCTGATCAAAACTGCAGCTAAGACCAGGGACAGAGCTCACGATGCTCAGGATCTGAGTCCTCATTACGACATGAAACACTTGTTTCACACATTGACACTCTTTCCCTCTTAATGTTATAATGGTATCATGTTATCTGAACACAGTAACTGATTTACAGAAAGAAAACTATTTCTGCAGAAGTGGGCCTAAAGCAAAACCAGATTTATTCTCCATCTTTAACCTCGGAGTTGGTCGTTGGATACCATCTTGCACTGCTGCAGTCTTTATATTGGTTTGTATCACCGTATTAGTTGGATTTAACCCAAGCCCGAGGAAGGACTTGCTATGTAAGTCCAACATAGGACTGTGGCACAAGTTGTTTTCTTTCTTCTTTCACGAGATGTGGGAAAATTTCCGACCATTTAAAGCACAGCCCTAACTGCCTTTTCAATAAAGGGACTTGTCAGGCCATTCAGAGGACAATTAAGTCAACCACATTGCTGTGTATCTGGAGTCATATGTAGGCCAGACTCGGTAAGGATGATAGATTTCCTTCCCTAGAGGACAGTAGTGAACCAGAACTAGATTTTGAAGCTGGTTGGTAATAGCTTCATGCCACCACCACTGATACTGGCTTTCAATTCCAGATTTGTTAATTGAATTTCAATTCCACCATCTGAGGTGGTGAGATTTAAACCCACATGCCCACAGACTCTGGTTGACTAATTCATAATGATATTCCCAAACCAGTGCTGCTCATGACCTATTCAATGCAGGTTAGTAGGCAGGTTAGGGAGATACTGCCAAAATAACTTTGCTGAGTTGCTGTGATGCCTCTTGTAAGTCATAAATACCACAGTCACAGTGGTTCATGGGTGGAAGAGTTAGTGTCCTATGACAGGCAGCATCAAGCAGGACTGCTTTCTAAGAAACAGAAACACAGGAATAGGAGTAGGCTATTCACCCCCTTGAGCCTGCCATGCCATTCTAGATCATGCCCGATCACTTTCCCACACTCCTCCTATTTTCCTTGATGCAAGTAATATTTAGAAATCTATCAATCCCTATCTTGAATATACTCAAATGACTAACCATCTACAACCCTTTGAGGTCCAGAATTCCAAAGATTCACCACCTGAGTGAATAGGTGGCATGGACTGGTAGGACTGAAGGGTCTGTTTCCATGCTGTTGACTCAGAGTGAAGAAATTCCTCTCCATCTCAGTCCTAAATGGTTCATCCCTTATTCTGAGATGGTTCCTTTCATTCTAGCCCCTTAAGACAGGGGGAAAATCACCTTTCTGCATCCACCCTGTCAAACCCTGTAAAAAGTTTATATGCTTCAGTGGGATCAACTCTAATTTTTGTCTAAACTCTTGACAATACAAGTCCAGTATTCTCAATCTCCCCTCTTGGAGCTATTCCATCATGCCAGGAAACACTGTAGTGAACCTCCCTCTATAGCAAATGTATCCTTCCTATGATAAAGGGATTAAAGCTGCACACAATACTCTTGGTGTGGTCTCACCAAAGTTCTGTACAGTTGAAACAAGAGACCTTTATTCCTGTATTCAAATCTGATAATAGATAAAGGACAACATGCTGTTTCTAATTAATTGCATGTTGCACCTGCATGTTAGCTGTCCGTGATTTGTGAATAAAGAAATACAGGACCTTCCTCAAAGATGTTAATCTACTTGAATGTGGTTTCTGGTGTGCCCATTTGGGCAAGTGGAGGAGTGGTTCCTCATGTCCTGACACGCAGATGACTATGTTTAAGATGTATGCACCCAACTCTGCCCTGCACTTTCTGCCCAGCCCGTTTAAGTTTCTGGCTAATGATGATCTCCACCATTCTGACAGAGGGAGTACGCATAATGATGAATACACTGGAAGCAAATGGGGAAATGACTGGACTTTTAGATTGAGGTGACCATTATGACTCACTCCAATATAACTCTGCACCTATCGGCCTGTTACAAAGGCCACAAATAGGTCCAATAGGCAAAGGTGAAAACCTTGCATTATATAGTGCCAGCCAATATAATGCTTTTGCAATGTAGTCACTGTTCTCACCAGATTCTCTCCAAGATGACGGGTGTGTTCGACGAAGAAAGCTTGAGTAAACTGGGTGTGTATTCACCTGATTTTCCAAGAATGAGAGATGATTTTATTGAAATCTACAAAATACTTACAGGCAGGTAAAACGTTTCCCCTTGCTGGGGAGTCTAGAACGAGGAGGCAAAACTTCTAAATAAGGAGGAAGTCACTTAGGACTGAGATGAGGAGAATTTTTTTTTAAACTGAGTTTTATAATGTTTGGAATTTTCTGTCTCAGAGAGCTGTGGAAACTCTTGAGCATACTTAAAGTAGAGATTGATAAATTTCTAAATACCACTGATGCAAAAGGACATGGGATAACAAGGGAAATAGACATGGAAGTGGATGACCAACTATGATCGTGCTGAATGGCAGAACAGGGTCAATGGGCTGAATGGCCTTCACCTGCTCCTAGGTTTCTATGCAAATGTAGAAAATGTAGCAACCAATTTACACATGGGAAGTTCCCACAAACAGCAATGTGATGAATGACCAGGCATGGTTTAGTGATGTTATTTGTAGAATTAAACAATTCCCTGCTCTTCTTCCAATTGTGCCTTGGGATATTTCACTCATCTGACAGCGTAGGCAGAGCTATGAATAAAAATCTCACGAGAGATGCACATTTGACAGCGCAGCAGTCCCGCAATGGAGTATATTCTAGATTTTGTGCTCTGGTCTCAGGTGGGGTTTGTACCCAAAAGTATCTGATTCAGAGGGGACAGCACAACCCACTGAGCCAGCTGACACTAATAACAAAGCAATAAGAAGTCTGTGGCTCTTGGAGGTAATGGCCATCATTGTGGGTTCACTCTGAGTGTAAAATAGGAGTACTGCAGTGATTTCACTTTGGCTGCAGGATGTATAATCCTAACTCATCTTTTATAATCCTGTACATTTTGTTTTATTCAAATACTTAAGGATGTGTGACATTCATACTGGTGACTGGAATTTTGTTTCTTCTCGGTTCTGGTCAAAAGATACTTCAGAGGTTGCATGGCAGAATGCCAGGGTGATTCCTTTCGTCTCAGTCTTATAGATTGGAGCTGAACCAAACCTAAGTCTCAGAAGACAAGTATTTGGGGAAGATTTGAAGAATTAACAGCAAAGTATTCTTTCAATTCTGGCATCTGACTTCCAACCTAAATAGGAACAGGGCACACCCTGGGAGTCTCATCTCAACTCCACTTAAACTCCCGTAATCAATTACCTCTCTCATTTTCAGGCTCCTACCTCTGTCTCCACAGCTTTCCACCTTGTCTTTAATCGCACAAATGCATAATGTTAGTGCTTCTCCTAAGAATAAAAGGTACCGCTGTGCCAATTCTTCCTCTTACCTGCTCTCTCACTAAGTTCTCACCAAAACTAGCAACAGCATCTACTACTGTAACACTCTGTTCCAAGGCCTGGCCATTGCAGTGCTACATCACCCAACTCCAAACAAAATTCACACTTTTAAAATCTAAATTACATAACACCTCATCACCAGTTCCGGCTCTGCTGAGTTTTCTTTTTGACCTTAGATTTCCATCACTATGTGCCGCAAGCCTTCACCTCAGTTCCTCAGTGGTGACAGGCGAGCTAAAGTGCACACCTGAGGGTGGGTTTGTCTGCATGTGTATGCATTGGAGGGCTTGTATGCCCATATGTGTGAATTTGAAGGTGATTATATATGTGTACAAGAGGATATATGTGCAATTCTGTGCGCATGCATATACAAATGCACTATTTTTGAGAGTGCAAATGCATGTGTGATACCCATACATGATAGGGGTATCAACACATTAGAAGCTGATGGAGAATGTTTACCAGACTAATACCAGGAATGGCCGAGTTGTCCTGTAAGGAAAGTCTGTACAAGCTAGGCTTATTTTTCTTGCCTCCAGCAGAAATAAGAAACAATGTGACTGTAAAATGCAAGATCCTTGAGAGGTCTCACATGATGATTTGGAGAGGATGTTTCTACTTATGGGAGAATCTAGAACTTAGGGTCACTGTTTAAAAGTAAGGGTATTATATATAAGAGGCAACAGTTTTTGTCACATAGGGTCATGAGTCTTTGGAATTCGCTTCCTAAAAGGTGGCAGAAGCAGAGTCTTTGAATATTTTTAAAGGTGGAAGTGCATGGATTCTTAAAATCATAAATTGCTGGAGAAACTCACCAGGTCTGGCAGCATCTGTGGACGGAACGCAGAGTTTCTCCCGGAACTTCTGTTTTGCTTCATACCTTCAGCATCCGCAGTTCTTCAAATTAGCGGACGGATTCTTGTTAAGCAAGGGGATGAAAGGTTATCATAGGTAGGTGGGATTATGGGTCAACCATGATCTTACCGAATGGCAGAGCAGGTTTGAAGGACTGAATGGCCTACTCCTGCTCCTGCTCCTTGTTCAAATGTTATATCCTCAGTGGGATGTAACAGGGCGCAGCTGCAAACACTGTGATCAGGTTTGACATCTGTGATTATCACAAGGTCAGAGAAACTGTAATGAGACACAGTTGGTGAATTAATCCAACTTCGGCCTAATGACAATTACTTATTAAAACACTTAAAAATAAAAATCATTGCCTGAACTGCTCTGATTAATGAAGCTTTGCAGCCACAGGGAAACAAGGTGCTAGCGAGTGCTGTAACATTGGTCTCAGCTCCTTATCCACAGAAATAGACTCTGTGCTTGTACATGTGAATCTGAGGGAGAAGTAATTTTGTGCTCTCCCTCTTCATTCAAATGGGAACTAAGCTGGTGCACAATGTTGGCACAATTTACGGTTTCTTAGTTGCTGATCGACTTTCTTTAATTGCAGGAGCACAAGCACTGAAAGCTTAACCTGATTCAGTGACATCTCATTCAGTTGTTCAATCAGAAGCTATCAGCCCGAGGTAATATTATGGGTCTAAGAAAATGGCCTGCACTGTAAACTTTCAATTGAAGGTCCTGGGCTTTATTCTCCTGATATCGCAAGTGAGGTGTAGCAGCACGATTCAGGGTCAAAGACTATGGGACCACTGGTTAATGCAGAGTTTTGTTTTTAATTCATTCACAGGATTTGGGCATCGCTGGCTAGGCCAGCATTTATTGCCCACAGTCAACCACATTGCTTGTGGGTCCAGAGTCACATGTAGGACATACCAGATAAGGTGGCTGTTTCCCTCCCCAAAGGAACTAGATGATTAGTTAACTAGATGGTTTTTCAAACAACTGACAATAGTTTCATGGTCATTATTAGACTTTTAATTCCAGATTATTATTGAATTCATATTCCTCCATCTGCCAAGGTAAGATTCAAACCCAGGTCCCAGAACATCACCTTGGTCTCCAGGTTAATAGTCTAGCGATAACACCACTAGGCCATCGACTCCCTGTGAGCCCAGAGGCTGAGGTTAACATCCTTGAATGGTGAGGAGAGAAGTAAGAGGCTTCTTTGAGAGTTTCAACCCCTGACTGTAGTCCAGTGACCCCCAACAGATCATACAACTAAGGACAAAAGCCAAATCATCCATAGTTCCACTCCACTGGCAGACTGAAAGAGTGGTCAACTCTCACTGTCCAGGCTCACATATAAAAACATGGCCACCTACATCTTGCTCAGAAAGGTTGTTTGTGTTCCTCCACTCTGGTGTTTTGTCCACTCTCCATTCAACTCATCCAACATCAACTGATATGCCTTCAGTTGTCTAGGGCCCAAACTCCGAATTCGCTCCCTAACTCACACCATCTTCCTGAAATCACCTACATGTCAAGCTTCTAGTTAAACCCTCGGAAATAACTGCACCAAAGCTGGTATCCCGTCACCAAGTCATCCCTTTATTTACTAGTGCACAATACTATGGCTAGCTAGCTTGGAGTCAGTCCCCTGAACTGAGGAGATTAATCTCCTGGTTATGTTGGTGAGCCAGGGCTTTCCTGATTGATTGGGGTTGTTAACCTAGGCCAACGACCTCATAGTCAATGAGGTCAACGCGGTTCCAATCACTACACCCTCTATGCCTCTTTATGTGACCCAATGTTAAATTTTAAATTGTGAAAGCCTTGGCACGATTTTACTACACTAAAGGTGCTGTACAAATGTAAGTTGCTGTTGATAAAGTAGAAATGCAGCAAAAGCCTGAATCTTGCAAGAGTAAAGAACTGGAAGCAATCAACACAGGAAATCCTAAACACAGCACCTACTTCATGTAGACTAGAACGTGTTGAATACAATGCCAGCAAGCTCTGGTCACATTTTCAACTGGTGTGACATGCCAACTGCACTGGAATAACTTAAAAGATAAAAGCATATCTCTATCAAGACAGCAATCTTTGGAAAGAGAAGGCTGAGGATTAAATGCTAAAGGTTAAACACTTAGATGAAGTGAACTGGGCATTATAACTTCTCATTTTTTTTAAAAATAGACCAATAATACTTTTCATCTATGCGTGCTCATCTCTTTTTTATTGCATTTGCAGAAGGCAGGATAAAGGATCAAGGTCAACAACAAGGCTGAGTAGTGTAGGATGATATAAGCATGAAATGAGTGGTTAGCTGTCACTGGGATGAGCTTTAAAATTCTGCAGACCGAAGTGGGGGAAGGGAGATGGTGAAGTGAGGAGATTGACACGTTTAAGCATCAAATGTCAGAAAATTTTCAGAACTGGGTCTTTGGTGTTTGAATAATGCTCTTTGTTGACTTCAAAATGGGCACTAACCCCCAGAAATGTCAATAAAACAGAATAAGGTAAGAAATGGTACACAGGTTTTGGAAGCAGGAGGTAAAAGTACAATCGTTTACCAAAGAGTAGGCTTGTCTTCCGCACCATTATTGAACAAAACATGCACAGCAGTTGTGCAGAAAGATACGCTGCAGCGATAGAAATTTTGGTTATATAGATAAGCCAGAAATGAAGAGATGATTCTCCTTATATAAATATGGAGAATCTTATTTTCACTGGCAGCTAGGCAGAGGGTGCTAACAAGAGGACACAGATGTTTAGTGAGAGTTAGGGGCGATAGAGACACTTTTTTGTTTTTGCACAGTGGGTAGTAATGAGCTTGAATATGGTGCCTGAAAATGTAAATTGAAACAGATTCATTAGAATGTTCAGATAGGAACTGGATAAATAGTTGAAAAGGAAAAGTTCATAGGGCTGGGAGAAAAGTGCCAGAGGAAGGAGATCGGAAGGGATGAGGGGGTGGCACTAATTGGACAGCTCTTTCAAAGAGCTGACACAGTAACAACAGACCGAACAGCTTCCTTCAATGCTTTATGTCTTTATGAAGTAATATTAAAGTAAGTCATTCTATACTTACAGCAATTCATCTTATTCAAGACCAATGTAACGGAACATCTTTCCGATAGCAGGGAGACCAGAACTGCACGCAGGATTCCAAAGGTGGCCTAACCAATGTTCTGTACAGCCTCAACATGACCTCCCAACTTCTACATTCAATGCACTGACCAAAAAAAATGCAAGCAAACCAAATGCCTTCTTCACTATCTGGTCTACCTGCGACACCACTTTCAAGGAACTATGAACCTGCACTCCGAAGTCTTTTTGTTCAGCAACACTCCCCAGGACCTCTGACTCTCTTGTCAATCAACAACCTTTCTAGCGCAGCCATAAAAAATGTTCAACGACTTATAGAAGTTTATAAATTAAATGAGGGGTTATAGATAGGGCTAATAGTAGGTGTCTTTTCCCTAAGATGGGTGATTTTAAGACCAAGGGGCACGTTTTTAAGGTGACAGGAGAGAGATTTAAAAAAGACATGAGGGGCGAATTTTTCACACACTCTGAACTTCCTGAGGAAGTGGCGGATGCGGACACAATTACAATGTTTAAAATACATTCGGGATAAGTGCACGAGTAGGAAAGGTTTAGAGGGAGATGGGCCAGGAGCAGGCAGGTGGGACTAATTTAACTTGGCATGGACCGGTTGGACCAAAGGGTCTGCTTCCATGCTGAATGATTCTATGACTCGATAATCTATTGTAAAAGCCTCATGTCAATACTTTTCTATTAGTTATCACCTGAAAAGTGTGGTTACTTGAGAGATCTTCCCTTGGGTAAACTGACTGCCATATTTCCTGTAATACAACAGTCAATCCACTTTGAGAAAGGCTTTTTTGGCTGAAAAGCATTCAGGGACATCCCCATCTTGTGTAAGGTGTGATTGGAATGTCAGTTTTCCCTTAAATGATGCCATCTAAAGTCAGATGTCCTGCTGCTATCATTGTCTAGTCTCCTAAATGAAGGATGGCGACTGGAATGTGATGGCAGAAGTGGCCACATCAGTCCTAGATGAACTTGGGAGAGAAACTGGAATTTTAAACTAAAAGGAATTCAGCAAACAGCATAATTTTGAAGAGAAAAGCAAATTAGGGGAGGGCTGATATTAAAGCTGTTGTTGACTGATTCTAAAATGTTTCGCTGAATGCATCTCAGGAATAAGTGACAGAAAACAGATTAAGCCAGGAAGTAGATACAACTGCCTATTAAAAACACTACTGGAAAGAGCTTTATAGCAATCATCAGCCAACAACGACATTTTTAAGAACGTGTGCCATTTCATTTCTTGATTTCCTAAGCTCATTCGGAGAATGAAAAATTTTTGGCTGTGGATTACTGCTTTTTGTTGATAAACCAGAAGGATCACTACTTCTTGATGTGGAGTAGGTGAAATTTTCAGTAACCCTTGCAGCTCCAGCAGCTACCCACTGCTCCTTTTCTTGCCAATCTTCCTTTCCCCAAACTGACCGCACAATAACTGAGTGAGACCAACTATTCCACAAGCTCACATCATTCTCTAGGGTCTTTCTCAGAAGGTCAAACATCTTGGTGATGCTCAAAGCTATGCCAGTACATACAAAGAACAATTTCACATCATGTGGTTTCCCAGGCTGCCTTCAACCACTTCAGGAGATCGGAAGGGCATTTTTCAGATTCTTTTTCCTTCCCAGTCATCAGCCTTGGGTTTTGTCCCCTTGAACCTCTTTCATTGGATTGCATAGATGTGTTTAGTCATGATGTTTGAGTCTTCATGATGCAAGGAGGCAGGCTTGATGGAGCAGCTGGTCTTTTCCTGCCTGTCAATGCCAAGGGCCTATAACTTGGGTAATGGGGCTGAAGGGTTCCTGCTGAAAAGAACATCACCTCCAGATGCAGTTAACACTCCACCCACCATCTCCATCTTATTGAATACCCCTGTATTTGAACTTGTATTTTATCATTTTAACTTCTGGGTTATCTCACACATTTATGATACTAACTCATCTCCTCAGGCATTGCTCATGGATAAACACTAACACATCATTTTCGCACTACAAGGTAAACAACGTTCCCTTGTTTAATAAATACACCATAGGAATACTTCGGTCACTGTAACAAAACTAAAAGTCCAAGTTCCTGTTGATTCTGTTTCTGCAAATGGACAAACTGGAAAGCCTTTGGAAATGTGGGATACATTCCCTCAAAAAGCTGGGCCTCAAAAAGAATTTGGAGATCGATTAAAATGAAGATTGACAGCTATTTGTTGGGTAAGGGGATCAAAGGATTTGGTGAGCAGATGGAAGTTGAAGAATGGAGCAACAAGCTCAACAGGCTGAATGGCTTCCTCCAGCTCCTCAGTGCAACCCTGACTTAAAATAGGACCAGGACCACAAAGTACGAGGCCTTTGCAATTTCCATAATTCAGCACTGCTCTTCATTGTATATTCATATACCAAGTTGTAAGAAAAAAAAGGTAATCCACCTCAAATGCATTTAATAAGGAGAATCAAAGGGTGGGAAACATTATTGTTTCTTCAAACAGTAATATCAAAGGATTATAAACAACAAAAACAGAAACTCTGTAGGTCTGGCAGCATCTGTGAAGACAGAATGTTGATTCTAATGTCTCTTTATTGGAATTGAAGAGATATATCAGACACAAAATGTTACCTGGTTTTTTCCTCTCTACAGATGCTGCTAGACATGCTTTCTCCAGCACATTGTTTTTAAATCAAATCTCCAACATCCACACTGACAGTAATATGAAATTAGTGCAAAGGGTTTGTGTTTTATGGTCTGCTCTCTCATTTTTCTCCTACCCAGTGCAAGCACTCTCATCTCCAACTCAACAGGTTGTGGTTTCAATTCCTATTCCAGAGGTGTTAGCACAAATTCCAGGCTAATGTTACAGTTTCAGTTCTGAGGGGATTGCAGCATTATTGTCAACTTTCAAATGAGATATCAAAACCAACGTGGATGCAAATGATCACATGAACACAAATTAAAAAAAAAAAGCAACAGAATTCTCCCCAGAGCCGGGCATAATGTTTATCGCTCAATCATGCTGGTGTTAGGCCTTACTGTATACTTACAGCTGCCACATTTCCTAATATTGGTACATTTCAAAAACACTAATAACTGTAAGATACATTGGGATATCCTGAAAGGTGATATACAAATGCAAGCTATCCTTTAACACAAGTGCATAGTTTGTATAGGAGTGTCATCATAAGAACATAAGAACTAGGAGCAGGAGTAGGCCATCTGGCCCCTCGAGCCTGCCCCGCTATTTAATAAGATCATGGCTGATCTTTGAGACTCAGCTCCACTTACCCGCCCACTCACCATAACCCTTAATTCCTTTACTGTTCAAAAATTTATCTAGCCTCGCCTTAAAAACATTCAGCGAGGTAGCTTCAACCACTTCACTGGGCAGGGAATTCCACAGATTCACAACCCTTTGGGTGAAGAAGTTCCTCCTGACCTCAGTCCTACATCTGCTTCCCTTTGTTTTGAGGTGATGCCCTTTAGTCCTAGTTTCACCTGCTAGCGGAAACAACCTCCCTGCCTCCACCTTATCTATTCCCTTCATAACCTTACATGTTTCTATAAGATCTCCCCTCATTCTTCTAAATTCCAATGAGTATAATCCCAGCCTACTCAGTCTCTCCTCATAATCCAACCCTCTCAACTCTGGAATCAACCGAGTGAATCTCCTCTGCACCCCCTCCAGTGCTAGTATATCTCTTCCCAAGTAAGGAGACCAAAACTGCACACAGTACTCCAGGTGTGGCCTCACCAGGACCCTATACAGCTGCAGCATAACCTCCGTTTTTAAACTCCATCCCTCGGGCAATGGCAGACAAAATTCCATTTGCCTTTTTAATCACTTGCTGCACCTGCAATCCCACCTTCAGCAATTCATGCACAAGGATACCCAAGTCCCTTTGCACAGCAGCGTGCTGCAATTTTTTACCATTTAAAACATAGTCCATTTTGCTGTTATTCCTACCAAAATGGATGACCTCACACTTATCAACAGTGAATGAAAGTAAAATATTTACAATTTAAAAAGCCAGTGGCGTTGCCTATAGAATACTGGAAGACTGTAAAATACAGAGTATTAATAGAATCATTCCCAATCTGTCAGTTAAATAATGGCAGTCTTCCTCACTAAATGTGACTAAACTGTACAAGAGGACACAAACAAGCTAGTGGAATGTGACACGTGGCAGATTAAATTTAATCTAGAGCAGTGTGACAGGATACAGTTTGGCGGGAAAAATGAGGAAAGGCAACTGAAAAATAAAGGTCACAATTCTAAAGGGGTTACAGGAGCAGGAGATCCAGGAACGTATGTGCCCAAATTGTTTAAAGGTAGTACAGCAGGTATGGCAAGTGGTTATTTAGGTCTGAGGAAGGGTCACTTAACCTGAAATGTTAACTCTGATTTCTCTCCACAGATGCTGCTAGGCCAACTGAGCTTTTCCAGCAATTTCTGTTTTTGTTGCTGATCCTCATCTGCAATTCTTTCAGTTTTTATTGGTTATACAGGTCGATTGGAAACTGGGCTTTATAGATAGAGGTATAGAGAGCAAAAACAAATAAGTTATGATAAATCTTTATAAAACACTGGCTCAATCTTGTGTCCAATTATATGCACCATACTTTAGAAAGGATGCCAAGCAATTTGAGTGGACACCAATACAAGAATCAGGAGAATGGTCACAGAGATAAGGGGACAGTTTAGAGAAACTAGAATTGTTGTATTGACAGAGAAAAGGTCAAGAGAAAACTTCAACATGTTGAGGGATTTAAGACAGGGTGGGAGAAACCATTCCCATTAGAAGGGATGAGAAACAGGGGACACGATTTAAGGCAAAAGAACCAGGGTGACATGAGGGAAAAAAAAAAATTTCATGCAGTGAATAGTTGGAATCTGGAATGGTCTGCCTTTGAAGGTAATAGAGGCCCTTTCAACAGGGAATTCAGTAATTATTAAGAAGAAGAAAGAATTGCTGGGCTCGGAGGAAGGGACGGGTGTGGGATTTGGGATCGGCTAAGTTGTTTTTGCAGAGAGGCATCCTGAACGAGAAGGACTGAGTGGCTTCCTCTTATGCTGCAACTATTCTACAATTCTAATAGCTACCCTGAAAGCTGAATATTCACAGATTAATTTTAATCATGTCAGTAAATACAGTTTAAATTTCCTTTCATTTGTACTTGCATTTCATCTCAAAACGAATAACAGTAAAATAATATAATTCAGGCTGTGGTGTCAGCTGTCACAGCTGGGATGAGAGCCAGTAAGCCTCCCACAAAAGGTGCACATTTTTACCAACATAATTTAAGAGCTTGATTTGTATTTATCAAGGTGAAGGGTGTCAGTGCTTGTGAGCAGAATATGCCATGAGCATTGTCAACATCAAACACTCAGGAGGCAGGTATAGATTCAAACTCCGCATACAATTTGAGCTATACAGAATCTGAAATATCTGATGGAACACAGGGGGAGATTTACTATGTATCCAACCTTGTGCTGTACTTTCCTGGGAGTGTTTGCTGGGGACAATGTAGAGGGACATTTACTCTGTACCTAACCCCATGCTGCAACTGTTCTGGGAATGTTTAATGAGGACTGTGTATAGAGAGCTTTACTCTGTATCTAACCAATGGTATAGCTTGTTTGAGAATGATGCATACCAATACAAATTGCTGTAAATAAAAATTGCTGCCTTTCACAGCCCTGATATCTCTTCTCCTGATGAGCAACATTTCACCAAAATATTCGTATGAAGTAAATGCTCATGTTGCTTTAATCAACCATTACAATAACTACTCTCATTATCTGGGCAGTCCTACCATTACCTAGAGATACGTAACAAGACCCAGAAACAACTTGTGCCAGTAAAAACACAATGCAATCAGTAATATGAAAGACCAAATTCTTCTATTATAGGAGCTAGCTCTGGTCTTCGACAGTTTCTGTTCACTTCAAGTTTCACCATCTGTCATGGTGGATTTCACAGCCATGTCCCCAGAACAATAACATGGGGGTCTGGATTACTAGTCTAGTGACATTATCACTATACTACTGCAGCAAGTCAGAATACTGACAAAAACAAAGTTGCTGGAAAAGCTCAGCAGGTCTGGCAGTATCTGTGAAGGAGAAAACAGAGTTAACGTTTCGGGTCCGGTGACCCTTCCTCAGA
>NC_063351.1:41638083-41660374 GCF_021869965.1 Rhincodon typus | reverse complement strand
GATTTGCAACATCCGCAGTTCTTTTGGTTTTTATATAGAATACTGACAAAGTTTGCCAGCACAATGGATGAACAGAACACCCTTCCAAACTAAACCTGTTTTCATGATTTAAGACCTGCAGTTAAGAATTATAATTAATTGATCTATTAAAAAATGAAGACATTTACAGAAATGAATGTACAATCCGAGTAGGTTTGAAACGAACGAATTAAGATTGCTCTTAATGATATGTGGGAGCATTAATACCATCTCAGGCAGTCTTCACTGGCTCCTGCAGAGTCCAGCAGATTTATCACTCCCTGAGCACAAGAATAATTTCAGACTTTGTTTCTAACACATTAATTATGACAGTTTAACATGAGGTGCGAGAGATTCATCACAGTTTTTACAATATTCATGTATAGGCCTGGTCTTAAAAGGAAGTAGAGAAATATTTCAGAGCCAGTTTAAAAGGCATCATCTGAATGTATGAATTTCATCTATAAATTATCAAAATTTAACTTCGCTTTTTTTAAACAAATGCTCCAATTGAGGAAATTAATGCCATTCTAAATTTTAATTAATTTCTTTCTTCTTCTACCGCAACGTTCTGTCTTCCTCATTCCCACAGTGCTACGTCTGGTGCTTGTTCCTCGCCTATCTGTTATTTCTGATCTACATGCTGCTCCTTGCTGATATCATTTGAATACCAACTCTCTACGCTTCTCTACTATTTGCTTTTTTTTATTTATTCATTCATGGGATGTAGGCGTCACTGGTTGGGCAGTATTTATTGCCCATTCCTAATTACCCTTGAACTGAATGCTTTGCTAGGCTATTTCACAGGTCATTTGACAGTCAACTACATTGCTGTGGGTCTCGAGTCACACGCAAGCCGGGCCAGACTAAGGATAGCAGATTTCCTGCCCTAAAAGATCATTACAGAATTACTTGCTTGTCTGATATCCAGTACTGCTATGACCAAATTCCACTGTCTACACATTGGAAAAATTTAAAGTGATTGCCTTTTAACCCCGCCACAGACTTGGTTTCGCATCAGACTCCATAAGGCTGAAAAAACTGTTTGCAATGCTGATGCAAGATCTGACTCTGAGAAAAATCTCTGCAACATATTCAGTTATCAAGAACAAGCATCTCCATAACATCGCCCATGCCTGCACCACCACAACTCATTTGCTTCTGAAATTTTTCCCCTTGCTTTCTACCTCTACACTCTACTATTCAAATGCGCTTCTGGCTGGCCTCCCTCATTCTACCCTCCTTGAACTTGAACAAAAACAAAGTTGCTGGATAAGCTCAGCAGCATCTGTGAAGGGAAAAACAGAGTTAACGTTTCGGCTCTGGTGACCCATCCTCAGAACTCGTTTTTTTCCTTCACAGATGCTGCCAGACCTACTGGGCTTTTCCAGCAACTTTGTTTTTGTTCCTGATTTACAGCATCCGCAGTTCTTTTGGTTTCTCCTTGAACTGGAGTTTGGCTAAAACTCTGCTTCTACTCACCCATCACCATGCAGCTAAATAACTTTGCAATTTTAGAAGTCTGCTCCCACTTTTCAAATCTGTCCATGGCATCATCATTCCCCATTTTCTGTAATCTCCTCCAGTCCTAGAACACAACAAGCTATCTATACACATCACATTCTGGTCTCAATGTCTCAAAAATTTTAACCAGTCCACCACTGGTGGCCATACCACCTTTCTTTCATTCTTTATATGCTTCTTAAAATATGCCTCTTCAATTAATCATTTAGTTATCTGCTCCAATATCGCCTTATGTGGCTGAGTGTTAGTTTTTTTTTAAAAAGTTTTTTTTTAAGTATCACCAGGGATTTCGCTGCTGTTAAGGAGTTAAATGATGCAGGTTGTTGTTAGTCACCTTTCTGGCTGGAGATACTTCCAAGGCCAGCTACAGAATTTTTTTTACAGTGCAGGAGGTGGCCAGTTGGTCCATCATGGAGCCTCTCTAGCTCTCTAAATGAGCAATCTAGTCTTTTGCCTCCTTCTACAATCCTGTACATTTTTCTTTTTCAGATAACAAACTCCGTCACTTTTGACAATTGTGGTGTATTGGAGTCTCTCTAGTTTACACGGCCACTCAGAAAAATCATGGTTCAACTCCCCATTCATACTGTTTAATTGATAATCTATTTCTCTCAGTCATGGTTATACTCAACTCACTCCAATGCCCTGTACATATGTAACACCTAACCTGGCACCTGCTGATCTCAGGTTTGCTTCTTTTATCAATGACCTTAAATGTCTGCCCCATGGGTAATGACCCATGCCAGTGGAAATAGTTTGGAATGCCAGTCAGACAAATGCAAGGGTAAAAGGAACCAATTCCAGCACAGTTGCAGGAAGGAAGCTCAGGATCCAGCCGCTTTAAGCGAAGGGCAAGTTTGGATCTGGCTAATAAACTAATACAGCAGCTCATTTCGATTAAGAATTTGTGAATTAATGGAGAGAAGACATTGGATCTATGAGCAATGTATGGGTAAACTGAGCTTATGCTCCTTGCTGACCTCTTCAAACTACCAATCAGTCGCAGCATCTCAGCTATCTCTTGATAAAATTCAAACTTGTGATCCAGTAGGTTTAGAGTGATGTTCTGTCCACAGCACGGAAACAAGCCTTTGGCTGTTGTGCAGTCAGTTACTGCTCCTTTGAATTTTCCTGTCAGATGGTAGTTGTACTATCATACAGTGCATAGAATCAGACAGTATAGAAGAAGGTGCCTCAGCCCACTGACTCAACCTGCCGACTAATCTTCATGTCACCCACAAACTTACTCACTTAATCTCTTGTCTCTGGATCAGAGGTTTGTGGGTTCAAGCCCTACTCCAGAGACTTGGGCCCATGGTTGATTGTGGCACTGCAGTGTATTACGGAGGGGTACTGCACTGTCAGTAGTTTTGCCTTTCAGATGATACACTGTTTACCCTGGAAATTATCCCAAGCCAGGATTCCAAAAAAAAAGGGCAGGGGCATTTTCCTGGATCTGTGTTCTGGACAATTATTATCTCTTATCCAACTACATTAAGAAAATGGATCAATGGGTCACTGCTGGTTTTGGAAGCTTGCTGGGTCCAGATTGATTGTTGTGCTTTGCATTCTAAAGGAGTGACCACATTTCAAGAGCAATTTGTCAGCTGTAAGTCACTTGGAAATATATTTGAGGCCATGCAAGGTGCTATAGAAATACAATACTTACTCCTTTGGTCTTCCAGCTCCCTGCATTCTACAATTGAATCACAATCCATCACACCATCTGTAACTCAAACTCATTTGACCCCAGGACCTCAATTCTGTGGAACTTTTCATCTCCTTCAATTCCTCTAAAGGTTTTTGAAACCTAAATCTGGGTTCATCTTTTTGTCATCTGAACCTTGATGCTAATCTTTGTCAACAGCCTTTCACCCAGTGTTTTTAATGGGAAATGCTAAAAAAAAAAAGTCTATTTAACCGTACAAGGTAATTTTGCCCTCGTGCTGCAGTTCAGCCACTGATGCTATTTTGTTTATTTAACACACTGGAGTCAGGCTGATTGTTTTTAAAAGCGTGACGTGGCAGTCACAGCCAAGACCACATCGGTCAAGCAGTTGCTGGAGAGACCCGTTTCCATGGCTACACGGTCTGAGATTTAAAGCAGTTAAAAAGTAAAGCACAAGGTGATAAAATCTGAACCAAAGATTGATGACACAGCCAGTCGTGGACACCACAGCCACCCCTAATGCCAGAATTGCCAGCCGTGGTACAAAGGGTGAGAAAATAGTTAACACAAAGCACTTCAAAAATAGATCAGAGAAGAGAGGGAAAAGCAGTTAGGGAGAACCAGAACAATATACTGAATACAGATCCCATTCTTCAGTATTGATCTCACTAAACTGCTTAGAATGACTAAAAAGAGTTGATAGGCAGAATCTATTTGCTCGTCCAGAGATAAGAGAAACGCTCTTAAAATTAAACAGTCACTTCAATATTGCTGAAAACAAGACATATTTGCTAAAGTTTTTCAGCCTGTGCTCACTTAAAATTAGAACTAGGTTGTTGTGACCAGAGGTCTGGAAACACTCCAAGGGTTGTGGAAATCTGGAATCTCTTACACCCCCTCCCCCCCCCCGTAACCTAAAACATCTGAGGGGGAGCTCAAATGAAATTATTAGATTTCTGTGGTATTATTTCTTTCTGATTGAGGTTTTCAAAGTCATGAACAGTTGGACAGAATAAATAAGGTGAAGCTGTTACTGCTTGTAAAAGAAACAAGGATGAGAGGGCATAGATTTAAAGTGATATGCAAATGAAGGAAGGGTGATGTGATAAAACTGTTATGGTATAGAAATGCATTGCTTGGAAGTGTGGACGAGGCAGACTCACTTGAGGCATTCAAGAGGGCTTTGGATGGTTTCTGGATAGGTGTGTGGGGTTACAGGGGAAAATCAAGAGATTTGCACGAGATAATAAAGCCAGTGCAGATATAATGAGCCCAACATCCTCCTACTGCACCATCATAATTCTGAGACTCTGTGATTATTAAGGGATTATGGAACCAAGGAGGGTGGATGGAAGGGAGATTCAGATCAGCCATGTTCAGTGGGAATAGGATCACAAATGATTAAGTGAATTATTCTGCTACTATCTTCCACCCCAACACTTCTCTCTGTGAATTCTCACCTACACCCTATCAGTAAAGTCATTGATTATCGAGTGATCTAAGTAACATCAGGTAGTTTCCCTTACAGTGAAATATCAGGGATGTTTGAGACAATGAAAGATTTATATGCGTGGTGGAACTAATTTATCTTTGAAAAGTAACAAAGCTGAGTAATATTCTATACAATTGTATTTCTTTCCCTCACTTTTTAAAATTCCTTTAAAGTGTTTGCGCTTCCTTAGCTCAAGTGGTTGCCATGACATTTGTCTGTTGCTCGACATTGTGCGTATGATAATACTGTAAGCACATTAATGGCCAACAAGTACCAAGGCAGCTTTCTTTTATTTACTACACATTTCAACATACAATTCAAACTGATGAATAAGATGGCCACAGTCTTTGGATACCAAAGTGCATTTTAAGCTTATACTCAGCATCCATGTCGACGCCTCATTCTTCCAATGATAAATGCATGTTTAGGGCTATAGGCGGTAAAAATGTACACAAATATGTAAATATGGTGTCTACAAAAGCAGGTCAGAGGCTAGGAATCCAAAGCATGTCCAGACACAAGCCAGGAATGTGGTGGGATACTCCCCACTCACCTGAATGAATGCAGCTCCAACAATACACAAGAAGCTTGGCACTATCCAAAATAAAGCAGCTTACTTGGTTGGCACCTCATCCAAAGACATTCACTCATTCCAGCACTGACGCTCGAGCAGTGTGTACCGTCTACAAGATGCATTGCAGAAATTCTCCAAGACTCCTTAGATAGTACCTTCCAAGCTCACAACTACTTTCATTTAGAAGGATAAGGGCAGCAGATATATGGGAACACACCACCTGTAAGTCCCTCTACAAGCTACTCATCATCCTGACTTGGAAATATATCATTGTCCCTTCACCATCGCTGGGTCAAAATCCTGGAACTCTTTCCACAACAGCATTGTGGGTGCACTTGAAGCAAATGGACTGCAGCAATTCAAGAAAGCAGGTCATCACCACCTTCTGAAGGGCCACGGGAATGGGCAATATGTGCTAGCCCAGCCAGTGAACAAATACAAATTGTCATATGTTTGAGGCTTGAGGTTTTGGGTAGCTTAATGACCCGTCTCAGGGTTATTAAGCAAAAATCATGCTTCGTGGCATGATGCCATTGGGCAAGATTCATGTTCCAGAATCAAATCCACCTTCTGATTCTGACCTCCAATAGAATAATTCAGACCATGGTATCAGCCAAGAATCATTGCAATATACATGTGCTTCTGTGCCAGAGGGTTATGGGTTCAAGTCTCATATCAGAGCCTCAAGACTAACATCCATACAGTGCTAACAGAAGACACATTGTCAGAGTGCCATCTTCCAGTTGAAACTTTGAGCAGGTCCATTCAGGTGAAGAATAAAAGAGCCTACAACCAAAAGTGGTCAATATTCATCTCTCAACCAACATCTCTAAAACTGATTGCCTCATCACTACTGTTTGTCAGGGCTTGGTGTGCTCAAACTAACTGTCGTGTTTCTTCCATCAGATCAGTGACTACATTTGAAGAAGTATTTTGTTGGTTTTAAAGTCCTTGCTTCATACAAGGTCAAGCTCAGCTGTAACTCCACTCGCCATTAGGGTTCATTAAATTTTCCAACACTACAGAATTTACTAAAGCTCATTCCAAACCCACAATATCTACAACCTAGAAGGACAAAGGTAACAGATGCGTGGGGATACCACCACTTGCAAGTTCTCCTCTAAGCCAGACAACATCCTCCCTTGGAAATATATTATTCTTCCTTCAGAGTAACTGGGCTACACCAATTTGCACCTCCTTCTTGAAAGCCATTAGGGATGGGCAATCACAATGCTCACATCCAAAGAATGGATTAAAAAAAAATGAAGAATGGCTAGTTGGCTGTTTGCCTGAAGGGAGGATATAGCCCGTGGTAATATGCCACAGGAAAAATCACTGTCAGCAGAGCAGGAGACAGAATATTAGGAAAAGAGTTAATCACTTTTAATGAAGTATAAGTGCTGAGAAATTAGAAACATTGAATATTCAACAAAGATCACAAAGAATTTCAAACACTAAAGACTGGACACATTTTGTGATGAAGTGAGACATCTACAAAATTTCTCCACGAACCCACTGCAGATTACTGCCGGACTTGAAATGTCGCAGGGGTGATCAACATTGCCAATCCGAGCAAGAGCAAACTACTTGCCCTGATTTAACCTTTGCTCAGTCAGTAGCTGAAACAAGATGAAAATGGAAAAGGTTTACATGTTCACTGACAAAGGCCAGAACTGAAGGGCTTGCCATAAAACACCAACTGTGACTTTTAAGAACGTCCTTTTAAACCTCCCTATCTGAAATACTGAATGCCTGTTTACTCAGAGATGAAATGGCAGCAGCTTTTATACAGTCATACAGCATAAAAATTCTTTAAAGAGAAAGGATTGCTCCCGCTACTTCAGTCACGAGGACAAACAAATGATATGAACGTCAAGAGGCAGCAAGCATTTCAATCCATGCTGCTTCCTTTAAAACTGCAACTGTTAACAAGATTAGAAATGGATAGAAAAAAGTATTTGATTCAATACCTAAAGCGGCACACAGCATAGAAGCTATCTGGCTCATCACAGCTGTCCTTGTCAGACCCATGTTACAGGGAGAAAGGGAAGGATAGAGGAGGGATGGGGAAGGTGTACAGAAAAGTGAGGAGAGGAGAGGGAGGAATGGCAGAGGACAGGGATGGTCACTTTTCATTTGCTAATCTCTAAACAATTCTGTAAGGCATGTGCACGTGGACTTTGAGTGAGGATAACATTCGTGATTCGTTAGATAGCAAATAAATAATTTTAAAAAGTTAATTATTTTCAGCTAGAGACAAAAAAACTGCAGATGCTGGAATCCAAGGTAGACAAACAGGAGGCTGGAAGAACACAGTGTTGCTTTGCCCAGTTGGTTGGTTCGCTGATTTATGATGCAGATTGATGCCAAGAGCGTTGGTTTAATTCCTGCACCAGCTGAGGTTTCCAAGAAGGTCCACCTTCTCAACCTCGCGCTTTGCCTGAGGTGCATGACGCTCAAGTTAAACCACCCACCAGTTGTCTCTCTAATGACAGAGCACCCCCATTGTCTGCTAGGACTATGGCAATTCTAACTCTACCTTAGCTGAAGAGTTGTTTGGCTCGGAAACTGGTTAATTGAGGACCCCTCAAAACACGAACACAAACTGAGTAAAAAGTACATAAAAATATCAGCAGTACTTACCTGATCTTCAGAGAGTTGAGAGATATGATTAACTGCTGCATATGATTCTATTTTAGGATTAAAATGGTTGATGATCGCTCTAAAACAGAAAACAGCAAAGTTTACAATTGTATAAACACCATAATAAATATTCATAAATAGAAAATAGTTCAGATCTGCGGTGTTAATTCTCAAATGGGATTCTTTTTGCATTTAGATTAAGAAGTTGCACACTGTGTAATCTTCGATGGTATTCAGGTGACTGGTTCATGAAAAAATTCTTACGACTCTTGGCATTATAATTAAAAGAAACAGAAATTAATATTTACAGCACACATACAAGATTCCCTCATTGATCACTGCAATATCACTTCTGCATCTTTTAGAGTACTTCATTAGGTCCAAGGGGTTTGGGACAGGGAACAGGAGAAAGAGAGAGAAAATGTTGTGAGGAGAAAAGGGAAACTGAACGATACTGGATAGTGGTGGCAAACATAGTACGGAGCTCAAAATCAGCAAAGGCCAGAGTTGCATTTGTATAGCACTGTTCACCACAAGATGCCCCAAAGAATTTTACAGCCAATGAAGAAGTACTTTTGAAATATAGTCACTGCTGTCATACAGGAAACGTAGCAATCAATTTGAGTAAATGTAGCAGTACAGGAAATGTAGCGAGCTCCCCCAAACAGAAATCTGACAAGAGCTCGATAATCCAGTTCTGCGATATTAGTCAAGGGATAAATATTGGCCAGGTCACAAGTGAGATCAAAATAGTGCCAATTGGATCATTTATATTCATCTGAGACATCAGACTGAACTGTAATTTAACATCTCATCTGAAAAACAGTACCTCTAACAATGCAGCATTCCCTCCGTACTGAGCTGGGTGTTTAAATCTTGATTTTCTTCTCAAACCTGGACTGGGAAATGATGAAACAATCTTCCAATTGGAGCAAGATAGTACTACTCACTGAGCCACAGCTGAAAAATTGGTGGGATCAAGAACAAAAGGAGGGAAGTGTGCAATCTTGAGAATTAACCACTAGTACATATACTAAGCTTTCTGTTGCATCTGTTTAAAAATGTCATAGTCATAGAGATATACAGAATGGAAACAGACCCTTTGGTCCAACTCGTGCATACCAACCAGATATCCTAAATAAATCCAGTCCCATTTGCCAGCATTTGGGACACACCCCTCTAAATCCTTACCATTCATATACCCATCCAGATGCCTTTTAACCATTGTAACTGTACTAGCCTCCACCACTTCCTCTGACAGCTCATTCCCTGCATGCAAAACCCTCTGCGTGAAAAAGTTGCCTATTAGATCTCTTTTAAATCTTCACCCTCTTGCCTTAAACCTATGACCTCTAGTTTGGGACACCCCAACCCTGGGAAAAGACAGTATCTATTCACCCTATCAACAACCCTCATGATTTTATAAACCTTTATAAGGTCACCCCCTCAGCCGCTGATGCTCCAGGGAAAATAGCCCCTGTATATTCAGCCTCTCCCTATACCTCAAATCCTCCAACCCTGGCAACAGCCTTGTAAATTTTTTTCTGAACCCTTTCAAGTTTCAAACATCCTTCCTATCTTGAATATCAATATTCAGCACCATGTCACCATTGGTTTTCAACCTCATTAACTAAAACTAAAACTATCTGCTCTGACCAGCGTAGGCTGCAATTATCAATAATAACCTGCACACACATATACACAGCACTCAGCTACTGATGCCCTCACAATGGGATTGTTAAATCTCAATGGCTGGGAATGATCTCAGAGGTGCTCCTGCTCTCCTGGCACAATTTTACCACCATCCATCGAGTGCACTGTAAAGTTGTCATGCTAATCACTGTGCCTGCTATGCCAACTGCACAGTGCACTGCGGCAGAAACACAAACCCAAAACACCTATCCCATAATATGCATGCCTACTTGTGAACTACACTGCAGCACTGGGTGCCTGCTGTGTAAGTTTTCATAGCTAAAAGGAGTTAGTGCCAGATGGGTGCATTAAAACCAGATCAATTTACAAAGAAAAGATGAATTTGTGACAAGAGACAGCAGGACACAAGGCTGGTAACTTGCCGAGCAGATACAACAGCAGGATTCAGCCACAAAATCACGGATTCAAAAACAAAACTAATGTGGCCCACATAATTACAGGATGTTGTGCAAGATAGTTTACATCGTGTAGTCTATTATTTACAAAGGATTGTCTTGTAGGGTAAACTTTCACTGAACAGCAGTTGGACACAAGACCCAACCTTATTCATTTGTTTATTCACTCATTCACAAGTTGCAAGTGTAACTGTCAAGGACAACATTTATTGCCCATCTCCAATTGTTCTTGAGAAGGTCTTTGTGAGCCATCTTCTAGAACTGCTGCAGTCTGCACAATGTATTTACATCCACAGTGCTGTTAGGCAAGCAGTTAGTCAATGAAGCAATGACAACATTATTCCAAGTCAGGATGCTGGAGGGGAGCTTGCAAATGGCAAATCATTTGAACTGCCAGATCTTACGTATGAACAAAAAAGTAATTTGCATTTAGTTTTAAAGATTTGACCATCAGACGTTCTAGAGCAAACAGTGAATTTTTGTTCCACAAAGTTTAACGTTTCAAGCCTGTTGAACAGTCATTAATCTGAAACTTTAACAGTTTCTCTCTTCACAGAAGCCGCTTGATCTGCTGAGTATTTCCAACATTTTCTATTTTACTGACAGTTGTGTCACCTGCCATTCATTCGCTGTTTTGGGGAGTTTGTTGAGCATAATTGGCTGTTGTGTTTCCCTATATTAAAACAGCATCTTCAAAAATAGTTCACCACTCAGGCTGACTGACATGCTGAGTATTTTCATCATATTCTATCTTTTTAATTTCAGATTTCTAGCATCCAATGTATTTCATTCTTGTATTACAGTTTTGATAATATTGCTTTGGACCAATATGCTGGTCAGGACACTGGGAAGAAAACTCTTTCTTTATGCCCAGCAGATCCTCACAAACAGTCAAACAGTCAAACAGGATGTGGATCTGGATCTGAAGCTGTGTCTGAGAATCAAGTTTCCAACACTGCAGGTCTTACTCAAGTGTCTTCCTAGGATTGGGAATTGATCCCATGATCTTCTCTCTCAGAAGAGAGAGAACTTCAAGCTAACTATAGCTGGTACTGAAGGCATTTATTACTTTGCAAAATTAAGACTTTGCTTCCAAACCATTCCAATTTCCTCCTTTCAGCCTTAAACGTACTGATCTACAACTGTAAGAATTCCAATCAGCAAAAGGTCACAAGCACTTTGGATGCTCATCGTCCATGTATTCTATGGAAGGTATATTAAATATTTTCACACCCTATATAACCTTGTATAAACAGGTGAGCATGGTTGGATCTAGATAACATTCTATTTTCAGAGAACTCATTCAGACCCCTCTCCTATTCCTCCAAAATATCCTTCAAGCCCATCCTTCTCCAAAAATACATCTACCTTGCACTTTGGGACTATTTAGATTGTCTGCTTCAGTTCATTCACTGGAAATTTACCACAAAATAAAAGCTATTGCTCAACTTCTCTTACTCTTAAACTATTTTAGCAAGAAACAAAAGGTGGCCATTTAGCCCCTTGAAAGACAAAGGTTCAAGCAGAGGATGTTGATACCTTTGAGAAACACAGAAACAGGAGATTCATCCCTAGCACGGGCACCACAACAACAGCAGTCAGCACAAGGACTGCGACTGTGCCAATTTAATCTGGTATACATTGCCAGTATATCCTTTATACCTTGCATCATAAATCTCCTCACTGAAGACAGAACAAGCCAGTGCGTTTAAGGAATTTGAGGAGATTAATCAAAGTCTTGACAGCTTAACTGATCTATCTCAGTTATTGACAAACTGCCAGGATCCTTAAGTGAAATGGATGCTTTTGTTTATCCCCAAAAGATTTAGTGAACTAACCAGCAATTTTTTTGACAAATTTTGTACTAATTAAGGAGAAATAACTTCTCATTCAGGGCACCCAATTTCTGCTCCCAGGACAGCTACAACAGATGTTAGATACAGAGTAAAACTTCCTCTACACTGCCCTCATCAAACACTCCCAGGACATGTACAGCTACAGAGTAAAGCTTCTTCTACTCTGTCCCCATTAAACACACATCTGTCCACATTCTATAAATTTCAAAGATTAATAAATCCTGAGAGTGCAGCAAGATAAGCATGGGCTAGGAGATGGCCAGGTGCTTACAGTGCTGACTGGGCAGAAGACACAGAGCCACAGCAATGAAATTAAAATGGGCTTTATGACACTCACCTGACCAACAGCCCGCAGAGCTAGAGGAAAAAACTGGGAACAAGCCTGAACAAAACATCCTGCCACCTCTTACCAAATGCCCCACTCATTTCAGTTGTTTTTGCAGGTACTGCAGTTTGACAAACACATCAATAATTCTTCAGCCCACAGCATAAAAATGAAGATCGATACCAGGGGAAAATGTGAAACAGATTCTGTGATAACATCTGGGCAGGTGTGAAAAACCATATAGATTTCAGACAAGTCACTGATCAAGTGAAGTTGGACAAAACAAAGATTAATAGCAGACAATGGTAAATATATGAAATCAAATGGGAACTGCATTAACACTAAACAATCCATTTACTCTAGCTGGTAACAGCACAAAGGCTTTTCAGAAAAGAGGCATCTATATCAGACCTATTTGTGAATTATTCCAATTCTATTCTGTAGTCAATGGCGCTACGACTGCCTCATTTATTATCTGAATGCAGAACAACTAATGAGGGTGAACCTGCAACAGCTATAAATAGCATCGCCAAGTGAGCATCACTTTTTATAAAGTCATAATACGTCGCTTTGCTTTACGTGAGTAAAATCTATAATAAAGTTACACTACAAAGAACAACACACAAATCATGTCAATGGAATGAAGTGCCAGAAGATAGAGAGTAAAATGGATCAAACATGGATATTAATAAAAAAGCAAGTGTAGATATTAAGGTGGATGGAACATGGTTTGCAAGTGTTTTAGAGCTTCTGGGTGAGGGAATATGGAGCATTGCAATGTGGCCAATGGGGGCTGCCATATACACATTAACAGGTTGGGCTGCAAATTGCAAATCGCAAATCATATTTGATATACACACAATTCCAAATAAATTTTGGAATGAAGCTGAGAACCAAATTAGTTTCAGCTGAATATTGTTATGAAGTTACTAGCTACATTCAATAATTAAAAGCATTACAGACAAAATTTAATTATGTTATTACTGAATCTAATCACTAAGTTACTGGCCGAATTTCAAGGAGCCATATATTGAATTAAATTTACCCAATGAGCTGATGTCTGAAGTTAATTCCTCAAATGTATTTATTTTTAACTGGAATTGTTGTTGTAAACAGAGAAACTGTCTTCCACACCTGCAGAGTATTACTTACTGAATAAATCAACACAAGAGTCCAGGAAAATGGAACAAAAAAACCTAAAACAATTCCTAGAATGTATCCCACTTGTACTCCACCTTCACGTCCCCAGTTAAATGACCATGTTCTGGCCTGCAGACTAACTCCGGAACAGTGCACCTACACTCCATTCACCAGCTCAGAGCTAACTCAACCTTGTCCTACAATGCAAAGTCTGCTCAATAGTATTTAAAACTTTGCTCCCAGTGGCTGTGTCTCACTTAAGTGATCCAGAAAGAAAAGTCCTAGTCAAACTCCCCACTAGACAAGAAAGTAGAGCTGAAGCCCAAGAACCGTCATGATCGTATTAAATGGCAGAACAGGTCTGATGGGCCAAATGGCTATTCCAGCACCTGTTGTACTTGGGGCATGCTGGGACACAGTGAATTTTCAAGTGAGGGATGCGCAAGTGAAGCAAAACAAACAGCTGCCAGGTCCTTGAATAAAAGGAACTGACAAACAGGATGAGCAACTAGCAGCAACGGGGACTTTTAGTCGAGAGGAAGGTTAGCTGGGCAGCTTGGCCAAGCTCACTGCATGAGGACCAGTTAATAATAAAATATTTTCACTGGACCCCTCTGGCAGTGTCTAATTTTAACAGAAACCCAGAAACTGCAGTCCTGCCCAGATAGTCCAGCTGCTTTAGCACACCGAATTTAAATGTAATCAGAATGTCACAAAAGAAGATTGCAAAGGTTTTAACTATTCTAGCATGATACATTCCGGCTGGGTCATTCACTTACTGGGAATCAGCACCATAAGTGGCAGAAATCTTTACCACATAGAAGGACAAGGGCAGCAGACTTGGGAACAGCACCACCTGCAAATTCCCCTCCAAGCCATGCACCAAATATATCACTGTTCCCTCACTGTCGTGGAGTCAAAATCCCTCCCCAGCAGAGTGGAGGGTGCACCTGCATTCCAGTGACTGCAGAAATTCAAGAAGGCAGCTATCTTCCCTAAGGCAATTACAGACAGGTAATAAATTTTAGCCTTGCCAGAATTTTAGACTCCTACATCCTATGAATGAAAGGAATAAGAATATAATGGGGAGTTCCAATTACATCATCGACCCCATAGGGTTAAGAAACACATGTTACCTATGGGTCAGTCGCTAATTCTCTAATCTGAGAGTCAAAAGGTCATAAGTTAGGTTTCATTTCCAAGACTTGAGTACAAACGTATCTGATGCTTCCAGTGCTGCAGTGTTGTAAATAAGAAGCTAAACTGAGGACATATCTGCTCTCTCAGGCGGATGTACAAAATCTCACTGCACCGTCTAAAGAGTAAAAGGAAAGCTCCTTCTTAGTCTCCTTGCCAACATTTATCGTACAACGAGCATCACTAAAGCAGAGCATGCCATTCTACAACTGCTGTTTGTTGGAGTTTGCTGTGTGCAAATTGCTTGGCATGCTTCTTATATTATAACAGTAACTGCCCTTAAAAAAGCACATTATAGGATGTCACAAAGTGTGTTATGGACAAGCCTTATGAAAAGCACTGTATAAATGGGAGCTTGTTTATAACTCCCCTATATTTTATATAATAAATACACCTTGTTCATGTAATACGTATTGTGTGTTAATTGGCATCTAAACCACACAAGTGATGTAACATTTGTATCACAACGTTCCCAAACTAGGATGGGTCAACCAAAAAACAAAGAGTGAAAGTGATCCTCACTTACACTGAGTGGTCTATGCCAAAGATGAAGCTCTTCACTTGCATATGCCCCTTACCTGATGTTGATCAGTGCATGGGTCACTTTGCTCGCTGGCTCCTTCCACTGACCACTGTTTGTCGAAAGCCTCAAAACTGTAACAGTAAAAGTGAAAGTCACCAACACTCATTTCAAACTCATCTTCGATCACTTTTACATTGACTTCCATGAACAAAAACCTGCGTTTTGTACATGCCCAGCGACAACCAACTTTATGTACTGCCTCTGCAGAGGCACAAGGGGAAAATACTGAATGTGGAATTGAAGTGAGAGAGGGGTTTAGGAAAGATGGTCGGAGTTTTCAGAGGAATTTTAAAGAGGCTCTTAAAAACAAATAGGAAAAAGAAGAGTTTGGAAGAAGAATTCTTGGCAGCGAGGTCTATGCGGCTGAAGGTATGACCGACAGTAGGGTGAAGCAAACAGTCTAGAGCCCATGCTTTTAAATGCAACAGAAAGGGTCGGTGTACCCATAACTTTGCACGGTGGCTCACTGATTAGCACTGCTGTCTCACAGCACCAGGGACCATGGTTCAATTCCACCCTCAGGTAACTGTCTGTGTGGAGTTTGCACATTCTCCGCGTGTCTGCATGGGGTTCCTCCGGGTGCTCCGGTTTCCTCCCACAATCCGAAGATGTGCAGGTTAGATGGAATGGCCATGCTAAATTGCCCATAGTCTCCAGGGATGTGCAGGCTAGACTGATTGGGCCATGGGAGATGCAGGGTTACAGGGACAGGGTAGGAGGTGAGTCTAGATGGAATGCTCTTCAAAGAGTCGGTGTGGACTCGACGGGGCGAATGGTCTGCTCCTACATTGTAGGGATTCTATGCTTCCCTCAGATCATCCAATGTCAACTGCTGAGCACACAATCCAAGCTGACACATTAGCAGAGATGCCTTCTTTTGGATGGGGGACTGAATTGAGTTGCCATCTGTCCACTCAGGTGGATATAAAAGATCCCACGGCACTGATTGAAAAAGAGCAGGTAATTCTCTCAGGTGTCCTGGAATCATTATTTATCCCTGAATCAACATCACCAAAGAAAAATAATTTAATCATTAATACAATGCTGTTGATGGAACACATTACTGCTATATACCTTACATCAGTGTCTACACTTCATAAGGTACTTCACTGGCTGTGAAGCATTTTGAGACACACTGGGGATGTGAAATAAACAACAGAACTGCAAGTGTTCCTTTCAACTCAGTTTAAAATAAAAATAAACTCACCCATTGAATACAAGTTATCAAAGACTTGGTGCATTCGAATGATCTCGTAGTAAAGTTCATCATAACTACTTGGTGTGGGCAGGAAAGTGTCACCATATGTGATAAACACGTTGAATAAATTCACAACCTACAACAAAAAAAGAGTTATTGCTCAATTAAACTGCTACAATTGTCAGAGGATAGCAAAAAAGGCAATGAGGAGCAGTCCTGCCCAGCCTCTTTGGGTGTGAATCAGAATGTGAGATGTGCAGAGACATTCTGTAGTACCTCATCAGGTACAGGGTTCTAGATTCACTTCAGTTGCAATCATTTTCATTCAACCAGTCCCAAATGTTCAGGCATTCAAGTGTAGTTATTAACAGACAAATGGGGGAAAAAGTTATTTTGGATAAAAGGGTTACATTTGATGGATAAATCAGAGACCAGCTTTACTCTCTCAAGTTAGAGTCTCCAGCGGTAATCCAATTGAGGAGTTTAATTAAAGGAATTGATAGTGCAGATGAAGAGGAACTATTCTGTCTGTTTGGAAGAGCACAGAATAAAGGGGTAGAATCTTAAAAGTTAAAGCTAGGCCATTCAGCGGCGAGATCATAAAAGGTTGTGAAAATCTGGGACTTAAACCCCGAAGTGGTGCTATATCTATAGATTGATGAGGGCAGAGCAGTAGATGTTGTTTACTTTGATTTTAGCAAAGCCTTTGACAAGGTTCCACAGAGTAGGATTAATTAGTAGAGTTAGGTCATGTGGGATTCAGGGTGAGCTTACCAATTGGATACATAATTGGCTTAACGGCAGGAGACAGAGAATGGTGGTGGAGGGTTGCTTTTCGGACTGGGCACCTGTGACCAGTGGTGTTCCACAGGGATCAGTTCTGGGTCCTCTTTTGTTTGGCATTTATATAAATGATTTGGAGGAGAATAAAGAAGGCACGGTTAGTAGGTTTGCAAAAATTGGTGGCATAGTAGACAGTGAAGAAGATTTTCAAGATTACAAAGGGATCTTGGTCAAACGGGTCAATGGGCTGAAAAACGGCAGACAGAGTTCAAACTGGATAAATGCGAGGTATTGCACTTTGGTACAACAAACAAGGGTAGGGTTTATACAATTAATGGTAGGGCCTCAGATAGTGTTGTAGAAGAGGGACCTAGAGGTGCAGGTACATAATTCTTTAAAGTTTGCGTCACATACAGACAGGGTGGTTAAAAAGGCGTTTGGCATGCGTGCCTTCATTGCTCAGTCCTTTCAGTATAAGAGTTGGGAAGTCCTGTTGAGGTTGTACAGGAGATTGCTGAGGCCTCTTCTGAAATACTATGTCCAGTTCTGGACAGGAAGGATATTATCAAGCTGGACAGGTTTCAGAAGAGATTTACCAGGGTGTTGCAGGGTACAGAAGGTTTGAGTAATAAAGAAAGGCCAGATAGGTCGGGGCTTTCTTCACTGGAGCGTCGGAGGTTGAGAGATGATCCAAAAGAAGTTTATAGACAAAGTTAATGGTAGTTGTCTTTTTTCTAGGAATAGGGGATTTCAAGACTAGGGGACATATTTTTAAGGAGAGAGGAGAGATTTAAAAAAAAGACATGAGGGGCAATTTTTTTTTTTTTTTAAAACAAGGAGGGTCGTTCACATGTGGAATAAACGTCCTGAGGAAATGGTGGATGTGGATACAATTACATCGTTTAAAAAGACATTCGGATAAGTACATGAATAGGAAAGGTTTGGAGGTATATGGGCCAAGAGCAGGCAGGGGAATGGGACTAGTTTAGTTTGGGATTATGTTTGGCATGGACTGGTTGGACTGAAGGGTCTGTTTCTGTGCTGTATGACTCTATGACGCTTACAGAAAATTTAAAAACATACATGAAGATATTTTTTGTTCGGTATTAAGGGTTATGGAACCAAGGCAGGTATACAATGTTCGGATACAGATCAGCCCAATCTAACTGAATGGCGCTTCCTGTTCCGAAATGTGCCACTTTAACGCTAGCAATAACCCAGCTTTATGTCTGAAACAGCAGACAGTGGAACTTCACATGAGTGCATTAAGCCTTTATCTGCTGACATCCAGTAATAATTTTGTAGCTCTGATCAAAAAATATCCTGCATGGAACAGCCTAGCAGGGAGGAATATTGCATTAGGTGCTGGTTAAAGTTGGCTCATTGGACGGGTGAATGGATTTGCAGATTGGGTAGAGACTAAGGGAAACTAATAGGAGGGGGTCTGAGGGTCTGAGGTCAATAAAAAATTTAACAGATTTGCCAGTGCTGGTGGCTTTTCACTCTCCCTAAAGATTCTACGTCAACCGTCCATGTGACTTCATCTGCCCTGTTGCTAGGTTTTTGTTGCTAGGCAACTCAGAAAAGCAATCCGTCACTTGTAAAAATCCTCCTTTCTGCTGCAATCTGCAAATTTTAACATTTCATTTACTGTAGGAGCTGTTCTTTAATCATTAATACATACCACAAGCTGCAGTATTTCTGCAGCCAAGTTCAGGGGAAGGTCTGCAGCTTGTCTGATTAGAAATATTGCTCCTGTTAGCCAAACCTTCTGCTTTTGATTTTGAAGCCAATTCAGTATCCATTTGTATCATCTGCCTTGATCCCAAAAGCTTTCACTTTAGCCAAGAACTGAATGAAGAATCTGTGCTCTCTTGGAGCCTTTCCACCAATCAGTCCATCACACAATAACAGGGCCGCACTCTCGTGGGGTCAGTCGGTCACACAGTGACAGGGCCGCACTCTCGTGTGGTCAGTCGGTCACACAGTGACAGGGCCGCACTCTCGTGGGGTCAGTCGGTCACACAGTTTCACACATATCAGTAAACATTTAAATATTCTGATTCTATTTATCAAAAATGATCTGACCAACTTCACAGCTGCTCAAAAAGAGTTTTGTAGCAAGCAGCCTTCCTGTCATCTAGGGACAACCGAGACCCAAACATTCACAAAATGTACATTGACAATTAATGACTCACCATTAAAGCCAAAGCAAAGATGTTGTATTTCCCCAAGAGCACAGTCTCATTTGACATCAGGAATTTCAACAGATTGATCAGAGCTGGAATCACAGGAAGCACATAGTAAGAAAAAGTAACAAAACAAAAATAAACAACTTTTATTACTAAATTTCTCTCTAACTCCTTGCTATGGTGTGCTGCAATGTTAGGAAATGGATCCCTGGGTTCAGATTCTGTTCACTTCATAACACCAGGTGAGGAGAGATCTCTAACTGAAACTCTTCCCTGGCCAAACACAAAGCTAAATTACCTATTTCTGTTCGCTGGTCAAGACTAACTAACTTGTCAAAGACTGGATAGATAGAGATAAGACCATCTAATGAGCAGTTATCCAATTCCCCTATAAACAAAGCCAGAGGGGTTTTGCACCATTTCCTCCAGAATTGCCAGCAATCTACCTGATCAGGAATCTGTTCCTTTTCAATGTGGTACTAACACTGCCCTAATGGACAGTCCCTCTGACAAGCTAATCACTAATCACAGGTACACACACTCATCAAAAAAAGCGAATGGATGTGGACCCTTATCTCAATCAGATTAGAACACAAATTGGAAACTATACATTAACTGCCCAGAGCTTCAATCAACCTGGAGTAAAACCGTATGGAGCAAGTACTGGAGAAACTCAGCAGGTCTGGCAGCATCTATGGAGAGAGAAAGAAAGTTAGTGTTTCTAGTCTAATGGAATCTGGAGAAACTGTGTTCATTTCTGGATACTACACTTCACAAACGATATACTGGCTTTGGAGGGAGTGCAGCTCAGAGTCAGCGGAATGATGCATCGGCTTCAAAATCAAATTGTGAAGACAGGTCGCATAGACATGGTCCGCGTCCGCTTGAGTTTAGACACTAATCTGGATGATTAAAACAAAAAAGGGATTAGTGGGGATACAGTGAGAAAAATTATTTCCTCTGCTTGGGAAAAGCAAAATCAGGGGCCATAAGCTCAGGATGAGAGATGGTCACTCAGGAACAAAGCCAAGCAGAAAGATAATATAAACTTGTGAAGGCACAAAGAGGACAAGGACCTCCTGTGCAGACAGAACGTATCGACCTTTGTAAAAGAATCTTGGGAACAATAAAAGTAGGGAAAGGTTTTGTGCCAGAGGATTGCCGGCTAGCTAATATTGTACCTGTAGCCAAGGTGGCAGGCAAAACATGTCCAGGGAAGTACAGAAAGTTATCTTAATTTCGGATGGTCATAAATAACAGGACTCCTAAAAAGGAAGAAACACAAAAGTATCTAGAAACCAAAAGTAGAATAACAAATAGCATGGATTTCAAAAAGAGAACATCTTACTTGACCAACCTTAAGTTCTTTGGAGGTGGCAACAGACAGAATAGGTAAGGATAATGCAGTAGATTTTGTATATTTACATATCCAAAAGGCCTTTGGTAAGGTGCTACATAGTGGATAAGGTCGGAGAATGCAGTCAAGGGATAGGTGGCAGAATGGGTAGCTACTTGGCTTGACAACAGAAAGCAGAGCGTGGGAGTAAAATACAGTTTTTCAGAGGAACAGAAGGTGGGAAGTGGGATCCTACAAGAATCAGTGTTTGGACCATTCTCTGTCACAATTTATACGAACAATTTAAGACTTTGGCAGCAACAGCGCTATTTCTAAATTTGCATGCTACATTAAATTGGGGTTACAGTCAACACTCAACAGGAATATGAGAGTATGAATCAATAATAAACCTGAAGTATGGATTTATAATTGGTAAGTAAGAATGAGGTCACATGAGACCTGGGAGCTAAGAATCTAAATGGGGTAGAGGAACAATAGGACCTGAGAGTACAAATACACAAATCACAACAAGGTTGCAATATGAGTCATAAGGTCATAACAAAAGCAAGCCAAGAATAAAGTACACGGCTCACTCTAAACATGTAGCAAATGTTAGTCCAATAAAGCTCGAGAGAGCTGTTTGCAGTACCAGTCACCATAATGTAAAAAGATTGCACTGACACTGGAAAGGACACAAATAAAGATACCACACCTAAGAAAAAGGGCTAAGTCCCTTCTCTACAAAAGGCTGACTGGTGACTTAGTAATATGTCAAAAACAATTAGCTGTAATGTAGGTTATATACTGGAATCAGAGATTGGATATATGAAGACAGAGACAACAAGGTGCAGGGCTGGATGAACACAGCAGGCCAAGCAGCATCATAGGAGCAGAGAGGCTGACGTTTCGGGCCTAGACCCTTCATCAGAAAAGGGGGAGGGGAAGGGGGTTTTGAAATAAATAGGGAGAGAGTGGGAGGCGGATAGAAGAGGGATAGAGGAGAGGATAGGTGGAGAGGAAACAAACAGGTCGAAGAGGCGGGGATGGGGCCAGGAAAGGTGAGTGTAGGTAGGGAGTTAGGAAGGGGATAGGTCAGTCCAGGGAGGACGGACAGGTCAAGGGGGCGGGATGAGGTTGGTCGGTAGGAGATGGAGGTGCGGCTTGAGGTGGGAGGAGGGGATAGGTGGGAGGAAGAACAGGTTAGGGAGGCAGGGACGAGCTGGACTGGTTTTGGGATGCGGTAGGGGGAGGGGAGATTTTGAAACTTGTGAAATCCACATTGATACCATTGGGCTGCAGGGTTCCCAAGCGGAATATGAGTTGCTGTTCCTGCAACCTTCGGGTGGCATCGTTGTGGCACTGCAGGAGGCCCAGGATGGACATGTCGTCTGAGGAATGGGAGGGGGAGTTGAAATGGTTCGCGACTGGGAGGTGCAGTTGTTTGTTGCGAACCGAGCGTAGGTGTTCTGCAAAGCGGTCCCCGAGTCTCCGCTTGGTTTCCCCGATGTAGAGGAAGCCACACCGGGTACAGCGGATGCAGTATACCACATTGGCAGATGTGCAGGTGAACATCTGCTTGATGTGGAAAGTCTTCTTGGGGCCTGGGATGGGGGTGAGGGAGGAGGTATGGGGGCAGGTGTAGCACTTCCTGCG
>NC_063351.1:41559045-41637683 GCF_021869965.1 Rhincodon typus | reverse complement strand
GACCCTTCATCTGATGAAGGGTCTAGGCCCGAAACGTCAGCCTCTCTGCTCCTATGATGCTGCTTGGCCTGCTGTGTTCATCCAGCCCTGCACCTTGTTGTCTCGGATTCTCCAGCATCTGCAGTTCCTACTATCTCTGATTGGATATATGAATCTCCTCAGGATCTTATATTTTTCAACAAGTTCACTCAGGGTTATTTTGCAAGGAAAAGGTTAGGCCTGCATCCATTGGAGTTTAGAAGAATGACAGGTGACCTTCTTGAAACATGTAAAATCCTGAGGGGACTCCACTGGGTGGATGCTGAAAACATACCTCCCTTTACGGGAGGATCTAGAAATAGTTGGCACAGTTTCTACTGCAGGTGAGGAGAATTTATTTTTCTCAAAGCAGGTCATTAATCTGTGGCATTCCCTTCCCCGGAAAGGAAGAGAAGCAGGATCACTGAATATTGTGAAAGCAGAGTTAAACTCTTGATTGTCCCTTGTGTCAATGGCTGACAGGAAAGTAGAGTTGAGACCACAGTCAGAACAGCAATGATCCTTTCAAGTAGCACGGGAGGTTCAAGGGGCTGAATGGTCCGATTCCTGGTCCTGATTTGTATGCTGATATTAATTATGAGGGGAATTTCTTGAATGGATATAGAAAGTGTTTCCACTTCTGAGAAAAACTAGAAGATACAAGATAACCACCAGCTAGGGAATTCAGACAAAAACAACTCTTTTTTACGCAGAATGTAGAACTCACCACCATACGGAGTGGTTGAAATGAAGATAATTGATGGATTTAAAAGAAAGCTAGACAAGCACATGTAGTAAATCAATAGGATATGCCAGTTTAGTTGGATGAGGAAGGGTGGTAGCATGGACTCGTTGGGCCAAATGGCCCATTTTCAGTGCTGAATATCTGTTGTAAAACTAAGCCGCTGAGGCTACACTCTGCATCAAGAAAAAAAAAATCTTTGTACAAAGCTTTGCTGGAAACCTGAAACTCTTGCATGCATGAAAAGGCTGCAGCTGGTGGGGTCAGTTGCCATTTTAAGACTGACGTCTTTGTACTTTTGCTGAGTAAATGCAACAAGGAGGAGAGTAAAAGGAGTTCAGTTACAATGACATTACTACAATGGTTTTTTGATATTCATTTGGGGATGACGGCATCGCTGGCTAGGTCAGCATTTATTGCCCATCCTAGAGGGGTTGGGTCCAGAGTCACATGTAGGTCAGACCAGGTAAGGATGGCAGCTTCCTTCCCTAAAGGACATTAGTGAGTCAGACTGGTTTTTCTGACAATTATCCATAGTATAATGGTCACCATTAGATTCTTAATTTCAGATATTCATTGAATTCAAATTCCACCATCTGCCATGGCAGGATTCAAGCCCATGTCACAAGAGCATTACCTAGGTCTCTGGATTAACAGTCCAGTGATAATACCACAAGGCCATCACCTCCCTTGTTCTCTCATTGGAATATGCTTGGGAGCTGAATGGCCTCCTCATGGACTGATGTCTCTATTTCCAGGTTTGAAGCAGGAATGTTTTTGGTAGCATGCACAAATTCCACCACTGGGCCAGAAGAGTGCCCATACTGGATTTGTACTTCAACTAACAAGGCAGGATTATGAACTCCCAGAAGTAGGATTCTTCAGATTGTACATGAAACTCCAGTTCAGACAAAAGATCATCAACCTGAAACACTGTCTGCTTCTCTTTCCACCAACACTACTTGTAGAATTGCCAGCATTTTCTGATTTTATTTCAGACTTCCAGCACCTGCAGTATTTAATTTTCCGGCAAGATTTGTTTGAAGAAATGATTTGAAAATTAACCTCAGATGGTCAGGTATTTATTTTGCTGATTCTAAATAATTTCCAACAAGAGGGAGCAAAAAGAGACAATGGCAGATGGTGGTAACAGATGTTACATAGCTGTAGTGACTGAGCTTCGCTGCATGCGCTATGTTGCTGATCTGATTTGGCTGCAAGGCAGCTTGATGGGAGCCAGGCAGCAGAAGAAACTGCAGGATAGAAGTCAGGAGGAGAGTTCAATCAAACTGCAAGCAGAGAAAGGAAGGATAGAGCAGCAATAGAAGTAATAAAGGAATGCATAAGCAGAAGAAAAAAGTAAAAATAAAAAGAGAAAGAAGAAATAACAAAGATCATAAAAAAAGTCAGGGAGATTTCAAAAACAAAATACAAAGAAGTAATACATTTGAGGGGTTGTATCTTGATATAACTTTCAGAGAATGGGCAGTTGAAGGCCCTCCAAATGACGATGGAAGGAAGACAGAATAAACTTGCATTTCTACAGCAGCTTTCATGATCCCAACATGATCCATCGCACTTTACAGCTAATGGAGAACTTTTTGAAATACAATCAATGTTGCCAACTAGGAATGGCAGCTGTCAGTTTACTAGCAACAAGCTCACATGAATACAGCAAAAATAAAATGAGCAGATGATCAGTTACTTTTAGACCTGAATCAAAGAATAAATGTTTACCTGGACACCAGGGATAACTACCCTTCAATTCTTACATTAGATGTAGAGATCTCGGCTTAACATAAAGTTTGAAACGTGGAGCCTGTCCACCAGTGCAGCTCTCCCTCAGTACTGACCCTCTGACTGTAGAATGCTCCCTCAACACTGACCCCTGACAGAGAAGCACTCCTTCAGTACTGACCCTCCAACAAAAAAAAGCGCTTCAGCAGTATTTCTTCTACAATTGGAGCTTTTGTCTCAACTGCTAAAACAGTTGTTCCCTAACTGCAAAATCACCACATTATTCCACTTCCCATGCTTATAAAAATGTTTCAGGTGATTACAAGATACAACAAGGCAGACAGGGATAAAACAATGTCCTCTAGTGCAGGAACAGATGCAAAATTAGAACAAGTCTGTCTCGGGAGTCTGAAGGTGTTTATATTTCATTCAATATTCCTGCCTTACATAGATACATTAAAGATAGGAGCAGAAGGAGGCCATTTGGCCCTTTGAGCCTGCTCCACCATTCACTACGATCATGGCTGATCATCCAACTCAATCCTGCTTTCTCCCCATTATCTTTGATCCCATTCGCCCCAAGTGCTATATCTAGTCGCCTCTTGAATACATTCAATGTTTTGGCATCAACTACTTCCTGTTGTACTGAATTCCACAAGCTCACCACTCTTTGGGAGAAGAAATGTTCACCTCCTCTCCATCCTAAATGGTCGACCCTGAATCCTCAGACTGTGACCCCTGGTTCTGGTCACACCCACCATAAGGAACATCCTTCCTGCATCTACCCTGTCTAGTCCTGTTAGAACTTTATAAGTCTCTATGAAATCCCCCCCTCATTCACCTACACTCCAGCGAAAACAGTCCTAACCTAGTCAATCTCTCCTCATATGTCAGTCTCGCCATTCCTGGAATCAGCCCAGTAAACCTTCGATGTACTCTCTAGAGCAAGAGCTTCCTTCCTCAGAAAAGGAGACAAAGTGCACTCAATATTCTAGGTGTGGCCTCACCATGCCCCTGTATAACTGCAACAACATATCCCTACTCCTGTACTCGAAACCTCTCACAATGAAGGCCAATATACCATTTGCCTAAGAGATAGTAGGAACTGCAGATGCTGGAGAATCTGAGATAACAAGGTGTAGAGCTGGATGAACACAGCAGGCCAAGCAGCAGAGGATCAGGAAAGCTAACGTTTCGGACACCCAGGTCCTGCTGCACACTCCCCTCTCCCAATTTATAGCCATTCAGGTAGTAAATCTGCCTTCTTGTTTTTGCTTCCAAAGTGAATAACCTCACATTTATCCAAATTATACTGCATCTGCCACTGACTTGCCCACTCACCCAACCTGTCCAGATCATGCTGGAGGATCTCTGCATCCTCCTCACAGTTCACCCTCCCACCCAACTGGGTATCATTTACAAACTTTGAGATGTACATTTTATTCCTTCATCCAAATCATTAATATATATTGTGAATAGCTGGAGTCCCAGCACTGATCCCTGTGGCACCCCACTACTTACTACCTGCCAATTTGAAAAAGAACCCATTAATTCCAACTCTTTGTTTCCTCTCTGACAACGAGTTTTCTATCCATCTCAATTCACTTCACCCAATCCCATGTGCTTTGATCTTGCATGATAATCTCTTCTGCAGAACTTTGTCACAGGCTGTCTGAATGTCCAAATATACCACATCGACTGGCTCCCCTTTGTCAACTCTACCAGTTATATCTTCATAGAATTCCAACAGATTTATCAAGCATGATTTCCCCTTCATAAATTTATGCTGACTCTGCCTGATCCTGCCACTGCTTTCTAAATGCTCCGCTGTAAAATCCTTGATAATGGATTCGAGAATTTTCCCCACTACTGATGTTAGGCTTTACTGGTCTACAATTCGCCGTTTTCTCTCTACCTCCCTTTTTGAATATTGGAGTGACATTAGCTACCCTCCAATCTGCAAGGACTGTTCCAGAGACTACAGAATCCTGAAAGACGACCACCAATGTATCCACTATTTCTAGAGCCACTTCTTTAACTACTGTGGGATGTAGATTATCTGGTCCTGGGGATTTATCCACCTTTAATCTCATCAATTTTCCCAGCATCATTTCTCTACTAATATTGATCTCCCTCAATTCTTCCCTCTCACTAAATCTTGCATTCTCCAACATTTCTGGTATTTGATTCCTGTCCTCTTCTGTGAAGACAGAACCAAAGTATATATTCAGTTGCTCAGCCATTTCTTTCTCCCCTTTTTCGGTCTGCAGGGGACCTACATTTGTCTTCACCAAACTCTTTCTGTTCACTTACCTAGAGAAACCCTCAGTTTCAGTCTTTAAGTTCCCTGCAAGCTTACTTTCATACTGTATTTTCCCCTTCTTAATCCCTTGGTCCTTCTTTGCTGAATTCTAAACTGCTCCCAATCCTCAGACATATTATTTTTCTTGGCCAATCTGTATGCTTCTTCCTTGGATCAGATATTATCTCTAATTTCCTTTGTAAGCCATGGATTGGCCCTCTTATCCATTTTGCTTTTGTGCCAGGCAGGAATAAACAGTTGTTGCAGTTCCCCTATGCGTTCCTTGAATGTTTGCCATTGCCTATCCACTCTCATCCCTTTAAGTAACTCTCCCCAATTCATCAAGAGAAGCTCATACCTCATATCTTCATAGTTTATTTTATTAAGATTCAGCACACTAGTCACTGAATCAACTATCTCACTCTCCAACTTGATTAAAAAATTTTATCATGTTATGGTCACTCATCCCCAAGGGGTCTCGCACAGCTAGACTGGCAATGATTCCCTTCTCATTACACAGTACCCAGGCTAAGATGGCCTGCTCTCTGGTTGGTTCCTCCACATATTAGTCAAGAAATCCATCCTGGATACACACCAGGGATTCCTCCTCTACAGCATTGTGGCTAATTTGATTTGCCCAATCTATGTGCAGATTAAAATCACCCATGATCACCGATAGTCCCTTATCCCATGCATCTCTAATTTCCCGTTTAATGCCATTCCCAACATCACTACTGCAGTTTGGGGGTCTATGACACCCACTAATGTTTTTTGCCCATTGGTATTTCTCAACTCTAACCATAGATTCCACATTGTCAGTGCTAACATTCTTTCTCATTATTGACCAGCAATGCCACTCCACCACCTTTTTCTTTATGCCTGTCCTTCCTAAACACTGAATACCCAGAGACATTCAGTTCCCATACCTGGTCACCCTGCAGCCATGGCTCCATAATCCTAATTATATCGTACCATTTACATCTATCTGCACGATTAGTTCATTGACTTTATTGCAAATGCTCCATGTATTAAGGCACAAAGCCTTTAAGCTTGTCTTTTTAAAACTGTTTGTCTCACTCTTGTTTTTCTTAATAGCCCTGTTTGAATTCTGTCCTTGGTTTCTCCGGCTATCACTTATATTATTCCCTTTACTACCTTTTGTTTCTGTCCTTGCTCCCTCCTTCTCTAACTCCTTATATCGGTTCCCATCCCCCTGGCATATTATTTTAAACCCTCCCCAACCGCTCTAGCAAACACTCCCCTGGGACATCAGTTCTAGTCCTGCCCAGGTGTGACCCATCCAATTTGTATTTGCCTTGCAATAAAGAACAACATTATACCTAGCTTTCCAATCACTCGCTGTACCTACATGCTAATATTTTCTAATTCTGGTACCAGGACACCCAAATCTCTTTGCACTGAAGTGTTCTGCAATCTCTCCCCATTCTGCCTTTTCATCCTCCTGAGAAAGTAACCAAATTTACACTTTCCCATTATACTTCATCTCCCAAACTTTTTGCCCACTCAATTAACCTATCTGCCTTTTCAGACTTCAGTCCTCTTCATAACTTCAGTTCTTACTTTTTTGCATCCTCAACAAATTTAGCAATCATACTTACAACACCTTCATCAAAGATATAGTTGTAAATTGTCAAGGAACCAGCATTGATCCCTATGGCACTCCTCTCATTACATGCTGCCGACTTAAATTACCCATTTATAACTCTTCAATGCAAGCAATTCCTGAGCACCTGAAGAAACCTTCAAAGACTTGAAACGGTACAGCAGGCTCAAGGGGCTGAATGGCTCCCGATTTACAGCTTGCATGAAATGATTTACAGCCTCATTATTATTTTTAAAAATAGAAAACATGTAGCCTTGCACCAGTTTTTAAAATTCATTACCCAAGTTTTGAATTCGCTAAGCACAGGAAGGAGAGGCCCACCATCTCTGAAATAGTTATCTCATTGTGCCACTCCTTTGTACGTTCCCATAAGCCTCATAAATGTTTTCAATTCAAGTGTTTATCCAATTGTCTTTTGAAACTTATTACTGAATCTTCCACCACAACTTGAGGCTCACTCCAGACTGTAACAATTCAAAGTGAATTCTCCCAATTTCTCTTGGTTCTCCTGTCAATCATCTGGATGCCGATTGCCTGATGCCATTGAAAACAGCTTACCTTTACTTGCTTTATCAAAACCCCTCAAACTACTAAATCTCTTCAAAAACTTTCTTTATGTTCTTTGTGATGGGTGACAGGAGGATGGAATGCCTCAATAGCTTGAGGCATTCTGATTCAGACGCATGGACAATCCTGCCATATGCATGAAACAAAAACGCACTCACTTGTAACCCACAATGTTTGTCTCCAGAATGCTTTCATCAAGCCAGTTCAATGCTAGCAGCAGTGATTGTAAATTAGCCTTAATACTCATGGGCTCATCTCAACTGCCTCAGATACACAGTAGTGTTTTCCCACACCCCTGATGAGTCACAGAGTCTCACGGCTGGTGCCTCAAATCATGCAGCAATTTTACCATGTGATTCAGCTGGCTTCACAACTGAATAGTGATTGAACTGTCAAGTTTGTACAGGTGCAACAGTTGGTTCAAGTATAGCATTATATAGAGCTGCTACTGATGCTGTAGTTGGGGTAAACAGGACAAACATATTTAATGAGAAACAACTAGAAGCATATAGTAACAAGAGGAGGTGAAGTAGGGCAGGAGAAGTCTCGTGCACAGCATAACCAATGACATGAACCAAACAGCATATTTCTATGCTGTGGACTCAATGTAATGGATAAAGTTCATCTGTGCGACTGAGTGGGAATGGGAGTGTGAACTTTCCCCTTCAAGTCTTTGTCACAGATCTGGATCATATTCAGTGCCCCCAATGTTCATCTGTAAGCTCATTATTGGCAAGTAGTTCTACATTCAGAGGACTCTCCAATCATAAAGAAAAACGTTGACAACACTGCAGTCCGGTAAACATTAAAGATGATGGATGAAGCTGGTATTCTGATAATTTATATTTGCAACAAAGGCACTTCTCAACGTGAAGTATTTTTCTCAATTGTGACGTTCAGAGAGAACTCAGGCTATAAATAAGGGAACAGTCAGCACTCTGATCCAGAGGCTAATCAGTTTCAGAGTTTAATCTCTGGTGTTTAAACAATTGTACAGTAGTCTGAGTTGCTACCAAGGCACAGCAACAAAAATCATTCTCAGTCTCCCATGCGTAAAGTCAAACTCCCTGACCCTACTTCCATTCAGTGAATAAAGTCACCAAAAAGAACAGGACTGGGCTCAGTTATGACAACCCAATAGTTGAAAGGAAAATGGGGATGATTTTATAGATTCACTCATGGAGAACATGCCTTTCTGTATTGAATGGGGAGTTTCAGCCTAGATTTTGCACATAAATCACGAGAGTAAAATTTGAACCTGCGACCTTTCGATTCACAGGTGAGACTGCTGCCCACTAGGTCAAGGAGGAGGCAGGGAACTACTAGGGTCATGGTGAGGATTAGAAGAAAACAGGCAGTAATCTACACAGACTACAATTTCTCAATAAGACATACATGGAAGATGCATCCCCAATTTCTATCTTGACTCTTTTTCTTTCCAACTTTTTCTTCAGGTCTCCTGATCGGTCATCCTTTCCCTTCTCCTGACCTTTTTTTTTTTTTTAAATCCCCCATGGGACATGGGCATCGCTGGCTGGCCAGCATTTATTGTCCATCTCTAATTGCCCACAGGGCAGTTTAAGAGTCAACCACATTGCTGTGGATCTGGAGTCACATGTAGGCCAGACTAGCTGAGGATGGTAGTTTCCTTCCCGAAAGGACAATAATGAACCAGATGGGTTTTTCCAACAATCGAAAATGGATTCATGGTCATCACTAGACTTTTAGTTCAAGATTTCTTTTTAATGAATTCGAATTCCACCATCTGCCATGGAGAGATTCAAACCCGGGTCCCCAGAGCACTAGTTGAGTTTCTAGATTAATAGACTAGTAATAACACCACTAGGCCTTCACCTCCCCCATCACCGAACAGTTGACAAAACTTCCTGACATGAATAAGATAACCATAAACAGAGCCACAAAGCGATAAAGCTCAAACTGTTTTAGTCAACTGCGTAAATAAGATACCATTCACCATCTTGTCCTTACCTTTAGCCATCACTCCTGCATTTTCAACCACTCTACACTCACACTCAGCCTTATCCCTCCCAATTCAATTTACACTCATCTATGCTTCCCTCACCCACTCAACGGTCATTCCATGAGAGAACAAGACAACAGATTGGCAGATATTAAAATGTGGAATTCTTACAGGTAGATGTTTAGCCATTTTCTGTACCATTTCCTAACATGCATCCTTTAATTAATTCTGGTTAATCATAGCCCTGGGGTATACTGTAATGCTGCTTGACCAGGTAAAACAAGCACTCACCTGACCAGAGTTCACGCCAGGTGTAATGTAACCGTACTCTACACTTCTTCTGATAACAGATGAGTTTGTGAACTATCTGAACACATCGCCTGCAAAACAGAAAATCAAGGAAGTATTACACCAAAAAGAAAAACAACTTGCATTTAATCGAGCTTAATTGGTTTGAATGGACAGTGAAGAAAAGAACGAACGATTTGGAGAGATGACCACCATTTGGTTAAAAAAAAAAAAGAATGCTTTAAGAAGAATATTGAAGGAGAGAGCAGCAGAGTAGTCTGAGAATCAAATTCTAGACAGTAGGCTGTGGATGCATTAAAGCACAACTGCCAATGAATGAAACGAAGGATGTGGGAAAAAACAGTGTAAAAAGAACTGAAAGTATGGAGAGCTCAGAGGAGGCTGGATAGATGTGAGTTTAGGTTTGGAAGGAACAGGCAAGGACAAAGCCCCTGAAGGGATTTAAACACATGGCTGAAAATTTAAAATCAGTGATTGGGAAATGAGAAGCCAATGTGAATCAGCAAATACAGAGGTGATGGGTGAATGAGACATATTTGCGTTAAGGTACAGAGTTTTGGATGGGCCATAGTTTACAATGGATAAACAATGGGACGCCAGCCAATACAACAATGGAAGTCACGCTTGGAGCTGAAGACGCATGACTGAGGGCTTCAGTGGAAGGTGAAATTAGGCAGGGAAGAGCCAAGCAATGTTACTGAATTGGAAATAGGTCCTGGACAAGACACAGGCTTCATTACTCATGTCAAGGCTGAACAGAAAATGGAGGACATGAATCCCTACAGTTTGAAAGTGGGACATTTGGCCCATTAAGTCTACACCGACCCTCCAAAGAGCATTCCACCCAGACCCATTTCCCCACCCTTTCCCTTATCCCTGCATTTCCCACAGCTAATCCACCTTGCCTGCACATCCCTGGACACTATGGGCAATTTAGCATGACCAATTCACCTAACCTGCACATCCTTGGTCTGTGGGAGGAGACCAGAGCACCCAAAGGAAACCCATGCAGATATGAGGAGACATGCAAACTCCACACAGACAGACAGTCATCCAAGGGTGGAATCAAACCCAGGTCCCTTGCGCTGTGAGAAAGCAGTGCTAATCACTGGGCCACCGTGCTGTCCCTATTCCTAAGATTGGCCAATGACAGAACACCATAATAAACAAAATAGATCAGGTATTCTTTAACCTCATGTCAGAAAGTCGAAAAGACCTAGAAAGCAAAGGTCTTTTCAAAAGTGGATCCAAATGGACTTGTAGACATGATGGGTTCAGGCCCTTTGGAAAGTAAACTTTGCTTGGCTCAAACATTCCAAAAAACAAAGCTTTCTTTCAAACTCAGCTTGTTTACAGGCCTGTCTGCGTCAACACAGGCCAGGCAAATTTTTCTTCCGCAAATGACCCAATCTATACTATACCTACTCAGACCTATACTGAAACTGAAAGTATCCTTTATCCACAGAACAGTTGGTCCCGAAATTTTCACACAAAGGATTCCCAACCTGTAGCAAAATCAAAACTTATGGCCCATCCAACCAAATCTGACTTGGCCAGTATTACCATCAGCTGGGACCCTACAGTCAGACAAACAGACCAAAAAGTGCAAGGGTTGAGAAAGCTAAATAAAAATATCAGAAAGTGCTAGAAATACTTGGAGATCTGGTAGTATCAGCAAGGTCATCGACCTGAAATATTTAATCAGTTCTTGACTGTTAAAGAGACTCGCAGACCTGCTGATTATTTCCAGAATGTTGGGAATGTTCCCAGGTTCCCAACATCTGCAGTATTTTGCTTTAGTGAAAGCCACATGTCAACAACACAAATGAAGAAGCTGCGATAATGACACCAAGGAAAAGGACATAAATAAAATTGAAGCATGGAGCCAAGAGAGCATGGGGGAGGTAACTGCGAGGGCAAAAACAGATGCTAGTGCTGAGAATATTCTATCCATGTTTAGATGGCTCATTGTGGAGCTCTATAAGAGCTGGACAATGTAGGAGAGGTGTGGGAGGAGGACTGTATGGTTGACAGCAGAACGATCAAGGGCACTTCACCACAGCCCCAGTAAGCAGTTATCTTTTATTGCTCTTGATTAGCTGTTGTGACAAAGGAAGGAATCTGACCTGATAGATTCACATCCAGCTGCAGAAAAAATGAACACATATTGCAATGACTTTAAAAACCAGAAAAAGGTTGGCAATAGGATGATGGTTTGCAGGGGCAGAGGGGTTGAAGGTGTTTTCTCTGAGGTGGAAAGATGATGAGGGTAAAGAAGGGAAAAATATCTGAAAGGATACTGCTTACAATGCAAGACATGGGGTTTAGGAAGAGACTGGGTTTCAGCAATTTAGTGGGAATTGACGAAGGGAGCAGAAGGCAGGTCTCATGAACAAGTTAAGCTCCAGGATACTATGAAGGAAAATAGGATGACAAGAAGAGTTGAAGGTACTGGTTCAGCAAGAGGATCATATCTGGCACCTGACTGGTCTATTTGCAATGAAGAAGTAGTTCCAGAGTAGATCAATTGCTGCAGAACTATCATGGTGTCAATAAGTGTATTAAAGAGTCATTCTATGTTTAATGATGTTCACATGTGAACTATTCAGGCTATAATTATTTTGCTTCAAGGGATCTAAAAAATGTCACAAATCTGATATCATCATTAGCATCCTCACAACACATGCCCACTGATTCCCAAATGCTCGATACAATCTTGTACTGAGCCAGGCTGGGGAACCAGATTATCCGATTGCACCAAAGATAGCAGTCCTTGGCATTACAGTTAATTTCAGGATCTATACTTAAAAAAAGGAAAATTCATCAAATACATCTTCTACATTTTGGATCTCCTGGGAGCCTCAGGTTGGTTTCAAATGATGTTCTGTTCTAATGCTACCAACAGTCTGGCAGAAAGCTTGGATATGGGGAGTGATCCCAGCTGGAGGGCCGAATATTGGGGAGTGGGCAGCGGGTGCAATTAGAAATTACGTTGAACTTACATGTAAAGGTCCATGGGGAACTCCTTCATCATGTGAGTGACCATAAACTCCACCATTAGATCTGGAAAACAGCAAATTAAGATGTGGAGTGCATTGTAGCTGTAACTGATATATTCATAGAACACAGAAAACTACAATTCAGATGAAGACCATTCTGTTACTTTCAAAGAGCAATCCCCCCCATGCCAAGATAGTAACCCCACTCCCCCATCTGAATTGCTTTAACTTTGCCAACTAAACTCTTGTGAGACCATCTCAAAACCGTTCTGAAAATCCAAATACACCACATCCACCGGTTCTCCTTTGTCTATTAGTTGCATCCTCAAAAACCTCCAGTAGACTTAGTCAGTATGATTTGCCTTTCATAAACCTATGGTGACTTTGTCCAATCCTGTTTATACTTTCTAAGTGTTCTGTTATTACATATTTTAGAGCAGACGTTAGCACTCTCCCCATATTGATTTTAGGCCAACTGGCCTGCAATTCTGTTTTTTTTAAATCTTATTTTTTAAATTTTGGGGTTACATTTGGCAATCTGAGAGAACTGCTCCAGAGTCCACATAATTTTCAAAGATGACCAGTGATGTATCCAATATTTCCAGGGCCACTTCCTTTAATGCTCTGGGATGTAGATTATCAGGCTTAGTCAGCTTTTAAACACATTCATTTCCCTAGCAATATTTTCTTACTAATACAGAATTCCTTCAATTTCTCTTCCTCACTACACCTTGGTTCCCTCCATTTCTGGGAGGCTATTTGAGCTCTTTTTTTTGTGATGACAGAACCAAAAGCGTGTGTTCAATCCTTCTGCTGTTTCCTTGATCCTAATTATAATTTCCCCGGTTTCTGACTACAAAGGGATCTACATTTGTCTTTGCTAATCTTTTTCTCTTCCCATATTTATAGAACCTTTTACAGTTAGTTTTTATGTGCTCTGCAAGTTTACTCTCATACACTATTTTACCCCTCGATTAAACTTTTTGTTCTCTTTTGAAGAATTCTCATATGCTCCCAGTCCTCATAAAGTTGCCTTAAAAATCAACCAACATATGTTTTTCCTTTGGGTCTAACACTGTCCCTAATTTCTTTTCAGAGATAGTAGGAACTGCCATTGCTGGAGAATCGGAGATAACAAGGTGTAAAGCTGGATTAACACAGCAGGCCAAGCAGCATCAGAGGAGCAAGAAAGCTGACGTTTCGGGTCTGGACCAGGATCAGCCCTCAACAACGTCTTCTGCTGCTTGATGATTCTTATCTTCACCCATAAAGGTTCCACATCATGATTTTTTGAGTCAACATCCTTCCTCATGACTGCATCGATGTCCCCCTTTCTCAATAAAGTTACGCCACCACTCTTCTGCTTTTATTTGTCCTTCCTGAATAATGAACACCCTTGGACTGTTAGTTCCCATCCTTGATCATTCATGCAGCCATGTCTCGGTGATCACAATTATTTCACAACCCGTTACATCTAATTGTGCTGCTAATTCAGCTACCTTATTGTGAACATTCCGTGCATTAAAACACGAAGCCTTTACATTTGGCTTTTTAACTTTGCTAGTCATCTTAGCTTTATGTTGCATGATACTTCTATTTGTTTCTCGCCCACATTTTTTCTACCTTCCACTTTTGCTTCTCATCTTTCAGTCTCAGTCCTGCCAGCTGAAACCCATCCTGCTTGTACTGGTCCTACCATCTACCTTCCCCAGAGACAATCCCAATATCCCAGGAATCCGAACTCCTCCCGTGTACACTATTTCTCCTGTCATTTCTATTCTCGCTCATAATGCTGCACTTCTTCAAGAGTAGGCAGTGGCATGGTGGTAATATCACTGGGCGAACATTCTGGAATCCAGGCCAAATTTTTGGGGACAGGAGTTCAAATTCTATCATGGCAGATAGTGAAATTTGAATTCAGTAAAGAGCTGACTCAATGATGTCCACATAACTGTTGTCGATTGTTGTAAAAACTCAATTCTTCCACTAATATTCTTTCAGAGAAGGAAATCTGCTATCCTCACCTGGTTGGCCTATATGTGCCTCCAGCCCCAAAGTGATTGGCTCTTCACTGCCCTCTGGACAACTAGGGTTGAGCAATAACTACTGACCTAGCCAGCAATGCCCACATCGTACAAAACAAACAAAATATCTCCCGAGAAATCTCACCCCCAACAGCATCCAAAATGGTATGTCTGTTAGGGAGTGGTACAGCCACAGGGGATTCCTGCACAACTGAAATCTAAACATTGACATTTTAAATTTATAGGAAGTGAAAGAACCAGCAAATTAGTCAGGTGCTTCAATACCAAAATAATTCTGGTTCCTCTTTACGTTGTCTACATTTTATCAATTAGCTTTGCTCCGATGTAATGTCAGCAAAATGGCCACAGCTTAATTTTGCATGCTGGTAAATTAGGTTTAATTACTATAATTCATTCATATATATTCATCAGTAGTTAGATAATGAAAAGATCCTTCCAGTCTCAAAGATGGACTTTTTATAAGCTTTAGGTTGAAGCTCATATGATTTGCACAGGTATTAGCCATAGACAGCACGCAGCCAGGTACAAGTTGATCACAGCTACAGCAGTAGTACAAGAGGTCTCAGTGCCCGTAAATCAAGTAGAAAGAAAAATTTTACTTTCCAAGTGCTAAACTGTGGACAAAGAATCCGAATCTGAAGATAATGAGATCAAGTCTGAATCCAGAGCTCTTTGCACAAAACCAAGGTTATCACACCCAACAGCAGTACTGAGGGAGCACTGCATTGTTGGAGGTGCCATCTTTCAGGTAAGATGTCTAAACAAAGGCCTCTCTACCCTCTTGGGTGGATACAGAAGAGGGTCCTATTGGACTATGTCTAGCAGGAGGATTGCAGCAGTTCAAGGCAGCTCACACCACCTTCTTAGGGGCATCTAGGGATAGGCAATAAATGCTGGCCAGTCATCAATGCCCACATCCTACAAATGAATGAAAAAAAAAGGAAGATGTGTTCATTTAGCACTTTTCACAACTTGTGTGTTAGCACTGTACAGCTAATGAAATACTTTTTATAATTTTGAAGTGTCATCATGTGGAAAATGTGGTAGCTAATTTGTTGACAATAAGTTCCTAGAAACAGCAATGCAATAATGACCAGATAATTTGTTTTTGCAATGTTGAGCGAGGGATAAATATTGGCCAAGATGGGGAGAACTCTCCTGCTCTTTCTTGAAAAAGTGTCATAGGCCCTTTTTTTCTTAAAAAAAAACATCCAAAGATGCCAGACTGGGTATCAGGCCAATATCTCATCCAATGAGAGGGCATTTCAAAAATACAGCACCCACCTAGTAGTGGTGTAGGGAGCGTCAGTCCTGATTTTTCAGTTTAATTCCTGGGCAGGGGCTCGAATCTGGAACCTCCTGACTCTCGAGAACTCAGGGTAGTACCATGTGAACCACAGTTGACACTATTTCACAAAAAAGGAGCTCTTGCTGGTGTCCTGAACCAATATTTATCCATCACCCAACATCAATAAAACCGATAACCTAGTCATCTATCATGTTATTGCTTAAGGGAGCTTGCTATGGGCAAATTAATTGCCACATTTTCTATATTATGACAGGGATTGCACTTTAAATACTTCACTAGTTGTGAAGCATTTTGGGATGCCCAAGATCGTGAAAAGTTCTATATAGACAGAATTTCGTTCAATCTCCCAGCAACTCCTTTTGTAAGCTCTACAAGTGAGGTGTAGGTATGTGAACAAGACTCTGGAATTCTATTACAGCTAGCACTTGAAAGAGGAAGAACATAATTTGGGTTGTAAAAGAATCATTGAGAGTTGTATGAGATTAGCTTACATCGGATTCACTACTTTGAGTGTCCTTAAGCAAACAATAGAGGCAAGCACGACAGTGTACTCAGTGGTGGGTGTCTGTATTAGATTCAGAAGCCTGCGTGCATGAGGATGTATGTGTCTATGTACATACATGCTCTTTGCACATACTTGAATTTGGTTGCTGCAAGACTTGGTACTTTCAATCAGGCAATAATTGCCATAGTTGATGCAGTTATGGTGAGTGCAATCACTCAGAAAATAGAAAAAAATAACCACAGCTATTCATTACTCCTGAAAGTACTGACTTATAACAGAAGATGCGCAGGCCCTGAGTGTAAGAGATAACAAGGTGTAGAGCTGGATGAACACAGCAGGCCAAGCAGCATATCAGGAGCAGGAAGGCTGACGTTTTGGGTCTGGACCCTTCTTCAGAAATCAGGCCGTGTGTGTGTCAGTCAGGATATTCCCCTGCAGCATGGAATCACAGTTGAATACAATCTTTGTCTTATCTATGTCCAAAATACATCACTTAACAGCAAAGTCACAGGAAACATTGAATACAGCAAAGAAACAGGCCATTTGGCTCAATTGTGAGCGCTTTGCTCGAAATACCCAATTATTCTCAGTCCACCTTACTTTTTTTTACAAAAAAGTATCCTTGTTTTCTCTCAAATACTATAACTGCATTTTTGAGACTAATTTTTCAGGCAAAAAGTTAAGGGTCAACTTTAATTCAATTAATATTTGAGATATTTACACATGCACTGTACCTGGATTGGCTATTTAGCTCAGTCCACTGCTTGGCCAGATGCTAGTTGCTACAGAGTCACAGTTATACAGCACGGAAACAGACCCTTGGGTCTGCGCTGACCAGATATTCTAAACTGATTTAGTCTCATTTGCCAGCATGTGGCCCACATTCCTTCAAACCTTTCCTATCCATGAACCCATCCTTTCAAATGTTGTAATTGTACCGGACTCCACCACTTCATCTGGCAGCTTGCTCCACACATACACACACCAACCTCTGCTTGAAAAAGTTGTCCCTCAGGTCCCTTTTAAATCTTTCCCCTCTTACCTTAAATCTATACTCTCTAGTTTTGAACTCCCCCGCCCTGGAAATAGACTTTGACTATTCACCCCATCATGCCCCTCATGATTTTATAAACCCCTATAAAAGGTCTCCGAATCTCCAGGGAAAATTGCCTCAGCCTATTCAGGCTGTCCCTATAATTCAAACCCTCTAACCCTGGCAATATCCTTGTCAATCTTTTCTGCACCCTTTCCTATAGCAGGGAGACCAGAATTGAACACAGTACTCTAAAAGTGACCTAACCAGTGGTCTGTACATCCCAACTCCTATAACTCAATGCACTGGCCAATGAAGGTAAATGTGCCAAATACCTTCTTCACCATCCTGCCTACCTGTGACTCCACTTTCAAGGAACTATACATCTTTGTTTGACAACACTCCCCACAGCCCTACCATAAGTGTAGAAGTCCTACCCTGATTTGCCTTAGCAAAATGCAACACCTCACATTTATCTAAATTAAACTCCATCTGCCACTCCTCAGCCCATCGGCCTATCTCATCAAGGTCCTGTTTTACTCCGAGATAACCTTTTTCACTGTCCAGGACACCACCTATTTTGGTGTCAATGCAAACTTACGAACCATTCCTCCTATATTCACATCCAAATCATTTATGTAAAATTATGAAAAGTGGTGGACCCTACACCGATCCTTGAGGTACACCATTGGTCACAGGCCTCCGGTCTGAAAAACAACCCTCTACCACCACACTGTCTCCCACCTCCAAGCGAATTTTGTATCCAAACAGCTACCTCCCCCTGGATTCGATGTGATCTAACCTTGCTAACCAGCCTACCATGCAGAACCTCAAACACCTTGCTGAAGTTCATATGGACGTCCATAGCTCTGCACTCAATCATCTTTATCATTTCTTCAAAAAACTCAAACAAGTTTGTGAGAAATGATTTCCTAGGCACAAAGCTATGTTGACTCTCCCTAATCAGTCCTTGCCTTTCATATTTATGTAAATCCTGCCCTAAGAATCTCCAACAACAACTTACCAACAACTGACATCAGGCTCAGCAGTCTATAGTTCCCTGGCTTTGTCTTACCACCTTTCTTAAATAATGGCACCACGTTAACCACCCTCCAGTCTTCCGCCACCTCACCTGTGGCTATCAATGATACAAATATCTCAGTGAGGGGCCCAGCGTTCTCTTCCCTACCCTCCCACAAAGTTGCCATGGTGGTGGTGGTGGTGGGGGGGATGGTGGTTGCTGTCTGAGGGGAATGTATGGTTTGTGTACTGTAGGAAGTCTATAGAAGCGGGGAGTGTTCGTGCTGAGTTTCTCCAGTACTTTGTTCAAAAAGGAACTGAAACCCAGGTCAATCCTACCTTTCCTAACTTGGGATATTAATTGTACAACTCCCACTAGTACCCTAACTGAGATCGGTAGTGACTTGGGACCAGGGAGAAAGAGGTGGCGGCCGGATCTCATTGTGCATGTATCAGCACAGTCATTGAGAGAGCTAATGAGCTGTTTTAAAGCCCAGAATGCCAACAGTGACATCAGAAACACAAACATTTCCCTAGCAACTCAAAGAATATATTTATATGATAAATGAACAATACACATCCCCTTTATAGAGCAGTCAAGTGAAAGATATGTGAAATTTCAATCAAGAACTGTCAGTGTGTAACAGCCTCAAGCCTTGATGTGCAGAGGCAGCTGTATCCTATCAGTAAATGAGACAGGATGTCAACATAGTTCCACATCAAGTCTGGGACCAATACCGAAAGCATTTTGTGATTTCTAACAACACGAAGCCTTCACTCTCTCCTTTTTCTTCCCTTCCCCCATTCTGATGGCTCCAACTGCTGCTAGAGCTGCAGCATCAGTATCAGTCTGTCAAGTATCAGCTGTGGCTCAGTGAGGAGCATTCTCACTTCGAGTCAGACCGATGCAAGTTCAAAACCTGCTCCAGAGACTTAAGCATAAGGTTCATGTTGACATCTTCAGTGTTGCACAAAAGGAGAGCTCCAGTGTCAGTGGTGTATCTTTTTAACTTTAAATCAAGCTACCTCCTACCTTCTCAGGTAAAAGGGTCCACATCCAAATGCTCCCTGACCAATATTTGTTCCTCAACTAAAATGACTAAAACAGAATATCTGTTCAAAATCACACTGGATGGTGGGATCTTGCTATGCACAAACTGGATGCTATATTTCCTTCATTACAACAGTAATATACTCCAAAAAGTAATTAAATTACCACAAAACAGTTTAAGATGTCCTGAGGTTGTGAAAGGTTTATTCTTCCTCCGTTATATCACACAGCAATTTTTTCTTTCAAGTGAACCTCGCCAAAATACAGTTGGCCTATTTTAATGTTATTTAGTCACCCTCAACCTTGGTCAGTATTAAGACAAGTAGCTCTGGCTGACTTCAGCTTCTAGCTAAGGGAGGCTCAGACTAATTCTCATGCCTGCGATGCCCATCAAACAACATCTCTTTGGCAATGCACTTCTACACCCTATAATTTCCATTGAATTCTAACGAAGGCTACACAAAGCAGTGTCCAAGTCTGCCAGAACTACAGTATCATCACACCTAGCGAGAAATATTAAAGTAAATTACATTCAAACAACCCCTGAATGCCTTTTGCAGTCTAGACTTGAACAAAATTCCAACAGGAGCCAGCACCACAGGAACAATACCAAAAGGAAGGAAGCAGGAAAGAAACATGGAACAAAGAAAGGACATTGTGTTGATCAAGCCAATTCCTCTAACAGAATGTTCACTCTTCCTGTCCTACATACCATGCCTCAGAGATTTTACCCACTCAGTTACATACCTTGCACATCCTATTTGCAATTTACCCCTACAAATATTAAATTTGCTATCTGACTTTTTCTGTTCCTGTCTTAGAAGGTGTGCTCTCTGATCCCAATGATATTTGACAAATATTTTTAAACAAAATAAAACCTCAGAAGGAACAGCATGGATAGAGGATTGTTTCACTGATAGGAAGCTGAGAGTAGGGAATTCATTTTCAGGTTAACAAGCTATAACTGGTAGACTGCCACAGTGATCAGAACTGAGTCCTTAACAATTTACAATCTCTATCACTAACTCGGATGATGGGACCAAATGTATAGCAGAAAAATTTGCTTGTCTACTTAAAGATAAGTAGAAAATAAGTTGTGAAGAGGATAAAATGAGTCTACATAGAGATATAGATAAAGGGAATTGGCAAAACTTGGCAGACAGTATAATCTGGAAAAATGTGCAATTCTCCACTTAGACTGGAAGAATAAAACAGTATTTTTTTTATTTATTCATTCACGTAATGAGGGAATTGCTGGCTAGGCAGCATTTATTGCCCATCGGCAGTTTAAAGTCAACCACATTACTGTGGGTGTGGAGTCACATGTAGGCCAGACCAGGTAAGGATGGCAGTTTCCTTCCCTAAAGGACATTAGTGAACCAGGTGGGTTTTTCCTGACAATCGGCAATGGATTCATGGGCATCATCAGACTCTTAATTCCAGATATTTTATTGAATTCAAATTCTACCACCTGCCATGGTGGGATTTGAACCCGGGTGCTCAGAACATTATGTGGGTCTCTGGATTAACAGCCCAGTGATAATACCACTAGGCCACTGCCACCCCGCTGATTATTTAAAAGGAGAGATGCCAGACTTGGACATTGAGGGATCTGGATGTCCTGGTGCATGAATCACAAATACATAGCATGCAGCTACAGCAAGATCAAATGAAATGTTGGTGTTTATTGGACAAGAAATCAAATATAAATATAGGGAAGACTGTACGGGGCCTTAGTGAGGCCACCTCTGGAGCACTGTGCAAGTGTGGATCTCCTTACTTAAAAATGAACATAACTGGATGTAAGGGAGCATTTCAAAGAGAATATATCCCTTTGTGGGAGGAGTCAAGAAATAAGGGATAAAACTTAAACAGAAGGCGTCTCCCATTTAAAATTGACACGTGGAGCATGTTTTTCTCTCAACAGACTCTGGAATTCTCTTCCCCAAAGACAAGTAGAAGCTGGGACATTAAATATATTCAAGGTTGAGTTAGATTGATAGTCAACAGACAAAAGGTTATGGGGGGGTTGGGATGATCAGATAATGTTGGGCATCATTCCTCCTAGCCATCATAGAATAATAGAATCCCTACAGTGTGAAAACAGGCCCTTTGGCCCAACAAGTCCACACTGACCCTCAGAGCATCTCACCCAGACCCATCCCCCTATCCTTTCCCTGTAACCCAACTAATCTGCACATCCCTGAACACTGTGGGCAATTTAGCATGGCCAATCCACCAAACCTGGACATCTTTGGACTGTGGGAGGAAACTGGTGCATCCGGTAGAAACCCACGCAGACAGTCGCCCAAAGGTGGAATCAAACCCAGGTCCCTGTTGCTGTGAGGCAGCAATGCTAACCCATCAGCCACTGTGCCACCCGAGTTCAGCTGTACATAGGGCTACTGAGTGCAAACACAGAGGACTAGCTCCCTACATATGCTGCCACAGATTTGTAGATCTTGGATTGCTGACAATAATCGGGTTATTCACAACTTGAAATGAAGGTGACACACAGAGAACTGAGCTGCACTCTACATTGATAGACAATCCTCAAAAGTAGGCTAAAATCAGGCGCTGAGCAGATCGCATTGTTAACATTCATAATTTTTAATCACGGACCCTGAATCTTGCTTTTTTTTTTTAAGGCAAGGAAGATTATGAATAATGGCTTTATTAAACGGAGCAAATAAACAATTAAAAAGATTTTTAGTAACAGACTTACCTAAAACAGCACAAACCAGAGGGCGAGAGGGGATGTTCTTCTCAGCAGCTTTCTTCCGATGTCGCATGGGCTAGCAAGTAATTTAGAAGTTAACAGAACAATGTTGTAGACTACGAAGAGACAATTAGTCCTTCTTTGAGAGATTAAGTCTACATCCACTCCTCAAATCAATCCCATCACATACTGAAATCCAGTTTATATTTTTGTTTTGTAATTGCTGAATTGCAATCAAATTAAAGACTTTTTTTTAATAAGTTGAAGACACACAGAGAAAGCAGTGACCAATCAAAAGAAAGCAGTTTTAGGGTTTCATAGAGGCCAGTAACAGTGAGTGAAGATCAATAGTTAGAACTCTGATGGGGTCGCAAAGAAAGTTCACTCCCCAAATTATTAGGTTCCTGCTCTTTTGCTCATTCTTTTCTTTTTTTTTTATTCACTCATGGGACGTGATTGTTGCTGGCTGGGCCAGCATTTATTGCCTGTCCCTAGTGGTGAGCTGCCTGCTTGAACCTGCAGTCCACCTGCTGTAGGTTGACCCACAATGCCCTTTCAGGGTGGGGGGTAGTGAATTTCAGGTTACTGACCCAGCGACAGTGAAGGAATGGCGATACATTTACAAGTGAGGATGGTGAGTAGCTTGGAAGGGAACTTGCAAGTTGAAATTCCCATGTAACTCTGCGCTTGTCTTTCGAGATAGAAGTGATCGTGGGTTTAGATGTTGAAGAATTTTTGGTGAATTTCTGCAACGCATCTTGTAGACAGTATACAGTCCTGCTACTGAACATCAGTGGTAGAGGGAGTGGATGCTTGTGGATGTGGTGTCAATCAATCAATCAGTCTGCTTTGTCTTCGATGGTATCAAGCTTCCTCAGTGATGTTCAAAGCCACACCAATCCAGGCAAGTGGGGAGAATTCCATCACACTTGTGCCTCGTAGATGGTGGATAGGCTTTGGAATTCAGGAAGCGAGTCATTTGCTGCAGTATTCGGCGTTTCTGACCTGCTCTTGCAGCCATTATGTTTATGTGGTGAGTCCATTTGAGTTTCTGGTCAATGGTAACCCCCAGAACGGTGATAGAGGGGGATTCAGTGATCGTAACACCATTCAAAGTCAAGGGGTGGTGGCTAGATTGTCTCTTATTGGAGATGGTCATTGTTTGGCATCTGTGTGATGTGAATGTTACTTGCCACTTGTCAGCCCAAGGCTGGATATTGCCTAGATCTCGTTGCTTTTGAACACGGACTGCTTCAGTGTCTGAGGAGTTGTGAATAGTGCTGAACATTGCACAGTGAACATTCCCACTTCGATGGACGGAAGATAATTGATGAAGCAGCTGAAGATGGTTGGGTCTACCCTGAGGAACTCCTGCAGATGACTGACCTCCAACAAACACAACCATCTTCCTACGTGCCAGATATGACTCCAACCAGCAGTTTGCCCCCGATACCCAACGATTCCAGTTTTGCTCCGGCACCTTGATCCCACATTCAGCTGAATGCGGCTTGATGTCAAGGGTGTCATTCTGCCCTCCCCTCTGGAATTCGGCTCCTTTGTTCATGTCTGCACCAAGGCTGTGAGGAGGTGAGACACCGAGTGGCCCTGGCGGAACCCAAATTGGTGTCACTGAGCAGGTGCTGCTTGATAGCACGGTTGATGACTCCTTCTATCACTTTACTATTCAACTCAAAGTGAGGATAATTTCCAAGGAGAACATGTGAAAGTCAGGATGTGTCTTCCTATACTCAGTCATGAGTTAAGTTACAGTCTGTCAGCTGCCAACTTTTGCCTTACATCAAGCCAATCTGAACAGCTTGTCAACATGTTAGAGGACAAGACAGCACCTAACTTAGTGATGCAAAGTAGCTTGGGAGGGCTCATATAATTCTGAGGTCAAATGTTTGATAAGTGAGAGTGAAGTTCTCCTCAGAATCTGACTTGTGGTTCACCTGAGGGCGTTTGATGAGATAGTGTGGAGGGAGCTTTGCTCTGTGTCGAAACCCATGCTGTAACAGTTCTGGGAGTGTTTGATTTGGGACAGCATAAGGGAGCTTTACTCTGTATCTAGCCCTCTGCTGTCACTGTCCTACGAGTGTTTGATGGGGACAATGTAGAGAAAACTTTACACTCTATTGAACACCATGCTGTCCCTATCCTGGAAGTATTTGATGGGAAACAGTGTTGAAGAAGCATTACTTTCCGTTTAAAAGACTACAGGGAGCTTTGCTCTGTATCGAAACCCATGCTGTAATTATCCTGGGAGTGTTTGACAGGGACAGTGTAGGGAGCTTTATTCCGTTTCTAACCTGGTGCTGTTCCTATCTTGGGTGTGTTAATGGGGACAGTATAGAGAAAGCCTTTCTCTGTATCTAACTCTGCACTGTAGCTGCAATAGGATTAGAGTTAGGTCCTGGGGTGTTTGATGGGGACAGTGTAGACGGAGCTTTACTTTCAGTTAAAAAAAAAGGAGTAGGGAGAGCCTTACTCAGGATCTAATCCTATGCTATACATGTCAGGGAAGTGTTTGATGCAGACAGTGGTGGCCTTAGTGAAAAAAAGTTTCCTTTCCCGTATTAATGTGTGGACAAAGTAAGAGAAGGAAGACCTGTCAACCCCAGGATGAGACACATTTGTGTGTAAGGTTACACTGCAGATTAAGATCATACTTGGCATGTAGCTCCCTCACTCTGAAATAAAAGTAGAAACCGCAGTGCTGATCAGACAACAACCAGAAGTGAAAAAGCACATTAATATTTCACTTCAGACTTCACAAATACAGTATTTCTAGTCTGTTAAGAATTTCAGGGCATGTTGTGTTAATCACTGAGGATTGATTTATTCCCAGATTAATTGGCTGCTAAACACCTTCAGGTGGGCAGAGACTCCCTACGGTTGCCATATTCACCAGCGCCAATCTGGGCGGATGTTTACATTGCAAATTATCTTCCCTCTTGTTTGTGAATTTTCCTGAGACTTCCTGGAAAGTTTGGCAATTAAAAGTCTAAGTCAGCAATGCTGAGTGTTTCTGCATTGGTGAAATGTTCACCCAGCATCTCAACTTCAAGACTCACCATTCTGTGCAAATTAACTCTGAAGTTCATGTTGTCGTCATGCAGAAAAGCATTGGCGTACTGGTCCTATAACAGAGCAAAACATTAAAGAATGAGCTTGCTGTATTTTTGGCTACATGTCAGTTATGTTGAGTTTTTTTTGGGAGGGATTTCTGCAGAGAGTCCTTGCAAGATTTCTTGCCTTATCTTACCAAACTTGCCTCATTCACTACCACCTTACCCTTCTGGCTTTCCTCACATTTGAATTATGGCCCACCTTACCATGCATCAGTCCCAGAAGAGCTCACCACTCAGTTTATATCCCAGAATTCACTGGTATGCCTTACACCCATGCTATCTTTAAAAGCCTGCTGTGTATCCAGACAAGCACTGTCAGTCCAGAGCTGCCCTTTACAGTGCCAGGATGCTATCAGCAAAGGCTATTCTCTTTGACTTGACTGAGGGCTACTCACACCCAAGACAAGTTTACTTCCTTTGTGTCTGCACTAAATGGCAAGGCAAAATATCAGTACTGTGAGCTTAATATCTCTGGCTGAAGGGTCAAAGCACACTAAGGAAAGCAGTGAGCATCTAAGGGGTTCAGAGTCAGTGGGCACTATGGTACCAAGGGTAAAGCCCAGAGATACAGCCCGGCCCAGTCCATGAGCTAACTACATGTCCCTGAGCACACAGCATTACAATGATAGTTCTGGTGCAGCCCAAAGGTGCAGAAGTGCCATGAGACCTTTGAGGCTCCATGTCAGATGCCAATGTTTGTGGACATGGGGTACACATGGCCAGTGCCCAGATTCCTTTGGACAAAGCTGCAAGCTGAATTTGCCAAGTATTCATTCTGGTTTCCTTGTTGAATTTTCTCAACATCTAGTTTTATTGGTAAGTTTAGTAAGATAGAAGGCTGAATATCAATAAGGCAAGTATGGGACTCTAACAAAGTGTTTAATAAACAATAATCACCCTTAACTGACAATGCATTAGTGCCTAGCAAGGATCCAGCTTTGCGGCTTTTCAAAAGTGTAAACAACACTGTGATATACTTTTGATGCCAAGGCTCATATCATGGAAGTACTCGACCGATTCTGCCACAAATCTCACTACAGCTCACAGTCATATAAGACTCCACCCAAAAGAGTTAATATTAAAATCCTGTGTCCCTTTACAGGTAAACCAAAACACCTCCACAGTTGATTGACAGTAGGCAATGCTCACTGGGCTTTGCACATAAGAACTGGATTCTTGGTTGGCTCTTGTGGTACAGTAGTAGCGACCCCACCTCTAAGCCAGGGACCCCAGGCGCAAGTTCTACTTCCACCATAGTTGTGTAACCATTTCTCCGAACAGGTTGATTAGAAATTATCTAAAAGCGCAGGCTTGTAATTTGTTAATTTATTTACAGACATGGGTGATTTGATGGAGGTTTATTTAAACTAAATGTACAGGTTCTCTAGTAGCAAGGCCGCATTATTTCCCTCTCCAATTCCATTCTGTATTAGCCCCTCCACCTTTCCCTACCCTTCCTTTGTGTTACTGTTGCACTGCCCCTAGTGGGCAGTGCCTGTAACTTGTTTAATTTGTCAAACGGATGAATTGGGGATGGATCACTAGCTTCTTAGGGCCCTCTTGTGGTGCAGTGATAGTGTCTCTACCTTTGGATCAGGAAAGCTTAGGTTCAAATCCCACCTGCTCCAGAGGTATGCAATACAACTTTGAACAGGTTGATTAGAGAATATCAAGCGCTGGTTCTCCCTCCCTCTTTTGCTACACTTCCTTTAGCTTTGTTATTGTTGCACTGCCTATGGTAGTTTACTCGACTGATTAGTCATAACTTGTTTGTTTTAATTTTGTTAACTGGGTGATTTGGTGGTGGGTTTTCTAAAAGAAACTGTGTTCTTGGAGAAATGTTGCCTGGACTGGAGAGTTTAGTCAGAGATTCAATAGGCTGGGATTGTTTTCCTTGGAGCAGAGGAGTCAGAGGGGAAACATAATTGAAATGTATAAAATTACGAGGGACACGGACAGCGGAGACAGTAAAGAACGTTTCTCCTTTGAGTAGGGATCGATGGTTGGGGAGGAGCGGGGGGCATAGTTTTAAGTGAAGGGGCAGGAGGTTTGGAGGGGATGTCAGGAAATGTTGCTTTCACTTAGTGATGGGAATCTGGAAATCACTCCCTCAAAAGGGTGGTAGAGGGAGAAAGCCTCATAATATTTCAGCAGTTTAAAATGTGCACTTTTTTAATCATTCATGGGACATGGGTGTCACTGGCTGGCCAGAATTTATTACCTATCCCTAGGTGCCCTTCACATGGTCATGGTGAACTGCTTTCTTGAACCAATGCAGTCCATCTACTGTGGGTCGACCCATAGGGTCTTAGGGAGGGGATTCCAGGATTTTGACCCTGCAACAGTGAAGGAACGGCGATATATTTCCAACTCAGGATAGTATGTGGCTTGGAGGGGAACTTGCAGGTGCTGGTATTTTCCTTATACCTGCTGCCCTTGACCTTATAGATGAAAGTGGTCATGGGTTTGGAAGGTGCTGTCTATGGATCTACAGTGAATTTCTGAAGTGCATCCTTTAGATAGTACACACTGCTGCTACTGAGTATCAGTGGTGGAGGGAGCGGATGTTTATGGGTGCGGTGCCAGTTAAGTGGGCTGCTTTGTCCTGGATAGTGTCAAGCTCCTTGAGAGTTGTCGGAGCTGCACTCATCAGGCAACTGGGGAGTATTCCATCACACTCCTGACTTGTGCCTTGTCAATGATGAAAAGCATTTGGGAGTCAGGAGATGAATTGCTCACTGCAGTATTCCAAGCCTCCAACCTGCTCTTGGAGCCACTATGTTTATTGATGAGTCCAGTTGAGTTTCTGGTCAATGGTAACCCCCAGGATGTTGATAGCAGGGGGTTCACTGATCATAACACCATTGAATGTCAAGGGGCAGTGGTTAGATTGTCTCTTATTAATGATGGTCATAGCATTTGAGTAGTGTCAGCCAAAGTCTAGATATTGTCCAGTTCCAGTTGTATTTGAACATGGACTGCTTCAGTATCTGAGGAGTTGTGAATAGCGCCGAACTTTGTGCAGTCATCAGCAAACATTCCCACTTCTGACCTTATGATCGAGGGAAGGTCATTGATGAAGCAGCTGAAGATGGTTGGGCCGAGGACACTACCCTGAGGAACTCCTGCAGAGGTGTCCTGGAGCTGAGATGATAGACCTCCAATAACCATGACTATCTTCCTATATGTCAGGTATGACTCCAACCACTGGATAGTTTGCCCCCTGGTACCCAGTAATTCCAGTCTTGCTAATGCTCCTTGATGCCACACACAATGCAGCCTTGATGTACAAGCTCACGTTAACACAGGGATGCAGGCATTTTGTACTTACCTCTGCAATGCAGGTAAGGATGATCAGACAGAGTTTGGCACTGTTCAACCGATGCTCATCTGAAAGGAGAATGAATTAGACATTCACAAGGGGCAGTGAGAAAACTGTCTGATAAAGTGAATGACAATCTCTGTTCCAAGCAACTTTCCAGAGCCCTGAATGTGAATTCAGAAGCAAATGAAGGGGAATAGGAGGATGGTATCAGACAGGTTTCTGCTCCTGCAAGAGTGACCCAAGCTGAAAGCTACACAGGATGTTGGTGTAGGAGAGAAAACAGTTTTGAATAGTTGCAACACATTTTACAGCTCAAAGTCCACACTCAAAGTCTATGAACCCACAATGAGGTAAAGAACTTGCGTTTCTGTAGCACCTTTCACAGCCTCAAATCATCTCAAAATGCTTCACAGTAAATGTAGTATTGGTAGTCACCATTGTACTACAGAAATTGCAGAGTGACACCAACAGTGCGGGTTCATTTCCTGCACCAGCTGAGGTTACTGTTAACGTCCGGCCTTCTCAACCATGCCCCTCACCTGAAGCTTGATAAGCCTCAGGTTAAACTCTCCACCAGTTATCTCTCTCAAGAAGGAGAGCAGCCAGATGGTCCTCTGGACAAGTTAGTCCAATGGTCAAATTGTGCCACAGCAAGCTCCCACAAAAATCAAACTGGACTGACCAGGTCATCCGTGGCTTTAAGCAGTTGATTTGGGCATTGGGTCCACACACTGAACTCAATGAAAATTGAGAAGACCTTGTTCCCTCACTTGAAGGGGCACAATGAGTCTCAGTTTAAATTCCCTTACATCTAAATGATGACACCTCTTACAGAGTAGCAATCCTGTAGCACTGACTTACTCAAACATTGCATGAAGCCACAACCTTCTGACTGAGAGGAAAACAATGCCACAACTGAGTCAAGCTGACACCTTAATGGACAGTGGTGGTGAGCGACTGTATGGCAGGTAATGCCTGAGAAATAAGTAACCTAGTGCATAAATCAGTGTATTCAGCACAAGGGACATGTGCAGGTTGGAGACTGATTTATAAAGAAAAAAATCAAAAATCTCTCTACATTTGCTTATGAGAGGTGTGACTGCCACTATTTTAGATCAGTCACTGCAGAGGAGGATTTCAGAGTGGCATTTACAATACATGTCACTTCAGAGGACACTGCACAGAAACTGGCTGCACTCCAGCAGTATGAAAGCACAAACCACAATAGCAAAGGAGGACTGAGTCACCAGCACAAGATCGCTATTGTCCTTTACAGAATTTAGAATAATGTTGCACTGCAACCGACTCACCCTTGCCCTTTCACAACACTGGATATGCATTGACAGCTCACTAGGAGATAATAACAAAAGCTCATTTATATTTGAGAACAAACTGGCAATAGCACAGTGTTAAATCCACAGGCTTTATTCTAGAACAAGGGGACACTCAAACCAAAGCAACTGCAAGCATTAAGAGAGAATTAGATAAACACTTAGAGAAGAAAAATATCAAAAGATGGAAGGGAAAAGACTTAGTGGGGTGCTAACCTTGACAAAAGAATGGAATTGCCTCCCTCCTGTGTTGTGATTTCTACATGCATTCCAGAAATCAGCAATCCCAATATGCCATGAAAAGCAATATAACTGCTTAAAATGCAGCAAAGCTGTTCCTACAAAGCTGCACTGACTCACAGAGGCAGCGCAGAGAACACAAAAAAAGGAGCAGGAATAACATCATGTAGCCCATCAAACCTGCTTCACTGTTCAATAAGATCATTGCTTATTTTCCATTTTCCCACAATTCTCCATTCAAGAAAAAAATTCCTAATTCTTTAATCCCATAAATCTAGTGCAGGTAGATAATTCTAAAGATTCGTAAACCTTTGTAGATACTAGTTAGATCTCAGCTGGAATAGTGTGCAGAGCTCTGGACACAATACTAGGCATGAACACAGTGCAGAAGAGGTTACAAGGATCGCTCTGGGGATGAAAAATTTGAGTTATGAAAACAGATGGGAGAAGTTGGGAATGTCTTCCTTGACAACGAGATGGTGGAAAGATCATGCCATTTTATTTTTCTGTATTTTTGATTGTGTACTGAAATGGGAAAAGGCAACGAGCCTGCAATGCCTCTGTAGTATCCATTCATGAGATGTGGCCAATGTCGTTAAAGTCACCATGTATTGTCAATCCTCAAGCATCCCCACAGCTACACTCCCAGAGTTTGAATGGTGGACTACGATAATGGGTTTCCATTGTTCCTGACAGATAATAGTACTAAATATGTTCCACATCCTTTCATTTAAATATAATTTGCTTTCCTTACCTTTTGTATCCTGCATGACGATGGAACAATACTTGAGGAAAGTGATGAGGAGGTTACTGGTGTGCAGGTTTGGATCCAGTGACAGTTCTGAAGAATTCATTACTGCAGTGGAAAGGGATACAGAGGAATTAATTGATACAATTCCGAATAAATAAGCTAAGACGAGAGTCCCTAGTCCATACCAACTTAAATGATCACAGTCAGGACAGGATTTTATGCTGCTACTACATTTAGTTACACAAAAATATAGGAAATAAGCATGCGAATAGGCTATCAAGCCAACCAGTCTATGCTAGCACTTACACTTCACTCAACTCCATCTAACTCTATTAGAATAACCTTCTATACTCTTCTGCTTCATAAGCTTCTCCTTAACTGCATCAACACAATTCACCTCCACCGCTTCCTGGAATGGGGAGTTCCACAATCTACTCCTTGAAAGGAAGTTTCTTCTGGGTTCCCTGCTTGTGGAAGGAACAGGTCGCAGTCTTAATCTAGTTTTCTCTTGACAAAAAACACACAGAAACTTAAGTCATGCCAAGATTGGTAGTGTGATTCTCGCCGCTAGGCAGAACAAGTTTTCTTGCTGTATTTTATTAAATTGGCCATTTTAATTGCCAATTGAGTCCTTGCAGCAAGAATCAAACCCTCCCATAGAGCAACCCACCAATCACCAGACATTCCTCGTGCCCAGACCACCTTTAAAAGGCTGCAGTGCATTTGAACAAGCATCACCAGCTTGGAGCTGCTCTGCATGGTACTTGATATTTTCCCCGGAAATAGCAAACAGGAGGAAATTGTCACCTTGTTTTGTGGGTATGATCCTGAAGCTCCTGCTCAATGGACTGATGCACAGGCAGGACTTCTTCACACAAGACTGCAGTGGAGGCCATTATAACAGGTCATGCTATCCTGGTCCAATACTGACATATGGATCTCAGCCATCTGGAGAACTGCCTAGCACTACAGGAACGAGGTCAATATCCTTTGCCAACCCACGAGCGTAAGTACCGCCATCACTTCCCCAACACCTCACACTCTCTCTCCTACTGCACCCACTTTCCACAAAGGCTCATGCTCCACCACTATCACTAAAGCATGAAACATCTTCCCCACACACCCTCACCTACCCCAAACTGCGAAACCACTCACAAAGCTTACCCTCTGCTCAGCCTACTCACTCACTTGGGAAATCTCTCCACCTGCACCAGGCGTAATTGTGATAACACTCATTTTCATCTTCTGCTTGGCTTAACCAGCGATGTTGGATGATAGATCTGGCAGATTCTGAGAATTTTTGTAGCATAGGAAACCATTCAACCCATCATGCCCGCACCAGCTCTTCAAATGAACAATTCACCTCCTGTCATTCCCTTTAACCCTGTGCATTCTGTTTTTTTTTTAGATAAAAACCAACTTCCTGTTGACAATTATTATTTCTTTATTCATTCATGGAACTTTGGTGTTTGTGGATTAGCCAACATTTATTGCCCATCCCTAGATGCCCTGGAGAAGGTGGGGTTGAGCTGGCTTTTTCAATTATTGCAGTCCTTAAGGTATAGGTGCACCCACAATGTTATTAAGCAGGAGGAAGTTGCAAGATTGCAAAACTCAGTGACAGCGAACAAATAGTAATCATAATTCCAAGTCAGATATTATGTAGCTTGGAGGGGAACTTGCAGGTGGCAGTGTTCCTCTGTATCCTCTGCCCTTGTCTTTCTAGGTCAAGGTTGTGGATTTGAAAGGTGCTGTCAAAAGAGCCTTGATGTACCATCTTGCAAATGGTACACATTGTGCGGTGGTAGTGAAGGGGGTGAATGTTGAAAGTGGTTGGGGTGCCAATCAAACAGGCTACTATGTTCTATATGGTGTCGAGCTACTTGGGTGTTGTTGGAACTGCAGGCAACTGAAGTGTATTCTGTCACATTCTTGACGTGTGCTTGCAGTTGGTAAGCAGTCTCAAGTGTTAGATAGTGAATTAAATTATATGAAGGATGAATGCATGTCCTTGCAAATAGAAGGACGATGCAACAGAAGTCCTAGTTTCTGACCTTCTCTGGTAGCCACAGTATTTATACCGCTAGCCCAACTCAGTTTCTGTTCAATGGTAATGCCAGGATGTTTACAATGGGTTGATTCAATAATCTTAGTACCATGGAATGTCAATGGGCGATGATTAGATTCTCTCTTGTTGGAGATGGTCATTGCCTGGCAATTATGTGGCACAAATGTGACTTATCTAAACCCAAATGGGCAGCACAGTGGCTCAAGTGGTTAGCACTGCTGCCTCACAGTGCTAGGGACATGGGTTCAATTCCAGCCTTGGGTTACTGGGTGGAGTTGGCATGTTGTCCCCATGTCTGTATGGGTTTCTGCCAAGTGCTCTGGTTTCCCTCCATAGTCCAAAGATGTGCAGGTTAGGTGAACTGGCCGTGCTAAAATTGCCCCATAGTGTTCAAGGATGTACAGGCTAGGTGGGTTAAACTATGGTAAATGTGGGTCACAGGGATAGGATGGGATGCTCTTCGGAGGATTGTTAAAGACTCGACGGGCTGAATGGCCTCTATCTGCACTGTAGGGATTCTATGATTCTATGGATATTGGCTAGATCTTGCTGCACATGGGCCAGATTGCTTCAGTATCTGAACAGCTGTGATTGGTGCTGTGCCTCATACAATTACCAGCAAACACTTCCAGCTCCAGCTTTATGATGGCAAGAAGGTCATTGATGAAGCAGCTGGAGATGGTTGGAACTAAGACTCAACCCTGAGGAACTCCTACAGTGATGTCTTATGGTTGAAACGATTGACCTCCAAAAACCACAACCATCTATCTTTGCGCTAGGCATGTCTTCAACGAAGTTGGATTTATCCTGCTTTTTGTGCAATTTTCTACATTGCCGGTAGATGCCAACATTGGAACTGTACTGGATTAATTTTGCTGGAGCCTCAATTAGTTTTGGAGGACTGGTGATCAGTGATATTGCTGGAATAGTGCCAGGGCCCATAGCCTTGGCAGTATCGGTGCCTTCAACCATTTTTTGATATCATATCAAGTGAATCATCTGCCCATACTGGACTTGCTCTAGCCTGCTCTTTCATTCAGATAGCTCATGGTGCAACTGCACTTTCTAGAATGATCCCTAAAATTCTTAATACCATTATTGTTCAAAAATCTATTGACCTCAGTCATAAATAACTCAATAGGTAATCTGGAGATTTACTAAACTAGCACTGTAGCACGAGGGCTATGACCGGGTAAAAACTTAAATTACTTTCCCTTCAGACTTGTGTAGAACGTAACTGAACAGAGAGTCTGAATGAAAACTTGGCCTATCTTCTACAGCATTTCCTTTAATATGTTCAAATCTTCAAACTACTGGTAGGAGGTTTCAAGAGAAGTTATTAGGTGTAGAGTTGCTATTCTTGTGACACCATAGCCTCTGTGCTTTTCAACTATGTGGTGGAATCAGTACACAATACAACATGGCAGCTCCCAGTCTGTATCAGGAAATAAAGTCAGGCCCCAATACCTTATTAAAACAATTTTGCACTGCTGTTCCTTCTCCTCTGGTGGGTCACAGACAATCCCAGGGTTTTACACTGCATCTGGTTGGCCAGTGCTAAAACTGACAAGTAGGATAGTGGCGGTTGAGGAACAGCAGCTGACCCCAGTCCACATCAGTATCCAGTCAACCCTCACTGTAAAGCGTGTATGACTAAGGAGCTGAGGATTGGATTAAACCTCCCCCATCGAATCCTTGCACCCACTAACTGACCCCAGCTCAATAGCACTGCTTGGGCTTATACCTAAAGAACACACACAGAATGAGGTGTGTTAGGAATCCAGAGCCTGGGCTGGAGTCAACCTCTTTAGGAAAGAATAAGTGCAGCTGGCAGAACAGGAGGCAAATAATTTCAGGAAGACTTACCGTCTGACGTAGGAGAGAGGTTTCCCAAAGGTGTGGTTGGAGTTGTAGGCAGTGTCGGTGTTGTTGGAATACTAACCAATCCCATTTCTGGGTGGCTCTGAGATTAATGAAATAACATTGGCAGTTAGAGACGTTACCCCAAACACAGCAAAGAATTTTAACAAAATTTTTTTTAAAAGATCTGTCATTTTCAAACAGTTTGCTTTTGATTGATGGTATCTATTCTATCAGGGTCTGCATGGAAGTTGAGGACATCTTTCTTTAGTTGTGGGCCTGTACCTTTGAACCAGCATTCACAGCCTCTGTGGTTGAGAATGGTGACCATTTTAACAGTCAATGCCAATATTTTTCCTTTCCCTGAAGGCCAAATAAATATAATGGGAAGCAGAAACGAAATTAGAAAATTGTCTCAATGAATTTCTAAAATTTGATCTTCCCATTAATGTTGGTACTGGAGCTGGTGTTATTTTTCCCTTCACCATGAGGAAGTTCCAATGCCTTGCTAGCTTTTGCACACAGCTGGTTGATTCAAATCGTGAGTTCATCATGTTGTGAAGTTGGGTAGAGTACTTGTGGATTGGGAGGCATGAAGCTAGAATTTGGTGGTTGTAAAATACTAGGGTGGAAAGCATTGCATGGTCCCTTTAAAAGATTATGTGTTTTTTCTGTGCTTAGAGATTTAAAATGGATGTCTGTGAGCAGCAGCTTGAAAGTTTGCAAGTACACAAAGAGCATCTGAATTGAAACATTTGTATCTAAAGGCCATACAGTTAGTAGGCCAAGCAGCAGTTTTAACAAGACAACAAATTTTTGAATGTAGCCAATCAATTTGAACTCTGCACTTAGATACCAAAAACCTGTCAAATTTAATTCTGGCAACATAAGACCAATTCTACTGTAAGAAATTGATATGTCATCAAGGGTACAAAAGGAGGCGGCAGTTGGAGAAAAACCCCAGAGCTAACTTCCATTGGCCAAAGCTAGTAACCCTCGACTCTCAAAAGAAAATCGCTGGCTCTCACAGCCTCCTCTGTGTCATAGAGAAGCACCATTTAAATAACAAAGGTACCGACAGCACAACTAGTTAATATTCCTGACCGAAGAATCAACGGAGAAGATGCAGAACCTTCTGGAAAATACAATCTGGCTGCAATTTCAAGAAACTTAATTTTTTTTTTAATATATAAGTGGGACTTCTATTTTTATTGGAACAGCATACCATTAGAATCTTGCTTTATTCAAGAATAGTTAGCAGTTAGAAGAGGTTTATTCAGTTTAGAACATAGAACTTAGAACATTACAGCGCAGTACAGGCCCTTCGGCCCTCGATGTTGCGCCGACCTGTGAAACCAATCTGAAGCCCATCTAACCTACACTATTCTATTATCATCCATATGTTTATCCAATGACCATTTAAATGCCCTTAAAGTGGGCGAGTCTACTATTTTTGCAGGCAGGGCATTCCACGCCCTTACTACTCTCTGAGTAAAGAACCTACCTCTGACATCTGTCCTATATCTATCACCCCTCAATTTAAAGCTATGTCCCCTCGTGCTAGCCATCACCATCCGAGGAAAAAGGCTCTCACTGTCCACCCCATCTAATCCTCTGATCATCTTGTATGTCTCTATCAAGTCACCTCTTAACCTTCTTCTCTCTAACGAAAACAGCCTCAAGTCCCTCAGCCTTTCCTCATAAGACCTTCCCTCCATACCAGGCAACATCCTGGTAAATCTCCTCTGCACCCTTTCTAATGCTTCCACATCCTTCCTATAATGCGCTAACCAGAACTGTACGCAATACTCCAAGTGCGGCCGCACCAGAGTTTTGTACAGCTGCAACATGACCTCATGGCTCCGAAACTCAATCCCTCTACCAATAAAACCTAACATACTGTACGCCTTCTTAACAACGCTATCAACCTGGGTGGCAACTTTCAGTGATCTATGCACATGGACACCGAGATCTTTCTGCTCATCCACACTACCAAGAATCTTACCATTAGCCCAGTACTCTGTATTCCTGTTACTCCTTCCAAAGTGAATCACCTCACACTTTTCCGCATTAAACTCCATTTGCCACCTCTCAGCCCAGCTCTGCAGCTTATCTATGTCCCTCTGTAACCTGCAACATCCTTCCGCACTATCCACAACTCCACCGACTTTGGTGTCATCTGCAAATTTACTAACCCATCCTTCTACGCCCTCATCCAGGTCATTTATAAAAATGACAAACAGCAGTGGCCCCAAAACAGATCCTTGCGGTACACCATTAGTAACTGAACTCCAGGATGAACATTTCCCATCAACCACCACCCTCTGTCTTCGTACAGCTAGCCAATTTCTGATCCAAACCGCTAAATCACCCTCAATCCCATGCCTCCGTATTTTCTGCAATAGCCTACCATGGGGAACCTTATCAAACGCTTTACTGAAATCCATATACACCACATCAACCGCTTTACCCTCATCCACCTGTTTGGTCACCTTCTCAAAGAACTCAATAAGGTTTGAGAGGCACGACCTACCCTTCACAAAACCGTGTTGACTATCCCTAATCAAATTATTCCTTTCTCGATGATTATAAATCCTACCTTTTATAATCCTTTCCAACACTTTACCCACAACCGAAGTAAGGCTCACTGGTCTATAATTACCAGGGTTGTCTCTACTCCCCTTCTTGAACAAGGGGACAACATTTGCTAGTCTCCAGTCTTCTGGCACTATTCCTGTAGACAATGACGACAAAGATCAAAGCCAAAGGCTCTGCAATCTCCTCCTTAGCTTCCCAGAGAATCCTAGGATAAATCCCATCCGGCCCAGGGGACTTATCTATTTTCACATCTTCCAGAATTGCTAACACCTCCTCCTTATGAACTTCAATCCCGTCTAGTCTAATAGACTGTATCTCAGTATTCTCCTCGACAACATTGTCTTTGTCTTTTGTCTTTTTCCTTTGTTAAAAGTTGAGTAATTTTGTTCACTGTTACAGTTAGATAAAAAAATGTTACTTGTTGATTTTAAAGTGAGTGTGTCAGGATTTATTTTATTTTGCCACTGGAAGTTGCTGAAAGGCAGGTTACACCACTTTTCATATTCCTTTTACAGATTATAGGGCAAGCTGCTCCGCTTTGGTTATTTCGGTTTTAGTTGGGGGGGGGGGGGAAGCAATCTCCGCTTTATAACAATCGTGAAGAAAACACAGAGCTGATCCCATTACCATCTGAATCGGTCAGAGACTTAGACCCACATCCTTTCACTGAGTGGGGGAAATCACAGACACAGACACAGACACACATCCTATCACCATGTGGGAGAATCCCTCTGTTGATCGCTACCTTGAAGCATTGGAGAGATTAATGCTCTCCAATGTTCCCTTGAATGATGCCATTTTGCAGGAGATGCCAAACATTTGCGGTCCAAAAGTCCTCCAGGGCACAGCAAAACTGATTGTCTCACCAACTAAGAAGGCAGAAGGAAGCTGCAGAAGGAAGCTGCAGCAGCAAGATGGCCCCAGTCATCATGGCTTGACATGCCATCGACATCTAACCGACAACCCATCAAGATAGCATAGACAATGATGTTACCCCAAGATTACAATGTTAAACAAAGCCAAGTGCAGGCTTAGTCATAGTGCTCAACAGCACAGAAAAAGGCCCTGTGGCCCATCAAGTCTGCACCAGTCAAAAACAACAACCTAACTATTCTACCAGGGTCCATCTGCCAAGTCCCATGGTGCGAGAGAATTAGTGAACCTCAGCAGCACTGAGGCAATAGAATCATAAAGATTGTTCAACTCCTCTGCTGGACAGATCCAAGGCTCATTTCCATGTGGCGATACTACAGACACCAACTTTCTTCACAACACAATAAAACACAAGAGGAGATGTTATGATACGGTCAAATAGATAGGTTTTAAGGAACGCCTGAAAGGAGGAGACAGGACTGTAAAGGGGTTTCAAGACGGAATTCCAATGTTTGGAGTTTGACAGCTAAAGGAATTGGCTGTGAAGAATGTGGGGCAAGAAGCCAGAACTGAAAGAGTACAATCATCTCAGAGAGTTACCGAGCTAGAGGAGATTTCAGAGATGAAGAGGGGTGAGGCCACAACTACATGGATGAGAATGTTTAAATCAAGGAATTGTCAGAATCTACAGCTAATGAGGTTAACAAGTACAGGGGTGACAAAATGAACAGTGTGAGTTAAGAGACAGACAACAGAGTTTCACAGAGTTGAGGTTTATGGAATGTGGAAGATGCGAGCCTCCATGAGCCAAGGTTATCCTCTAATACCTCACCCAGGTTATTTGTCTACATACATGAGACTACTGACTGAGTGCCACAGGTTATTCAGCTGTGAAGGTGGGAACAGGGCAACTCTTATCTTCACCGACCGTGCAAACCAAATATTCAGTGCTTCACCAGCACTTAAATCTATGCATTCCTGTCAAAAACCTTCATTGCTCCTATTGTGAAAGAACTGACTCAGACTGTGGTGGTATCTTCACAGATGCCCAGTTATTTCATCCAAGTGGCTATTCTTCATCTGTGACAAGTGGCTCTTCCACCAGATGATTTCACAATCTGTTGAGGGCCTATAACAGCTTATGAAAGCTATTTAAAACTTTGAAACATCAAGGAAGAGGCTTGCAGTCACTTTAGGATAGTGTTCAAGCACAGGTGCCCTGGTTGATTTCACTTGCCATTTCTTAGCCATATGCCAGTGGGTTCTATCAAAGCACCACTGCTGCCACCCTGACCAAACCCTACTCGATCAGGACATTTAACTTAGTACAGTTCCATAAGAGTGACATCAACTTCACTGGGAAAGCTACCTTGCTGTGCTTTAAAAAGGGTGTCAGGTTGGGCACGGAGCAAGATTAGCACACTCACCTGCGCTAATACTGTAATGAAGTTTCTGTTTAAGTGAACAGCTTCGTACAGTGCCAGCAGGATAGCTTCATTGGTCCTAGATTAGAAGAAACACACAAATCAGCAGTTAGTCAAAGACTATTCAAGAGTAACTACTTGGATTTACATAGAATATTTGTTGTGGTAAAACATGTCAAGGGTGGGAGGGAGAGAAATGGGGAGAGAGATAAAAGAGAGAGAGAGAGAGGTTGAGGGAGGGAATTCGAGTTTAGGGCCCAGGCAGCTGAAGACATGGCTCCAAATAGTGGTGCAATGAAAATTGAGAGATTCACAAGAATCCAGAATTGAAGGGGTTTTCAAGGGTTTGGAAGAACTGTAGAAAATCAGAAAAAATGTGGGGCTATTCCTCACCTTTCCCCAAACCCAGCTTAAATAATACTCTATTTTGTAATTCCTTTACAGTTTTCAATCCAAACGTACTTTGGCTTCTCGATGTTAAATTTCATTTTTGATTCCTCTGCTCAAATAGTTCTAGCTTCAAATCTCTCTTTTAGAACATCCTATTTTTCCCATAGAACATAGCGTCAATTCAACATGACACTCCCAGTCAACAAACAAATCAGCCAATCATCTAAGGCATGGGATCCTACTGTACCTTAAAATGGCAGCCACATTTGTTAACGTGAAAAAGTTAATTACTTCCAGTCATTTGAGACCAGGCAAAGTATTCCACTAATGCAATGGTTTTTCTATTTTTAATGTGCAAGTTTAAGATATTTTATTTGCAATAACTTTAAGATCATCACTTATTAATATAGTGAAAAGGACAAAGCCCCAGAGGGAGACTCGGCTTGTGACACTACTCTCCAATGCAATAAGCATCAATCACAACTTAGTTATCTTATTACTTTGAAGATTTATTAACTAATTTACCATGTCTATTTTTTCTCCTTCCAAAAGATTCTTAGCCTCAAGTCTCTTGTGAATGACCTCAGTAATTCCAATAATTCTTTAGAAATACTGTACAGCTGCTTTACAGAGAAATTACAAAAGTGCCTGAGGTCCCTGTGAACACAAATTCCAAAAGCACCATTCAGCCTATTCTGTCCTTCATCTGTGTGCAATCACATTAATTGTGGTTCACTCCCAAGTCAAGACCTCAACTTTCTGACTGTTACAGGACCCAAATTACCTTAATTCCACAGTGGGTAACTAGGTATCCAAGTGCCCAGAAGTTAATCAACAAAATTTTGTCCTGAAATCCCCATGCCTCTCGTCCCTGTTTTAAGATGACCCTTAAAACTTACCTTTTGAATGAGCTTTCAAACATCTGTTCTAAAATCTGTGTTTCTGTGGTAAATTTTGCTTTATAATGTTTGTGAAACACATGAAATTCCTCATTGCTTGGCACCCGTAAGATACAAATGCAAAACTGATGTGCGAATCAAACAGAACTAGAATCATAGAATCTCTACAGTGTGGAAGTAGGCCATTTGGCCCATCGAGTCCACATCGACTCTTCAAAAGAGCATCCCACCCAGATCCACCCCACTTACCCTATAACCCTACATTTATCAAGGCTAATCCACCTAACCTGAACATGGTCGTAGAGTTATACAGCACAAAAACAGACCCTTCGGTCCAACTCATCTACGGTGATCAGACATCCCAATCTGATCCAGCCTGTTTGCGAGCATTTAGCCCATATCCCTCTAAACCCTTCTTATTCATATACCCATCCAGATGCCTTTTAAATGTTGTAATTGTACCAACCTCCACTTCCTCTGGCAGTTCATTCCATACGTGCACCACCTTCTGTGTGAAAAAGTTACCCTGCAGGTCCTTTTAAAAATCTTTTCCATCTCACATTAAACCTATTCCCTCTAATTTTGGGCTCCTCCACCCTAAGGAAAAGACCGTGGCTATTTACCCTTTCCATGTCCCTTATGATTTATAAACCGCTATAAAAGGTCAGCCCTTAGCCTATGATGGTCCAGGTAAAAAAAGCTCTAGACTATTCGCCCTCACCATCTAATTCAAACCAGCCTGTCCAAGCAACATCCTGGTAAATCTTTACTACACCCGCTCAAGTTTAACAACTCCCTTCCTATAGAAGGGTGACCAGAACTGTACACACTATTCTAAAAGTGGCTTAACCAATGTCCTGTACAACCACATCATAACGTCCTAACTCAGCGTTCTGACCAATGAGGGCAAGCACGTCAAACACCTTCTTCAGCACCCAGTCTACCCGGGACTCCACAATCAAGAAACTATGCACCTGCATCTGTGGTCTCTTTGTTCGGCAACACTCCCCAGGGCCTACCATTAATTTTGTAATTTTACCGAAATTAAACTCCATCTGCCATTCCTCAGCCCATTGGCCCATTTGATCAATGTTTCATTGTACTCTTAGATAATCTTCTTCGCTGTCCACTACGCCACCTATTTTGATTTCATCTGCAAACTTACTAACGATTCCTACCACATTCACATCCAAATCACTTAGATAAATGACAAAAAGCAGCAGACCCAGCACCTATCCTTGTGGCACACCACTGCTCGCAGGCCTCCAGTCCAAAAGGCAACCCTCTACTACCACTCTCTGTCTCCTACCTTCAATTGGTCAGCTCCCCCGAATCCCATGTGATCTAACCTTACTAACCAGTCTACAATACCAAATCTTGTTGAACGCTTTGCTGACGCAATTTAGGTTTTCCATATACCCTAAAAGAACGGATTGTGGGAGTGGAAAGGCCCTGGTAAAGTAATTGGTCTTGATGGTAAAAGATTTTCTATCAGTCTTTTTCTCCAAATTAAAATTGCCTCTGTTCACACTGTTGCCTACATGGGGCACTAAATCTTAATCCATTTCTATAGTGTCCCTACTTGAAGAGATGCAAGTGTTTTCCCCGTGTCTTGGCCAATACTCTTTCTGCAATGTGACTAAAAAAAAAAAATGCACTGGCTAATCTCATTACTGTTTGTGGAATCTTGTTGTGTCAAAGTTGTCCACAATTCATTGGTCAAACTCCAGAAATTCCCTGCCTGGCATTACCCTATCTCAGAGAGTGAAGATCACAGGTTCAAATTCTAATCTGGAGATTTCAGCACACAGCCTAGGCCAATATTCCCAATGCAGTGAAGAGGGACAGTGCAGCACAGCAGCATTATCAAAGTTTGACAGAGCTGCTTTGTGAGATAATATAGCAGGTGACAATAATGCTCATTGAGCAGCTTTAACTGAACATTCCAAATCTGTGACCTCTACCACCTGGCAGCAGATGCATGGAAAAACTCCACCTGCAATTTTTCCTCTAAGTCTCACACCATACTGACTTGGAAATAAATAACTGTCCTTTCACTGCCATTGGGTCAAAATCCTGGAGCTCCCTACCTGACAGCACTGTGGTGTCCTTATACCATACAGATTTCAGAGGTTCAAGAAGACAACTCACCACCACCACTTCATCAAGAGCAATTAAAAGCTAGGTAATAAAACCTACATGAACATTTTTTTTTGAAAAAACAAAGTTGATCAGAGCAGCAGTTTTTAAAGAACTGACTTTAAAAAGGAAACAGAGGTAAAGGCTCAGATCTCATTTCATTTTCTGAAGCTCATATTAAACATACAACTCCAGCTTTGACACAGAAGCAATAGCCTGGCTGAACTTTGTAAAGTACCTCTACATTCACTTTGATTTGCTGTCACTCAAGTTGAGTCCTGTGCAACAAGGTAACTGGGGCATAAAAATTGATGTGGATGAGCTTCTATTTATAAACCCATTTTAGTTTGTAATTATTGCTTGTGCTCTCATCAAATGCTGTGGAATTGAATCCGCTGGATAGACTTCCATTGGTGCTCAGTTTTGCTGGGACGCCAGTGCTGTTGGATTCACAGGCCTGTAATTCAGAGGAATGCTTTCCATTATCCTGAAAAATGAGAATGTTAACCATTCTGCTGGCTCCTGGTTGCTAATCTGGTCTGTAACTAGCTGTGGCAGAATCAAATCACAGGTCCTCACAGCTACCTTCAGGCTCTTAGTATTGAGTAATTCAGGCATACCATTGTGCCGCACTATTTATGTCGTTGTCACAAACTTTAAAGATTTTTCAAAATACACAGAACTCTCAATTGCATTTCACTTTCAGGCTAAGGTTGATAGAAAGCATGGACCAGATTTTTGTACTTACCAAGAATTACTATTTATTACGAATAAATGGACTGTAGCTACAGGTAAGTAATTATGAACCATCAGCATTTAACTCTACAAATTAAAACTCCATCCCCCTTATTAAACTCCCCTGCCATATACATAGATTGGAAAATAAACAGGAGTGTTACGGGCAGAAGTAAAGACTGGGAAAGTAGTTCCATGGTATCAATTCACAGAATTTACTGAAGTAATTTGTGTGCTGATCAGAAGTTCCTCATTCTTCCTTCGCTGGATATTTTAACTTGTTTGTGGAGGACACATGATGACTGATTCACACTTAAAGAAGTCCTCTTAAAAGTCACAGCTTAGAGCAATTGCTGAAGAATACAGCAATTTCCTCCAGGCTCTTGGCCCAGCGTGGCTGTCTCCCGATTCAGCATGGACGTCCAGCCTCAAGCTGATTCCGGAACAGTGCACTAGCCTCAAGGGGAAGCCTGGCACAGTCTGCAGTCAAGGTGCCAGCATGCATTGGGTTGGAATGACTGTTATTCTGAACTTTTCGTTCTCTAATTTATTCCTATGATCTGTAAAGCTGGACTTTTTATTTCCATGATTTTTTTTCCTAAGAATCTGTACCTAAGAATTTGTACCTAGGATGGCGCCATGAGTGGCGACTTGAAAACTTTTCATTGGATTCATTTGAGCAAATGTGGGACTAAAGCTAATTCTAATTCTAAACTGTTTTTTACTGCAGAGAACGGAGCCAGCTCCTGAACTTCTGGAGACCGGATGGCTTCATCCTATCTTGTTCATTGCCTCAAGCTGTTCAGCTATTTGGGAACCAATTACATAGTTGTTGGCAGACAGAAGGCCTGTGGCTCTGATTACTAGTCACTAGTCCACAGACTAATTGGTTATTTGTTGCCAGTTAAGTCTCCATTTTTACACAAATCTTGGCCCTAGTTTATCTGGAAACCATCTACTACTGCTTGAACCAGCAACTGTGGCAAACAGCACCTTCAATGGTTGTCAAGTTACTTACTTTAAAAAGAAAGTGTAGCAATCCCTCAACAATCCTGGTTTCTCAAAATAGTCTTTTTTTCCCATTTCAGTTCACAGTCAAAAATACAGTAAAATAAAAAGAGTTGGTCTTTGTAATGTCAGGAGAAAGTGAAGGGAACAGAAACTGTTGTCAGCTAAACCATCAGGCTGACCGCACAGAAGGGGCCATTTAGCACAACCAATCCAGTGCCAGCATTTATGCTGCATACGAGTCTCCTCCAACATGGCTTCATCTCACTGAAATATCATAAAGTCATACACAGGTTTTACAGCATAACATTAGGCCCTTCAGCCCACTGTGTTCATGTCAGACATCTAATATCCATTTATTCTAATTCCAATTTCCAGCACTTGGCCTAGAGCCTTATATGCTATGGCATTTCAAGAATTCATCTAAATATTTCTCAAATGTCTGTAGGTCTCCAGCATCTACCACCCTGTCGAGCAGTGAATTCCAGCTACCCACAACACTCCGGGTCAGAAAGGTTTTCCTCAAATTCCCTCTAAACCCCTGCTCGTTACTTTAAAACTGTATCTGGTGGTTATTGGCCCCTCTGCAAAGGAGAAAGGTTTTGCCTTAGCTACCTTGTCTCTGTCCCCCCAAACACTGTGCACCTCAATGAGACTCCCACCCTCTCAGTCATCCATGTTCAAATAAAAACTACCCCAGCCTTTCTAGTCTCTCTTCACAGCTGAATCATTCCAGTCCAGGCAACATCCTGGTGAATCTCTTCTGCACCCTCTCTCATGCAATCACGTCCTTCCAATAATGTGGTGACCAAAACTGCACGTAGTACTTTTGCTGTGGCCTAACTAGTGTTAAATACAACTCCATTATAATCCCAGATAACAAGGTGTAGAGCTGGATGAACACAGCAGGCCAAGCAGCATCAGAGGAGCAGGAAAGCTGACATTAATTTCTGAAGAAGGGTCTCGACCCGAAACGTCAGCTTTCCTGCTCCTCTAATGCTGCTTGGCCTGCTGGGTTTATTCAGCTCTACACCTTGTTATCTCAGATTCTCCAGCATCGGCAGTTCCTACTATCTCCATTATAATTCCCTTGCTTTTGTATTCAATGCTTTATCCATCCGTCGTGCTGCCTTCGAGGATTTATGGTTGTGCGCACCAAGGTTCCTCTGGTCCTCTATACTTCCTAGGGTCCTACCCTTCAATGTGTACTCCTTTACTTTGTTAGTTATCCTAAAATGCATCATCATGCACTTTTCAGGACAAAATTCCATTTGTCACTGTTCAGTCTATCTATATCATCCTATCGTCTAACATTTTCCTCTTGGCGGTTTATCACACCACTAATTTTTGTACCATCTGCAAACCTAGTGGTCATATCTCCTACATTCATATCTTGATCATTAATGTACACAACAAACAACCTTCCTTTCTAATAATAGAATCAAACAAAGAATCACTGGATTGTTCAGAGCATCTCCCTCCCCCATTTTACCAACTCTTTTCTTCCTCACGCATACCTATTTGTCCACAACTTCCTGACACACTCAGTGAAACAAATTCCCTCGGTGTAGCCTTCTAAAGTGCAGCAGTTAAGTCAGAGAAGATGCTGCAATCCACAGACTCAAAGGCGAGTGCTGCCACTAGGCCTCAGCTGCTAACGGTGTAAAAGAGGAACAGAGACCGTGGGAAAGTGACAGCAAAAGAGAAACAGATGGAAACAAGAGCCAGATTCCTGACCACACCAAGGACATTTGTCCGTGAAAGAAGGAAGAAACAGCCAACACCAGAGACAGTTAAAATATAGAAATATGTAGAAACAACTTAAGAAATGCATTATGAAAACTAGGATGGGGTTCAGAAATTTTCACTATCAAGACACTGTGAATAAGGAAGCTCTCCTATTGGGAGCCTTATTTAAAAAAAAAAGAGACTCACCATCAGGACCCAAAACTCAATCTTAAAAGTCAATCTCGTCATTAAGACTTCATTTAACGGCCAATTTTAAAGGATTATGATCCAGTACTAGTCTCCTGTAATGCCTTTTTATTTAGTTTGTAATTCTTGATTATATCATCAGGTCAATGGTTCTGAATGGCTGTTTAGTACACATGCTCCATTCTGATCCACCCACGGCTTAATTGCTGTGCCACAGCTAACATTAATTGCACTCCCCACACTGCCAATCTCACGCCTCTGAGGCACTGACTCCCACACCAATCATCATACTCCCATTCTTTTTACTGTCCCTAATCCCCTGAATTGAGGTGAATCTCTAAAGGGGCACGTAGCTCTTGAACACTTTGCCACTTTAATTTTTGAGACAAGATTGTGAAGTAACTGAGCCAAGGCTGTTTCTCTATAGAGGAGTTCACTCAGATAACCCAGATCCTAACCTCAAACTAATGCCCACTGTACAGGGCTTAGTAACAGGGAGTGAGCTCCTTATTCTCCTGGCAAACCAGAGGAGCATTTTATACACCACCATTAGTATGATAAATCATCCTCAAGATTTTTCACACTCCCTTGGAAATGTTATCCAACAAAAGTAGAGAGTTACATGAGGGGATACTAAAAACGGTTTGGTCAAAAAGGAAGGTTTAAACAAGTGGAAAGACAGGCAGGGAAATTGAAAGCAAAATCCAGTGCAGTAATAAAAGAAATTTCTGCTTTTACTGCTAGCCTGGTTGTTATTAATTATGGCAATATGAATTATGAACTCCACTAGTCATTTTTTTGCTATGCTGGTTCACGTACCACACAGGGATGTTCATTAGCCAAATGGAACACTAGGATGCTTGGAGGATTTCTTAGCTTTTCGTTAAGATATTTCAAAAGTTATTTTTGCAAGCAATTTCTGGGAAGCACTTTGAACTGTACAGCCAGAACAGGGCTACCCTATGACGCAAGTTCAGTGATCCTGCACTCTCAGAGTAGTGATTGGAATGGGATCAGCCAGGTGGACCTCATGGAATGAGTTCCCCGATTGGACCAGGTTAACAGCCCTAATCAGGAAGACCTGGCTGACAGATATAAACAGGAATGCCAGGAATTCTGAACAGTCCAGGAGCCAGCTGGGTCAGTGTTATGCATTATGCACACGTAAATAAAGGGGGACTTGGTGACAGGATACTGGCCTCTGTGGAGTTATTTCACTCAGCATGGAGTCCAATTATTCAAGGAGACTACCATCACAAACCTGGTGCTACAGTGTTACTAAAACCCTCCTCCATCTACTCCCTGGGTGCATGTGCTTTTTCTAAATTCATTCTTAGAGTGTAGTCACCACTACAAAGACTAGCAATTATTTTCCTGAGAACAAAGCGAGCCTACTTTGTTAACGGCTAAGACCATTTGTTTTCTGACCCAATTGTGTATCTTGCTGGATCACTGCAGACAATAATTAAGAGTTAACCACATTTATGTCAGATCAAGAAAGGAGAGAAGACTTCGTCCTTTAAAGGATGTTTGGCTTAATTCTTTCATAGCACCTGAGCCTCATTGGCAAGATTTGAATTAAATGCTCATCTCTAATTGCTGTTAAGACGTTGACCAAGAGGTGGCAAATCCCAGCTTGAAAATGTATCGTCCATCTACAATCCCATTCTCTCCATTCCCAACCAGACTATTATCCAATACCAAGAGTTAGTCATCTCGGTCTCAACTGTTGTTACTGAAGGTCTATTCAACACTCTGAAGGAATGAGAGCTGTGTTTAATCTTCAACTTCAATTCAGGAACCTCTAGTCCTTGCCTGGAGCCCAATTATAACATACGACTGTTTCTGAAGACATTACTTTCGCTGTCTTGGGGCTCTGTCACAGAGTTTGATGAGCTCTGCACTTTCCTCTCAATTAGTGTACCATCTCCAGGTTGTTCAAAGTGTGATTAACACAATAAACCAGGGTTTTGATTTTATTTCTGGTTAGGCTGTTAGAAAAAAACAGAAGAAAAGAATCGACAGTTCCAAGCTTTAATTAAATATCCATCTGTGTTACTGACGGTGGAGACGGAACACAGTGAGGTGATTTATTATATGTCAGAGTCAGAGCTATTAAGTTCAGAACAGTCAATAATGCTGCAAATATTCTGTCTGCCTCCATTTTACACTACTTCACTAATTTCTCTGATGTTATTCAATTCTCAGTCAGCCATGGGCTCTATGAATAGCACACTCATCTCTGGAGTCAGGACTGGTTTCAGAGCACTAACCTCAGGCCTGCATTCCCAGTGGACTGCAGTATCTAACTAAATAGACTGCATATTTAGATGACGTAAGTCATCAAATGGCCAACACTTCAAAGATGTCTTCCAAGTGTCCTGCCAATGCTTAGCCATCAATCAATATAATTTAAACAAAATTTCTGGTCATCAATACTGCTAATTTTGGGATCTTGTTGTCTGTAAATTGTCATTGTCAACACTGTCACAGCTTTATCCCACTGGTGCTAATCATCAAGTTGGAGCAAAGTTAGAAAATATGATGGTGCTAAGAAAGGAGACCATGAGAACAGGTGGCTATAAACCAAAGCTTTGAAATTTTGGAAGTAAGACTTCTGCCTACAGCCTCAGCCAGGTATAGAATGAAAAATGGGGCAGGGGAAGACACGAAGACATGGAAGAATGTGAAAGTACGTGGGCTGAATAGAATAGAATCCACTAGAAATAGCCACCCCACTGACACCGCACCTGCTATTTGGAAAGAGGCAAATTTTCCCTCATTCTTCTCCACAACGGTAAAGTGAATTTTTAAAAAAAAAAAAAAAAAAAAAAATCAATCCAACAATGTCTTTTACAACCTTAGAATATCCCAAAGAGCTATATTGCTGTTAATGCTTCTAAAGCAGTGCTAAGAAGCCAATTTGAGTATAGCAAGCTCCTACAAACAGCAATGAGTTAAACAATCAATTCTTCTGTATTCAGTGTTTGAAATAACTGCACAGAGGCCAGTGTCCTGTCATCAAGTCACCTTGCATTTACTAGTGCACAGTACACTGGCTGTAGCCAGCCAGCTCAGAGTCAGTCCTCAACTGAGGAGATTCTAATCTCCTGGTTATATTGGTCTTCCAGGGTTTTCCTGATTGGCCCAGGTTAACACACCAATCAAGAACCTTGTAGTCAATGAGGTTCACCTGGTCCCAATCACTAGTGTTGTTTGTTGGACAAAGATTCCCTGGCTCTTCTTTAGATAGTGAGTTTGATTTTCACCTGACAGCACAAATGGGTCTTCATTTTAAACGTTGTATCCAAAAGACAACGCTTCCCACATCACAATAATGCACCAGAGAGTGTCAGCCTGAATTTTGAGTTTAATCCTCTGGAATGAGGCTAGAACTCACAACATTTGGACTCAGAAATGAGAGTGCGATCCACAGAGCCATTACTAACAGCTTAAATTGCTGCCAAACCCTTCCGGCAATTGGTGATTTGGCAGAGATGTAGATGCAAGTACAGAACGTTCAAATAAATAAAGTGGAAGGACAGACAGAAGGAAGCAGTGAATATTTTGCAGAATGGTACTTACTGGACTGAAATCTTCTCATCAGCATCTGCTATGAACATGTTGCCCACCTGTATATAGAGAGGGAACAGCTGTTAGTATTTAGCCTGAAGGAACAAGGAGAAGCAGGCTGGAAACACGCATGATGGGAAAAAGGCTTATGAAAAGGAGCTTCAATATGTGAGCAAGGCGATACTGATTTACAGTGCGAACCCAAATACCTAAGGGTGAAAACACTGAAAAAGCAAGGGTGAAGGATAACAGAAGAAAAGCTAATCTGCCGAAACATTGATGACCAGCAAAACCAAAGAAGAAACAAAGTAGGGAAGTAATGCAACGAGAGTGGCAGTGAAAATTTGGGACAATTTGTAGATATAAAGCACTATTGATGTAAAACAGTCTGAAACACTTCACGGGGAGATTATGAATCAAAATTCACAAAGTCAAAGGAGAGGCAACACCAGATCGGTCAAAGATACTAGAATGAGATAAAACAGAGAGGGCGGTAGAAAGTAAAACTGTAGGAGGGAAGGAAAGATAAAGACAAGGCAGAGAGTAAAGAATGTGTGTGGGGCTGATCATACAAAATTATATATAGGGGTAGAAACAGGCGATTTGGCACACCCCCACCCTCCCCCCATCCCCAGCCAGTTCGCAATAAAAGCATTGCTAACATGGTTGCATTTCTTTGCCTAACAAGGATCTATGTATCTCTGCCTTAAAACTATTCAATAGCCTAGTCTCCACCACCTTCTGAGACAGAGTTCCAAGGTCATACAACCTTCGTAAAAAAATTCTCCTCATCACTGTCCTGAAAGGGCCATCCCTATTTTAAAACCGTGCCACCTCTTAGAGAGGCCTCTCTAATTAGTCCCACCCCTGCTCCTCCAAAATAACCTTGCAATTATTCTTTTCAATCACTTCTCCAAGTTCCCCTTGAAACTTCCTACTGAATCTGCTTTTACTGCCCTTTCAGACAGCGTGTTCCAGATCACAACAACTCTCTGGGTCAAAACATTCCCAATTTCCATCTTTTTTTTTTGTCAGTGATTTTAACTGCATCATCTGCTTACAGAGTATATTGTCAGTGGAAACAATTTCCTCTCTGTTTTAATCATTATGAACTGGCTTTAATTTTAGATTTAAACAAAAAGGTTTTGAAGTGTCTTTCTACATGCTCACATCACGCAAGATTGGCTTTCAAACTCATGAGAAAATGTTTCCTGTCGTGCGTACCATGTTGGTTATAGCAGATAAGAATCCTCCCTGGTTTTCCTCCTCTTTGTCTTTGTACTGCCTGCCAGAGTAAAGTAAAAGAAAAGTAACTTTCCCATTGTATGTGTGCAAATTGACAAATGAGTTTTAATTGCAATTATTTCACACAATAACATGACAGTTTTCTTTTACATTAATACATTATGACTGGAAATGATACTACGAATCAAATAAACCGTTTGATTCTGTTCAGGTGGCAAGGTTGCAGACTTGATCCCTTGGCTCAGGGATGTCATAGCTACAAAACTTAGTCCACAGTTAAGCAGCAGCAAATCTGCTCAGGCTCCCAATACCATAAGTCACCCCAATGAGATCTCACTTGATCAAACACATTCGTGGATTGTGGGTTAGAAAATGGCCAAGCTGATCTATGATCCTCTTGCAATCAAATAGACTCAACACGACAATACAGGTGCACGTGCTGGGAATGAAGCCAGGGCCTTTCTTTATTCGTTGTTGGAATATGGGTGTCACTGACCAGCATTTATTGTCCATGCTCCACTGCACTGGAGAAAGGGGTTGATGAGCTGAAGCGGTGGAGGGTGGGGAAGCAAAGGTACAGGAAAAATGGAGTCACAAAATTAATTAGGATATTATCCCTTCTGCATTGTGCAAGGGCAAATTGTCAATATCCTAACTGTCCAAGATGTCAATGTAGGAAAGGTACAGATTACCCTGTGAGGGGAACTTGAGGAAGCAAAGGAGAGAGTCTACATAAGGTGATATCCCCAGTTCCCTTCTGGTTCAGTGCACTAGTCTGCAGTGTTGTTGGCTAATCCAGTATGCACAGTATGCTAGGGCAGTCAACTTCTGAATGACACCACTGTCCAATAGAGCTGATATTGGCATATGGCTTTCAATCTAATAAAAATCACCAAAGGTACCTCACAGAAGCACAATAAACAAAATTTGACATCACGCCATCTATTCAGAGAGACTGGCCAGAAATTCCAATGGCCAGAGAGTTTCTGGAGGATCGTAGACTAGAATTGTGGATCAGGACAGCATAGATATCCTGACGCAGCTGACTCCAAGGTAACTGCCCAGGAAACTGAAAATTCAATGAGCAATTACCCTATGTGTGGATCCCTCCAAGAATGTGCCTCAGTGATATTTCAGAGGGTTTTAACTCAAGTTCAAAATCCTGGAGAAGTTAGAGTATTAAAAACCAATTCTAACTCCTAGATTGCTATTAAACTGAGCACCTCCTGACACTCAACAGTGTTGGACGCCCTTGGCAGCCTATCCCCTCATCCACCTGATGTCCTAAGCCCCTGAGCACGTCACCCACCTGGCACCCTACTATCCCCTCACCCCTCAGGCATCTGCCACCCTATTCCCATACCGACTCTTTCCAGGTAGCTGTTAAACATTTAACCAAAAATTATGGCACTCAATGCTGGGTCAGAGGGGTCATGGCTTTGAAGATGATTTTCTCTGCTGCTTCTGATGTTTCTGGACTGGTCACCCTACTTTTGTAACAAGAGACTCCTGCCTAGGAATTTCCAGAATACAAATCATCCTAATGTAAATATGTAATTTGTAAAAGGTCATTTGTTTTATCCACCAGGGCTTTCCATCCTGATCGTAATTTCCAGACCATTGAATCAGGTGACCAAAAGCTTGATCAAAGAGGTAAGTTTTAAGGAGCATCTTAAAAGAGGCAAGTGAGGTGGTGAGACAAAGAGGTATAAGGAGAGAATTGCAGAGCACAAGGCCAGGAAACCAAAGGCACAGTTAGCAACAGTGGAGTGATTAATAGCAGGGATGCCCAAGAAGCCTGAATCAAGAACAAAGAACAAAGAACAAAGAACAAAGAACAAAGAACAAAGAAAATTACAGCACAGTAACAGGCCCTTCGGCCCTCCAAGCCTGCGCTGATCCAGATCCCCTACCTAAACCTGTTGCCTATTTTCCAAGGATCTGTATCCCTCTGCTCCCTGCCCATGCATGTATCTGTCTAGATACATCTTAAATGACGCTATCGTGCCCGCCTCTGCCAGCAACGCGTTCCAGGCATCCACCACCCTCTGCGTAAAGAACATTCCACGCATATCTCCCTTAAACTTTTCCCCTCTCACCTTGAAATCGTGACCCCTAGTAATTGAGTCCTCCACTCTGGGAAAAAGCTTCTTGCTATCCACCCTGTCTATACCTCTCATGATTTTGTAGACCTCAATCAGGTCCCCCCTCAACCTCCGTCTTTCTAATGTAAATAATCCTAATCTACTCAACCTCTCTTCATAGCTAGCGCCCTCCATACCAGGCAACATCCTGGTGAACCTCCTCTGCACCCTCTCCAAAGCACCCACATCCTTTTGGTAATGTGGTGACCAGAACTGTACGCACTATTCCAAATGTGGTCGAACCAAAGTCCTATACAACTGCAACATCACCTGCCAACTCTTGTACTCAACACCCCGTCTGATGAATGAAAGCATGCCGTATGCCTTCTTGACCACTCTATCGACCTGCGTTGCCCCCTTCAGGGTACAATGGACCTGAACACCCAGATCTCTCTGTGCATCAATTTTCCCCCTGGCTTTTCCATTTACCGTATAGTTCGCTCTTGAATTGGATCTTCCAAAATGCATCACCTCGCATTTGCCTGGATTGAACTCCATCTGCCATTTCTCCGCCTAACTCTCCAATCTATCTATATTCTGCTGCATTCTCCAACAGTCCCCTTCACTATCTTAGTGTCATCTGCAAACTTGCTAATCAGACCATCTATACCTTCCTCCAGATCATTTATATATCACAAACAACTGTAGTCCCAACACGGATCCCTGTGGAACACCACTGGTCACAGTTCTCCATTTTGAGAAACTCCCTTCCACTACAACTCTCTGCCTCCTGTTGCCCAGCCAGTTCTCTATCCATCAGAGGAGCACAGAGATCTCAAAGTTGTGAGGTTGAAGGATATCAAAGAGATAGGGAGGGGAAAGACCATGGAGACAATTTAAAACAAGATTGAGAATTTTAAAATCAAGACTTGGTTTCACTGGACACCAATTTAAGTCAATGAGCACAAGGGTGACAAGGGAATAGGACTGAGAGATTGTTAACGCTAAGCTCTGGATGACCAGAACTGGTGGTGGTGGGTGGGTGGGTGGGTGGGATGGTGGGGAGCGGGGGTGCGGGTGCAGGTGAATGGAGTTGGTGCTATTATATGAGGTATACTGTCACACTTTTAACACAGTTCTAACTGCCTCAGGCAACTACTTTATTTGGGAAGGGCAGTCTGGCAGTCCAAAACAGCAACAAAAGGAATGGCCTGTAAATTTGTGCTGTTGGTAGGAGTTTGTTCAGAAGGAACGTTGGCCAAGACACAAACATTCTACTACTCTTCTTCCTTACTGTCACAACAAGATGTTTAAAAGAGCGATTTTGTTTAACATGCACGCAATGGGAGGGAACAGAGTCGACTTGGGCTAGAGACTAGTGCCTGTAACATTGAGATGAAGGAACAGATGTGGTACTAGTAAGACAAGCCTTACCACCCACTCTGAATTTCACATCCTTATTGCCTGCTCTATGTCCTAAACCCTTATTGCCAACTCTATCTCCAAATCTCTCAGTGCTCACTCACACACCACAACCTTACTGCCTGCTCTGTACTCAATATCTCACTGTCCAACGTGTGCCCTGCTTCCTTGCATGCCACCCCATGTCCTCCACTCTGGCCTCACACAGACTGAATAAGTCGAGTAAACTTACAAAAGACTTAAACCAACATGCTTCTGATTCAATATGAATCACAGCAGAATTTGTTGAAATACTCATGCCATGGTCTCCACTTACACTTACTTATTCAGATGGCCTTACAACATTTTAAAACATCACCCCCAGGCACAAGCCAGCTCAGAACTACAAACTGTAGCCCTCTATGACAGCAGCTAACACACACCTCCTTTAACTGTACAAGTTAATACAAACCTGTTATATTCAGTCAGAGCTTGTGATATGACCAGACCCATACCCTGTAATAGAAAGACAAGGTAGGATCATATATTAATTGAAAAGTTAAATGAAAAGGTTTTTCTGCCTACGCTACTTAACTTACATGCTAACACAGCATGTACGACATCAGATGTTCACACACGCGCACACACACACACACACACACACACACACAACACAATACACAGAGGAGTTAATCTCTTCCATTTACTCATTTCCCACTGCAACTGACATTATACAGTTCACTTGAGTGCACATCAGAAGGAAGTGAATCCCTTGCACGCTCCCTCCCATTCCACTGCTTTTCCTATCTTCACTTCCTTGATTGGAGAGAAATGCAGACTTGAGCATATCTGTTACATAATCCCACACCAGATCTGACTGGACATCATGCACCAGAGAGTCTCATTCTCCTCAGGCAAGTCAAGCCACTTCTCAAGGATCATCCTTTCCTTCACAGAGACACTCCTCCTTTGAGGTCTATCACCCACTCCCTACAATCTTAATTTCCATTATTGCAAAAAGCTCATGCATGTTTTTGTGGTTAATATTATGGCTGCCTATTCAGTTCTCACCTCTCATTTCCATCACCACCTATCCTTAAACTTTCCTCTATTTCAGACCTGAAACACAGTCGTTCCTTAATTCTCCCACATCTCAGATCATCACGAGAGAAAATTCCTGCTGCAACAAGCCCTTTCCTCCTGAACTGTTGCCCACCACAAATTTCCTCTTGGTACCCATGCAAGCATATATTAGAAATTGTCCCCTTGTTCCATTCATTCAGAGCACCATTATCATTTCACTCATCCAATAAAAGGTATCCCCATTGTTCTAATGTGTTGCCACTTTACACATCCATCTCCAGCTTTCCCCACATTTGAGGATCTCCAGAAGAACAACTACATGGGAAGTGCTGTAAGACCTTGCAATCCAACCTCTCCTGTATCCCACTCTGCCCAATAACCAACTGTCTGCAGGTCAGCAGAAACGCATACTCACATTTAGTGTAGTCTCATCATCGACAATGGACAACTTCACAATATATGGGTTCACAGACTGTAACAAAGTACACAATTGTTAATTGGATTGTGGTACGGACCCAATATATAAACTAATTTATAATGAAAAAGCAATGACAGCTGATCTGCAACACAGAATATGTTCAAAGGACTTTGACTGGCATTCTAACAGACATCATGCCGGGCTAAAACAGACCATACAACAATTTGCCTTTATATATCCAAACCAGCTATTAAAAAAGAAACAAACCAATATCATTTCTGGTTATTTCATTCTGACTTAAAAATTAACAAGAAATCTTCAAGCTAAACCATTTCTTGATCCCATCTGCCTGACCCTGAAATTTAAACTTGAAGGGACATTCCAGCGTACTCACAAGCTCCACTGATGTCAAATAATACACTAGATATTGGTTAACCACAAAACAGAAATGAGACAATTTATTACAAACAATGCTATAGAGGATTGGCTAATGTTAAAATGTTTATTCTTCTCCCTCTTTGGAGTTCCTCTCAGGCAGTTTGTGTTTTGTTGCATCATAGAACTGTGCATTGCGGAAAAAGGCCATTCACCCACCACGTCCATGCCAACTCTATGAAACGAGCTAAACAATTAATTTTACTTCCTGGCCCTTCTCATTACCTCTTCAGAGTTTCCCTTTCAATTATGTAACCAATTTCTGTTTTGATTCCACTGCTTTCAGGCAGTGTATTCCAGATCACAAGTGTTCAGTGTCATTGCAACCCCATATATATTGAAGCAGTCCATGCCCACACGTAGCAAAACCAGGACAACATTTCATGTTTGGGCTATTAAGTAGCAAGTAATATTCACAACACACAAGAGCCAGGGAACGTTGACCTCCAACAAAAAGGAAAATCTAAGCATTTCCCATGATATTCAATGGTTGAATTTACTCTATTGGCATCCCATAAAAGTAAATAAAAAAAAACAGCAAGAGTAGAACAGCAGCCCCTGTAAACTGATCTTCCATTCAATACAATCATGGCTGAAATGCTACCTTCAAGATCATAGGTAAGTAGGACAATAGCAACATAGGACGAGGAATAGGTCAATCAGCCCATCTATCTGTTCGATCATTCAATAAAGTAAAAATGAAGTTGCTATAATCCGAAAGGACCAAAGAATTGGTTTCTCATTAGAGACAACTGGTGGTGAGTTTAACCGGAGGGTCACCATGCCTCGTGGCGGTGCCACGCATGAATTGAACTTGTGCTGTTGGCATCACTTTGTATCGCAAACCAACCAGCCAGCTGACTGACCTCCAACATGATTGCACAAATCCATACCTTCTCTTCCGAAGCAGGTCATTATTATCCAAGTGTCCATTTATCACATACTTTATAACAGGTTCTAATATGTTCCCTACTGCTAATGCAATGTTAACAGATCTGTAGTTCCCCGTTTTCTCCCTTCTTCCTTTTTTAAGGAATGAGAAGGCATTTGCTATATTTCAATTTACAGGAACCATTTCAGAATCTATAACATTGTGGAAGATGTTCACTGACATATCCATTTTCTGTATCCTCTGTGTCCCTAAGCATTGAAACAGGTAGTTATTAGGATCAGGGAATTTAACCCGTCACATTAAATTTCTCCATTACAACTTACTTTTGAATACTAATGCCTTCAATTCCTCATTTATCATTGTCCCTCGGATCTTGAATTCTCAGGGATTATTGGATCTTCCTGAAAACTCCAGGAAATATTCAAAACCTCCTTAACGCAAATCTCAGGAACTAATTCAGTGATACTTTACTTGGCAGTAAAACTCTGAATTCCCCTTCTAAGTCTTTCACAAATTTCATTAAATCTGTCCCATCTTTTTAAAGATGTACTTCCAATGCAAACAGTTTCTCCTCATTATTACTGCCGTACACTGGCTGCCATGCTAGCTCTTAAAGTCACAAGTTTTGGGAATCCAGATAACTGAAAGTTCTCAACCTTGTGTTCAAATGCTTCCATGGCCTTATCCTATTTTATCTCTGTAACCTCTTCCAGACCTACAACCTTCTGAGATCTCTTTGTTTCCCCCAATGCCATTCACTTGAACATTTCCCCCATCACCAATTTTAATTGTACCACCACTGGCCATGCCTTCAGTTGCGTGGCCTGAAATTCCATCTGGAGCTGCCTCTCCAAACCTCTCTCTTCCCTTAAGATACTCCTTACAACTGACCTCTTTAACGAAGTTTGTGATTGCCTGTCCTGATACCAATCCACAGAATGGATATCAAACTTCATTTGGTAATACCGCTGCAAACCTCACTGGGGCATTTTACTCTGTTAAAAGGTATTGGGCAAATACAAATTGGATGGTGTATTTGGAAAGGCATGGACCAATTAGGGATAGTCTTCAGATCACAATCCCAATGCGATACTTGACTCAGTTTCTTATGGTCAGAAAGTCTTAAGCTGTATAGCATGGAAACAGACCCTTCGGTCCTACTCGTTCACTCCAACCAGACATCCTAAATTAATCTAGTCCCATTTGCCACCATTTGGCCCATAATCCCTCTAAACCCTTCCTATTCATATACCCATCCAGATGCCTCTTAAATGTTGTAATTGTACCAGCCTCCACCACTTTCTCTGGTGGCTCATTCCATACACGCACCACCCTCTGCATGAAAAAGTTGCCCCTTAGGTTCCTTTTAAATCTTTCTCCTCTCACCTTAAAACTATGCCCTCTAGTTTTGAACTCTCCCACCCCAGGGAAAAGACCTTGCTATTCACCTTATCCATACCCCTCATGATTTTATAAACTTCTATAAGGTCACCCCTCAGCCGCCGACGCTCCAGGAAAAATAGCCCCCACCTATTCAGCCTCTCCCTATGGTTAAAACCCTTCAACCCTGGCAACATTCTTGTAATCTTTTCTGAACCCTTTCAAGTTTCACAACATCCTTCCCATAGCAGGGAGACCAGAATTGCACACAGTATTCCAAAAGTGGCCTAACCAACGTCCTGTTCAGTCGCAACATGACCTCCCAACTTCTATACTTAAAGGCAAGCATACCAAATACCTTCTTCACTATCCTGTCTATCCGTGACTCCACTTTAAAGGAACTATGAACCTGCAAAGCAAGGTCTCTTTGAGATAGCAAGAACTGCAGATGCTGGAGTCAGAGTCAATACAGTGTGGAGTTGGAGGAACACAGCAAATCAGACAACGTCAGAGGAGCAGGAAAGTTGACGTTTCGGGTTTACACGCTTCATCAGGACTGTGGAGGGCAGAATTGCGGGAAATGTAGGAGATGTGGTTGACGGCATTGTGGATCAACGGTGGTCGGGGGTGTAGAAGAGTTACGGTCCTTGAAGTGGGAGGACAATACTCTCAACTGCATCTCCTGCATTTCTGCCCTCAAAACACCTCCCCCAAACAAAAAATAAGGACAGCGTGCCCCTGGTCCTCAAATACCACCCCACCAAATTCCGCATCCAGCGCATCATCCTCTGCCACCTACAATCCGACCCCACAACCACAGATATATTTCCCTCCCCACCCCTATCTGCCTTTTGTAGGGACCGTTCACTCTGACTCCATCTGCTCCACACTACCAACCAACCCCACCACCTCTCCCTGCAACTGCAGGAAGTGCTACACCTGCCCCTACATCTCCCCTCTCACTTCCACCCAAGGCCCCAGACAAACTTTCCAAATCCGACAGGGATTCACATGTATGTCCTCCAACCTGGTCTACTGTATCTTTTGCTCCCGACATGGCCTCCTCTACAGCGAGACCAAGCGCAGACTCAGTGACCGATTCACGGAGCATCTGTGCTATAATCCACACCACCTTCCGTTTGCCAACCATTTTAACTGCCCCTCCCACTCCCTGGGTGACATGTCCATCCTGGGCCTCCTCCAGTGTCATAATGATGCCACACGCAAACTGGAGGAACATCACCTCATATTCCACCTCGGGAGCCTACAGCCCGATGGCTTCAACATAGACTTCACCAGTTTTGAAATCTCCCCCACCCCCGGCCTCATTCCATGTCCAACCTCCCGCTCATCCTCGCCTCCTTGACCTGACACAACCTTTTCATCTTCTTTCCCACCTATCTGCCCCACTCTTTCAATGGCCAATCCCCACTACCCCTATCTGCATCCACCTATCACCATCCCACCTACCTTCCTCCAGCCCCACCCCTCTTTCCTCTATTTATTTCCCAGCTCCCTTCCTCCTCCCCATCCTGATGAAGGGTGTAAACCCGAAACGTCAACTCTCCTGCTCCGTTCCTCCAGCTCCGCACTGTATCGACTTCAAGGTCTCTTTGTTCAGCAACACTCCCCAGGGCCTTACCATTAAGTGTATAAGTCCTGCCCTGAATTGCCTTTCCATAATGCAGCACCTCACGTTTATCTAAATTAAACTCCATCTGCCATGCCTCGGCCATTTGGCCCATCTGATCAAGGTCCTGTTGTACTCTGAGGTAACCTTCTTCACAGCCCACTACATCTCCAATTTCGATGTCAACTGCAAACGTACCAACCATACCTCCTACATTCACATCCAAATGATTTACATAACTGACAAAAAGCAGTTTATGTCACATTAGTGACATAACTGACCCAGCACCAATCCTCGTGGTACACTGCTGTTTACAGGCCTCCAGCCTGAAAACAATCTTCCAGCACCACCCAGTGTCTTCTACTTTCGAGCCAGTTCTGTATTCAAATGGCTGGTTCTCCCTATATTCCATGTGATCTAACCTTGCTAACCAGTCTGCCATGAGGAACCTTGTTCAATGCCTTACTGCCTTAGATCACATTCACTGCTCTGCCCTCATCAATCTTCTTCATCACTTGCTCAAAAAACTCAATCAAGTTAGTGAGATACGATTTCCTACGCTCAAAGCCATGTTTACTATCCCTAATCAGTCCTTGCCTTTCCAAATACATTTAGAAAGTCAAGCTTGATTGTTGGACTGAAGCATACAAAATAGACTTATCAGTTTAAATTTAGAGTGTGTTGCACTGTCAAGAAATGCTGTCAAATCCAGGTTAACTGTTCTCAGTGGAACTCAAAATTCTATAATGCTATTTAACAGAGGATGGATTGTCCACCATTGATGCCTCAATTGTTCTTTTCCTTTATGTTTATTGGACCATCATGCTAAACAGCAAATTGTTCACCAAGTTTGCTTGCATAATAAGATTAACTACACTTCAAATCTCCACTACCAATTAATTATATTTTCGATTATGAAAGATATTACTGATGCATTTTTTTTCTTCAAAATGTCTGATTGTTTAACTACTGTCCTTAAAGATAAACTTTCTCTGTCTCTGTCATGCAGACAGCAAGTACGCTGTTTACTATTTAAATACTATTTTTAAAAAAGGTGATGGAGAGAAAACATGGAACTTTAGACCGGTTAGCCTGACATCAGTAAAAAGGAAATGCTGCAGTCCATTATAAAAAGTTTGATAGTTAAGCACTTGGAAAACAGTGACAAGAATGGACAGAGTCAGCGAGGATTTAAGAAAAGGAAATAATGCTTCACAAATCTGCTGGAATTTTGAGGATGCAATTAGTAACATTAATAAGGGAGAGGCAGTAGATATGGTTTATTTGGACTTTCAGAATGCTTTAGATAAGGTCCCACAAAAGAGATTAACATGTAAAATTAAAACACATGCAATGGGGGGCGGGGGGGGTGGTGTATTGACATGGATAAAGAACTGGTTGGCAGACAGGAAACAAAGATTAGGAATAACAAGTAATTTTCCTAGTGGAAGCCAGTGACTAGTGAGATACCACAGGAATCTGGATTTAGACCCCAGCCATTCACATTAACATATTAAAGATTTGGATGGGGGAACTAAACTCACCAAGTGCACAGATGACACAAAGCTGGGTGGGAAGGTAAACTGTGAGGAAGATGCAGAGATGCTAAAGTGTGATATGGACCAGTTGAGTGAGTGGGTGAATGCATGACAAATGAAGTGTAATGTGCATAAATGTAAGGTTATCCACTTTGGTAGCAAAAAACAGGAAAATAGATTATCTGAATGGTGATGGATTGGGAAAGGGGGAGGTGCAACAAGACCCATGTGTCCTTGTACACCAGTTGCTGAAAGCAGACAGACATTCAGGTGCAGCAGGCAGTGAAGAAGTCAAATTGTATTTTGGCCTTCATAGCAAGAGAATTTAAATACAGGAGCAGGATGTCTTGCTGCAATTGTACAGGGCCTTGGTGAGACCACACTTGGAGTACGTGTGCAGTTTTGATCTCTTTATTGGAGGAAGGATGTTCTAGCTATGAGAGTGTGTGCAACAAAGGTTTACTAGAATGATTTCAGCTGACATATGAAGAGTGACTCGATCGGTTCGAACTATATTCAATGGAGTTTAAAAGAATGAGGGGATCTCATAAAAACCTGTAAAATTCTAACAGAACTAGACAGGGGAAACACAGGAAGGGTGTTCCCAATGACCAATGAGTCAGAATCAAGGGTCACAGACAAAGGATACCAGGTGGATCACTTAGGACTGAGATAAGGAGAAATTTCTTTACTAATATGTGGTGAGCCTGTGAAATCCTATGTCACAGAAAGCGGTTGAGGCCAAAACACTGAATGTTTTCAAGGAGTCAGATATAGTTATTAGGGCTAAATGGATCAAAAGATATGGGAGAAAGCAGAAACAAGACACGGAATTGAATGATCAGCATTGATCATAGTAAACCCGAAAGGTCAAACGGCCAACTCCTGTTCCTACGTTCAGTGTTGTCACCTGCCTTTTAGACCAAGAAGGGCACCAAATTGTAGCCCTGCTGTAACATGGGTGATGGTTAACAAGGAATTAAAGGAGTTTCTCAGTTCCCCACACTGGATTTCTGTGTACAAGAATGGGGAGCAAACTAAGTACAGTCCTACGATATTGCATTTTTCTAGACAGGAAAAAATTACAACAAGGTCAAAACTACTATACAGAAATGTAATGGGAATATATATCTGGTGTACAGAATATTGGAATCTCACTGTCATCCAGGTATGTGGTGATCGTAAACTCAATGTAATTTTTGCCCTGAATGGCGGAGTAAGAACTTCCAAACAATAAAGTATTCTTTAATATTTATTTGTATCTGTAACATTGCAATGAATTATGGGAAACATGTTAGACAGAAGTTATAAATATATAGGTAGAACATGTTTCTCACATAAACACAGCATTATTTTAGATCAAAAAAATGCTGTCTCCTAAAAATAGTGAGGTTATTTTTAACACAGGTTTACTGAAACACCCAATAGTAACACAAGGACGTAATGCATGTTCTACCATTCATTTATGCGATGGCTGATCTAGATCTTAAATTCCATTCACTCACCTTATAATTTATGATAGGTTTTTGTGAGCTGAAGTTATCAATCTCAATTTTAAAATGTTCATTTAACCCACAAACTCAACAGCATTTTGGGGGACAGTTTTTCAGATTTTCAGCCCCTTTTGTAAGAACATTTCCTCACATAACCCCTGATTCAGTTTGGCTCCAATTTCTGCCTCCACGTTCTGAACCCTCCCCACCAGACAAAATAATTTCTCTCCACTTACCTTATCAAATTCTTTATTCAGCTTAAACACTTTGATTATAGCAACACTTAAACATTGATATTCAAGAGAACACAAACATGTGCTTGCTATGCAACCTGTCCTGAGTGTATCCATTTTGGCTAGGAATCACTGCTACGGCATTTAATGGAAAACAAGGAGAGAATCACTGATCCCTTCCAATGATAACAACTTACCTCGTACTTTCTGTAATTGACTAACAGTGCCAAGAGAACCACAGTATCATAGCCATGCTGCCCCCTGCTGGATGCCACAGACAGAATCTGAAAAACAAAATGGGAAGGAAAAGGGCTGAGAGCTCAAGTTATAGAATCAGAAGCTATGGGGAAATTCTTAATTTGCAGGTCACAACCTCAGTGAAGAATATGAACATCCTTAAGTATTTGACTGCATTCATATTTCCCGACTATCTTAACAAAATGGTAATGTCACCTGAGGGTTTAACACCAGGTATGGATATACCTTCTCAAATTATTCTTTCAAGCAGTGCATTGCAGGTCATAACTTGGGGATTACAACAATTTCAGGAAGAGTGCAAAAATTCCATTCAGATCCCCTTCAGGGAATGAAACAGTCCACTCTGATCTTGACTAATATCATGCAGCACCTACTCATTCTGCTATATGAAGAAAAGGTTAGGTCAATTCCATTGTGGCATCTAATGTTCTTAAACCACTATTAAAGGGGAATGGATAGAGCATCAATCTGCAGAACTAATGCTTTTACAAACAAAATTCATGAGAAAACCAGGACATTCTGTGAAACACGGTGCCATCTGGTGGCTGTACTTGCAGACAGATATATTCAAGCAGAAAAAAATCGAGACAGCTGTACTGCGGCCCATGAACAGCAGCTTGGTCCATGCTGGGTGTTTAGAGAGGCAAACTCACCATCTCCAACCAGAATCTACTCTAAATCTACACAGACTTACAAAGAGATTACCAAGTAGTGTTACATAGAACCTTCATATTTAATATTGTTGAGGAGATCTTTGGCTTTGAAGGATTGTGAAAAGAAATAATACAATAGACTTCACGATTGGCAATAAACTTCATAGACTTCACGATTGGCGATAACTGCTTGCTTTGCTGTAAACTATCATGAGGTTGTTTTGAATAATGACTCTCTTGAAGATGTTCTTATCTTATCTGAGTTCGAGGGAAACCTGCTAAGAACAAGCCGAGTTGGAGGAAGAAAGGGTTGTCTTATGAAGCTGCTGCTCAGCTGGCCTCTCCTGCTTCTGAAAAGAAAACTCTACATCAGTTCAGGGTGACCCCTGAAGAAGGGATCTGAAGACAAACTGCTCTGAAGAGCAAAAAAAAAACTTCAGCCAATGTCTGCAGAGAAATGTTTTTGTTTCTCTTTTCCTAAAAAAAGTGTGCGCACCTTTTAGGAATATTTATAGAAATAGGCATACATGTTTTTGTTTCATAGACTATGTTATTCAATAAAGATGGAATAATTGGTCAAGTTCTATTTTGATTTTTAATAAACAAAATTGTAGAATTTTTTAAGAAACTGTTTAATAAATCTGTCATTTGATACTGGATATAGATAAGGTGCTTAATTAGACAAGTTGATAACTGGACAAAGTACTTTTATTTTGTACTCTGATCCATGGTACAGTGAGACTAGGGTGACCAGTGCACTTCTCTAGCCTCAGCTGTAACAACAGAAACTGGTCATTCAACCCATCCACTCTACGACAGTGGTTCTGACTCTTTCCCATGACTCTTCTCTCATCCTATCTGCATATGTTCCTATATTTTTCATTCATGTTTATTTACCTTCCCCTTAAATGCATCTATGCTATTCACTTAACCAATACAAGAGGGATAGAAGCAGAACAGTGAAACTATCCTCCAACTCCCTTGCTTGGTCAGATAAGGAGAGTGAATGCTGAGAGCAGTGCAGTTTGACAGACTGCCTTGTTTTGGAGTCCCTGAGGTTCTGCAAAGCTCAACCGAGTCTAGGTACGCACTCACTCTTTCGAAGATTTCTTTCTACACAAATCATTACTAGAAATTGACTTAATAAGACAGTAGGGACTGCAAAACAAGAATACAAAATAAGAGTGCAAGGCCATACTGACACAGAGAAACATGTCTGGGTAGAAAACACAAAGGGACTAGGAGGTGACCATTAAACCTTTTGAGCTCATTCTGCATTTCAATTAGATTGTGGCTGATCACCATCTTAACTCCACGAGTTAATATGATTTAGTACCAATGTAATTGGTAGAGTTTAATGAATAAACAAAAACATCCTGAGATTTCCTGTGATGTAACTATGAACCCAGTAGTCATATCAGAAGGTTGGAACTCCATCAGCTTAGGGCAGAGATGCTTCCTGTAAGATCTCTTGTATATATTGTCAGTAACTACTGTTTGAAGAAACAGCTGGAGACCTGATCTGAATTTATTAAAACAGATGAAAGCTCCAAACACCAGAAATTCCTGGGGTCCAAATCCAAGGTGTGTGAGCGTATCTGTGTGTGCTGTGCATACATGTGTCTATGTGCACGTGTGTGTCAGAAAGGGATTTTTCTCAGTGAGGTGGCACAGGCCACCTGTAATGTCAAACGCAGAAATAGGCCTAACAAGTCATGCTCCATACAAGCCTCCTCCCACCATTCTCCTTGATCTCGCCCTCAATGCATAGCTTGCAATTCCTTTTCTCTTATGTACTTATCCAGCTTCCCCTTAAAATGGAGATAGTCAGCAGTAATGAGCTGCTAAAAGTTCAAGCTTGTTGGCACGAGACGAATAACACATTCCACCACGTAAGCAAAGGTGCACTACAAAGCTAAACCACAGATTTACCAGATTTATTTAAAACCACAGAGGGGGTCTAAAGTGATTGCCAATCCAGAGAAAAGCTTGTGTCAAAAATCAAAATGGTGTTTGCCTCCCACTGCTACCCCAGACCCCCCCACCCCCATCCACCCAGACCAAAGTATTTTTCTTATTGTAGCTTTGCCAACTTCAGCTAAAATTCAGGAATGACTTGGACTTATCTTAATCATGGTTTGGTTCTATAAACTTTCTTAAAAATGTAACAGACTTCAACAGATTTCATTCCTGGTTGCTTTCATCTTTCATCTTTCAATATTAGATTAGTTGGATGTGGATTAAACAGAATCTCTGTTAAATACACAAAGGCATGGAGCACTCACGGACTGCTAAGAATCCATGCAAGCTATTTTAGAGGATTATGGAGCAAGAAGCTGGTGAGTGGGACTGACGTACAGTCCTTTCAATGTGTCAGCGCAGGCAATGACAGATGAAATGCCTTCTCTGGTCATTAGATTCCAATAGTGCAAAGGCATGGCAAACTGTGGCATCATTCAAATAGCACACACACTGTAGTCGCGCAGTTAAGCCCCATGTACTGTTAAAGATATCCTCGCAAAGGGGAGATGAGAACTATTCTACCTGTTGTGTTACATTAAAACATAGATCAGAAAAGTCTGGCTTCTGATCAACTGAAGGAACAATGCAAACAAATGTCACAGGAGGGAAAGAAAGACTTACATAGTGCACCATTCAGGACCACAAGATGTTGCAAAATACATTACAGACAATGAAAAATCATTTTAAGTAACTGCTGTGATACAGATGGCCAATTTGTCCAAAAAGTAAGACATGTATGGCAATGTTATAATGATTGGGTAATCTTATTTACTAATGTTGGTTGAGGGATCAACATTACCCAGACCAATCATCTTTCAGAAAAGGCAATGACCATTTAACCAGCAATTAGATGGTTAGAGGGCACCTCAAACTCAATATTTTATAACAATTCATGGATAGGCACTTACCTGAAGAATAGCTTCAAAAATACTGTTTATCATCACATATTCCAGGATAGTGTTCTGGCTGATATTATCCGTAACCTGCCAACAAGAAACAAACTGATGATGACAGGGAGACTGGGAAGACTGCTTTAATAAGTAGTTTCTCTCTCTTACCTGCAATTACCCCACTCACTGTGCTTTCCGGGGGGCGGGGGGAAGAGAGGTGGTGAGGGTGGGACTAGAACTAGAAGAAAGGGAGTACCAGGAGACAGAGATATGCAAAGTAGGACAGGACAGGACAGGATAGGATAGGATAGGAATGGGGCCAGCACCAGAAACTGTTGGAAGATTTACTCACTGTGACCAAACAGAGCAATAGCTTTAAGCAAAGACTCTTCAAACTCTCTGAGCCATCACCACACAACAAAGTGTCCAAACTCTCCATCAGGTTCTGTGAATTAAAGAGAGAAGGATTATCATACAGAACCTTTCACCAAATTGCTAAACGTGCAGTGCATGTACACAAAGCTATGTGTAACATGAAGAGGCACTCTCGCCCTGGTGAACAAGATATAAAAGGGGAAAAAAAAAAAGACTTGCACTACCATGGACCCTTTCATCACCACAGCACGTCCAAAAACACTTTACAACTGATGAAGTATTGTTACATTGTAGTGGCTGTTGTAACACAGGAAACACAGAACCCAATTCGTGCACAGCAAATTCCCACAACTAGCAACAACAAAAGTGACCACATAATGCTTTTTTAATATTGATTGAAGGATAATATATTGATTATCCTGGACACCAGGAATAACTGCCCTGCTCTCTTTGAAAAAATATATCTACCCACAAAGGGCACACATAAAAACTTAGTACAATGTCTTATCCAAAAGATAGCATCTCTAACAATGGAACACTCCCTTGGTACTGTATTGTATCAACCTTGATGCTGTGGGTCTTGAACTCTCAACCTGCTGATTTGTTGAGGCAAGTGCTGCAGCTGACACTGAGTCTAGATTTTCCAACTGTATTGCACAGAGATAAGTCATCTTTAACATTATGACCGGTAAATGCATCAATGTTATGATTAGTAGGTGCCATCAAGTTAAAGTTCACCCATTGTTTAAGGTGCCCAAAGGTCTCACCTTCCATATTGTCACTCAGCTCATATGACATCCAGTCCTGAATGAACTTAAATTTCCTCCAATTGAACATTGTAAAGACTGAAGCTGATTATCTTTGCTTGCTCACCACCATTGTTCTCCAGTCTTTTCCTGGTCATGACCCTGGCCACTGTCTTAGGCTGAGTTAGTCCAGTTGCAACCTCAATGCTCAATGTGGTCCACAGTCAAGTTTCCAACCCCAAATCCTCCTCAACACCACTTCTACAATATCACCCATCTCTGTCCTTGTCTCAGCTCAACTGCTATTGTAATCATTGGTAATTTTGTTACTTTCAGACAGGACTATTTCAATGTCTCTTGGGCTGTCTCCCATATTCCACCCACGAAAACCTTCAGCTCAAATCGTCTGCTGCCTATACTCAAATCCAAATCCCATTTGCTCATCAGCTCAATGCATGCTGCTCTAAACCGGTTCTCAGTAAAGCAATGCATCTTGTCAAAATTTTAAATTCTCTTCATTGTTTTCAAATCTCTCCATGATCTTGCTCCTCCCCATGTCTGTAATGTTCTCTAGCCCAAAACCTCTCCAAAATATCAGCCACACCTTTAATTCTGGTCTCTTAAGTATCCTTAATTTTAATTGCTCCAACATTAGCAACCATGCCTTCAGCTGCCTGGATCCTAAGCTAGCGAGTCTTTTCTAACATTATTCCTTTTTTTTTAAGATGCTCCTTACAATCTGTCTACAATGAGCAAGTCATCTGTCCTAACACTTCCTTCTTTGATTCAATATGAAACCTTGTCCGATTTCCGCTCCTGTGAAGCACTTGAGACTTTGTACCATGCTAACAGCCCTATGTAAACATAAGACAGACTCGTTTTCTGCTGCTTGTGCAGCCAGGGCCAGTACAGACCAAAGGGCACTTTGGCTCCGGCAGTGCCCTAGCGTGTTGCTAACTGTTTAACTGAGTAGATTATTGCTCACGCCTGCCTCCAACACTCACCTTCATCCGGAGCTCAGCTTTATCAAATCCCATCAACATGTTGATAATGTCAAAGCCAGAAGTCGGTTTGTTTTTCTGATGAACACCACGAATCAGGGCACATAATGTCTGGAGGCAAAAAAAAAAGAACAGAAAATGTAACCCCAGGGGAATAACAGTACAAACCTTACCTTAGTGAAGCAGACCAATACAAAGGCAGTGAGAAGACAGCAGGTATAGTAACAGAAAAGATCAGGGAGAGGATTTCACACTCCAAAGGGCTTAAGACACAGATGGTGATGGCAGAGAAAAGGTGGACAGTTGGATTGTAGAAAAAAATAATGGACTAACAATCCCCACAGATGGTCTGGAATGTCAATTCAAAGCCCACCATGTCAACTCATTGATAAATCAGAATAATCAATCAATCTAGACTCAAGAACAATGATTATGAATCTCAGACTATCATGAATATCCATTTGATTTACTTGGTCTGGTCAAAGTGTTATTCCAGGCACACAGCAATGAGGTCAGAGTTTTGGAACAGTATTGCAATAGTCAAGTAAGTGGTAGGGATGTTGAGATGGGGCGAAACACATGTAAAGAAGCTATGTGAGACAACAAGGTGCAGGGCTGGATGAACACAGCAGGCCAAGCAGCATCATAGGAGCAGAGAGGCTGACGTTTCGGGCCTAGACCCTTCATCAGAAAAGAAACTATGTACTCACTTGTGTAAGTTCTAGGGCCTTACCTGTAACGCATTCACCACTTTAATCTGATGCTCCTCATTTAAGGACACTATGCAGTGCTGGAACAGGCTGTTAATGTTATCCTTTAACTTCATCAGCTCATCCCCATCCACGGATTCTAGTTTTGCCTCCAGGTACTCTAGGTTCACCTGAAGGGAGTAAGATGAAAGATCAACAACCATTTTTGCCTTAAAGTATTCACTCAAGGATGAGGATTCTCAAATATTCCACCAAGACAGTGAACAGGAGAAAGGGCCAAGTGGAAAAGTATTTCAAAAGGAAGATGACAGAGTTATGGAGCCATATAGCACAGAAACACACTCCTCAGTCCAATTTATCCACACTGACTAAGTCTCCTAAACTAAATTAGCCCCACTTGCCTGCATTTGGCCCATTTCCCTCTAATGCTTTCCTATTCATATAACTACCCAAATATCTTTTAAATGTTGTAACTGTACCTGCATCTACCACTTCCTCTGGCAGTTTATTCTGCAGATGAACTACCCTCCAAGTGAAAAAGTTGCCCCTCAGGTTTTAAATCTTTCTCTTCTCACCTTAAAAATATGACCCCTACTTTTGAGCTCCCCCACCCTATGGAAAAGATCCCTGCTATTCCCCCCACCCTATGGAAAAGATCTCTGCTATTCCCCCCACCCTATGGAAAAGACCTTTGCTATTCCCCCATTTTATCTATATGCCTCATGATTTTATAAACCTCCACAAAGGTCACCCCTGAACCTCCTATACTTCAGTGAAACAAGTCCCAGCCTATTTAGCCTCTCCTTATAACACAAACCCTCCAGTCCCAGCAATATCCTGGTACATCTTTTCAGAACACTCTCCAATTTAATAATATCTTTCCTATTGCAGAGCGACCAGAACCATAAAAAGTACTCCTAAAGTGGCCTCACCAAAGCCTGTGCAGCCGTAACATGATAACCCAACTCCTTTATTCAGTGCTCTGAGCAATGAAGGCAAGCATGCTTAATATCTTCTTACCCATCCCGTCTACCTGCGACACAACTTCCAAGAACTACGTACTTGAACCCCTCTCTGTTGAGCGACACTACCCAAGGTCCTACCATTAACTGTGTAAGTCCTGCCTTTGTTTGTTTTACCAAAATACAATATTTCACATTTATCCAAATTAAACTCCATCTGCCACTCCTCAGCCCACTGGCCCAATGATGGTTGGCCATAAGGAGGGAGAGAATTGCAGACACCAGGCTAAGCGAGTACAAAAGAAACACACAAAGCTGGAGTGGTGGAAAATGCGATGTCTTGGAGATACAAAAGAAGGCATGAAGAGGTTGGTGATGATGGGAGTGAAAAAACTTTGAGAGAACATGAACAAGGTGAAATCTGGGGTAGTGGAGTTAGAGAACTAGAAGATTAGTGCCGATCATGTTGACACACTAAGCCAGAATGGAAGCAATCACAAGTATCACACACATACTCAACTCTGCTTCCGATTTGATCATGCAAACTGTCTCTTGTCTGATGCTCCCACTCCAGCAAGAGATACTAGGAAATCAGAGCCAATTCTATCTAACCCCAAATCTGTAAATGGGATAAGGTGTACAATCCTATGAGAGCACTGGCTGAGGTCAATGAACACTAACAGAGATTAGGGATTGAACCAACTCAATGATGCTGGAAAGATGTCTTCACCCATTGGCAACTGGGGAAAACTTTTATTTTTGTGCCAAGCAGAATAGATGGAGATTTTATCCACAAACCCACAACATTTTTGGTTGAGCTGAAGAGGCAAACTACAAAACAGAGAATACACAGTATGAGCTACACCCAATGATTCAACAAACCTCCTGGTGGACAGGCTCTACTCCTAACAATAACTTATATTTACAAAAATATGTTTCATAAGACATTTCACAGCATTAAAAGAAAACAAAATTTGACGCTGAGTCACTTAACGCTGGGCAGATGACCAAAAGCTTGATCAAAAGGTAGGTTTTAAGAAGCATTTAAAGGAGGAAAGCAAGAAGAAGTGGAAAGGTTTAGAATAGGGGAGACCATGGAGGGATCTCAATGTGGACTCAGATTTTTAAAATTAATCATTGCTCAACCAGTGCAAATATAAAGGCAAAGAGCAGTGGATGGGCAGAACTTAAGTGTCTTTCTCAAGGGTAATTAGGAATAAGTCATATGCCCACATCCTGTGAACAAACAAATTTGTTTGGGATATGGTCGAGTTTTAGATGACTTCAGGTTTATCAAGGGTAGAATATGAGAGATTGACAAGGAATCCGTTAGAAAAGTCAAATCTTGATGCAAAGACGTACAAGGATTTCAGTAGGACATGAAGAAAGACAGGGATGGTGGTGCAAAGTTTTATCAATGGTACAGATATACAGAAACTAATTTCTGAGCTAAATGTGACACCAAAGTTGCAAACCATTCCCCACATTTAATTTGCTTCTAAATCCAATGAGCAATTACTCCACCATAGTCTCTATTCCACCCACATAATTCCAAACCACATGCTAAGTACATTCCAATTATACACTATCTTCTTGGTCAATCCCTTCCCACAGTCAATCTGCATTTTACGCTATTATAAACACAAACCGCCTACTTAATCTCCCAAATTAAAGTTTGTATTTGTACTACCCGATTCTCAAAACAAAACTCCAGAATATTCATTCAGTTTAACAGCTACACAATGCAACCCTGAACTCCACTCTCTGTACTCTAATATCCTCCCACTGTAGCAGCCAGAGACCTTAGCCACAAAAATACTCAAACGTTAGATAATAAGACCTGACGTTGAAAGAAAGAACAACAAAAATACATCAACTAACCTTCATCAGGAAAAGTTCCTCCCAGAATCGAGGGCAGTTCTTGGTTGGGTCTTCATTCTGAGACAGAAATGGAATTATGACATTACTTAAGACTCAATAGGTTTTTTTGTCAATTTTGAATCCTCTGCTAAAACACACTTGAATCTCTACACTTCCTCAACAATAACTGTTAAAGATTCCTCTATGTCACTCCTCCTTTACCCCCAGTTCTACACATTTTCCATCCTCTAGCTCAACTTCCTTCTTTGTCTGTTGACCCCATCTTCTGCTCTTAGGCACTCCTTTTTCCAAATCCTTCTCACTCCCCATCCACCATCCATTCTACCCACCAGACTCCCCCTTTCCTTCTTGACAGTGGAGTCATCAATGGCAGGAATGTGTAATTATGGTGTATCAGGTTCACATTGTTCATTTATTACCCTAATTCACAACTGTGGCCACAATAACATAAAGGACCAGGTAAATTATGGTTATTTTCACATTCTGGGGAAGCAGTAGCATAGTGGCAATATTATTAGATTCATAATCCAGAACCTCAGACTCATCTTGTGAAGTTATATGTTCAAATCCCACCATTGAAGATGGCGAAATTTGATTACAACAAACATATGGATTTTTTTCTTTTAAATAGCCTAACGGTGACCACGTAACCACTGCTGATTATGTAAAAACACATCTGCCTCATTAATATTCATTAGGGAATAAAATTTGCCATTATTAGCCTGCAAATGACTAAACCCACAGGAGTAGATGGACTCTTAATTGCTTTCTGGACAAGTTAGATATGAGCAATAAATGTTCATAGCCTTATAACCAGTGATCCCAACATCCCATGAACAATTTTTCTTTTAAATGGCTGTTTCTTGGAGCTTGCTGTGTCCAAACAGTCTGTCTTGCGGCAGCAACACACTTCAACTGACTTCATTGTCTGAAAAGCACTAAAGACTATCGTGAGTATGACAGTGATGCTTTAGAAATGCTTGCATTTCATTAGTTAGGTAGGTTCCATTATAAATGTACATATATAATTTTATAACTGAAGTATTAAAATAAAGGCAATGTATGGATTACATTTACACATGCTAGTTGATATATTTCTAGCCTTTAACCCTGATACACTTGACTCTGCTTGATTTGAATTTCCATTGTGAAATAGCACTGGAGACTGACTAGTAATACGTTAAATACTTGCATGGAGTTGCTGTAATGCTTTTACATTATAAATTCCCATGTCCACATCATGATGGAAATGTCTGAATGAATGTGTCACATTAATATAACATCCCTACCACTCAATTGAAGCACAATTTCCCTTAAAATGTGGGCTTCAGAATTTATTATCAAAATAGGTGAGGGAAAGACTTTGAATAAAGCCTGCATTCATCCTGTGCAACGTGCTTTAATGTTATCCCACCAACTCTAACTATAAGCTCACTATAACGCTCTCACAAATCCATAACCATACTTCAGCAGAGTGTTGCAAGTGCAAATGGCTCTTTCCCAAATTGGTTACATAATCTACAAAATGAAATGGAAATGGAAAAACTTGCACAATTAAAAACTCACGTCTAAATCAACAGCAAATCAAAGCGAATGGCTGGGGAATGGAACAAGCTGATTTGCTCTTGCAGCGAGCTGGAACAAACACAAAGAACTGAATGGCCTCTTTCTGCACTTCAACCATTTCACTCTATAATCTCAGTCTCAGATATGAGATTTCCTATTGACAGCATTGCATGCAAATCTGTCCAAAAGAACCAACATGTTTTTCCACACTGCAAAGGTACAGGACTATCAATGAAACCAACCCAACTCTTTTCGTGATAACACGCAGCCTGATCGGTAATAATTCAGATTTTACAGCACATACCTTGAAGATTTCATCATACATCAAAACCACCTTCTCTTTCAAAGGTTTCTTGGTAGACGATGCTTTGCGGAGAAGGCCTCCCTTTTTCTCTACCTGTGCCATTGCATGGATTCTGTAACAAAGATGTCGACCATTAGGAAACAGGCAGCATGCAGCACTGTTACTTAGATTATTATCGTTTATTCTTATCTTTTCATCAAGCAGAGATCACACTTAACACCATCCTGCATTCACATTGTGCAATGCACTTCAATGTTATCTTACCAATTCAAACTATAATCTCACTATAATGCTCTCACATTTGCAATACAGATCCATAACCAAGTGTACTTCAGCAGCATGTCGCAAGTGCAAATGGCTCTTTCCCAAATCAGTTACATAATCTATAATTATGCTTCTGGGTATACTTTCTGCAGATTAAATTTAAAAAGAATGAAGGCTTACAAGAGCTCCAATACACTTCACTGAAGTGCCAGCAACAATGATGTAGAATTTGCTACTTAGGGTCTGTATTCCTCATATGCACTGATACAAGCTTAAAATGGCCTAAAATTAGGCTTGCACGATGCTCTGATTAATCAAAAGATCAAGCCAACGTCACTGGTCACCAGAAGTTCCTTCTCCCCTTTCTGTGTAAATAACTGCCTAATCACTCCCATGTTGTCTACAATGTTAAAACAGATTTCCAGTGAAGTGTAATGAGGGGTGTGACATTTTGATATTTAAAATGTGCTCTGGGCAACATGTGTCATATAACTTTACAAACCACTCTTTCTGACAGTATTTGTCATGTTGCTAGCCAGTGACTGGACCAATCATTTCTTTTATGGACCAAGAGATCTTTGCCCAGTTCAATTTAAAATTAATTGTTGGTCCAGGCTGCCCCAAATCAAAAATTAGGGTCCTTGCAATGCCACATTTCCTATGTCCTGTTTAAAAGAAAAAAGGTAACACATTCAAATTTTCAATTCTGATCACCAGAGGTTATAAGCACATACAGACTAATGAGGGTAAAATTCACCTTGGTAAGATACTCAGTTCAGGTACATCACCCACTGACTTCTTGCCAAGAGTCACTGGTTAAAGGTGAAACAGATGAGTAATGTTCAACCCACAGATAACAGCTTTGCCATCATCTCTACTCTCCTATCACAGGGCAGTAGGCAGGATGGCTGGTTTGTGATATAGAACATCAATAATTGTGACAAATGCATCAAAATATCCTCATCTCATGAAGTATTATACCTGGGATTCAACATTTTAATGCACCATAAAAATTTGCTCCTAATGGCAACTTTACAAAGCTTCTCTATGGGTCAGCCAGCAAAGGAAACTGAATTCCATCCCAAAACTGTGCAGTAAGGATGGGCTCAAGGCTAGGTATTTATCACTTTATTCTATATCTAACACCACACTGTAGCTGACCTGGAGTGTTTGATCAGGACAATTGTTTAAGAGAGCTTTACTTTGTAACTCTAACAGACTGGACAAAGTCTGGCACTTAGCAATATCAAAACTCTCCAGCCCGAAATATTCTTCCAATAAAAGAAAGAGATGCCCGGACGACAGAAAAAATGGCTCAATATGTGGATTCAACTCACCACTGACTCCTCAGCTCTCGACAGTAAGTTCACCAGGCAAATATCTCATAATCCAAACCAATTAAAGAGCAAGCATAGACACCGGTGTCCTTCTCACCTCTCTAATCTTCTCCAGCCTTACAACTTTCACAGATGTCTATACCCATCTGCTTTAAGCTCCCTGCAAATCCCTGACTTCTTCATGGTAACATTCCATATCCAAAGCTCCAAAATTCCCTCACTAAACCTCGCCACACTCTTAAAGCCTGTGTCCTTAACCAGACTTCTGGTCCCTTCCCAACAGTACTGTTGGTGCCCCTACACCCCAAGGACTGTAGTAGTTCAAGGCAGCAGCTCACCACCATCTTCTCCATGGCAATTATGGATGAGCAATAAATACTAGCCCAGCCATTAATGTTCACATCCCAAGAAAGAATGGACAAGAAAACCTGACCAATTTGTCCCAATCATGTGCTCTTCCATCAGTAACATTTCCCCTTTAAGTATTTATCCACGTTAGTGTCACACATTACCAGTCAATGACAATCTCCAAAAAGACACCTAATCATTGCTCCCTGATGTTCTATGGATGTATCAGAAACAGAACTGGACCAGGCCATAGAAATATGATGGCTACGAGGCAAGATCAAAGGTGAGTACTGCAGCAAGTAACACACCTCCAGACTTCCCAGCATGTTATGCAATCTACAAGTTCCAGGTCGAGAGCATGATAGAATAATCTCCACTTGATTGAATGGGTGCACCTCCAACATGAAGCTCCAAGACAGAGTGGCTTGTTTGATTAGCAATCCATTTATTATTTGCACATGCAGTCCTTTCCACCATCATTATACAGCAGCAGCAGCAGCAGCAGAATATCTGACAGCATAACCTATAATATGCACTGCATAAAATCACCAAGGCTCCCTAGAGAGGACCTTCCAAACTCATGGCCTCTGCAACTTAGAAGTACAAAGGTAAGAGATACATGGGACACAACCACCGGCAAGTTCTCCTATAAATCACATACCATGCTGACTTGGAAATATATTACCACTTCTTCAGTGTTGCTAGGTCAAAGTCCTGAAAATCTCTTCCTCATAGCATTATGGGTGCCCCCTGCACGACATGGACTGCAGCAATTCAAGTAGGTAGCTCATCACTACCTTTTCCAGAGCACTTTGGCATGGGTGATAAATACTGACTCAGCCATGAAACCAACATCCTATGAATGAACTTTAAAAAGGTAAGTTGGACAAGATCCATGGGTTCAAGTATGCCAACTCAGCCATTGCCATGGCTGACAACAGCTCCCTCTGTGCAGCTCTGTACAACACTCACAATATGCCAAAGTTGTGGTCTCTTGGATTGCTACATTGTAGGGTTAATTTCCATTTGAGGCAATTGTCGTGGTTCTACAGAAAGGTGGTTGACAGTGAGGTGATACATAGTAAATTAGTTTGAGGTAATGCAGTGCAGATTTCCCCACTCAATCCCATAATGTTATTCAGATACGGTTTCAACGTTTGAGAAAACAAGGTGTAGAGCTGGATGAACACAGCAGGCCAAGCAGCATCAGAGGAGCAGGAAAGCTGACGTTTCGGGTCTGGACCCAAT
>NC_063351.1:41461635-41558645 GCF_021869965.1 Rhincodon typus | reverse complement strand
ATGCTGCCTGGCCTGCTGTGTTCATCCAGCTCTACACCTTGTTATCTCAGACTCCAGCATCGGCAGTTCCTACTACATCTGAATCGGTTTCAAAGTTTGATTTATAATTGGACAATCGGGATAAAACCACATGATACTCGAAGCTGAAAGCTGTTCTGTTCACATTTATGGGGCAGTTTCACTAAAACTTTTATGCAGATTATAACTATTTCATTTAAATTTTTTAACAAGTAGGTGTGTTGAAGGACTGTCATTGTTTGCTCTCATTACAAAATGCGGCCTGTTGATCCCAATCTCTTGCCTTTTCTGCTCACCTTGACCCCTCTCTACTGCAGAAGCCCGGCTGAGGGGCTGAATGTATTACCGGAGAGGAAATGGGGAACAACTCCCCGAACCCTGATCCTGGAAACTCTTACCTGTCACACCCATTCCAGTCACCAAACTGACCTCCGTTCACAGACTGCCATTCTCAACCCCGCCGCTCCAACAGGCTTGGTCCACCCGCCGCGCTCCTCCAGTATCCCACAATGCCCGGCAAGGCACACCAATGAGGCGCTCCTCCAGGCTCGGTCTGCCAGTATCCCACAATCCTTTCAGAAGGCAATCCCCATCCCGGACTGTCTGTGTTCGAGATTTCATCCTCCTCTTTATTCCCAACAACTTCGCAAAATGACTGCTCAGTGCATCTGTTAATATCTAACGTCCTCACCCTTCAGCTAATAAATTAATTTCTGAATGCGATCTGAATAGATTGATTCAACCCGGATTTCCGGGATACTGGTCGGGAGGTCTTATTGAGGCAGGATCCTTCAATGGATTTTTTTGATCTTTTGTGGATGATTTGATTTGTGATGATTTTTGATTTCGTCAGTTTTTTTTTAAATTTCAGCAACCAGAAATAGAGGAATGTAGATGAAGGATCATAAACAGAAATTGCTGGAGAAACTCTACATGGGTGAAGGGGTTATTATTTCTGATGAAGGGTCTAGGCCCGAAACGTCAGTCTTTCTGCTCCTACGATGCTGCTTGGCCTGCTGTGTTCATCCAGCTCTGCACCTTGTTGTCTCGGTTATTATTGGCTGCCGGGATTGAACCCAAACTTATGCCAACCTGAACAAAAACTAATTTCAATCATCTAGCCTTATTAAAACAGCTCAGGAGCAGGAGGTAATTAACTACAGGGGCAACTAGGGACGGGCGACAGATGCTGGCCCGGCCAACATCCCACGAATGAATAAAAAAACCCAAAGTGTTTCACGGGAGCATTATCAAACAAAATAATTGCTGCTCTGTCACGTTGGTTTCCACCTGTAGCTGATTGCTGTGGTCCCACTGACGCGGTTGACATAGGTAATACTATGAAGCTCCTCTTCATAATGACGTTTAGATATGACGAAGCTGGTCTCAAAATTTGAATTGGACATTCAAGATAAAACCCCATGATTTAGGTTTTGGTGTTAGGAGCTGGAAGCTGTTTTGTACAAATGTACAACTTAACCATGTTAAAACTTTTATGTAGAGTGTAGGTATCTCATTAAAAGAGATTCACAAGTCATTGTGTTGAAGACTGTCATTGTCTGCTGCATTGAGTGTCTTTGCAAAAAATGCTGTATGAGACAGGTGACCAAAGATTCGTGAATGAGGTAGTTTTGTACAGAGCATCTTAAAGGATTTATTTTAGTTAGAAGAGTGGAAAGGTTTACAGAGATAACTGTGGATACTGCCACCAATAGGCAAGCAATTACAATGTGGAAGACTCAAGGCTTCTATTAGCAAAGATCATTGATTTATGGAGCTGCAGGAGATTACAGATATCAGAAGAGCTAAGGCCATAGAAGGACTTGAAACAGAAATGACAATTTAAAAGGTAAAACATATTATTGACTGAGTGCCAATGTAGGCCAGTGAGGACACAGACTGCAGACTGGGAGTTTAGGCAACAAATGGGCTGGGAAAAGTTGTAACATAGGTGGAAATAGTTTTGCTGATTGTGATGAAATGTAGACATCATCTTAACTTTTTATCAAATAGATCACTGAGGGTGCAAACTGTTCTGCTTCACCCCTGAAATAGTCACTGGGGAGGATCGGATCAATGTTTACTAATAATCCTAAGTACCTTGTGTTGTATTACCATATTAAAAAGTAGTTATATGAAAATACATTTTTCATTAAAATCATGTGAGGAATCATTCCATTGAATAAATTGTGAATAGAATTCGTGCAGAAGTAAATATTGTAGCAGTCAGTTGCTGCTGAAATATTGCAAATTTGGATATAATTGAATGAGGAAATGACAAGAAGAAATTGATATTTGGCTAAACCAGTTCCACTAAATCATGATGTTTCTCATTTCCTGTTCATGGATGATTGCCCCATAAATTGGAAGTGTTATGATTAGGAAGTGGTTGCTTGGACTCAATTTTAATTCTGCGTTCACCAGTTTCTCCTAAGAATGGACTAACTCAAAGACCTGAGCTCAGTGTAAATTCTGATTATGATTACAAAATACCTGCTCCCAAGCTGGATATTAACTAAATGTTAAATAAGAATACATGAACAACCAAAAGTGCACCACCATTCCTCTTTGACAGAATTTTGTTGTTTCAGCGGCAGCCTTGATATGTCTTTCAGAAATGTCTCAAAAGCACTTTGCATAAAAATGAATCATTTTAGAATATTGCAACTTTTATTTTGTAGGTGAATGTGGTGACCGTTTTCAGAGGAAATTGTAACTTGGAGAATTCACCATTGTTAGAGGAATGAGGGATGAGAAATAAATGTTATTTTTCCACAGTCCACACCTGAAACAAAATAAAAGAAATATCACAAATAATTTGCATACAGCAATTTGACATGCTGATTATTTGTTTATTTACAGTAATTATGAATGCATTCCTATTTACATAATAGATCTTGTGTGTTTAATTATATATCGACAATTAGGGACAGGCAACAAATGCTGGCCAGCCAGTAATGCTCACATTGCATAAATGATTTTTTTTAAATATAAATATTGTATACTCTGTAAAGAAATATGAATAAAAGAGGAAAATATCCAAAACATGCAGTCATCAATAAAAGATAGTTCCTAATAAATACATTTCTATGGGAATTCAGGAGAAATGTCTTTATCCAGTGAGTAATGAATATGTGGACCTCACTAACAGTGGTTGATGTGAATAGCAGAGTTGGATTTAAGGGGAAGCTAGATAAATGTGGAAATGAAAGGAATAAATGAATATGCTAAAAGAGTGGGCGGAAGGAGATATGCTGGCATGAGCCACTGGGTTAAATGGTGTATTTCAGTACTGTGAAATCCATGAAATCATTGTAAACATTTAGGAATGTACACTTTTTTTTAATATTTGAATTGTTTAAATTGCTTACTCAATGCATGTATTTGTGTGTAGAATCACAGAATAGTTACAGCACTTGAAGCTATTCAGCTCGTCAAATCCGTACTGGCTCCCTGTAAATACGATTTTGCATAAAGTAAATATAATCTGAATGTGTCGTGTAAATGAATATTGCAGGGTCCTGAGGCCAAGGGCCAGTCATAAAGGAGGGGTTTCAAGTGATCGGCATGTGAACCAAAAGGGAACTCGTTTTTGGACACAGCGAGATTTGATAATCTGGGCTGTGTTGTCTGAAAGGCAGATGGTGGAGACAGATTCAATGGAAACTTTAAAAACACACCTAATAAATACTCCAAAAGAAGAAGAAAATAATTGCAGAGCAGTCTGTGGAAGTGGTTTCAGAGTCAGTGCAGAGAAGGGGCTGGGCTGACTGGGATCATCCTGTGCCGGCTGATTGGATGCAGCTTCTGACCCGGAAACTGCTCAGATCCAGAGAAGTGAGGAGCGATAGAAATCTAGACACCGGAGTAAGGGACTGAGAGAGACAGACACCGACAACGGGCAGAGTCTCCATGTCCCCGGGCCCGGGCGGGATGAGGCTCCGCCGCCTCTCCGGCCTCAGCCGCTACTCTCGGCATCAGCAACTGCGGGAGTTCCTGCGGCCGGGGTCTGGGGCGGCTTCCCGGGAGGAGTCTCAGCCCCGTGCCCGGCTCCGCTGCTGCTCCCGCCGCCGCCTCTTTCTCCACCTGCCCCGGGACAACCGGCTGCTGAGCTTCGAGCCCAGCCCGGCCAGAGGCCCGGCTCCCAGACCCCTCGACAGGAGCTTCCCCGGGCCCGAGCAGCTGCTGGACGTGCTGGAGCTGGAGAGGCCTGGCCCGGGGAGCGGGGAGTCGGGGAGCTCCACCGCCGCCCTCATCACCCAGCGCGGTCGGACCGAGCTCTGGAACTACCGGGAGGCCGTGGGCTGGCAGCTGCTGCAGGCCGCCGAACTCTGCTCCAGTCCCCAGGCTCGGCTGCTGTCGGCCGCCTGGGACGGGCACTCCATCAGCTGGTGCGAAGAGAGGCCCCAGCCCTCCGCACCCCTTCAGCACTGCATCTGCAGCCGGAGCCTGGGCCCCGGCCTCACCCTGGGGCCTGTCCGCACCCTCATGCACAACAGCCCGGCCTACAGGCTGTATGCGGCCGGCGAGGCCGTCTACCTGCTCCCCAGCATCAGGCCCTATCCTAGCAACTGCCCCATCCCTAGCAACAATCCCAGCAACTGCCCCTTCCCTAGCAACAGCTCCATCCATAGCAACAATCCTAGCAACTGCCCCATCCCTAGCAACAGCTCCATCCATAGCAACAATCCCAGCAACTGCCCCAGCCCTAGCAACTGCCACATCCCTACTAACTGCTCCATGCACAACCTGGTCAAGTTCATCCTAATCTGGAGCCCCCAAGAAGATACCTTGACTGTCACTTGCCTGGCCCGAGGACCCCTCAGCACCAGGAGGCTGCTCTACGAGGACTCTGATTTCACGAGGCTTGTGGCGGATGTTGCCGGCATCTTGCCTTCCCTCCCGCTGCTGGAAATCCGGGCGGTGTCCCCCTGCCCTACTGGGCTTCTAGTGGCTGAGTCCAGCGGAGAAGTCAGCTTGATCCAAAATGATGGGACCGTTCGGCTCTTGTGCCACTTGAGCCAGAGCCCAGCAGCTGAGGGCTCGATGATGATGGAACTATGTGGGACTACTCTGGCCTGTACACTGGGCAGGACGCTACAACATTTTGACACTGAGACAGGTAGGTTGGTGGAGGAGGCAACTCTGGAAGTCCAGCCGCTGGCCCTCATACCCTACTGGGAAACGGGCGAGATCCAACTGCTGGTAGAGGACGGCATTTATTCCCTTGGTATTCACCCCGGTAACTCTAACATCAAGTTGGGGTTCTGTTCAGGAAGCAGCCAGGTCCAGGAGATGCTGGAGCAGCTGGTCTTGGAGGAAGCCTGCAAGTATTACCAGAAAAGGAGCTTGAGCCGCAGCAGATTAACAGTGCAGAAGCTGAAAAGTGAGGCAATGTTCCAAGCACCTCTTACCCTCTGCTCCATCTTGCAGAATGAATTCTATCTCAGGAAGACTGGCCACTATAATCAGCAAACCTATATCAAGTTGCACAACATCATGGCTGGGGAAATACAAAGCTATGTCAACTTAGAGGAAGCCAAGTCCTGCTTGGTAAATGGTTCAGAGATTGAGGTGGCTGCTTACGTAGAGGAAATAACTGAACAGGAGATTCAGAGGTTGCTGCATTGCCAGCTTGACAGAGAAGCTCTGGTCTACTTAAATTCCATTTTCAACACATTCCCAAGGGAAGCATGGAAGGCTGTTAAACGGACACTGCACCTGCACCAGAATAGTGAAGGATCCTTCTCTGCCAGAGCTACAGCTGACCTATGGAGAGTGATACTGAGCCCAGGTCTCCCACCAGACCAGTCACCCACCGCCAATGGAGCAGTTCCAGTTTTCGAACTGATCTGTCGTCTGCTGTACCAATTCCATCCTAAGTGGCTGCCAATGTTCATTGAGCTGACACAGCAGCACCTGGCCACTTTCCGGAACTATGGGAACAGTGAGAGCTTGGAGAACATTCCCCTATACAAAAGGGCTTTGTCAGTCATCCCATCTGCCTGCACTGGTGGGGCTGGAGATCCCACCGAAACAATCATTGAACTCCTGCTGTGCAGCAAGAGGCCAAATGCAATAATCCAAGCGGTTCGGCTTCTGATTGAGCGGGGAATGTGGCAAAGGGCAGTACAGGCCACCAGCAGGTTCTCGCAACAAGGGCCTCTGCTAAAAAAGGAGCTCTTTGCTGCCATGCTGGTCCAGGTCTCCCAGCACCGAGCTCTGGATCCTTACCTGGAGGAGATTTGGGAGCTGTGCCCTGAGGATACCACGGCTGCAGACATATTGGACGTCGTCCTGGGATCTGTGCCCTCGAGCTGTGAATCTCGGCCGTACTCGAGTGATGGTAACCAGCTGACCGTTGGGTTGCTGCGGCCACTACTCACCAAAGTGCTAACACAGGGTGAAGATCGACAGTGGATGGGCATGGCTGAAGGGCCAAAGACACTGGTCTTCCCTCCGCCCACACCTCCCAGGCAGAAGAAAGCAGCTGATCAGCCCAACCCTCTGAACATTGAACCCAGCATGGAGGCAAACAAGATGTTGTGAGCACTACGGTACAAGCACTGAAATACAAAATGGTTTGCACTTTTTGCTTGGTGGTCGAGTCAGAAATTTCCCCGATGTACAATTTATATTATCCTGTTTAGAAATGTGGAAATTTTATAATATTGCTGTACATACTGAGGGTGATGCCCAATCAAGGACTGTGAGAACAATAATCTTTATAAGCTCAACCCCTGTTGCTGATAATATTTCTCAGATATGCTAACGCAGCAAGCAGACCAGAGGTGGTATTTGTCCCAGGACAAGCAATGCTGGGTGGGTAGCAGCCGCAGAAGTGATCCTGCTCTGTTCTCTGACCAAGGCACCTTTCCTTTGAAGCAGGCTTTAAGTTGTTCTGCTGGTGCTTGCCCTGGAGATTTTGTTTGTGCCCTGTCCTCCTCCTCATCCTTGTTTTCATTCGGTTAATACCTGGCTTGATTGAGAAATGGAGTTTGGAAGATTGAAGCACACCATTGAGTCATATGTTAGAAACATTGAGTAATGTACAGAAATGATTAAATGAATGTGTTATTTATCTTAATTGTATTTACTGCTGATGTTTTTGTTCTCCATTGTGTTTTCTCATGAGGATTATCTTTGTATTGGGATAGACCAAGGTTGCATCATAATGTTGTTATGGTTAACAAGGTATCTGTGGCTTAAATCATGCACAGCCAGTCGTGAGGATTTCCCTGTGGCAGGGCCTGTATGACAGTGAAATGTGCACTGGTTACCTGTGATCCTCAGAGTGGCAGTGAGAAGCATTATTCAGCCCCAGTGTGATGTCCAAAAAAGATCTGCCCAGTGTATACGTAAATGGCTTGAGAGATTGCAAGCCAGGACTAGAACCTCAAGGTTTTGCCCTCCTTGGTTCTGCCCTTCTTGGTTACAGTCGATATGATGTGGCTGGTAGGATATAAGACCGATGGCCATTGTCTGACAAAGCAAGAAGGGGTGATCATCAGAGGATTTGGTAGAGCTGAAATTCCTTGCCTGGTTTAATTCTCTGGTGTTATAACCAGGGTTATACATTTTACTGATGGACCTTGTGCTGCCTTGTGTGAAAATTTATGCCAATCCCATCTCCATCCCAGTTATAGACCTGTAATCAGAGTGCTTTACCCTCATTGTACAATTTTTTTTTTTTTTTTGCAGATGCAATGGGTAGTTTAAAAGCTGAGTGTAGTATTCATTGTGTCTTTCACAATACAGTGAGCTAATATTCACACGTTCACTATTGCGGTGTTGCTCGGACCTGGTTGCCTGAGGTGAAGTGGGGCAAAGGGCATCTAAGCTTTTTTTTAAAATCTACTCAGTAACTGTATCAAAGAATGATTCACACAGTGGATGAACTCTGTCAGAGAGAAAACTGAGAACAGAAATTGTTGGTTTTCCAGGTTCCCAAAGAGTTTTACATAAACTTTAGGACAGTCATTCGTCTTGGGCTGTTCTGTCTTGTGGGGCATTTCCAGCTGTTTTATATTAATCTTCATAATCAAATCTTGAAATTTTGCTTCACCATGTCCAGTTTTATAACCTATCCTTATCTCTCAGTTTTTAAACTGGAGAAGGCTTAAGTCGAGATAATCAAAATAAGAAGAGCCTTGTGATCAGCAGGCTATACCATATAAAATTACATTTATTATTCAGTTCATAAGACTGACATGGCTGGGTCCTCTGTGTAGATGAAACTGATTGAGGACAGCAGTTGCAGAATCTCTGTTTCCGGGGAGCGTGGGTGTAGCCAGGATTTCTGTTCTGGGTCAAGGTCAATGAATTTCTGGTTCCCTCTATTCCATTCCCTAAGTGAAAGTATAGGAATGTCTTGTGAAGATGGAATTGGAGACTGCTGTGAATCACCATGCAGTGGGGAATCTTCCAAGAGTTGCTACCTCAACTGAAAATCTCAAAAGTTGCTGAATGGTAATGAGTCCTGTGGATTCATTGCGCAGCAAGAGTTTATGCCATTGATGAAAGGAAAGCGCTTGGGTTGATTCTTGCAATTGTTTCATGCATACCTGCAAAGAGCAAAAGCCGACACTCCTGCTTCTGAACAATAACCCATCTCCAAACAGTCATTCTTGCGTCTCTTTTCCTTTTGGCCACGCTGATGGTTACACAGTTGCTGAGAGTAATGATAGTCTTTGGGAATGTTTTGTTGTCACTGTAATACAGTTAAATGGATTGTAAGTTTCAGTCCCTGCTGCTTTTGCACATCTTTAAAGGTTAAGGATGTTATTCCAGTGTTCAGAGCATTCCTCCAGCTTCAAGTAAATTGTAAGCACTATTTTGTAGTTGCTACCTTCAATTCCTCTATCCTGTCCCATTAAGCACTCCCATAACGGGTACTGCTGGGATTGATATACAGAGAGAAGCTCCGAGATATTTTCTGATCAATTTGTTCAGAGCTGTTGTTACACACCAGTGGAGCAGGTGGAACTTGAACCTGGGCCTCCTGGCTCAGAGGTAAGGACACTGACAATGCACTTCAAGATCACTTAGCTATACGTCCCCATTAAGCACCTCGGCGTACAGCTCGGGTGATATAGGCTAAATCTCCCTCTGTTGTACCAATACGCCAGCTATCAGTGGAGTGTGACTAATAACATTTAATTTCAAATTGTAGACATTGTGTACTCGTGATTCTTTGGTCCTGGGTTGGAATTTTCACAAAGTAACTTCACATGGTGCTGATTATAGTTTGCAGTTTGGAACATTTCATCCATATCAGTGTGCAATAGAATAAAACCCAGTGCCATGCAGTTAAAAAGACTGCTGCAGCAGATTGCCAGCTCGTCATCACTTACTGGTTTAATAATATAAAAATCAGCCTTTCAGCCCAACATGTCTGTGGTGTTTTTGCTCCACACAAGTTTCCTCCCATTCTACTTTGGTCTAACCCTCAGCAGATCCTTCTCTTCATTCCTTCCTTGTGTTTATGCATCTTCCTGATAAAGGTCCCTACATTACTCACCTCCATTACGCCTATGGCAGTGAGTTACATGTTAACACTATTCCTGAAAAAAGAAGTTGCCTCTGAATTCCTTATTTGATTTATTAACACCTCATATTTGTGGCTACTCGTTTTAAACTTCCTTTTTACTTTCTGCGTTCACGCTTGATGTAATTGTTTTATTAGCCAAGTTAATTTCCAATATCTCGCTGCTCGCCGCCCCCCCCCCCAAAAAAAAAACAACCTCAGTCCCAAATACATAAAAGTATTTTCTGAATTTTGGATATTGTTATAAACAGATAACAAAGATGACACCGAATTCTTTTTTCAAGAGGTACAGATATTCTAAAACGATCATGTTATCAACAGAGATCTGTATAAACCAGAATCCCCACCTATTGCTCTACTTCCCCTGTAAATATTGTGCCATTGCTGCCCAACAAGTATGTGCCTAATCTTAGACAGGCTCAAAGTGCTGATCCTTCTAAACAAGCTAAACTAGTTTCTGGTATGTTTAACTCATGACAGGGTGACTTCAATCCCTCTCCCACTGTTAAGTATGACTTGAATTTTGCTGTTTCAAAGCCTCAATCCTGCTATATGGCACTGTGTGTTATCTAAATGCTACATTGGCTTCTCATCCAAAAATCTGCTGCCAAGACCGTAACTCCACTACAATCGTTGGTCCCATGCCCTATATTAACCTGAAGGTTTAAAATTCGCACCCTTGTTTTCAAATCCCTCTCTGCTCTCACCTGTCCTTATCTTTGTAATCTCCTCCAGGTGGATAATTCTCCAAAATCTGCACATTCATCCAAATATGGCCTCTTGTATATCCCTAATCGCAATCTCTCCACCTTTGGTGACCATGCCTTCAGCTACCAAGGTCCTGAGTCTTGAATTCTCCCCCAGTACCTCTCTGTCTCACTTTAAGAACCTTCCTAAAGTTTACCTTTTTGGCCAGACTTTTTCCTCCTGTTCTGTTATGTAATTAGATGGCTCAGTGTCACATTTGTTTGATAACTTTCCTGTGAAGTGCCTTGGAATATTTTCTGTGTGTGATGTATAAATGCAAGTGAATTTTGTATGATCCATGATGTGACACCTGCCAGTTCCATCTTAAGCAACTGACTGTCATGATTTTCCTGACGGTCCATTATTCTTTGAACTTTGATCACAAAACTACAGGGATGCTGAAGATTTGTTGGAACCATTCTTTTTCCTGATTGAAGGCTTTCTGACCTAGTAGCTTCTGATTTCTGCTCCACATGCAATGTTGTCAGAATATTGTTGGTGTAAGTTCTTTTATGGTCATTTTGCACATTAGGAAAATTTACTTTATTCATGTCGGAGTCATTAGCTGGGCAGCATTTATTGACCATCGCAAGTTGCCTTAGAGATGCTAATGGTGAGCTGACTTTTTAAACCATTGTAGTCCATTTATTGTAGCTAAACTCAATGCTGTTAGAGAGCGTGTTTCAGGATTTGACACTCTAGTGACACTCTTGGAGTAGTGATCTATTTCCACGTCAGGATGATGAATGGCTTGGAGGGGATCTTGCAGTTGGTGCCTTTGTCCTTCTCGATCAAGGTCATGGGTTTGAAAGGTGCTGTCTAAGGAGCCTTGGTGAATTTCTGCAGTGCATCTTGTAGATGGTACACACTGCTGCTACTATGTGCTGAAGGTAAAAGCGTGAATATTTATGGACATGGTGCCAATCAACTTGGCCACTTCTCCCTTGATGGTGTCAAGCTTCTTGAGTGTTGGAGCTGCACCCATCCAAACAGGTGGGGAGTATTCCATCACACACATGACTTGTGCCTGTAGATGGTGGACAGGCTTTGGAGAGTCAGGAGGTGAGTTAACTGCTGCAGGATTCCTTAATTTTGACCTGCTTTTGTGGCCATGGTATTTGTATTTATTTTAATCAACTTGCTCAGACATACAATCGCACTTATCTGGGGCAGGTAGGACTTGAACCTGGATCCACTGGCCCAGAGATTGGGGCACTACCACTGTGCCACAAGACTTCACTATATTATTTATATGGCTCATTCAGTTCAATTTCTGGTCAATAATAACCCAAGGATGTTGATTGGGTATCTGATTAAGGTGTATAAAGTTATGAGAGTCACAGAGTGAATAGAAAGAAATATTTCTTCTTAGTAGAGGGGTTAATAATCAAGAACAGAGTTTTATGGTCTGGAGCAGGAAGTTTAGAGGCGAATTGAGGAAAATATCTTTTTCACTCAAAGAATGGTGAGTATCTGGAACTCTCTGCCTAAAAAGCTAGTAGAGGTGGGATCCCTCAACATTTACCAGTCCAGTGGCAGTACCACTACCCTATTGCCTCTCCCAACGTATAATGCACACTGACTCATTTGAGCAAGGAATAGAGCCAAAAGAGAAGTATCTTTGAAGTCTAGTCATTGTTGTAACATAGAAAATTTAAGGAGTAGTTAGATAAGCAATTCAAACGTCAAAGCATGAGAGGCTCAAAAATGGGGGAAAAAAGCAGGAAAATTGGAGTCGCATGAATGCCAGACAAGCTCAGGATAGTAGATTTTCTTCTAGAAAGGATATTATTGAATCTGATGGACTATTACTAAAGTTGACAATGATTCCAATTCCAGATTCTTAAAAAAAATGTTGCGCTGGTGGGATTTCAACCCTCGACCCCCAGGTCATATAAGTAATGTGGTTACCTCTTGTGGCTCACTGATAGTGTCCCAACCTCTGAGCCAGGAGGTCCAAGTTCAAATCCTACCTGCCCCAGATAGCATGTCTGAACGGGTCCCCAGGGTCTCCGGTTTACCAGTTCAGTGGCAGTATCACTACCCTATTGCCTTTCCCAACGTATAATGCACACTGACTCATTTGAGCAAGGAATAGAGCCAAAAGAGAAGTATCTTTGAAGTCTTGTCATTGTTGTAACATAGGAAATTTGCACAGCAAGATTACACAGATAGCAATTTAATAAATGACCAGGTCATCTGTTTCTAGGTGCTAGTTGAGATATAAATACTGAGCCCATGACATTGAGACAACTCCCCTGCTCCTCTTCCAGATGTTGTGTAGGGGTCTTCTACCTTCATCTGAGCGGGTAGGTCAAGCTCACTTTAATGCCTTATCTAAAAGAGGGCATTTTCAATAGTACGGACCTTCCCATCATTCATTCATTGGAATGTCAGCTTGGATTGAGTGTGCAACCTGACCTGGGATCTGAACCACAGCCTTTTAACTGTGAAATGACGAGTGGCATTTCCTTAATTTCCGAGTACTGACTTTTTTTTTTGGTCACTGAATCACGGCTGTTCAGAGCCAAGTACCCTCCTTACCCATGTGGCCATTCTTTATGTGTGACCATCGACAATGAATGTCCATGAGCTTCTCAACTACGGAGACTACCAAGTTGAACCTGATGAAAAATTCTGCAGAAATGCATTGGAAGCAGCTTAGAGAAGGTTTACCAAATGGATACTTGGAATGGGCATGTTGTCTTATGATGAAGGGTCACTAAGGTTTTGGAGTAGATTTGTAGCTCGGGTTGTGGGTGTTGTAGTTGGTTGGTTCGCCGAGCTGGTTTGTTGTTCCACAGACGTTTCATTACCCTGCTGGGTAACCTCATCAGTGCAGCATCCGATGAAGTGCCGGTGTGTTTTCCCACCTGGTTTTTAAACTCTGGAGTCCGTTGAGCTGGATTGCCTCACTTCCGGTTTTTCTTCTTAGTGGAGTGTATATGGGGTCGAGTTCTGTGTGTTTATTGATGGCTTTCTTCGTGGAGTACCAGGCTTCTAGGAATTCCCGTGCCTATCTCTGCTTAGCTTGTCCCAGGATTTTGGTGTTGTCCCAGTCGAATTGGTGGTTCTCCTTATCCGTGTGGATAGAGATGAGTGAGTATTGGTTGTGTCTTTTTGTAGCTAGTTGGTGTTCGTGTACCCTTGTTATTAGTTTCCTTCCTGTTTGTCCGATGTAGTGTTTCTCTCAGTCTCTGCAGGGAATCTTGTAGATGACATTGGTCCTGTCTATAGTGGGGAATGGGTCTTTGGTTCGGGTGAGCAGTTGTCATAGCGTTGATGTGGGTTTGTGTGCCACTCTGCCCAGCGGTTGTAGGAGTCTTGTGGTTAGTTTCGATGTGTTCCTGATGTTAGGTAGTGTGATGAGTGTGTCGGGGTGTGTGGTATCTTCCTGATGTTGTTCGTGTAGGCATCTTCTGACCCAGTTTTTTTGGATATCTATTATCTTGAAAACCTGGAAGAGATATTCTTCTTCCTCTTGGCGTAGTTCTGTGTTGCTGCAGTGTGTTGTTGCCTGTTTAAATAGTGTTCGCACGCAGCTTCACTTGTGTGTGTTAGGGTGGTTACTGTTGAAGTTCAGTATCTGGTCCGTGTGCATGGCTTTTCTGTGTACTTTCGTTTGCAGTTCCCCATTTGTCTTGCACTCTACCATGACGTCCAGGAATGGGAACTGTTTGTTCTTCTCCTCTCTGGTGAATTTTATACTGGTGAGGGTGTTGTTTATTAGTTTGTGTGCCTCCACTAGTTTGGTCCGTTTAATGGTGACAAAGGTGTTGTCCACGTAGCGTATCCATAGTTTTGGTTGGATTAGCAGAAGGGCAGTCCTTTCCCGTCTTTGTATCACTCCTCGGCTATAAGTCCGGAGATAGGTGATCCCATGGGTGTCCCGTTGATTTGTTTGTATGTTTGGCCGTTGAAAGTGAAGTGGGTGGTCAGGCATAGGTCCAATAGTTTCAGCATGTTGTCTGTGGAGATGGTTTCACTGGGGTCTTGTTCTTGTTCCAGTGATGCTGTCATTATTTCCCTTGCTAGTGGTATGTCTATTGATGTGAATAGGGCAGTGACATCAAACAATATCATGGTCTCCTCGTCATCTATTCTTATGATGGAGTTGAGGAATTCTTGGGCTGAGTGGATAGAGTGGGGTGACTTGTGGACCAGGTGCCTGAGTCTCCTTTATAGTTTCTTGGCTAATCTGTGTGATGGCGTGCCTGGTAGGGAGACTATGGGTCTAAGGCGTACTTCCGGTTTGTATACTTTTGGGAGGCCGTAGAATCGTAGATGAAGGGTCAGGCAGGCTAGGCTTGTATCTGCTGGAATTTGGAAGAGTGAGAAGCAACCTTTTTGGTGCATTTCAGATCCTGAGGGGACCTGACAGGATTGATGTGGAAAGGATGTTTCATCTTATGGGAAAATCTAGAACTGTGCTGGGGGTTCTCTGATTAAAAGTACAAGGCAATCTCAGAATCTCGGGTCTTTGGAACTCACTTCCTGAAAGGTAGATGCAGCAGAGTCCTTGAATATTTTTTAAGGCAGAGGTGGATAGATTCTTATTAAGCAAGGAGCTGAAAAATTATTGGGGTAGCAGGAATGTAGATTTGAGGTTACTGTCTTATCAGCCATGATCTTATTGAATAGCATGGCAAGGTTAAGAGGCCGAATGGTTTACTCCTTACAATTTGAGTGTTCGTAACCCACTCATTCTTCCTACTAGGTTCAGTGAATAGCAATCAGCCTGGGGAATACTGAACCATATTGCCTAGCCCACCATCAAATAAAGAGTCCTCATGTCAATCAAAGCAATCCCTGACTGCCAGTTTTGCCTGAGTTAGGTTACCTCAGCACATACAGTTTGAATGTCATCCGCTACATGTTCTTTCATACAGTCCTGCTGAATCAGAAATCACTCTTTGGCATCCTGCGAGGCATTGAAACTAAAATTCTCAGGTACTTTCCAGATTTGATCAACACAGGACTCAGGTAAAGTTTAGTATTTAACTCTCCTCATCAGCAATTTGTTGAGATCCAAACCAGACCATGTGATTGAAACATTATGATTTTACAGTAAACACATTACTGGCCATTAAAAACAGAATTGTGGATGCTGTAAATCAGAAGCAAAAACATAAATTGCTGGAAAAGGTCAGCACATTTAGCAGCATCTGTGGAGAGAAATCGGAGTTAATGTTTCGGGTCCAGTGACCCTGCAAACTGATGGTAGTTAGGAACAAAAATGGGAGTGCGGGTGTAAGGCCTAAATGATAGGTGGTGTTAGAATCCAGAGAGAGAGGAACAATTGGACAGATAAAGGATTGGATAACAATCAGCCTAGGAGAGTGAATAGCTACCAATGAGGACTATTGATAGCTAACAATGGGTCGTGTGTAATAGCAGGCCATGTGATAACAAGGCCTGGTGTGTGGGACTTGGGCTAAGGATACGGGAGAAGGTGCCTCAAGCCCTAAAATGGTTGCATTTGATATTGAGTCCAGAAGGCTTTGAATTCCCGAGCAGAAAATGAAGTGCTGTTCTTCCAGCTTGAGTTCAGCTTCACTGGAGTAAGTACCCATTAAATTGTGTGAGCCTTTTGGAGGGCAAGTAAGATTTGTTAAACACTGCAGTATTCATCTCAAGGCTTTATTATTTTGTAGTTCTAGTGTCACATGTTACTGTTTATAGAGGGTCACGTTACTATTTATAGAGGATTTTCTGGCAGGGAATAAATTTAATTTGAGAAATATGATGAGGATTTTGTGCTATTCTAGAAATTGAATTAGCACAATATGTAGGACAGAGGCTTGTTATACATGTCATTAGAAGCACTAAATTTGAAATGGAATATTACAGCACAAAAGGAGGCCATTCAGCCCAATGTACCTATGCTGGCTCTTTGATCAAAGCTAACCAATCATTCCCAATCACCCTTTTCTTTCCCATTGTTCTAACATGTTTTTTCATTTTTCTAATGCTTATCCAATTCCATTTTTGAAAGCCCCTGTTGAATCTGTTCTGTCGCTGCTTTCAGGCAGTGCAATGCAGATCCCAACTACTGTAACAAACTGCTCCTATGTGGTTCCACATGGCCTCCAATCTAAAGTTAGAGTCCTAATTAGCCACCGTATTGACTGGGTTAAAGAAGAATAGGCCCCATTAGGGTGAATTCACTCGGCAGTGTTGAAACTCACATGGAGCAGGTTATTGACACTTTTGAAAGGAAGTGCAGGATCAATTCCCAGTTCACATCCATTTTAGTTTTACATGGGACAGATCATTCAGGGCATGAGAATATTGTGGTCTGTGGTGAGAAACCTGAGAGAATTGCATAGAAAGACGAGGAGGGCCATTCCTGCTGTCTGAAACAGAAGAATTTCAGATGTCAATTTGAGATTCTTGCACGAGTGGAAAAAGTGCTATAGATGGGGACAAATGCCCATTTGGCACGGTATATGAGGTTGCATCTTTGGCTGTTTGCACACCCAGCACTCATTCACTTAATGCCTACTCACAGTATCAGTGCTTGCTTTGTCTTTTTGTGCTTTGCTCCCTTCAGCTAGAGTTTAAAGGCTTGCAGTGCTGCTGCATTGCTTTGTAGTTTAGTACAGATACAGAGCCAGACAGCTTGTAATGTGGTCGGCAGTGATCAGTCAAGATGGTGGACATGCTGCTGTATGGCACTGTGCAATGTCAGTCACCTTGTGCCAGCTGCATAAGTGGCAAACTCCCTGCATATGCTTCAACCAAATAGCAATGCCTCAAAGTCTAAAGGGAGTAGTACCAGTCATATCAAGGGAGATATTATTCACTTGGGATCCTGGCACAATAAATCAAGGGCAAGCTTCGAAATCAATCCAGTCATTTGGTCACTTAGGGCAGTCAGGATCCTCTGCTAGTGTGAGATAATAGAAGATAGTGATACTTGTCCTGATGTGGGAGAGAAGGTCATGGGCTTTCCTACTACACTGTTGAGGAGTCCTAAAGAAGGTTGAGATCGCAGTGACCATATAATGCAGCATAGAGTCATACAGCATAGAAACAGATCTTTGTACCAACTAGTCCACACTGACCACGTTCCCAAACTAAAGTAGTCCCGCTTGCCTGTGTTTGGCCTATTACCCTCAATCTTTCCTATTCATGTACTTATCCAAATGTCCTTTAAATGTTGTAACAGTCCCTGCATCCACCTCTTCCTCTGCAGTTCATTCCACACAAACTCTCCCTGCAAGAAACAGTTGCTCCTCAAGTCTCTTTTAAATCGTTCTTCTCTCACCTTAAAAATATACCATCCAATTTTGAAGTCCCCTACCCTAGGGAAAAGACCTTTGCTATTCACCTTACCTATGTCCCTCGTGATTTTATTCTATAAGGTCATCCCTCAACCTATGTTCCAGTGAAAGAAGTTCCAGCCCATTTTTAGAATCCAAGCCCTTCATTCCTGGCAACATCCTGATAAGTATTTTTTCTGAGCCCTCTCCAATTCAATAATATCCTTTCTATAGCAGGGCGACCAAAACTGCATTCTGTACTCCGGAAGAGGCCTTCCTGACGTCCTATACAACTTCACCAAGACGTCCCGACTGTGATACTCGAAGGTCTGAGCAATGAAGGCAAGCGTGCTTAACCACCCTGTCTACCTGTGATGCAAATTTCAAAGAATTATGTAACTGAATCCCTAGGTCTCTCTCTGTTCTACAACACTATCCAGGACCCTACCATCAATTGTCTAAGTTCCGCTCTTGTTTGTTTTACCTTGCATTTATCCAAATTAAACTCCACCTGCCACTCCTCAGCCATTGACCCAATTGATCAAGATCTCTTTGAAGTCCTCTAGACCACCAATTTTATATACCAGCAGTGATGCGTGCCCCCAGGAATAGGGAGAATTAGGCTCACGTCAGTCAAGAGGGTTGTCATAGGGGTGTGGGCGATAGTTAATGAGGCATTTTGCGATGATTGCATGAGAAAAGTCATGAGGCCTTGTTGGGAGAAATCCTTCATGAAACAACAGTGGTGCTGCCAAAACGTGTTTCAGCCCATGTTGATTGACTCTGGTTTTAAAGAGAAGGGACAGTGTGGCTAGTGACCTGTTTGTGGTGGGAATTGAATTAGCTTTATTGTCACATACTCAAATGAGTACAGTGAAAAGTTTATAAGTTGCCACTTAGAGCCATCTTAGGTACAAAGGTACCTAGGTACAGCTTCTTCGGTATTGGCCTCAGTCCTTGACTCAAGTGAAATTACTACAGCCACACAATTAACCCTGATTCCAGGAACCCACTGGACGGGCCCAAAACTCTAGCCTGCCAGTTCTGAAGAATGCACAGATATTCAGACTGCAGAAGCAGAGAAAATCTGGGATAAAACACAGGAAGGAAAGCCTGGCCCAGAAACAGGAAAGCACAATCTCCGAAATCAGGGACAGTTGATCAGTCTGTTTAGTTACCCAGATATAATCTCAATGAGCTATGAGCATTTACATTAGAAAAAGCTTAGAATCGGATAATTGATGTTTAGAAAATAATGAAGGGATCATGTGCTTATATCAACCTACCACACAGGTTGGGTAGAACTTGGGTTATATTTTACAAGTGTCATACTGTCAGCCTGATCGCAGTTAGATATGAGAAGGTGATTCTGTTCTTGGAGAATAGTGTAAAAGGCTGCTGCCTTGTGGTGATCTGTAATTATGTTGGTATTTGTGGGAGCTTGCTGTACCCAATTGACTGCTATATTTCCTACACTGTAACTGGAACTACATTTCAAAAAATACTTTGTGTAATGATTCCCCATCATGTCTGGATATCAAATGAGCGTGTCAATTAGTGCCATTTTTCTGTCTTCCCTCCATAAACCTGCACATTGTCCTTTTCAAATAACCATTAATTCCCTTTTTGAATGTCTCATTTGAACCTGCCTCCACCACACTCGGTCAGTACAATTCCAGACCCAAACCACTAGCTGAGAGAAATAGTTCTTTCCTCATCTCACTTTCACTTCTTTTAATAATGGTTTTAAACTTACCCAATTGTTCTCAATCCTTTCACAAATGGCAATGTTTTCTCCCTATTTACTCTGACCAAACATCCCTTTCCTCTAAGGAGAATAGCCCCACCATCTGTAATAATGGGGACCCAGTGTTCAGGGACTTTCTTCCATGTTTCCTGCATGCTGCTGAAGAATTCTGCAGTTTTTTGCTTGAGCTACTCCATGTCACTACCTGGTGCCCTTTTGCTGCAACTACACGCAGGCACAAATACTAGGGAATTGCAGTATCACAAGATTTGTGACAGTGTAAATTGGTGGGATAGCTATGAACATTAGTATACCAGTCAACGAATATGGGATGAAATTGTGTGGAACTTACAGCAGGAGTCACAATCAAACAGTAAATTTTAATATTTAGAGTCAAATGGTGAATTTTACAAGCAACAACAACACAAAGCCTAATATACAGATTCATAGAATTGTAATGGTACAGAAGGAAGAAGTGTCTACAAACAGCATCAATAGAGGTAGGCACCTCATTCTCTGCTTGGGAACTTGCAGCCTTCTGGACTCCATATCAAGTTCAATAACTTTAGCATTTGACCTCTCCCATGTCCTTACCCCAGTCCCCACACACCAGGCTTTGTTATCACATAGCCTGCTATTACACGCAACCCATTGTTAGCCAATAATAGTCCACATTAATAGCAATTCACTCTCCTAGACAGATTGTTGTCCACTTCTTTGTCTGTCCATCTGCTCTTCCCTCTCTTTGGGCTCTATCCCCACCTATCATTTACTCCTTACCCCGTCCCCCCCACTCTATCTACTGCAGATAAGCTGACATTTTCCTAGCTATCATCAGCCTGAGGAAGGGTCACTGGATCTGAAACATTAACTCTGATTTCTCTCCATAAATGCTGCCAGACCTGCTGAACTTTCCCCGCAATTTCTATTTTTGTCTCTGATTTAAAACATATGCAGTTCGTATGGTTTTTTTTTATAGAGATAAGCAGATTGGTGTAGGGAGGGAATTCTGGAGCATGGGTCCAGGTAACAGAAGGCTTGGATACGAATGATTAAAATTGGAAATGGTGAAAAGGCTGGAATTGAATAAGCAGACATTTCAGAGAGCTTAGGTCTAGAACAGGTTAGAGAGATATAGAGGGGCACAGCCAAGAGGAATTCTAAAACAATTACAAGAATTTTAAAATTGAAAGAATGGAAATCTCTGTCACAGTGCAGGCATTGCGCGGTTACACACCATGGTCAATACAACATGTGACCTTAAGTCTTTTCTGATTATGTTCCATTTACAAAGTGTCAAATGCATCAATTTTAGTAATACAATATCTCAATGAAGATGTACCAAGTCTCAACTGTCTCGAAAGGTACATGAATGGGAAGGGTTTAGAGGGATATGGACCAAATGTGAGCAATCGGAACTAGCTGAGTGGGCACCAGAGTCAGCATGGACCAGTTTGGGCCAAAGGTCCTGTTTCCATGCTGCATTACTCTGTGAATCTAATCTGTGACTAAAAACATCCCTTTTATATGTTGGAAAGAAGTTACCATCTTTGATTTTGAATATCCAAACGCAGATTAAAAATTAATCTGACAATGTTGAAATCTGCATATGGTTTGATCGTATTGTATAAACTGTCCGATGTCTGTTGCTCGAGTGACATAGTAATAAAGAACATATTTGCATTTATGTACTCTCTTTCACATCTTCAGAACATCCTGAAACCAGTAAGAGAGTAGCAGATGTGAATAAAGACAAAGCATGCAGAAAATGCTCAGCCGATTCACATTTCAAGTCTCACATTTCTGCAGAAGTAGGCAAATCCAAAATGTTTGAGTAAGTGCTATTTTCACTTGGGAGAAAACAAAAGGAGGGGTTTGTGATAGGGTGGAAGGTGGGAGAAATTTAAATAGCAAAACCCAAAATGAAGGGTAATAAATAGACAAAAGAAGTATCTAGTTGGGTATGAATGGCAGGAGAGCAGCCATTCGACTATAAAGTAGACAGAAGTTGTGTGTTGCTTGTGTTGCAACTGACCCAGTTCCTTTGGCAATTTGACGACATTGCTGCGGGTGCAAATTCACAACATATAATTGGCTGCTAATTGGTAACCTCACTCGCACCACAAGGCTGGCATGCATAGAAAATAAATGTCATGGTTAAAAAACCTTTGCTTGTTACTGGTAGCACGCCAACAGAAACTCAGATTAGTCATCTGAAACCAGCTTCACAGCCCAGAACACCCCTAAAATAAAATAAAGAACTGCAGGTGCTGGAAATCTGAAACAAGTATTGCTGCAGATATCTAAGGAAGGACGTGCTGGACTTTGAGACGATTCGGAGGAGGTTTACAAGGATGATCCTGCGTGGAAGGTCTTGTCATATGACGAGTGGTCAAGGACGCTGGGTGTGTACTCGGAGTTTAGAAGGGTGAGGGAGGATCTCAGTGAAACTTGTAGAATACTGGGAGGCTTGGAGTGAGTGGACGTGGGGATGTTTCCAGTAGTTGGAGAGACTAGGACCTGAAGGGACAGCTCTTTAGAATTGAGATGAGGAAGAATTTCTTTAGCCAGAGGGTTGTGCATCTGTGGAACTCATCGCCACAGAAAGCAGTGGAGGCCAAGTCATTGAATTTATTTAAGCCAGAGATAGATAGGTTCGTGATTAGTAAGGGGATCAAAGGTTATAAGGAGAAGGCAGGAGAAACTTCAGCCGTGGGAGAGGGGCTGAATGGCCTAATTCTGCTCCTATATCTCATGGAGAAATTTAGCAAGTCTGACAGAATCTGTGGAGAGAAAACAGAGTTAACGTTTTGAGTCCAGTGACCCTTCTTCTCTGAAGACCAATAATAAAAACAGAAAGTGCTAGAGAAACTCAGCAGTTTTGGCAGCATCTGTGGAGAGAAGCAGTGTGAATGTTTCAAGTCGAATATGACTCCGCTTTGGAAGTTCAAAAGAGTCACATCGGATCTGAAGCATTAACTCTGTTTCTCTCTCCACTGATGCTTCCAGACCTGTTGAGTTTCTCTAGCACTTTCTATTTTTGTCTTTGACCTCCAGCATCCACAGCACCTTGCTTTTATTCTTTGACTGGTATGCTGCTTCCAGCTTTAATGTTCTGTGGACAATGTGTCAGAATCATGTGTGGGCTACCTCTGCCCTGATCTTTCAGCCTGGGCACCTCCTGAGCTTTATTAAGTCCAGTACTACAATTCCAAAACACTTTTCAATCAATGAAGCAACTTTAGATGTGTTGTAAGGTAGTGAATGAAATAACTCCAGAGAGGCCGGTATCCCAACACCAAGTCACCCTTTATTTACATGTGGAGAGTCCTTGACACTGACTAAGTTCCCTTAAAGCAACTTTTCAGAGTGAGCAGAACCTCTGACATTCCTGTTTTTTGTTTTTTTTTTCTTTTTACAACCAGCTAGTAGTCGGTACTCCACTGAAGCGGTTCTATTTCCTGGTTATATTTCTTTTCCCCCATCCTGCACTACTGCCATACAGCAGTAGTATGTATTTTGACTCACCGCACCCATGTAGTGTGTGTGCAAGTGCAAGAGTCAGTAAAAACACCATGTGCAAAGACAATCCTGTTCTTATCTGTCAGCCAGGGTTCTGTGATTGGACCAGATTAACAGCTCCAATCAGGGAACTCATTTTCTATGAGGTCCAGCTGGCTGACCTTATTACAATCTCTACAGTAAACATGGCAGTTAATTTACACACAGCAAAATGCCACAAATAGCAATATGATCATCTATTTTTAATATATTCATGATGCTGATTCAGTGGAAAACCCCATTCCAGGAACTGGAGAGAATTTATCTGTACTTGGAAAAGTGAAGTATTTTGTACTTGACTTTCTACTATTTTACAATGAATAAATTAAACAAAAGAGCTGACAGCCCCTTGGAGCACTGTGACAAACATGAAATCACAAAGGAAACTTATATATTTAAATTATCAGTTTGGAGGGTGATAGTACGCCCCAGTCCTCACTGTGCCCACCAGTCACAGAAGATATGCAGCATCCTATTCCACTGGACTGTGATTGCTCCATCTACAAGGACACCCAAGAGAAGATGTGGCCATGGAACATAGGCAGGTGCAATGATCCCATCCATAGCTCATTGCTTGGATCTGTTAATGGCCACATTGTCCAGGCCCAGAAGTGTGTCCTTTGATTTGCCTGCCCCTGTCTGCACTGGTGCCCAAAGATCAGGAGCATGGGGCTGAAGCACAAGCAAAGGTTTGCTAGTCACCACTTCTAAAACAATAGGGGCTGAAGCCCAGAACAATCTGCATAAATGTGGCCCAAGGAATCCTCAGAGCTGCAGCCTGGGAATCTATGAATCTATTGAACCACTATTGCGAGGGATTGCTGCATGCCACATCCTCCAGCCCTGACCGCCAATGGAAAATGTGAATATTACCACGTAGAGAGCCCTCCCCTGGGATCCTCAGCCACTGCTGGGATAGCAAGATGAAACACTGGGGTGTGTCCGAACAGTGATTAAGGTAAGGAAGTGAGGAATGTGATGCAGCAACTCATCGGGAACCGCTTCACGCTGACTGGAAAAGAAACATCCTCGAGATGGCTCAAAGTATGGAGTGCAGGTCCCCAAGGGAGATTTCAGCACCTGGGCCCAGCATGAAATGCTGTCCGAACAAGGGTCAGTTCAAACAATAGCCCACCAAACGTTGAGTTGTCTGAACACCATGAGCACCCTTGGGACAAAGCACCACTATTTTAAGGCTCAGGATGGTTTTGGTTGCATGCTGGACACTAACAGATGCCTGCGTGGCAAATCCCTGAGTATGGTCACCCCAGCATCCCTGTCCTCTGCCAGCCACCTAAAATACATGTCCTTCTAACCACCTCAAATTAAGGATTTTACAGGTAATTAGACCACCTCCGGTCTGCTTTTTCCTACCCTCCTGCCTTTGTCTTATTTTTATGAATGGTGCACATCTGTGCTATGCCAGACTATTGACAAAGAGTCCACATTGAGTGCCTGCCATGACAGAAATTAGTGTTTATAACTTTTTCTGCTTTCATCACACAATCACTTAGCTTATTTTAACTGTTTTTGTCTGAGAGAGGAATATCAGTCAGGTCAGCAAGCAAACCAGTCTTTTTGACCAGCTCCATACATGTGACCTTTACTACTCTCCCCTCACCGCATCCACATCCCCAACTCAAATATCAGCACATATTAGAATGGCAACATCCATAAACCATACATTTACTAACACAAGCAAGTATATATTCTTGCAATGATAACTCAGAAAGAATTTATGTACAGCATCTCTACAGGGGCATTACAAGGAATTCAAGATAATTCCTGCAATCTACAATAAATTCCTTCTATCCTGGATGTTACTGTGAACTGTTACAGTAATGCAGGAATGAGAAGGAGTGTGAGGACAGCCCCACTTATCGCTGACCATTTACTAATTATTGACATTTTAAAAATCAGTCAGTCGAAAAAAATATTCTTGCTGCAACTCTTAACTGTTTGATAATCAGTTTGTTAAGATAATTGGTAGTTAAATGGTGCAATTATTGACATTAGTTTGTTTAACCAAAGTAAATAATCATCTAAAAGTGTGTAACAATGTTACCAAGGGAGAATTTTAGCAATGAGGAATGTTAGAACAGGCAAGAGTTGTTTGCTCAGCCTCAGGAGACTGATGGGAGATTTAATTAAGTTGCATAAAATGATGAGAGGCCGAAACAGATTGAACAGGGAGGGCCCATTCCACTTAGCAGTGAGGTCAACAACCAAGAGGCACATATTTAAAGTAATTGGCAGAGAATTAAGGGGTATTGAAGATACTTTTTTCACCTAGATGGTAGTGCAGCGCACCTGGAACTCAGAGTTTGAAAGGCAGTAGAAGCAAACATTTTCATCCTATTCTAAAAATACATGGAGCATTGTAGCCTACAGGGCTATGGATCAAGAACTGGAAAATGGGATTCGATTGTATGTTTCATTTTTTGGGCATGATTGGCCAACTACTTCCTTCTGTCCCACAAATGTCCTATATTTCTAACTTAAAAAACAAACGGAACTAATTAAAACATACACCAGCTCAGTTAGTACCTGCTAAATGAATTAAAAAACACCTTTAGTATTTTGGTGGATACTGTTCACCTGCACCCAAAACGTTAATGTTCAGACTTTATTTTACAGCGTATGTGAAAGTAAAAACATCAAACAGAAATATCAATTGGAAATTTTGGATTCTACAATGTACAACACGTTTCGTGACCTCAAGGTTTTCAAATGCATTTTACAGCCAATTAAGTGCTTTTTACAGTGTAGCCACCATTATATTGCAGGGAAATGCATCATGGAAACACAGGCTTGTTACTGTGCCATTTGACCTATTGAATCTGCGCCAGCTCCCTTAATGAGCAATTTACTTAGTGCCATTCTCCCCATAACTCTGCATATTCTACCTTTTTAGACTAGAGTTGAATCCCACTTTGAACATTTAAATTGAACCTGCCTCCACCACACAGTCAAGCAACAATAGACTGTAGATATAATTTGCATGCAGAAAACTTGTACAAACAGCCATGAAAGAAATACTAGAGATGTAGATTGAGAGATAAATATTGACCTGGACACCAGTGACCTTCTGCTCTTCTCTGAAATAGTGTGATGGGATATTTTACGGTGGGCAGAGAGTGATATTGTCACAAAACTGAGTGAATTGTACCCTAGATATATAATGCAGCTTTTCAGCAGTATATTCACTGGTCCCTCGTTTTCACTGGGAGTTTGTTGTGGAACTGAAGTTATTAATGTTCAGTCTACTAGAGAGATCATTTGGACTGAGCTCAGTGCACTCAATAATATTGGGGATGACATGCATCCTCAAGAAGGGTGTCAGCTAGAATATATCCTAATTCTAATTAACATCCCTCTGTTATTTGTAAAGCTTCTGGATTCTCAAAATGGTGAACAGTTCACGTTAAGCAGCTGAAAATCCCACAGATCTGTTGAGATTGTGTCAGCATAATGGGATGAATTTTACATTTTTTTGGCCAAGTATCAGTTTCATTCAGTTTCATTCAGTTTCATGGATAGCTTCTCACCATGAGGCCTAGCAAGATCTCTCAACCATATCTCACTAAACTCACCTCATTAACTACCTACCCTGCCCCCTATGGCACTCCTCTTTCCTGATTCAAGTCCCATTCTACAACCTGACACTACCGGAAGAACGTGTCACTCGTCTGCCAAAAAAATCAGTATCTCTGGCAACCGTGCTATTTTTAAAAGGTCTCATTGCACCTGGATAAGCGTTGGCAATATAATGCAATATAATGACACAACAACAACATACCTAAGCAGCTCACAGCACATAGTCATCGTAGCTGACACCTCCTCACATATACAACCCTATTCTCTCACCCTAGTCACTGTTTTACCAGGCCACGCATTTTATCTGTTCTGAGCCACACACTGTCTAAGTCACTGTTACTCTATCCGCAGTGCCCACTGAGGACCTGCATTTTGCCATTGTCCAGAAGGGGAACATTAGACAAAAAAAAAATCAGACCATTTCAAAGTTGACTTTTTATTTACAGGCAGCAAAAGCAAACACAAACAAAACCAGTAAATGTTGCCGTTTAGTCCCACAATGCAAACCAAATGCTGAAATAAGGACAAACAACTGTTTTACAGCTAAGATTGCATGCTACCCAGCGCTCATCGACTGGAACCAAGTATCAACCAAGGTTCTGTTTGGCTTGTAGTGCTGGAAGCAGCTGAGCTCTATTATGCACAAAAAGGACTTCCTTCTCCCCAGGGCCTCACCCTCAGGAGACTACTCCCATTCCCCAGTTCCTCAGTATCCAGCACATTGCCTCATTGCCCAGTCCAATTTTGTTGATCACAGCGCACTAGGATGATATGGCACACCGTATCTGGATCGTGATTGCTCCCCCAGATCACAGTGATCATAATATAATTTAATTTTACATTCTGTTTGAGGGGGAGGAGTGGATCATAGGCTAGTATCTTAATCTTGGAGGTAATTAACAGGACAAGAAAGCAGAGTTAGCCATGGTGATAGATTCAGAGATAAGTCAATAATAATGCGGGGGCTGACATTTAAGGGGGTATTTCAGAAAACATGGGAGAGATACATTCCAATGGGAAATAAAACTTCAATGGGAAGGATGTACCATGTGGTTAGCTAAAAAAGTTAAAGATTATATAAAACTTAAAGCAAAAGCATACAGTTATGCCAAGATGGTTGGTAGATCAGAATCTCGGACAGAATATAAAGGATTGTAAATAATGACTAAAATGTTAATAAGGAGGGAATAATTAGTATATGAGAAAAAGCTGATCAGAAATGAGAAAATTAATATAGTTTCTATGGATATTCAAAGAGGAAAACATTTAATAAAGTGAATGTTGGTTCTATAGAAAGAGTGGAAAATTAATAAGGAGATGGTAAAATAAAATAAATAATAAATAAAATAAGGAGACGATAGTTGAATTTAACAGGCATTTTGTATCAGTAATCATTATAGATGATTCAAGTAACATCCATGAAATCACTTTGAGGGGAGGCAATGGCCTAGTGGTATTACCACTCGACCTTATTAATCCAGAGATCCAGATAGTGATTTGGGAACTTGGGCTCAAGTCCTGACATGGCAGAAAGTGGATTTGAATTCAGAATTTAAAAAGGGATGGGCAATAAATGCTAGTCCATCCAGCAACACCCACATCCCCCTTTTTTTAAGAGACTGTAAATTGGCAAATAAAAGGAAGGGACAACCTAAGAAAATTTAAATTACTAGGGTAAACATATGGGCTAACAAGCCCCCACCTCCTGAAGGACATCATCTAGGATCTTAAACTGGTGAGACAGTTGATGCATTCATTCTAACTTCCCTAGATTTGGGAAGGATCCATTTGAGTTGAAAATACCAAGTGTAACTCACACAGAGAATGCTGGAGAAATGCTACAGAAGTGGCAGCATCTGGGGAGAGTTAATGTGTCGAGTCTGGTGTGACTCTTCTTCAGAACTCAGTTCTGTAACGATGCAGTGAGGGAGTGTGAAAAAGATTGTTCCTGCCTGAGAGTATTGTCCTATGAGAAAGGCAAAAGAGGGTAAGAAGTGGAATTTGTGAAGAGGATAAAATGAAAACTTGTGCAGTGTTTTGGTGAAGGTTGTTTTTAGATGGCAATGAGATTGGGATAAGTTTGTGTTTTGCCTGTTCTGATGGGGATGTGAGGTGGCTATTGGAGGTAGAGAAATGAGTGGAGCAGTGTGTTGGTCTGAGGAGTGCTGTGCAGGAAGGTGTTGGAGGAGGTCAGAGTCTGGGGCTTGGCAGCTGACGGAAACTTTCCCTTCCTTATGCATTAATTGAACTTCTCTGCCACTGAATCCAGTTGTGAGGGGCCACATTCCTGCTGCTGACTGCACCTGCTACTTCCAGCCAGGCATGTTTGGGCTGAGAGTCTGGCTTCTTGCTCTTTTCACCAGGAAACAATACTTGTTTGGAGCCTCACATAACCCAAAGCATGGGAGGTGTCAAAGTGACAGGTGGGATGGATATCCCGCATCATGCTTTAGTTTTGGTGCTTTCTGAAGCCTCCGGTGTAGTATAATTGGATAATACAGACCATGGTAATCAGTTTATTTGATTTGTTTGATTTATTGTTGTTACATATACTGAGATACACTAAAAAGTATTGTTTCACATGCTGTATGAGCAGATCATACCATACTGAAATAACTGTGCAGAGGCTGGTACCCATCATCAAGTCACCCTTTATTTACATCTGCACAGTACACTAGGGGTGTACACAGAGAGTCGTGAACACAGTCCAATCCATCACACAACCAAGTCTTCCATCCATTGGCTCCATCTATACTTCCTGCTGCCTTGGGAAAGCAACCAATATAATCAAAGACCCCTCCCACCCCAGTTTACACTTTTCTACTCCTCTTCCATCGTGCAGAAGATATAAAAATTTGAATACACGTACAAACAGATTCAAGAACAGCTTCTTTCCTGCTGCTATCAAACTTTTGAATGGACCTCTCAGATGTTAATTCTGATCTCTCTCTCTGCACCTTCTCTGTTGACCAGCCAGCTCAAAGTCAGCCCCTAATGATTGAAAAAGCTGCGGGCCCTCAAGCAGTCAAAGGATTACTTGTTGTTTTTCATCTGCCGCAATGTCATTTGCCTGGAAAAAAATATTATATTCTTTCCACATACCAGGCCCAGTCTTCAAAGGCAGGATTGAACGAGTCAAGCTTCCCAAATAAAGGCATGATGCCAAGAATGCTTACCCTAACTCAAAGACAACTGTTGCGAACTAATGTTCTTCACATACAAAATGCATCAGGGTAGCAGAACAGAGTGCAGAATGCAGTGTTACAGCAACAGAGAAGGTGCAGAGAGAGAGATCAGAATTAACATCTGAGAGGTTCATTCAAAAGTTTGATAGCAGCAGGAAAGAAGCTGTTCTTGAATCTGTTTGTACGTGTATTCAAATTTTTATATCTTCTGCATGATGGAAGAGGAGTAGAAAAGTGTAAACTGGGGTGGGAGGGGTCTTTGATTATGTTGGTTTCTTTTCCAAGGCAGCGGGAAGTATAGATGGAGTCAATGGATGGAAGACTCGGTTGTGTGATGGATTGGACTGTGTTCACGACTCTCTGTAATTTCTTGCGGTCTTGGGAAGAGCATGTGCCATAACGCACTGTGATCTATAAAAATAGTGGACTGCCACTAAGCATGATGATGTGAGACCAGATGGAAACAGAAATAAACTAATGGGGTCTCAGGTATGTCCTTTCCTATCTTCTGTTGTGTCTTGTGTTATATTCAATAAACATTGTCGATGGACACTTACCTGACCGTGGATTATCATCTTGTCAATAACCCTGACCCAATCTTACCTCATCAGGATCCAATCCAGAATGTGTTTATTCTGACTTCAGCCGGGATTCCTCGAGATAGGAATCCTTCTATCTTCAGGTTTGGGCCTTTAAGACACCACACACCATTACTGTCAGGCAAAACACACAATTCTGCCCCTTGTTTTCTTGCCTCCCCCTTTGGCACTGACACTTACTAGGGGTGCGCGTTGATGGGCTCTGTCCAATCCTTCATTTCAGTGGCCGCTCTTGATGATCAAGGCAGTGCCAACAAGCTATTTGACCAAGCAAGGCGTCACAGTCAAAGTATTCTCACTGGCATCCTGTTTCCAGGCATCTCTCAGCTAGAGCAATGCCACATTGCTGTGGAGAGGGAAATATCAGATGAATTTTCTCTGTCCTCACGCACAGTTTCTGAGGCCAGTTACAAGTCAACCTCACATTACAATACTCCTTGTGATTGGTGCATTCAGTGACATCCCAAGGCGGGATTGACGTTATGAAGAGAGAGAGAGGGGCCTTTCCTGGAGAGATCTGCATCAGGAAATTCATTTGCTCACTGAAACTGAGTAATTCTAGACAGGTCATACAATATGACTGGTACTGCCTCAGAAAATAACCCTAGTATATAAATACTGGGAAAGAACTTGCAAAACACATTACCATGGCAATACCAATGCTTTGGCAAAAATAAAAGAAACAACCATTTTTTCAAAGTAAATACAATAGATATTGTAACAAAAAGTACAATTTTATTTGTACACATTTTTATTTTGTGTCATTGGTATCGGATATTTTATGACATGAACTAAAATAACAAATAGTTTGTATTTATGTCACATATTTAGCAGAACAAAACATCCCAAACAACTTCACAGAACCATTATCAAAAAAAAAATTGGCAGCAACATTAGGACAGACAACCAAAAGCTTGATCAGTTTTCAAAAGGTCTGAGAGAGAGGAGAGGAGAGAGTGGTGAGAGAAATTTAAGAAGGGAATTGTAGCACTTGGCACTCAGGCAGCTGAAATCACAGCTGCTGGATCAGAATAATTAAAATGAAGAGAAAAGAGAGTCAACATTTCAAGTCCAGTGACCCTTCTTCAGAACAGATTGTAGCTAAGAAATATTGATATTTATGCTGATGAAAGAGGGTTTGGGTGGGGGGGTTGGCGGTGGCAGGGATAAGGAGTGAGTGGATATGTGGAGACAGAGGCTCAGAGAATGAAAGAAAAAAAAAGGCTGGACAGACAAAGAGATTATTGATAGTAAACCAGGGAAAAAGAGAAACTAGATAGATATTAATGGGGGCTATGAGTAGTTGAAAATGGGTTGGCTGTACTGAAAGTGACGCATTTCATGACCGGTCCTGGGATTGTAGAGGTAGACACTAGACAAAGAAGAGATGTTCCTGCTCTAAAATTTTTAAACTTGATGTTGAGTCCTGAAGGTTTTAAGGTCCCCAAGCAGAAGATGTGTTGTTCTTCCAGCTTGTGTTGAGTCTCACTGGAGCACTGCAGCAGACCTGAGACTGAAATGTTGGCATGGAACATAGTGGTGTGTTGAAGTGGCATGTAACTGGAAGCGGAGAACCTGGGAGAATGATCTGGAATTCTTACATGAAGCAGGATATGAGGATGTATAGTCAAGGGGATGCAGAGGCATTCTTTCAGTTTCTCTGTCTCCGTCGCATATGTTCTGATGATGTCACCTACTGTGGGGGAGTGGGGAGGGGCCTCAGAAACCTCTTTCCTCAACCAAGGATTCCTCACTACCGTGGTTGACAAGGCCCTAAGCCATGTCTGACCCAACTCCCACACTTCTGCCCTCACCCCTTCTCTTCCCTCTGCTAGCAACGATAGGGACTCCTGCTCCTCACCTTCCACTCGATGATAAGCTGCCATTTCTGCCACCAGACACATATTCCCTCCCCTCCCTTGTCAGCATTCCACAGGGACATTTCTCTCTGTGACACCCTGGTCCACTCCTCCCAGAATCCAAAACTTCCCAATTTGCCGTGCCACCTTCCCAATCACAGAAGGTGCATCACGTACCCATTTACCTCCTCCCTGCTCACTATCCAAGGTACCAGACACTCCTTCTAGTTGAAGTACCAATTTACCTGTACTTCACTCAATACAGTTGACTACATTCGCTGCTCACAATGTGGTCTCCTTTACACTGGGGAGACGAAACACAGACTGGATGACTGCTTTGCAGAACACCTATGTTCTGACTGTAAAAATGACCCCAAGTTTCCAGTTGCCTGCCACTGAGGTAGTGCTAAGTGTCATCAGCATGCATGTGGGACCTAATATTGTATTTTTGGATTATGTTGCTGGGGGCAACATATCTGAAAAGGAGGATAGATCCTTCAGGGATACCAAAGGTATTGCCGCTGTTGTAGTAGAGTATTTTAAGAAATAATCTCAGGTGCCTCAAGATCAATGATCATTTCTTGAGTCAACATTGGGAGAGTTCAGCAACTTTGTTTTTGTTCCTGATTCACAGCATTGGCAGTTCTTTCAGTTTTTATTGGGAGAGTCTAGCCCAGAAAAGATCAACCAGGGTTCATCAGATATTTGTGCATTGAGTCACATAGACAATACATCACTCGAATTTCAAAATGGTGTGTTTTAGACAAACACCTTGTTTTTCACACATTCCAAAAATTGCCAGGCTCCTGTTACCCCTGGTCTCACCACATCCTATCTTCCCAGGTGCCATCCTATCTTCTTTTCTGAAGGCTGTGCTTTGTTCCTTGACTAAACTCAATTCCTTCGTCTCTCTTGATGTGGTACGGTCTCATCCTCACATTCCATTCCCAAATAAGGCGCTGGTTCAGCCACATTGCATGTTCAAAGAAACTTTGTCTGCTGTTATGTAATTTAACTGATTTTCATTTATTTGAGTCAATAAAATTAATCTTAAATGATTTGTATTATTATTGCTTATGAAGTTAACTAAAACTCTATCCCATTCTAATCCTAGCTGCGACTTCATGTCGATTTACAGATTAATTCAAGTCACACCCAAATTTCCCCTTAACATTGCTGTAGCAGGAAGAGATTGCAACTGCTTAGATAGGAATGGGGCCAAGTGAGTGCAGTCCCATTCACTTGAGATGTTATAGCAGGATGACATGGTCAACTACATCAAGACCTGCAGAAGGATAAGGAGTGAAAAGTTATCTTTGTTGCAATCACATAGGAACGTTGTGATGTTGATAAGAGCTGTTTACGTGCTACAGCGTAAGGGAACTCCAACTGGAAAAATTCAGACTTGTAGTTCCAGAAAGTGATATTTGGGGAACAACAGCATAGTCAAAACCTATGCTGCACATTTCTATAAAATTGCATTCAAACCACATATGTTGGAATTTCAATTAAGTAGACATTGGCAATATTGAATTTCGGAGGGGCTCCACTAGCATCATTCGTTGGTCCGTATTTTCCTCCACATTGGATAGTCAGCAACAGCTGTGATCTTTAGTGTCTCAATAAAATCTCAAAGTCTGGTTTCAGAAAGGCTGAATTATTTACGCAGTGGTCCCCTAAATCAAAAACAGAGATAATGTTACTTATTTTTCTTCCTTTTTTTTCAACCTTCCTGCCCAGAGGTTGTAACTCTTTTTCATTTAACGGATATCAGTACCCGTCCCAGGTATAGCACTTAACAAGAAGCATATTCAAATCACTTCATGGCATGAGTAAAGTGATTATAAAGCTGTATCAGATTGCGTGAAAACACATTCCATTGGTACATCTAGGGGTGGAGAGTGAAGAGATCAATTCTAACGGCCAGCTGCTGGACCAACTGGAACCTGATTCCAGCTAAGAGAAAGAACTATCGGGAGTCTGCAAGCTAAGGTGAAACTGAGAGAATGCCACCCAATAGTGAACTCCTGAGAGCTTTGTCTCTTTCTCTTCCTTCAGAAGCAAACAGAAGTAGGCAGAGGATCTAGTTAACCCAACCAACCTCCTATCTCCTGCCCCTTCCACCCTGACTCACCCTAAAAGGGTTAAACCGGATTTAAACTGATCAAAAATAGGGACTGAGCATAATCTTAAAATTAGAACTAGATCATCAGGAGTGAAATCAGATACAATCCTTCACAAAAATTGGGGTAGAAATCTGGGAACAGGGCGGGAATGGTCTTTTTTTATTCATTCACAGGATGAGGACATCACTGGCTAGGCCAGCATTTATTGCCTATCCCTAATTACCCAGAGGGCAGTCAAGAGTCAACTATATTGCTGTATGTCTGGAGTCACATGTAGGCCAAACGAGGTAAGGATGGCAGATTTCCTTCCCTAAAGGACATTAGTGAACCAGATGGGTTTTTCTGATATTTGGCAATGGATTCATGGTCATCATTAGACTCTTAATTCCAGAGTTTTATTCAAATTCCACCATCTGCCCTGGTGGGATTTAGCCCCGTATCCCCGGAACATAACCTGGGTCTTTGGATTAACGATCCAGTGATAATACCACTAGGCCATTACCTCCCCCTGCTCTTAGAGTTTTGAAGACTAAGATTAATTGATAAAAACCAAAAGAACTGCAGATGCTGTAAATCAGGAACAAAAACAAAGTTGCTGGAAAAGCTCAGCAGGTCCGGCAGCATCTGTGAAGGAGACGCTCCACAGATGCTGCCAGACCTGCTATGATTAATTGATGTTCTTTTGGGGATAAGGTATCAGTGGGGCATGGAGCAAACCTGAGCAAATAGAATTCAATCAACCAGTTGAATGACAGAACAGGACCAAAAGGGCTAGATAACCTTATCCATTCCTCTGTTCTGTCAAATTTTAGCCCCACCAGGTACAATAAAGTTGATAATGCTCTAGAATGTTCAAGGGCAGTCAGAGCCTAGTATTCAATCAATGATCTGTTCTACTTACATTTCCATGTGACAGTCACCATTCCTGAAAGAACAGGAAAAAAAATGAGTGAGTATGGTACATGACACACAGAACAATCAGATTCAATTCCCAGCCTGCCCGAGGTAGACATGGGCCCTGCCTCCTCACTTGGGGTTCTTTGATCTGACAGTACTGAGGGAATGCTGCCCTGTCAGCGGTGTCACCTGATAGCCACCCATACGACCACCGAAAGGCTACCTCCTAGGACCCATTGGGCTGTCTGATGTCAGGTATATCCTGGTGGAGTTGTACATGTTCCTCACAACTAATCAATATTGTGTTATGGGATCTCCACCAGTAGATGATGAGATGGTGAGATAGTGAGGGAGAGCAACTGGAACAGTTGAATACACATTACCCAGGGGGAAAAATAAGGTGTCTTTGTTGGATGGAGGACTTATGGGAAAGGGGAGCAAACTAACCAAGCAATTCTTAGCCCATTGTAATCCAGTGGCATGGTTCCATGTGCATACTGTAAATAGTTTCTTGTTCAACCTTAACTTCTCTTCCTGTTTGTAATGACCTAATATCAGAATAAAGACACCCTGCTTCATGATCTTTGGACCTTCCATGTGTTCAAATCACATTTGCATTTCTGGCATAGTCAGCAGAAGTAAACAGCACAGGCATCAAGTCAGAGTGAATGAAGTTGAGAAGCATCTGGCTGAAATGAAGCAGATGGTGGAAGAGTTCAAACTGAGTGGGTGACCATCTCCATTATTTAACCTCATCTGGCCAGACATGCTGATATGGACCCACATTGACCTACCAACCTAAAACCCAAAGTTTGCTACTAGTCTTGCTTTCACACCCAGGTCTTCAGAATTGAGAACTGCCACCTGTGACTGCAATAAAAAGAAACTTTTTCACTCAGAGGTTGGAATTCTCCCAGAGAGCTGTGAATGATCAGGTAGTAAATATATTCAAGACATGCTCAATAGATCGCTCTAACAAAATGAAGGAGTTTGAGAACAGAGAGGGGAGGTAGAGTTGAGGTAGAAGATCAACCATGTGCTTTCTGAATTGTGATGTAGGCTTGAGATGGTGAATGGCCTACTCCTGCTCTTACCTCTTACGTTCTTATTATATCAGTGAGCATACCATGGAGAATCTTACTAAAACACCACCTGCAAGAATACGTAATGGGCTATAAAGAGATTTAGGACACAGAGAAAGGTTTTGTATTAATGCAAGTTCTTTCTTTCTTTCTACCTACTGGTACATCTTTACTTACTCAAACACATCTGAAGTTGTCATGCGACGATAGAATTTGGCCAGCTTGACTGCAAAAATGATGCTTGGAACCAGGAATATAGTGCTCCAGCCCATACAAAACCAGAAAGCGTTCTATGAAAGACAATTAGATATCGTTAGTCCTCAATTCCATATCAATTCTACTATTGACAGAAAATCTGTGAATTTTCTTTTGTTCCTCTTGAACTCAGCTGCAGAGCCCCTACTCTCATGTCAAATTCTCAACTGAGCTCCCCGGCTTCAAAATCTGCATCACCATTTTCCACACCCTCTACACTGTCCTCATCAAACACTCCCAGGATGAGTATAGTACAAGATTACATACAGAGTAAAGCTCCCTATACACTCCCCGTCAAACACTCCCAAGATGGGTACAGCATGGGTTAGGTCTGGAGTAAAGCTCCCTATACATTGTCCCCATCAAACACTCCCAGAGCAAGGTCAGCATGGGGCTACATATAGAGTAAAGCTCCATATACACTGTCCCCATCAACAATTCCAAGATGTGTACAGCCTGGAGTTAGATAGAGCAAAGCTCCATCTACACTCTCCCCATCAATCACTCCCAGGATAGGTGCAGCACAGGGTTAGATACAAGGTAAAATTCACTACACACTGTCCCCATCAAACATTCCCAGCACAAGTGGAGCACAATGATAGATACAGGGAAAGTAAGCATGGTATAAAGTGTCAAGACTTGTTCCAAATAAAGGGGTTTTTAATCTGTAACAAAAATAGAAATTGCTGGTCTGTACAGCATCTGTGGAGAGAAAGCAGAGTTAACATTTTGGGTGGAGTGACACTCACGGAGCCAGAAATTGTTGATTCTGCTTTCTCTCCTCAGATGCTGCCAGACCTGTTGTTTCTACAGCAATTTTTGTTTTTCTTTTAGATTGCCAACATCCACAGTTGTTTGTTATATTTTAGGTTTTCTGTCTCTGTGCCTGAGATTTAATCTCATGTTGCTTCCAGGGAAACTGAGATCAATTCAGGCCTCAACTTTATCTTGCCCAATCCCCTTATCATGCCCCTTCCTCTTTTTTCACTACTATTATATTACCAATGAATCCAAAAGGTATGAACAAGCAATTATTGCTGCAGAATCCAGGACATCTGCTAGAGGTCTGCACCGAGCCATATTCTGTGTAATCTGTCAAAAAAAAATCATCTGTGAAAGCAAGCATTTTTCAGAGTCTGTATCATTCTCAGTAACCAATCCTCTACAAGTAAAATCAACAGTGTAACGAATTTCACATAATTTCTAGGTAATTCTCTCCCAAACACACATCACTCTGTGCAACGTACTTCCAGACATTTATCACACTGTGTACCCACTCCCAGACACACATCATTTGGTATAGTTCACTCCCACACACCCATCACACTGTGTAACCCACCCTCAGGCACACATCACTAGGTGTAACTTACTCCCAGACACGCATTACTTGGTGTAGGTTAGTCCCTGACACACATCACTTGTGTAATTCACTCCCAGACACCAGCATTTAACATAACTCACACCCAAACACCCATCAAAACTGAAACAACTATGGATGCTGTAAATCAGAAACAAAAACAGAAGTTGCTGGAAAAGCTCAGCGGATCTTCCAGCATCTGTGAAGAGAAATCAGAGTTAACATTTCGGGTCTGAGGAAGAGTCACTGGAGCCGAAATGTTAACTGTTTTCTCTTCACAGATGCTGCCAGACCTGCTGAGCTTTTCCAGCAACTTCTGTTTTTGTTCCAAACACCCAACACTAGGTGAAATTCATCTCTCAGTTTAATTCACAAGCATCCATATTCTTTCTTTCTCCCAGGTTTCTACTGCCTCTTATCAGAGTACAGTTAGCCACACAGTGCCGGTGTGGTTTGTATTTCTGACCTCAAAGATTTGTTTGCTGATGGCATGGGCCTTACCATTGTCTTGGTCCAATTCACATAGTAGCTGAAATATTCAAGCTGACAATCCAGAAAAATCTTGGATTCCTGTCATGATGAAAAATATGGTAGTTGCGTATTGATTTTTGTTGAAAAAAAGAATATTTTAGCTTCAACTTGAAAAGAGATTAATTCATCAACCTCTTCAGCCCAGGAGATGGTTAGTTGGAGACAGGAACTTGATTTGTCTCAAAACGTCTTGTCGTACTAAGGAAGTCACAATCTCAAGGTCATAGGATTAATAACTGCAGTGGTGCAGGTTTTATAAGTCAGTGTATACCTTAGAGGGTCAATCCATTGCATTGTGTGACCATAAGATATGGGAGCAGAAGTAGACTATTTGGCCCATCAAGTCTGCTCTGCCATTCAGTGAAATCATAACTGATATGATAATCTCAACTCTGCTTTCTTGCCTTTACCTCATAATACTTGATTATTTTATTTATCTATCTCAGCCTTAAACATACTTAACAATTCAACTTCAACAACCATCTACGGCACAAAAAAAATCCATTGATCCACATTGCAGTTTTTCTCTATCTAAATAATATTCAGCTCCTCTAAGCTTCCTGCCAAAGTGCATAATCTCACATTTTCCTACATCATATTCTATCCGACAGGTTTTGCTCAAATGTTTAACCTGTCTATATCCCTCTGCTGATAACTGTGTCTTCCTTACCACTTAGCTTCCCATTTATTTAAGGTCATGCACAAACTTGGACTGTAGTATATTCGCTTTTCTCGTAAAAAGTTAATAAAATACATTTGTAAATAATTGTGGCCCCAGCACTGCTCCTTGTGGCACTTGGCTAGTTATAATTTGCTATCCTGAAAATGCCCTCTTATCTGAATTCTGTCTTCTATTAGTTAGCCAATCCTTTATCTATCTATGCTAATACTACATCTGACACTATGGATCCTTGTCTTATTACACAGTTAAATGTATGCTACCTTTCCAAATATGTTCTAGAATTCCAAATATATTACATTTTTTGGTCATTTGTTGTTGATTTTTACAACTTTCCCAATTCCCCGGCTTACCACTAATCTTTGCCACATTGTATGTTTTAATTTCAATTTGGTGCTATCATTAACATCCCTGGTTAATGATGGTCAGTTTATCCCCTTATAGAATCCTTCTTTCTCATTAGGATAGATCTTTGTTGTGCTGAGCATGTCAGGTAGAGCTGCAAATTCTCTACTTCAATGATTAAACATCTTTGAACCAGGCTGACCAGAAATCCTCCTGCTTTCCATGCTGAGTTAACTCTTCCAAGGCAGAACCCTAGTTTGCCTCACAATCTCCTGCCCAGGGAAGGGCAAAGTGGCCAAATCAGGATCTCAGGCTTGTATTAAAAGGTAGATTTTGGCCTTTATCACTCTAGTTTCCGATGCCAGAGCTACATTTCAGGATGTGTGTGTGTAGGTGTTCAGTGGGTGTGATGCTCTTCATTGAGACAATGACTTTAATGGGCTCACCTCCTGACTATCCAAAGCCATTCCACCAGCTACAAGTTGTGATAAATATCAATGAGTCTAACCATGTCCCCCTTGACATTTAACGACATTACCATCCCTAAATCTCCTATTATCAACATCCTGGGGGGTCACCATTGACCAACTCCCCAATAATATAATTAAACAGCAGGTCTGAAACTGGGAATTCTACACCGAGTAACTCATCTCCTGACTCCCCAAAGCCTGTCCATCATCTTCAAGGCATTTGGAAATATGTAGTAGTAAAGAAACGAGTCTTAATTAACATAGGGATGAAAATGTGCAGCCGGACGTCCCTCTGCTCTGAGGCCAAAAGCTTCTATTTTGCTGCGCACGTATAATGCATTAGAATCAATCTGAATATCCCTTAAACAACAGGTCAGATTATCATTCCTGTGATCTGTCATTCATTTACTGCCTTGTGCAGATGCACTGTTGTGAAATCTGGACTCTGGAAACTTAAGTATCTAGCATGTTTTAAAGATCCAGACAATTTCAAAAAAATGACTCCCCGATGTAAGGGTTTCTTCCCATTATTCAGACTCTTCTCTATGGAGCAGCAGGTTTGACAATTGTTCAGTGTCCTCTGATAAAGAACCAAGCTCAAATATTGAGATTAACGGTGCTTCTTCACCTCTTGGCTCGATGTGCAAACCAAAGAAACAAAGAACCTTCTCTCTGTAATGGAGGGATGCTGGATGGTGCAGTGAGTCAGAGTATTTTCACCTGTAGGTATCAATCCAGCCACAAAGACAAACTCAAGAATTCCTGTTTACTTAAGAGCTTGTGTGGGAAGATCTTGTGTGAGGCCACTCTGTTTGACTATGCAATGGCCATATCATCCATTCACAAATATTTCAAATTAATTCAAACCTAATTTGCAGCATTCCATAGACACATATAATTGAACTTTTGTTCTGGAATCCTATACAAATCATTTTGTGATACTCACATTTTTAACAATGTCTGAGGCTTTTGTGTGGATCATAGTCTGTGCAGAATCTATCGTCAATAAGGTGATATTTACAATTACCTGAAGTAACATGTCAAATTATGGTCAGTATATGGAAGATAGTCACAGCATATAACACAATCAGTGCACAGGTATGTAACAAGAAATGCACACAAATCAATGCAGTTACATATAATAATCACTGTATAGAATAGTCATAATGCAGTCTACAAACAATACAGTAGATGTTGTAGACCTTAAGTATGAATAAATAATGAAATCTGTATACAAAACATTATGTACTTCCACACACATGGACAATATATTATCAGAAAGTCAATGTATACACAATAACTTGCATTTGTCACATGTTTCAATTTGATAAAAATTCCAAGACACTTCACAGAGCATAATCAGATAATAATGGGCATAGGAACAATTAAGAGTTAAGTCCTGATCGCCTTCAGTTCAAAACGCACAGTCCCAGTGTCCCTCTAAGTCTCTGTGTTCTGTCCAGAGAGATTCATAATGGAAAATCAAAGTGATGTGAAGGAAGGACTATCCTAGCGCTAGTGAAAGTGTACTAGTGAAAGCCTGCTGTTGAAGCTTCAAGACCCTGCACTATTTGTTGTAATTATCTGAAAATAGGGACTTGATTGTTAAAAAGGAATGGAAAATTTACATTTATATATAACATTTCATGACCAGTGGCCAACTCAAAGAGTTTTAAAGCCAATGAAGTAATTGTGAAATATAGTCACTACTGTAATATCCCAACAGTAATCGAGTAATCTCAAATGACTCAGAATTCTGTCATTTCTGACAATAAGGAAATGAATTCCAATTATTCAATGCTCTGGTCAGACGATTACTTGCACGCTCTGTCCGGTTCAGATGATTTGCCAGAGATTCCAACATTGCAGGCAGTGCAGAGAAGTGCTACAAGAAGTGATCCCCTGTCAAGCTGAATGTTATGAGGACATACTGCAGAAAATTGAATTTTTCAGTCTTGAAAAGTTTTGAGTAAGGTAGCCTGTCAGAGTATACATATATATCATGTAAAAGATAAATTTGGGAAATTACTGCACGCTGCCATATGGGAATGAGGAAAAAGAGGAAAAATTAGAAATTTTAATGAGGACATTTCTTGTGATGTAAATATTGATCAATGCATAGAAGGATTTAGGATGCAAAAACCCTGGAGTCATTTAACAAGCCTATTAAAATGCCAGGAAATGTGGACTGTCTGGATTGGTGAATTAAGATGGGCTAAGACTTCTTTAAACATTTTGTGATCAATGAACTTAACAATTTCATCATATTTAAGGTATTCAGGAATGAAGCCTTGATTACCCATCTGATGATGCAGCTTCATGACTCAGCTAGACATTTCTCTTTAATAGTTCAGGGAATGTAGATGTTGCTTGCCAAGTGAGCATGTATTGCCCATCCCTAATTACCTTTGCAAAGGTCTTCAGCTAATAGCTGAGCATCACAAACAAATCTCAAGCAATACATTAACCCAACTTGGACAATTCTGGGCTAGTGGAGGGTGGGAATGGCAGCAGCACTAAAGATAAGGAGTAAGGGAGAGTAGGAACTAGATCAAAAAAACAACACCTGGAAACTGCAACAAAATAGCTTCAAAATATGGTTTACCTCAATGTGTGAAGTGTTTCTCTGAAGATGTTCAATGTTTTCTTTCAATGTTTCCTATTAAAGCAGACACCAAACACAGTCAACAAAACCCATCGCATCATCATTCATTTTCTAACATACGAGACCAAATTTCTACCCTTTTTTTAACTGAGTTTTCCATCATTCAAGGCACTGACTCAATATTGGAGTTGTTTCAGAATCTCTTCAATAGCTCCTCCTTATGTCTGCTCTTCAGGTGTGAATCTAGACAGTGAAAGGGTAGGAGGTTGCGGAAAGTCCAATCCTCTCCTAATCCAATATCCATAAACATGTTCAATTTATCAGGGGTTACTGGATAATGATCCACAGGAATTTGATCTTTGGCTGACCTCCCACTCCTAAACCATAGGAACACAGGAATTACTGCATGAAAGAAAGTCTAAGACTTATCTGGTTCACAGTCAATCATTCCAACAGATAATAATGGAATTATTCAAAACAAACGAGCAACCTATAACAAACCTAGACGTGAGGTGAGGAAAACCCCCAAGTCGCTAAGAGATTTGGGAGCTATCGATCCAAAATCAACTATTCCTCCAAATTTTGTTACACCCACCACACATCATATCTCAAAGTCTTTGGATTCTGAAAATCCAACATGCTATTTTATGAAAGCAATCTAATTTACATCTGAATCAATCAATTTTATCTGCTTACATTGCCTCGGTCAAGAGCCAGATCTGTAGACTTTTTAAAATTCATTCATGGAAGGTGGGCATTGTTGGCACAGGAACATAAGAAGATAGGAACAGGATTAGGCCATTCAGTCCATCAATCCTGCCATGCCATTGAATACGATCAGGGTTGATGGAATACTTCAATACCTTTAGTAATCAAAAATCTATCAATTTCTACCTTAAAACATATTCAGAGATTGAGCTTCCAAAGTCCTCTGTGCAGAGAATTCCAATGGCTCACAACCCTCTGAGTAAAAGTATTTCTCATCATTTCAAACCTAAGTGCCATCCCCCTTATCTTTAAATTGTGCCACCCGGTTCTAGACTCCGCAACCAGGAAAGCGTCTTACCCCTGTCTATCCCTATAAGTACTTTCTAAGTTTCAATGAGATCAGCTCTCATTCTTAAAAATTCTGGAGAATACAAGGACCAGTTTGCCCAATCTCTCCTCATAAGACAGTCCTGCCATACCAGGAACAAGTCTGCTAAACCTTTGTTACACCCCCGATTTGGCAATAATATTTTTCCCGAGATGAGTAGCCCAAAGTTCTACACAGTAGTCCGGGTGCAATCTAACCAAGCTTCTAAACAATTGAAGCAAGACTTCACCATTCCTGTTCTCAAACCCTCTTGCAATAAAGTATCACATTCAATTAGCCTTCCTAATAGCTGGCTGCACATACATGCTAGCTTTCAGTGAAGGGCCGGTAAGTTTCCACCCAATCTTTAGATTAGTTCTGAGTTCACCCCTGTTTGACATGCAGACTGTTCCTCTGGATCTAATGTTCTGGACAAGCCAAAACAATTGTTTGTGCTTTACATAATCCTGTCCGTTTGGAATTTGACAAAAGGTAAGTACACTTTCACTCAACCTTCAATTTGATGCCGAGAACATGCTCCAGAGACTCTGCAATTTCCATCTAATTTGAGGTAAATAGGTTCAAATGGCAAATGTAGCCCTTTTATAAATAGAATCTGGCATAATGCAAGCGTTAAAAATCAGAAACAAAAACAGAATGTGCTAGAAATACTTAGCAGGGAATTAACCACCTGTAAGGAGACTAGAGGAGTTAATGGTTTGGGTGTACTGAAAGATTGATGGTGATGTGTTATAGTTCACTCAGGGAGCCTGAGTTACTTTGGTAATATACATCTTTATCAGTATGCTGTAGTCTGGTGCTTTGGATAGTGATGGCAGAGGTTCCAACATCTTTTCTCTCACATGACTGATCAGGAATCTCTCCCACTATTACCATTTGCAATTAATGTGAGTTGGATGGATTGTCTCCTCGGTTTTCCACAACTCCTAACTGACTTGCTGAACATTTCTAGTACTCTCTGTTTCTGTTTAAAGTGCAACGACTTGCTCACATGAGAGGCTTTCCTCTCTTCACTTTGGCTACTGTTGTTCAAGGCTCAGTGGAGATGAGATATAGGAAGCTATCTTCTTGCAATCCCTGGTGACCCAATAGCACTTCACAGTGTCAAAGGAGTACCTAACTGGGTCTTTTACAATACAGTGGAATAAAGTGAAAACAGTGACTTTAACTCTTTTATGACAGCAATCTGCTTTTACATAGCACCTTTAGCAAAGAAAATTACCCCAAGGTGCTTTACAGGAATAATACCAGTTAAAAACTGACACTGAATCAAACAAGGAGACATAAGTCAAATGACCAAAATCTCAGTCCAAGTGGTAGATTTTAGGAAATGACTTAAAAGAAAAGAGAGAAGTAAACAAACTGTGAGGTTTATGGATTTACAGAACTTAGGTCCTCAACAATTGAAGACATGGCTTCCTGTAGTGGAGACATTAAAATAAGAGGCCAGAATTGGCATTTTGTGGAGCAGGAGTAGATGACAGAGATAGAGAGTAGTGAGGTTATGGAAGATTTGTAGGTAAGGATGAGAATTTTAAATGCTAGACATTGTATGCTGGAAGCCAACATTAAGTCAATGAGCATGAGGATAAGGGGTAAACATAGCCAGCAGAGTTTTGGATGAACTCAAGTTCAGATAGCACAGAAAATGGGAGACTGGCCAGGAGAGCATCGGAATAGTCAGGCCTACACTGTGAAATGGCTTCACAGTTTCCAGAAAGAGAGACTGAGAATACGGTGAGGAAGTCAGTATGATGGGTACAGCATCAATGGATTAGTTTCTTGAGCTTAATTGGGTTTGTTTCCTTCTCCTTGACATTTCAGACCTTTACAAGTTTCCCATCTTTATTGCTCAAGTGTTGAACTATCATTATGATGCTGTGATTATAATGAAATATGTGAACACATCCAAGTTAAAACTTACAATGTTTGGCACCATGTTGGTCTGGATCCAGCTGTTCAAGTCATTCAGGCTTGCTGCCTCTTTGTTCAGTTCAGTTTTGACTGGGTCCATCTATAAGATAATAAATTACTATGTGTTAATATGCATATCTTTGGGATGGCAGCAGTCTCCCAGTCAGAGGTAGATGTCCACTCAGGTTGGTGTGTTTCTGCCCATGTGTCTTCATGTCATATACACTAGGTAGCTGTTGACAGTTGTATCATTAAGTGATGATGTTTGAGCTCGTTAAGGTGTGCACTCATTAGCATTGAGCAATGATGAGTTTTCCTATTTCAGAGACCCAGGTTTGATTGGATAAAGCATACCTTCTTTGTCAAACACTGCAAGGTCTGGTAGATTGTGGGCCTGATACCAAGTAAATGTCCCTTATGCTGTCCAGTCTAAGGTTGCTGATTTTTGGTGACACATTCTCAGGTGTGGACTTTGCTGACTAACCCTGTGAAGGTGGTGATGGCCCTTCTTCTGAAAGCATTGGTAATGATTTGGTACAATTGAGTGTCTCTCTAGGTCATTTGACAGGGCAATTAAGAGGCACAATATATAAGCCTAGAATGATAAGATAACAACATTTTCTTCCAGCAAGGACAGTAATGTATATTTGAGCTATTAGAACAGTATGACTTCACTTTTACTAATACCAGTTTCTTTATTTAAATATAATTCAATTCTCAAAATACAATGATCAAATTTGAACTCGTGTTCTCTAGAGTCCAAGATTTTGAATTCCTAGCCCACTAACACAATCACTACACTACTGTACTCAAGCATTTTCTGCTTAGATGTATTCCAAGAAGCTTCATTACATGACCCCCACCAACTCTAATTGTTCCACCACCCCCCAACATTCCCACTTTGGCTACACAATATTTCCATTCTTGAAGAGGTTTAGGAGCTAGCTGAGGCAGGAATGGGCAAATGAATGGATGACCTACCTCACTGTTGTTGGTTCTTGTAAGAAGAGCCTCAAAAGATTCTAACAGCCTGAATTGGATCCTGCACTGCCCTCTTCCTGCTCTTTAATTTGTCACTGGTAGAATCCTGGGATAGTGACTAACTTTACAGCTTCTTTTATGCACTTTACTGGCATCTCCCAATGCAAGTTGCCTTTTTCAATGTTTATAATGACAGAAAGCATTGCAGCCTGCATTATTCCTTCTATTAAAGAAGGAGGACAATGGTATGACTGCAATTTAAATTGAACTGTCTAGTTTTGGGGAAGACAAATATTTGGGACGTTTTTGTGAATTTAAATATAAAGTAAAAAGAAGAAAGGATTCCTTCATACAGCACCTTTCACAATCACATGATATCGCAAAGTGTTTTAGACAATTACATAATTTTTAAAGTGTAGCAGTTGGATGTAGTAAACTTATCAGTCAGTTTGTGCACAGCAAGATCCCACAAACAGAATACCGTAATGACTAGACAATCTGTTAGTGATTTTGTTAGAAGGATTAATATTGGCCAAAATATCATGGATCATCCTTAGCCTTCTTCATAGTGTCACTGGGTATTTTACATAAAACTGAGAAGGCAGACAGAGTGTTGAATTAACATCTCACTTGAAACACAGTATTTCCTACAGACCAACACTCCTTGAATAATGCACTGCAAGAGTTAGCCTGGACTTTGTACTCCATTCTCTGGCATGTGACTCGGGCTAATATAGAGATATTCTGTAGAGATATTCCATGGAGTTATATACCATGGTGATAGTCAGTATCGAACCAGCCCTATCAGTTTCACCTCAATTAAGATGAAACTTGACAAAATAAAATACAGTTAAAAAGACATCCGAAACGTGTGTCACTTCTGCTTTCTGGCACGAGTTGATTACAACTGAACTTACCGTACTCTTTGAGAAATTTTGTAATTTCCCCACAGTGATGTGCAGTTCCGGCTGAAATAATGGCATCTCCAGCTGAAAAACAGCAAATGGAAAACAAAATGGATACCATCTAGAATCTAACACAATATTATTACATAACAACTCTAATTGTTCTACCCCAACCACGTTCCCACTTTCGCTACTTGATATTTCTCCAGCATGTCTTCCACAATGCTAACTCTAGCAGAAGTTGTTGGACGGTTGTTGGGGTGCTAGGGTCCAGCGCCAGGGGTCAGTGGCTTGCAAGGCCAGCCAGACCATGTGTGGAAGCCCCTGCGCTGAGCTACTGCAATATATTGTTTATCTATAATCTGTTCTTCTGAGTGTAATGTTTGTCCTTTTAACTGTGTCTTATTTCTAACTTGTACTATGAATCAGTGTCAGGTAATGCAACTACTTCTTTATTCGTGTTTTTGTGTCTAAGATTTGTATCTAGGTAGTTTGTATCTAATGAGAGATGACATTGTAAACTTTTCACTGTACTCCTGTACTTCTGTATGTGTGACAACAAAACCTAATTCTAATTCTAATTGTAAAATCATATTTGCCAGGTGAACATATACCCAGGTTAAAGTGATGAATGTGAGAGACAACTCCAAGAAAGTTCTTGGTAGTAATTGTCCCCTGATAATAATTCTAAACAAATAAGGTGGAATCAGTGGATACAAATTCAGTAGATTGTAGGTGGGCACTTCACTATGGAAGTGACCAGTTTAATTTTGAAAGAACACCCAAACGTTCGTGGCTAAATATTGGGAAAAAAAATAAAAACTTGCATTTCCATGGTACCTTTCATAATCTTGGGATGTGCCAAATATTTTATAACTGGTGAGGTCTTTTTTGAGGTGTAGTCTCTGTTGTAATGGAGGAAACAACTTTTGCACAGCAAGATCCCACAAACAGAAATAAGCCACATGATCAGGAATGTAGGCCTCACTGGGGAAAGGACAGCATTTACTAACAATTCCTTGTTGCCCTTAGAATGAGTTAAACCAGTGTTGTCCTTCATGGTTTGATTCAACTACCCACAAGACCACTTCTGAGGACAGTTAAAAGTCAACCACATTCGGTTACACACAGGCCTAGACAAAGTAAGGATGGAGGTTTCCTCCCCTAAGAGAGAAATTGGTCAGTTGGGATTTCTCTGACAATCTAACAGCTTCATAATCACTTCTTTTTTATTATTTTCTATTTCAATAGCTTGTTTACTTCAATACAAATTTTCAAACTGCCCATGTTGATGGAGTTTGAATTAATAAACTATGTATTGTTATCCAGTTCTTTGAATGACTAGCTCGGTAACAGTACCACTTCACAAGTCAGTGCATGAAGAAACAGGTTTACCTGCTCAGAGATGCTAGTAAAATTTAGATAATCGATTCCAGTGTTTAAGAAATCTTTCAGAGTCGTCCTGCCCTTCTGATCCAGCAGTGTAATTCCTGATAAATTGACATTCAGTTTATCAAATGTACTTGATAGGTCCCCTGTATACTGAGAAAAATAAGATATCAATAATTTATATAGGATAAAAGGAGTATGATTTGGGTGACCATTTTTTTTAATAGAATCCCTACAGTGTGGAAACAGGCCCTTCAGCCCAACAAGTCCACACTGACCCTCAGAACATCCCACCCAGACCCAGACCCATCCCCCTAATCTACACATCTCTGAACCCTATGGACAATTTAGCATGGCCAGTCCACCTACCCTGCACATCTTTGGACTGTGGGAGGAAACCGGAGCACCCGGAGGAAACCCACGCAGACATGGGGAGAATGTGCAGACTCCACACAGACAGTCACCCGAGGGTGGAATCGAACCCACGTCCCTGTCGCTGTGAGGCAGCAGTGCTAACTTCTTGGACTACTATAAAACTTAAACCATCATGGAACAAAATAATCTGGTCTCTTGGGTCAACTACTCCCAAAGCCCATGTACAATCTCTCCATCAGGGAATCTCTGACCCAGTTATCTTCTCCCACCAGTCCAAGTGCAGTACCATTCTGTTTTTGGTCGATAAACAGGAGAGAATAGCAGAGAGAACCCTCTACCATGTTAAGATGAGAAAAACAGTCTGATCTTCCGGAAATCAGGCATCTATTTATTTGCTGGCTGGTTTTCCATTGGATCCCAGTGGAAGAAGTCCCAGCTGTCAAGAGCTGCTGGATGATCAGGGCTCGCTGTTGGTTGAGCACTTCCAGGATTCCCAGTGAAAGGGTGACCACAGGATAGGGGAGGGTTAATGGGCGTGGGTATGGGTAAATTTGTGGGGTGGAAGCTGCAGGGAGACGTGGGCCTTGGGGTTTGAAAGCAAGGGCAGGAGGGAGGCTCTTGGTAGCCACCTCACTGACCTATGCCAGACCCTCTCTTGTTCATGAACTAGGGTCTCTCATCTCACCTGGAGCTGAAGTAATTGCAGTCCAGGTGGGAATAGGCTTTTGGGTGATAACAACTTAACCAGTTAAGGACCTCAATTAGCAATGGGGCAGGAAGGCCAAGCTTGGAGCTCAGGCCGGACTGGGAAGTAGGCAGGTCTCTGGGATGCCACTATCCTGACTCATTAAGTTCCCTTCTGAAATATAGACTCACTACCTCTGGGACCAGAACATTGTGCACAAGCCTATGTCTATGTCCTCTTGAACCTGCCTCCACCACAGTTCCAGGCGATGCATTCCAGACCCAAACTATTCACTGTGTGAAAAAGTTGTTTTCTCATCTCACATTTGCTTCTTTTGCAAATCATTTTAAATCTGGGAACCCTGCAGCCCAATGGTATCAATGTGGATTTCACAAGTTTCAAAATCTCCCCTCCCCCTACCGCATCCCAAAACCAGTCCAGCTCGTCCCTGCCTCCCTAACCTGTTCTTCCTCCCACCTCAAGCCGCACCTCCATCTCCTACCGACCAACCTCATCCCGCCCCCTTGACCTGTCCGTCCTCCCTGGACTGACCTATCCCCTTCCTAACTCCCTACCTACACTCACCTTTACTGGCTCCATCCCCGCCTCTTCGACCTGTTTGTTTCCTCTCCACCTATCCTCTCCTCTATCCCTCTTCTATCCGCCTCCCACTCTCTCCCTATTTATTTCAAAACCCCCTTCCCCTCCCCCTTTTCTGATGAAGGGTCTAGGCCCGAAACGTCAGCCTCTCTGCTCCTATGATGCTGCTTGGCCTGCTGTGTTCATCCAGCCCTGCACCTTGTTGTCTCGGATTCTCCAGCATCTGCAGTTCCTACTATCTCTGATTAAATACTTCTGAATTGTATTTATTATCACATGTAGGAAAAGCAGCAACAGATTTACACAAAGCAAAGCTCCAACAGTGAGAATGACCTGATATCTGCACTTCTGTGTCTTCAAAGGCAAGATAGTGGTCCAGTAAACTGGGGAAAACTATCCTGTTTTTCTTCAGATTAGTGCCATGAGAGGCTTAACTCCCCTATGGCATGACCTCAGTTTAAAATTTCAGGCAAAAGACAGCATCAGTTCTAAAATGCAGTTCTTCCTCAGCCTAATTTGCACAGTCAAGTGCCTAGTATGAGGCTGAAACCTTCAAATCTTTGAGATAGAGACAGGCATACTGCGAACTAAGTAATAGTTCACAGCTAACCGGTCTTTGGATGCAGCACTACGCAACCCACGTACAGCCTTCGTACTGCAAATATTTCTGCTTCATGTATGTCAGGACTTTACAGTAACGCTTGGATAAAAGAATCAGGGAACCAAAAGAAATATAGAAATAGTCCATGCCCCCCTGCTTCCAATGCTGACACAATTCCTTTAGAATTCTATGGCGACAGTTCCTCTCCCTCAACTTTTAAACAGATTTATCATTGGCATATGAGATGGATTTGAGTTCCTGATCTCCCTCACGGTGAGTTCCCTATCTCAATTATACTCTCTGGCCTTGAAAATTGTAAAATAGGAGGCAGAGAATCCCAAAGGAAAGGGGTGTGTCAGGTTGCCACTGAGACATGTGGACCTTCTGGCACACATGGAGAAAACAGATTCAGTAGCTCCCAGTGTATTAGTCTCTGACTGTGAGAACACTACTTCAGCAGCAAAAAAATACATTCTGCTTCTCCCCACTGAACAAGTAATTTCTCAATGCTCCTTACCTTGTTGCATGCCAGGCCTTTATATCTAAAAGAACATTTTCAGTGTTTTATAAATCCATTCACAAGATATGGTGTCACTGTCCAGGCCAGTATTTGCCCAGAGGGCAATTAAGAGTCAGCCATATTGCTCTGGGTCCACGGTCACAAATACGTCAGACCAGGTAAGGACAGTAGTTACCTTCCCCAAAGGGTATTAGTGAATCAGATGGGATTTTAACAACAATGGTTTCATGGTCACCATTAGACTAATAACTCGATACTTTTAAAAAAATGTATTAATTCAATTCCACGTCATGGTACGGTTTGAACCCAGGTACCCAGAACATGACCATGGTCTTTAGATTAATAGTCTAAACACTAGGGTATCACCTCCAGTCCACAGTTGTACTGTGATTTCTGGGATGGGTCTGTTCCCATAGCCTTTCCTTTATTTGAGAGTAAGAAATAAGTGGGAAGATGGGGAACACTATTTTAAAAAATGAGAGTTCAACCAGTTGAGATGGAGATGAGGAAGTAAACTATATAAACACAGAAACAGTAACAGGAAATGTCCGATGCTTTCTCTAGGCAATGCACTATTAAAAGGACCAGTTACTGCTACAAACAGGCACTACATGGACAGTCAAGAAAAACCAGAGGGCACTGAAATAACTCCACAGAGACCAGTATCATGACACCAAGTCACCCTTTATTTACACGTGGACAGCCCTTGTCACTGATCCAGTTCCCTCAGAGCCAGCTCTCAGAGCAAACAGGATGTCTGACACTCCTGTTCTTATCTGTCAGCCAGGGCTCCCTGATTGGGCCAGATTAACAGCCCCAATCAGGGAACTCGTATTCTGTAAGGCCACCTGGTTGACCTTGTCATCATCACTACAGGTATATTTGTAAAGATCCTATGGTTTGTCCAGCCTGTCTCCATTCAATTCCTATCAACCTGACTTAAGACCATGTGATCTCCTGGGAGAGATGAAAATCTGGGCTGAATTTAAGAAAAGGAAGTCTGGAAAATTCCTCTCTGACTCCCTTAGCTGATCAAAATTAGTCTAGGAAACCAATCTAGCCCAAAACAAGATAGCAGTCAGGAATGAGAACCCTGGCTGATCTAGGATCCAATCTACAAAGTGGAGCCCTGCTGCAGTTAATTAACACCACATAGTATCCCCTGGTTTATTCCATATGCCAGATAGTCACACCGATCTACTGGTGACAGGTTGGAACAGTGTAAATTTGTGATCTTGTGCTGCCTCGGACAATTGTGGATGCTCCATCATTAAATATATTTAAGGTTATGATACACAGATTTTTGTTCTCTCAGGGAATTCAGGACTATGGGAAATGAGCAGGAAAACGGAGTTGAAGCAGTAGATCGTTATTGATTGTCTTGACAGGTGGAGGGGCCCCAAGGGCCTGTATGAGCTACCCGTCCTATTTCTCACGTTCTTATGTGCAAAGACCATCAGAAAACTGACCCTCCGAAGACAAATTCCAAACTCATACAGTCATACAGTTTGCAATAACTGAGCCAAGTTTATATTCAGCATTAGCCCAAAATTATCAAAACAACTGAACTTGGCTAACACCCAACTGGTTGCTGACTTACCTTACTCAGGTTCAAATATTCATCCAGGTTGAAGTTCTTCCCTAGTTGCAAGGCCTTCCATGCAGATTTGTTGTTTTGGCAGTCACTGTATGAAAAAAAAGGAGTTCAGTGTGCAAGTGGTCACCAAGATAGCATACAGAGTCCTGAGTTTTATACACAGAGGCATTGCGTACAAAAGCCAGGAGGTTATGTTCAATTATTTGAGAAAAACACTAATTTGGCCCAGTGAGTATGCTGTTTTCTTTTCTGGATATGACACTTCATGAAAAACATGAAGGACAAGAGTTTCCCCACGGCTTCAAGGGTCCCATCATCATCATAAGCGCCAGAGCTTGCAATATGTCAAGAAGCGTTATCCAGCTGTGATTTTCCTTGAACTGGCCAATTAATGGCCAGCAGGAGAACTCACTGTCCAATTGAGGCACCGGGTGAGCCATCAAGGTTGGAAATTCAGCTGCAGGAGTAATCCCACCCCCACCCTCCAAGCTAGGAAGATGCAGCAGCCTGTCTTTTCCAGTCAGAGAGAATGCCCTAGGTGGAGGCACTCTCCCTCCAACTTTTACACTGAAATACAGAACTTGTCAGTCAGGCCACCATAATGAAAATGGTATCTCCTGCACAGAGGATCTGAAGCCAAAGTCAGGTGGACAGAGAGGGTCTGCCTGCAGCACTGAGGCTGTGTCAGCCCCTGGGAAGCAGCCTCCAGATATCTCGGCTGTTCAATCAGATAGGTGTTGATCTGTAACCTAACTGAATGTTTGCCCCACCTGTATTTGTATTTTAACATCTGTACTTTAAACTATGAATCTGGTTAACATTCTAATAATGATCATTTCCAGTAGGAAAGAATCAAACTATCACCTCTTAATATTCAATAGCATTAGCATCACTGAATTCCCCACTGTCAACATTCTGGGGTTACCATTGACCAGAAACTGAACTGGAACTAGTCACATAAATACTAAGGCTACAAGAGCAGATCAGAGGCTTGGTGTGGAGCTGGATGAACACAGCAGGCCAGGCAGCATCAGAGGAGCAGGAAAGCTGACGTTTCGGGTCAGGACCCATCTTCTGAAGGGTCTTCTGAAGAAGAGTTCAGACACAAAACGTCAGCTTTCCTGCTCCTCTGATGCTGCTTGGCCTGCTGTGTTCATCCACCTCCACACCTTGTTATCTCAGACTCCAGCATCGGCAGTTCCTACTATCCCAGATCAGATGCTTGATTCCTTGCAGAAAGTAACCCTCCTTCTGATTCCCCAAAGCCTGATAACCATCTACAAGGCACAAGTCAGGAGTGTGATGGAAAACTCCTCACTTGCCTGAATGAGCGCAGCTCCGACAACACTTAAGAAGCTTGACATCATTTAGGTCAAAGCAACGCACTTGATTGGCACTACACCCACAAATATTCACTCCCACCACCATCGATTATTCAGGAGAAGCAATGTGTATCATCGGCAAGATGAACTGTAGAAATTCACCAAGGCTCCTTGGACAGTGCCTTCTAGACCCACAACCACTTACATCTAGAAGGACTAGGGCAGCAGATACATGGGAACACCCCACAAGTTCCCCTCCAAGATACACACCATCCTGACTTGGAAATATATCGCTATTCCTTCACTGTCAAAATCCTGGACGTTCCTTCTGAGAGAGCATAGTGGGTCTATCTACATCAAATGGATTGTAGTAATTTAAAAGGGCTGCTCACCATTAACTTGTCAAGGGCAAAAGGGGATGGGAAGTAAACATCACAACATCACATGAAATAATAAGAAAAAGCACTGGATGTGTGTTGTTGGTTGAGGATAGATATTGGTCAAGACACAAGGGATAACAACCCTACTTTTTTTCAAAATAGAGTCATGGAATCTTTTACACCCACCTGAACAGGCAGATGGAGTCTGCTAAATAAGAGGCCATGGCATTAGGGGCAAGCTACTGGCATGGATAGAGGATTGGCTGACTGGCAGAAGGCAAAGTGTGGGGATAAAGGGGTCTTTTTCAGTATGGTAGCCGATGAAGAGAGAAGTTCCACAGGGGTTACTGTTTGGACCACAACTATCCATGTTACACATTAATGATCTGGACAAAGTTGCTGAGGGCTTTGTCGTTAAGTTTATGGATGACACAGAGATAAGTGGAGGGACAGGTGGTGTTGAGGAGGCAGGGAGGCTGCAGAAGGACTTAAACAGGCTAGGAGTGTGGGCAAAGAAGTGGCAGATGGAATACAATGTGGGAAAGTGTGAGGTTATGCACTTTGGTAGGAATAATAGAGCCATAGACTCTTTTCTAAATGGGGAAAGGCTTTGGAAATCTGAAGCACAAAAGGACTTAGGAGTCCTTGTTCGTGATTAAGGTTAACATGCAGGTTCATTTGGCAATTGGGAAGGCAAATGCAATATTTGCATTCGTTTCTGGAGGGCTAGAAAACAAAAGCAGAGATGTACTGCTGAGGCTGTATAAGGCTGTTCAGACTGCATTTGGAATATTGTGAGCAGTTTTGGGTCCCATATCTAAGAAAGGATGGAGGGTTCAGGTGAGGTTTACAAGAATGACCCCAGGGATGAAGGGCTTGTCATATGAGGAGCAGTTGAGGACTCTGGGTCTGTACTTAACTATGTTTAGAAGGATGACGGGGTAGGATCTGATTGAAACTTACAGAATACTGAGAAGCCTGGATACAGTGGGCGTGGAGAAGACATTTAAAGTTTTGGCAAAGATCTGTAGCTCGGGTTGTGGGTGAGGTTGTTGACTTGCTCGCTGAGCTGGCTCGTTCTTATTCAGACGTTTTGTCACCATGCTAGGTGACATCATCAGCGGAGCCGCTGATGAAGCGATGTTATTCTACTCCACTTGGAATTTATACAGTATAAGAGATAGGAGAGGTAAGTTTTCTTACACAGTGAATGGTAAGTGCCTGGAATGCACTGCCAGAGGAGGTCGTAGAAGCAGATACAATAGCAATGTTTAAAAGACATCTTGAGAGCTACGTAAATTGGAAGGGAATAGAGGGATATGGTTTTAGTTTAGAAAGGCAGCATGTGTTAGCACAGCTTTGGTGGGCTGAAATGCCTGTTCCTGTGCTTTGTTCTTTATTCTTAGGGCTAAAGGGCTGAATGGCCTAACCCTTCATCTTGCTAAGATGTATGAAGACCATATAATCTGGCAGAGACCCATAAAACATTTGCAGTCAAATTAACATTGTGTTTGAAACAGTATTCCTTTAAGTATAAGATTTATAATTATTTTTTCACCAGAAGGTTTAACAGAGTCAAATTGTCTCACTCTGGAAAAAATTATATAAAGTTGTCTATTTGTAAATCAAGACTAGAAATATAAATACAAATTTGTCACAAGTCTGGCCCTGTGACTTGTTTATAGACATCTAAGATGAAAGTCTAATTGAGAAGTATTTTTTCCTGAGCTTTAAAGGCAGGTTTATATCTTATGGGCTCACTTATTCAGGATATAAACATTTTAATTCCTCCAAATCTACCCGTTATAATGTTAGCATTTATCATCTAAGAAAACAATTTCTTAACTGTTCTTGTTCTATTACAATGCCCTTGTTTAGGATTCAAGTTTCATGTGAACATTATAACTGCTCCTTCCTGGAGTCCACATTTCTATAGTGCCATGGCCACTGGAGTTAGACTGTATAGAAACTCTGATGGGATTAGACTCATTGTCTGCTTCATCTGTAAAATCAACACTTGTGTGCTCTTTCAAATCAGCACGCAGCTTTTCTCAAACCATATAATTGAAGTCTTATGACCCCTAATCTTCAGTTTTCATATAATAGGTTTTATTAAATAACTTCCAATCATTTTGCTACACTTAATCAAATCCGTCGTCATGGAGTCTGGATCTATGTAGAAAGGATGTTTCCTCTTGTGGGAGACTCTAGAACTAGGAGCCACTGGTTAAAAAGAGAATGTGGCCTATGTAAGAGAGATGAGGAGAGGTTTCTTCTCACAGATGGTTGAGAGTCTTTGGAACTCTCTCCCCCAAAAGGAACGTGTTTGAATATTTTTAAAGGCAGAGGTAGTTAGTTTCTTAGTAAGCAAGGGGGTGAAATGTTATTGGGGTTAGTGGGAAGTGTGGAACAATCAAATCAGCCTTAATCTTATTAAATGGTGGAGCTGGCTTGAAGGGCAGAGTGCTATATTCCCACCCCTAAATTCTATGTTTATATGTACCTCATCCACCTATCACATGGCACCCGTCTCCCCCATTCCATTCCACCCCATTTCAATCCCAATCCTGTCTTGCCATCTCTCCCCATGCCATCCTTCTTGGAAACAATCCTTCCCACCAGAGTAACTTTGTTACTGGACACCCTTTATCCTCCCCTCCACAAACCAGCTCAGCCCACTGCCTTAACACTAACCACTGGCAACTGTACTTACATCACCAGCTTTAGCTCCTCAGTGCCACAGACACCAAGCACTGCCCCAGAAAACAAACCAACCCACACCCTTTAAACTAACCAATCAAAAACAACTGGACTGACGAAAGGTGAGTATTATTATTACAGATTTTTCTGAGAATTGAGAAGAGGAAGATAAAGGATGCATACAATTCACTGAGAACTTGTATAAATTAGAGCACTAATTCCCAGAATCATTTTTTTTCCTTTAATCCCTCCACTGTCACCACAGGGAACAGAACTTCACTGAAAGCAGTGGTAGCAGCAGTAGAAGCAGTTCCAGCACGAGCAGTAGCAGTGGCAGTAGTAGCAGAGATAGCAGCAGTAGCACTAGAAATTCCATGATCCTATACAGCAACATTGCGGGGGGTGGGGGTGCGGATCCAAACATAGTTTTAACTCTATGTGCTTGAGGCTTTTTCTGGTGCAGTGGTAGTGTCCCTACCCCAGAGCCAGAAGGCCTCAGTTCAAGGCTTCCTGTCCCAGAAGGTCAGAGAGTCATAGAGTCATATAGCACAGAAACAGACCCTTCGATCCAACTCATCCATGACGACTAAGTTTCCCAAACTAAACTAGTCCCTTTGCCTGTATTTGACACATATCCCTCTAAATATTTCCTATTCATGAACCTGTCCAAATGTCTTTTAAATATTGTAATGGTACCTGCATCTACTGCTTTCCCTGGCACATAGAACCACCCTCTGAGTGAAAATGTTGTCCCTCAGGTCCCTTTTAAATCTTTTTCCTCTAATCTTAAAAATGTGCGCTCTAGTTTTGAACTCCCCTTCCCTAGGGAAAAGACAAATGCTATTCGCCTTAACCATGTCCCTCATGATTTTATAGAAGTCTATGAGGTCATCCCTCAACCTCCTACACTCCAGTAAAAAAAATCCCAGCCTATCCAGTCTCTTATAATTCAAACCCTCCAATCCAGGTAACATCCTTATAAATCTTTTCTGAACCCTCTCCAATTTAATAATATCCTTCCTATAGCAGAGCGACCACAACTGTACACAATACTCCAAAAGTGGCCTCACTAATGTCCTGTACAACCGCAACTCTTATACTTAATGGCCTGAGCAATGAAGGGAAGCATGTCAGTGCCTTCTTTACCACCCTGTCTACCTCTGACGCAACTTTCAAGGAATTATGTACCTGAACGCCTAGGTCTCTCTGTTCTACCACACGCCCCAAGGCCCTACCATTAGCTGTGCAAGTTCTGCCCTTGTTTGTCTGATGGGTAATGACATCTCTGAACAGGTCGATAAACAAAAACAAGACTATGATGCTGTGATTGGTTTGATGGTCTCCAATCCTTATTAACCCCAGAAACTCTGGTAAAACACCACAGTTTGCGGTAAATAGGGGGATAATTCAGATGCAACTCCAGTTCTAATTTTAAAGGAATGCTCACTCACTTGTAGGTATTCTTGATGCTCAGGGAGGTATTCTTCAATCCAAGTATCTCTGCCAGGTTAAAGTCAGCCATCAGCCCTGAGCTTTCAATTACCTGCACCAGAAGAGAGGAGTATTCAGGTATCAGACAGTTTCAGTACATTTCTTTCCCCAGTCTGTGCCTGTCTCAGAATAATCTCCTGCACACAGCGCTGTACACAACAAGGTGAAAGAATGGATTGGCTTCTTTCTGCTAATCCTGTCCTATCATTCTGATGATCAGCAGCCCCATTACTCTCTCTTCCACGCCCCCCATCAACCTCTTTCATCCAACTCTTTCAAATTTATCGGGCTGCTCTTTATTCGGCTCTGTGTACAACGTCACCTTTTTGTAAGAATAAATACCGTAACTGAGTCACAAAGAGGGGAGACAATATCACACTTAGTGATTGTGTGAAATAAATAATATCAGAGAATCCTGAACTCAATGGAAATGAAATTCAGGTAAAGTGTAGCCCCCAGCAAAATGTTGAGTTCAGTTGACGTTTCTTCAGAAATGGTCTGGTCTGTTTACTTTACTCCCAATAAAATCTCACCAGTTTTATATCATTATCAAGTTAATGTTACCCAATGAGGTGTTCAAAATTAAAAAGGCTGCATTTGATCAATTCCCAACTGCAGAGGGTGCACTTCCTAATGCGGCCGTTAAGCAATCTGTGTTTGCTATTTAATGGCATATTCTACCAAGATTATTTGTCATTATTTATTACTGTTAATAATTAACCAAATATGGCATCAGATCACCACTTGAAGTCTTTAAATTTACTTTCAAACATGCTGATTAAAAACAGTGATATTTATGCAAAGGCGAGAATGGGAGGGGAACAGGGTTAAACAGACAGATCAGCCACAAGTATTAGAATGCTTTGGTTCCTAACAGACTGACACCTTCTAAATAATACCTCAGCATATTCATAGTACAGTGCTCGGTACAGACATCACATAGAACCCTATGGGAGAACTGCACACACAGGAAGAAGACAAAGACATCTTCATGTTGGCACAGGAATTACAGTGGAATAAAAAAGTTTCACACCATGGTCAAGATCTACTTAATAGGAGAGAAATCTAAAGGGAGTTTTGAAAGAGATGTTTGGGTTTTAATTGAGTTTTAATAGAATAAATAAGGAGAAACTGTTTCCCCTGGCAGGAAGGTTGGTAACCAGTGAACACAGATTGAAGGTGACTGACAAGAGGAGAAATGTGGAAACGTTTTCTGCACAGAATTATTGTGATCTGGAACACACTGCCTGAAAGGGTGATGGTAGAGTTTCAATGATAACTTTAAAAACAAAATTGGATAAGTACTTAACAGGGAGAAATTTACAAGACTACGGACAAAGAACAAAGAAATGAATCTATTTGGATAACACTTTCAAAGAGGTGATACAAGAACGATGAATCGAATGGTTTCCTTCCATTATTCTTTGGTACCCCTCCACAAAATAGAATAGAATAGAATCCCTACAGTGTGGTAACAGGACCTTCGGCCCAACAAGTCCACACCGACCTTCAGACCATCCCACCCAGACCCATCCCCCTATAACCCACCTAATCTACACAGCATCCCCCTATAATCCACCTAATCTACACAGCTTCTTACCATATCTCTTAGAAACATCACATTGCACTTGATCAAAGTGGGAGTCTTGTACTCAATAGGTAATGCACTGTTATTGAGCCAGAAGCTCAGGTTTATGTTTCACTGCAGTGATGTGAACTGGTTGAAAATTAGCCTGCCAACACTTCCCCAAAGGGGGAAAAAGATTGTGTAAAACTATGAAATAAACAAGAACTTTTCTAACAATTCATTCTTGGTGTCATTGGCTAGGCCAGCATTTATTGTTCCTCACTAATTGCCCTTGAGAAGGTGTGGTGAGCTGTCTTCTTGAACAATTGAGGTCTGTGTCCTATTGGCACATCCACAGTGCTGTCAGGGAGGGAATTCCAGGATTTTGGCCCAGTGAGTATGAAAGCATGGTGATACATTTGCAAATCAGGAACATTTATGATTAAGGGGGGAATTTGGAGGTGGTGGAGGCTGCAGAATCTGAAACATCGGCGATAAAGGGATGAAAACACAAAGGACAGCTGGAGATGAGTAACAGAGACAGTGAAAGATTGAAACTGAGCCTTTAAGAAGACAGCAGAGAAAGGTCTATTATTTCATGTTGTCTTATGCTGTTAGCTGCAGATATTTAGTAAGAACCTAATCAACACAGAAAGACATACATGTATTACCTGAAAAATTTCATTGTCATACCAGGGTTTGCAAACCAGTGAATAGACATTTCCACCCGCAATAAACATGATAAGGACAAGCAGCATCAAGAGCCACGAGAAGATGAAACTGAAGCCGACTCCCCTGTTGGAGCAGAGCAAGGTGTTTGATGAGTAAAACTCTGTACTGTTTACATTCAAAGGAAGGCCTTCACAGGTTGGGGAAGGGGGCTATGTTAACATCTAATATGGTCTGAAGGGATGCCTGAGACCTGAGGAAACAAGGGAACACATGATGGATGCATTAATTAAGGGCTAATTGTCGATGGTTATATGAATATGAGGAGCTGGTAATCAGTAGGATGAGAGTTTCATGGAGTGTGATGAACTGGTATAGAGTTCTCACTAAAAGTGTGGACACAGGCTCTGTTCAAATACATATAGTTTTAAATATATAATGGGGGTGTCTCCCTTCTCTTCCAACTACATAACTTAACCAATGAAAAGTGTCCTTTTTACTGTCCCAACATGACAATTTCATTTGCCACAGCAAAATCCGTATGGTCTCCTTGACCCAAACCACTAGGTCACACTGAAAGCTAAAAACTGCAGATGCTGAAGGAGCAAAATGAAAACAGAAATGCCACAGAAACCCATCAGGTCAGGCAGCAACTGGGGACAGAAAAATAAAATAAATGTTTCCAGTTTAATAACTCTTCTATTTTGTACTCAGCATTGTCCAGTTTTATAATGGCTGAGATAAAATTGATCAAACTTATTTCAATTAGGTGGCCCACACCCAGTATATTGGCCCAGATTCTGTGGTGGGAATGATGATGAAAGTGTCAGTGTTCACCAATGTCTCAGTCTGGAAGTGTTGGGATAAACTCTGAAGAGGAATTGTAGAATCCCAACAATGTGGAAAGAGGCCATTTGGCCCATCAGGTCTGCACCAACCCTCTGAAGAGCATCCCACTCCAACCAAGCACCCTACCCTATCCCTGTAATCTGGCATTTACCATGGCTAACCCACATAGTCTATATATCCCTGGACACTATGGGCAATTTAGCATGGCCAATCCACCTAAGCTGCACATCTTTGGACTGTGGGAGGAAACTGGAGCACCCGGAGGAAATCCACGCAGACGCGGGGAGAATGTGCAAACTCCACACAGACAGTCGCCCGAGGCTGGAATCAAACATGGGTCCCTGGTGCTGTGAGGCAGCAGTGCTAACCACTGAGCCACCGTGCCTTCCTTGAAGGACTTGAAGCAGAGCAAATTTTTTTAAACTTGGGTGTATAATTGCTCCGGGCATAAGTTATCAGAAGTTGCAGCCGAGGTGTTAAAGTCACAATTACCTTAAACTTATCGAGGTATTAAAGAAAGCCTGTTGTATTAAGAGCAATAATAAGATTACTGCTTTAGAAGTCCTGCTTTTCAGTCTCTTATTCCCTAAATTTTACTTTCAGCAACTTCTCCTTCTTTCTACTGATGCCTTTGATGCCAATATGGATCACAGCCTCAGCTTCTCCCTGCAGTAGCTCTATGAAACCCTTAGTCCTGGCACCAGGGAGGCAACATACCATCCTGGAGTCACAGAAATGGCTTGTCTATTCTCCCATCAAGTCTATTAAATCATCTACCACTGCTGCTGTAACACTCTTCTTCCCCCACCACCTGAGCAGCTGAACCAGCTGTGGCCCCAGAAGCTTTGCTCTCTCTACATTGTCCTGATGAACCATCATGTACACCAGGATCCAGAGTGGGAAACCGGAGCTATTATACACCCAAGTTTAAAAAAATTAGTGAGTGAGATAGACTCAGGCAACTCATGCACTAACTGCCTGGTCTTTCCAGATTGCCAAATGGTCTTTTGTGCCCACTGAGCTTGCCTGCTCCTAATCTGTGCGTGACCACTTTGCTAAATGGGCTTTTCAGGTAATTCTCACTTTCACAGATGCACAACTGTGATGTCAGTTGCCACATGAGTTCCAACATTCTGAAGTGAAGCTGAAGACATTTCCCACACGTGATCATCTATGCCACTCGAGATGTCCGCAACACCCCACTTGGCACAGGATAGGCTAGCTACTTTCCATGCTCTTAAAACTATTTACTTTAAAATGGGGTGAAAACACACATTCCTCTCAGTGCTACCTCACTGTCTGTCTCAGGTTTCTTCTCTCACTGCTCCTCCTTCAAACTTTATTTTGTTTTTCTGCGCATGGCTTCTGAGAGCTGGCCATGAAGATTATAAGTGAGTTAGCATGGGGGGCTAATGGCAAAGGGTGATTTGGGCATTGTTGGCATCAATTAGCACTAAGTTGGCATCAGGGCTATTGGGGGCCATGGAAAAGGGTAAAAGGGCATTGTTAGCAAGATAGGTAGAAGGATTATACTTTAGAAGAGGGGCTAAAAGAGGCCATTTTGGTGCCTAGAGGTTGACATTAATTGGCATGTATGGGGCAAAGGGAATTTGTGGGAATGTGAGGGGCTATGATGGGTACGGGACCTAATTTATTTTATTACTACAGAGATGAATACCCACAACACCAAAGTGAAACTTTTAAACAGCCCATCCCAGCACCCAGCAGCCTTTGTGGCTACTTCCACACTTTTAGAGGGTCCACTAGTCCAACTATAGCTTGCAATCCCACGATGAAAGCCACACTCAGAGTCATACAGCATGGAAACAGACCCTTTGGTCTAACCAGTCCATGCCGACCATAAACCCAAACCAGACTAGTTCCACCTGCCTGCATTTGGCCCATATCCCTCAAAACCTTTTCTATTCATGCACTTGTCCAAATGCATTTTAAATGCTGTAACTGCAACCACATCCACCATTTCCTCTGGAGGTTCATTCCACACACAACCACTCTCTGTGTAAAACAAATTGCCCCTCATGTTTATTTTTAAATCTTTCCCCTCACACCTTAAAAATACGCCCTCTAGTCTTGAAATCCCCCATGCTAAGGAAAAGACTCTTGTCATTCACCTTATCTATACCCTTCATTATCTTATAAACCTTTACAAGGTCATCTCTCAATCGCCTCTGCTCCAGTGAAAGAAGTCCCAGCTTATCCAGCCTCTCCTTCTAATTCAAACCCTCACCTCCTGGAGCGATGTTTTCCTGAAAGGAGCACAGGCATTTTCCTAACACCCACTACCCACCCAAGGATGAAAACACAGCCCAACGTTTCAGATCAAGATTACCATGCTTCTGACGCAGGGTAGTCTCGATATAAAACATTAACTATTTCGCTGCACAGATGGTGTTGATTTTTTTTAAGTATTTTATTTTCAAAATGAATTTTATAAAGTTTGTTTAACAATATTTTATCTTCTTTCTTAAGTTATAGTCAGTTATTTCACTGAGATTTTAAATTAAAAGTGAAGGAAAATCAGTAATTTCTTGTTTTGCTGTCAATGTGAAGACTTCAATTTGATTGGCTGCTTGCTGACATCACAGCTGCCAAACACCTGGAGATACCCTTATTCCTGCTTATAAAAGGATAAGAACGACAGGGCATGGACTTGAAGTGATTTACAAAAGGAGCAAGTGTGATATGAGAAAATAATTTTTTCACAGAGGAGTAATTAGGATGTGGATTGCACTGCCTACGAGTGTCATGGAGACAGGTTCAACTGAGACACTGAAGAGACCATTACATGGTTCATTGAATAGAAATTATGTTCAAGGATATGGGAGACAAGCTGGAGATTAGCACTACGTAATGATATTCATTTGAAGAGCTGGTAGAGATATGATGGACCAAACGTCCTCCTCCTGTGCTGTAACATTTCTTTGGTTACATGACTTAGAGTAAGATTCAAACTGACAACAGAAAAGGAGATATTCAAACCATAGAGGTTGCGAGATCTTTGTTGGCTGCATTTTTATGGTCAGTGACAGTTGCTATTGCTTCAGCACTTGACCAATATGTATATCTCAACCAATCGTCTGTTTAAAAAGTACGTTAAATAGCAATATATCACAGAGCTGCCTGTTGAGCTTTACTGTGCACAGCTTGGTTTCTGGATTTGTATAGATTGCTTATATGTGGCTGTGAAGCACTTTGGAGGTGCTCGAGTATGAAAAATGCTGTAAATTCAAGAACAACTTTACAATCTCAAATTAAAACATAAATACAAAAAATGCTTTTCTTCTTACGCCATGAGGAAATTCCCCCCACAGTTGGAGAATACGCTCCGTTCGATGGGATTCACATTGGGTTTGAGGTATGCTGTTCCCAGTAGAAGCCCCAGACAATTACACACAACAACCAGGAGAATGATACAGGACAGCGCAATCCCGACAATCCACCTGAAATACAGGAATACCAGAGTCATCCAACAAACTCAGGAAACTTATGTACTTTAATATGACCAGCTATATAAAATCTCAGATATGGAATTCAGAGAATGTTACATTGCATGGCAGGGGTATAGTGTCACTGTTCAGCGTGACAGTGAGGGGTGTGGGGTGTATCACAGCGTGACAGTGAGGGGTGTGGGGTGTATCACAGTGTGACAGTGAGGGGTGTGGGGTGTATCACAGCGTGACAGTGAGGGGTGGGGAATATAGCAGTGCATTAGGGTGAGGGGTGTAGAGTATATTACAGTGTGATGACAAGAGGTATTGGGTATATCAAAGTGTTACAGCGAGGAGTGTGGGATATATCAGAGTGTAACAGTGAGGTGTGAGGGGTATAACAGAGTGTTATTGAGAGAGATGTGGGATACAGAGTGTTACAGTGAGAGATGTGGGATATGTCAGAGTGTAACAGTGAGGGGTGTGGGATATGTCAGAGTATAATAGTGAGGGGTGTGGGATATGTCAGAGTGTAACAGTGAGTGCATGGGATATATCAGAGTGTAACGGTGAGAAATGTGGGTATACCATGGCTTTCTTCAGGAATGTGAGCTAAGTTAGAACGTTACATTGATAGCTGTGAGTTTCATCAAGTAATACAGTGCTGCCCCCATTCCCCATCTTACCTGTATTCATTGCCTTGCTGGATCTTCGGGCGGTATTCACTTATCTTGCTATCAACGAGATCTAGTGTGCTATTGATTGATTTTAGTGAGGTTAATAATGGAAACGCCTGTGTGATATTTTGTATCTGGTGTTCAATATTCTTCAAGTTCTTCTTTATTTCTGTGTAAATGTAAAAATATGATAATATTTATTTTTATGAAAGTTGTTTTTAAAATTATTTAATGCAAGCATACAAAATTAGTCAGAACAACTATTGGAATGTAGGCCATTCATATAGTAGGTTACATTTTGTTTGGGTGATGATAGCCCTGGCAACGAGCTGAAAGGCCGGGGGCAATCCCATCCCAATAGTTTCAAAAAGCCTTCATCAGTTTCTGTGGCCTTCATGCAGGTAACAAACTCTGGTGGGACTTTTGGTGAGAGATGATATGCCAACTCCAGGACAATTAGAGGAACAGCAATTCTTTGGTCCCATCAGCACAGCAGGGAGCAGTGGTCACAGCTGGGACTGCAATCATCCCAAAGAAATGGCACTGATGCTGCTCTCAAGATACATGGGACTGGGGTTGCTGGGTCCACTCAGGTGGATTTTGGTGAAGAGGATTTTGGGTTCTTTTATGCCATGCGGTGTTTCTGTGGTGGCGCCATTGCCACTGGGGGCCTGGGCCTGAAGCCCATTCATTTTGAGCCCACAGGAAGGCTGCCAAGTGAAGAGGTAAGAAAGAGGCATCAAAATGTTGCTTCTCTGACCAATCAATTGACCTCTGAATTGAAATGCCATCCTCTACTATTCCCATCCCTACACTGGATAAACTCTATGGTGGTGGGAAGGCAATACTATTCTATACCCCTGTATTCCCCTTACCACTTTATGGTGATCCCCAAATCTCCACCTCACAACCCACTCCTGAGGGTCCCATTAAACTCTGCCCAGTGTCTTCATAGCCTCTACCATAGCCCCCAAGCAATTTAAAACAAACCATGTAAGGTGATGTAAGGTGGCCAAACAGTATGCATTAAGGGCGTTTTAAATGAGTGATGTAGAGGGGTTTAGAAAAATAATTCTGGAGCTTAGCATCTCAGTTGATTACAGTGGCACAGCAAATAATTTTCCAAATTTTAAGACCAATGTTAAGAAGCCTTTATCATCAGCATTTTTGTACTCTCCAGTTTTGCAGCTTTTGAAAAAATATTAAAACAGTAGACTATATTCCTTTTTGTCATGTCAAAATCATGAGCTCCCATCAGTATGATTTCAGATCAACATCATTCTACTGATGCAGCCATTTCCTGGCCTAAAATTAATGTTATGGGTAATTTGCGGTTTAACTTGCAAAAGAATTTGGACAGTGCTCAACAGTATCACCATTGCAATCAAGTAATAACCTATGATCAGCTAAGGCAGTGGCCACTAAAGATACTGCAACTCATAACTAACTAAAATCTAAGAGTTGGAATAAACTTGCATAGCTATAAAAAAAATCCAAGATAACAATAAAACTCCAGCAAAACAAAAAGTGACCAGAATAATTTACAACATTCAACTGTAAGGCAACAGCTGATAATTATACTGTTTCAATGGTGCTTAATTTCTGAACACATTCATGCAATATACTTTACAACAACACTCCTGGTTTTATGTTCAGTGTCTACATGTACTTGTTTCTTTTAAAGAGTTATAAATCCTTCTTAAATTCAATGAAGTCCTATCCTCATAGGGGCCCATTTGTTATGATCCCAGTTGATGATAGTACTGCACAGTTCAGGTCACAAATGAAACTTGCCTTCATGGTTCACAAGATCAATTTTTGCAGTTGACTACCATGGTATTAGACACTGAGCATAGTCACACAAGTCCAGCATTGTTTTTAACACAGGAACAAAAGTTTATTATGTGAAAGAAAAAGACAAATAAAGCAAAAAAACCAAAACATTTCAAAATATCTTAAAACAAATAACAAAAAAAATTTCAACCCTTTCCCCAGTAATATCCATTACAGATACTCAATCCCAGAGAATTTCACTCTTATCTCAAATCTTAAATAGCTCAGTTAACTAATTCTTTCCAGTGCTCCTTCTTAGACTGCCAAGATAGTTTTATGACTCCTTTCCAGTTTTGCTGGTTTGAATCTCTTTATAGTCTAAAGCTCTTTTCAATACTGACATGTTGAAAAATTCTATACAAACTATCACAGCTTGGAGATTTCAAAAGGTAAAGCCTTTTTGCTGCAAGGAGACTGATCACCTGAACTGAAGTCCTGATTCCTTTGAACTGAAGGCAAAACCAAAACTAATGGCTCATGATCTGTTTTCTCTGTTTTTTTTGCAAACTTAGCAGTATTTAAAAAATATGTAGAAGCATAGAAAATAAGAACAAGAGCAGGCCATTCAACCCTTTGAGTCTGTTTCACCATTCAATATGATCATGGCTGATCATCCAACTCAGTCCCCTGTTCCTGCTTTTGCCCCATATCCTTTGATTGCTTTAGCACTGAGAACTATCAATCTCCTTCTTGAAAACATTCAGTGTTTTGGCCTCAATTGCTTTCTGTGGCACAGTATTTCACAGGCTCCACTCTCTCTCAATGAAGCAGTTTCTCTTCATCTCAGTCCTAAGTAGCCTACCCTATATCCTTAGACTGTAGCCCCTGATTCTGAACTCCCTGGGCGTCAGCTTCCTGCATTTCATCCTCTTGCAGCACAGATAGCCTTCTAGGCACTTAACTGAATCACATGCTTTCAAGGAAATTATGTATTTAGGCCATTGTACCAAATGGCATTCTGACTTCTTAAAAATGTTATAGTGGCAGAACTGAAACCAAAATCCATCTACCTCTATTTTAACAATCCAAATTCCCCAATTATAATAATATAATACCCTTGAATAGTAAAGAGTAGGAAATTAGAGGAAGTAGAATTTGAATGTTACTGACACAACATCACTCTATTTTGTACACATCAACATCAGTCTGCAATACCAAGATTTGATCCAAGGACTGCACTCACCTGACACCATGCTAATTGACTGGTTGATGAGCAAGGCTGGTGTATCATTAAACTCTTTATAACCCTTTGTAGAAAGGAACAAACACAGGTTAGGAAAGAGACAAGGTGTCAAATTTACACAGCAGATTACAAGAGTTTGAGTAATTATAGATAATGACTGAATACTGCTTTATTATGTCCTGGGAAACTAGGAGTGAATCATAGAGAGTTAATGAGTACCTGAAAGTTATCGAGTTTTATAGCCCAAATGTTTTCTATAACTGAGAGGTGTAGAGAATAATGGATTCTTAACAATATGAGAGACAATAATAGACATGAGTCAGTGTTACTCAAAGTAATTGTCACCTGAACATTTATTATAGCATGCAACAGAGAAATGCCTTCCTTGTATGTTGGATCAAGGTATAATTTATATTCTAATGAATACTGTAAAAGGAGATATTGAAAGAAATGCAACAAAGAACAGGTTCTAACATTCCTTTTTCAGCTATAATTATTCTTTATTCCCATTTATACCGTCAATGTGTTTCCTCAGGATGCATATTTTGGATTATCATTGTCAAGGTGAATTAACTTACAGAGTTGGATTTTAAATTCTTTTTTTTATTTTCTCTCTTTGAACTCGGTGGTGCTGCAATATAGAATTCTTTCCTGAAATCAGACTTTGAGAATGCTTGAACTTATAGAAAAGCTTTTAGCTGAGCGTGGAGCAGCTTTTGCTTTTTTCTGCCCCATCGCAAACAACAGACTTAGGAAAGCAGTCAAAATCTGTATAATTAAAGATGATTCAAACAAACCAACAGTCTCAGTCACATGAACAGGGCTCCAGGATGGGCCACTCTGGTTAGTGAGATGACATTGAAGCATCTAGTCAAAAATAATCATGTGTTTTAGAAGAAAACTTGAGGCCATTAGTGCCATCTCATGCATAATTTGTTTCGATAGTTTCCATTTTTCTGAACTGGCTGGCTCAGGCATCTCATTTGTGGTGCTTTATGTTACTTTGACTGGAATGTCTACACAATGCAAGGAGTGTGACATTCCAGGAAAATGATGCAATCCTTTATCCCCTGGAAACTGCTGATCAGTACTATCCACAAATTGTGGTCAACTGGCATTATCTAATTGAGACAGTGACGTCATTGGTCCCACAAAATGTCCATTTTGAGAAAATTTAAGTAAGGGAATATAGCTTTAAAGAAAAAATGATTTCAGACCTCTCTACGTGATGGCACTATGTCAGGTAGCTCCTTCAGTATAAGTTCTGCTTCATAGGAATGACCTTGTTCTCCATTTAAATAACAAAGAGCTGTTCACTACATCGATTCCTGTTGCATTCCCTTCATTTCTTTTAAAAGCTACCAGTGATTTCTTGACTCTTTTTATTTTTATTGCCTTGTTCTCAGTGCTCAGGAACTTACCAAGCAGTTCCTTGTAATGTTGGTAATTCTCACTTCCTTCTACATATTTTTAATTCCAGGTCCCACATTCTTTGCCCAAAATGTATATTTTGTTCCTTTCTCTCTCCCTTTAAGGAATTCTCTGTCTCACTTTCTCTCTCTTCTCTCTTTCTGCCAAAAGTATCTCTTTTTCCCTTTCACTTTCTCCTACTCTCCCTACCGAACCTCTTTCTACTCTCCCCCTTTTCAGTACTACCAGCATTTTGCAGCTATGGATAAGTATTCTGGGTACAGGATTCCAATCAGTTTTTGGTTCTGGTTCTTCTGATACTTCTTCCAGAATAAGGGCTCAGGTCAAAATGCTTAAAAGTATCTGGAATAGCTTGGGTCATTTTACCTCAAGTAAATCTTTTTTGTGTCCGGCTACAAATCTCAATCGTCCTAGGCTTAGAGAGGCTACTACTTTTCCAGTCAATTCTTCCTTTTCAACAGTCATGTTTGTAGTACAATTTACAATGTTGCTCTGGTATTGCTGCAGTACATTCATTTATCTTAAAGATAATTCCAGCCACTAAATTAGACCTTGCAGATTATAATTGGTTTTGTTCTATATCCATGTAGATTTGCTTCATAAATTTAGACTCTGGTCAGATTTTCTTTACTTTGGTCAAAACCTGCTCTTTTGCAATGGGCTCTATCACAGACATGACACCCCAATTTCTGTCACAGAAAGATGAAGGTGTTAATTAAATAATTTTTATTGCTATCTCCTGTCCATAACAGAGGTGGATTACAATTTGTTTCTTATTTACTTTCCCTATCTGTAATAGGCAGTGGCCCTTTTCTTCAAACCCTACTTGTGAATTTGAAAATAACCCACTGCAAGTTATTTCGGTAAAAAACCCACTGCAAGTTTTTTTAGGTAAAAACAAAGTAATGTTTACTGATGCATTCAAAACCCAGAGAGAGAATGATTTGCAGCACACACTCATGCACACAAGCATACTTGGAAGAAAGAAAAATGGATAGGAAAGAAAATACATAATGAATAACTTAATAATTTAAAATGTTGATATTAATTTTCTTGATTTAGAGTCCAGTGAGTCAATGTCTTAATGATGTTTTGCAGTTGGCTGGTCTGAGAGAATTCTTTTTCCTGTAAGTTTGAATGAAGGTGATTGCGTTGAAAGAGCCATATAACTTTCGACTGCTAGGAACTATTTCACTTTTCAGGTGAAATATCACATTATTTCCCAAAATCAGACTTCAAGGAAGGTTGGGACTAGAGTTAGGCTTTTAGCTTCGCCAGGAGCTGATATTGTTGTTTTTAGTCTCTGTGGTAAAAACCAGATTAAGGAGAGAAATCAAAAATCTATATAATTAAATGTAATTAAAACAATCCAACAGTTTTTGTCATTTTAGTTAGTGAGATTACTTTGTTACAGCTAGTCAAAAACCGTTGAGAATTTTTGGAGACAGCTGCAGAGGACATCAGTGCCATCTTGTTTTGTCCCTTTTGTTTTATTCATTCACGGGATGAGGGCGTCGCTGGCTGGGCAGCATTTATTGCCCATCCCTAATTGCCCAGAAGGCAGTTAAGAGTCAACCACATTACTGTGTGTCTGGAGTCACATGTAGGCCAGACCAGGTAAGGATGGCAGTTTCCTTCCCTAAAGAACATTAGTGAACCAGATGGGTTTTTCCCAACAATCGGCAATGGATTTACGGTCATCATTAGACTCTTTTTTCCAGATATTTATTGAATTCAAATTCCACCATCTGCCATGGCAGGATTCAAACCAAAACATTATGTAGGTCTCTGCATTAATAGTCCAGTGATAATACCACTAGGCTATCACCTCCCCCTGATTACTGCTGATTGTGGTCAACTAGTGTCATGTGATCAGCAGGAGACATAATGACAATCCAGTCTGCCCCATTGATAATAAAATTTAATGAAGAGTATATAGATTTTAAAGATAAATAATTAGCATTCTGATCTTGGCAGTGTGAAAAAAAATGTCCTTTAACTTTGTTCCATTCCTAACTTCCTCATCTTTAGCTTATACTCCTGGGATTTCAGTACTTCCCAGTCAGGAATAGCCTGCCAAGGGGCCACTTTGGCTGACTTGGTTCATAACCTTCAAAATCTGGAAAATAGTCAATATTATGAGGCTGGATGGATTGATGATTTTTCAGGTTATAACTATCTTACCTTTTGTACAATGGAATAAAAGTTGGTGGCCACAATTCGCCTCATGGCATTTATCTCCTTGTCCATATTAGGAATCTGTTAATAAAACAGAAGTGATTTGAACATCAGAATTTACAAGTTGTATTATACTTCAGTGGCAAGATGAGATCACAATACCACCCAGGCAGTGAAGCCTGGCTAGGAATCCAATCTTGCTTGTCGTACAGTGACTCTGGGCTTTGGTACTAGGAGCTTGTCATTCACCATACTCCACATGCACCAATCCCCATTTCATAGTAACATTGACTCTTATGTATTCCTCGAGGGGATGCAGTCACTGTAGTGGAAGTTGCAGTTGGCTGACATGGACCAGTTGGAGAAATGGGGCCTTAAACTTTGGGATAAAGTGGCAAACAATGTGGATGCAATTGAGGGAGTTACCTGAAAATGGCCCAAGCCCATTCTGACTACTCCTCAGTTCTTTGAAGTGACTTTACAGAATAGAGTCATCTTCAGACTGAATTGCATTGCTGCATTGTTCTCTTTCCAATCTCAGTGTTTCTGATCTGCGTCTTCAGGAACAGATAATCCACAGATCAAGGAGGTGATTCTCCTTGTCATTGTAGCAAGTGGATATTTATATGTGTTTAAATGTCAGCCCATGTACATGAATTTCCCACCTTCTCAATCTTGCCTCTCAGGGTAAACCATATCAGTTGCCTCTCTCTAATGAGAGAGCAGTCCTATGGTCCTCTGGAAGTATGGTAACTTTAAGTTACTTTACCTTTATATGTACAATGCATATAGTGGATAAAAGGGAGAGATTCATCCTGTGCAATATGGTTTGTATGTATTTCATTATCTACTCCTAAAGAGCACACTGTGAGTAAAAGGAAATGATTCTCTCCAATGTGGTACCATTTTGTCTTTGATTTTATAAACGGAGAAAGGTGAACTCCAAATTAAAATTTTAAGGAGAATCTTAAAGGAGAAAAGAGAGGCTTCAGAAGAAAAATTTCAGAGATTAGAATTCAGGGAGCTATAGGCACATTGGACAATGATGCAACAATGAGTATTTGGGATTCATTTGAGGCCAGAATTGGAGGAAGGCAGATATTTGAAGAGGAGGGTTGTGGGGAAGGGCCAGTACATGAATTACTCCTTAGGAGGGCCAGTACATCATGATAAGTTGAATGTCCTTTTTCAGAGCAGTAGTGATTCTATTGTGTCCTGAGCAATTCTAAGGCTGGAAGAGGTAACAAAAAATAAAGACCGGTGACCAGCAATTTTTGTACCATTGTAAAGTTGGCAACAAACTCAAGATGCTTCACAATGTCCTGGATGCTGACACATTGTAAACCACACGTATTGAGTGTTCTGTTGATGTTTTGTCGGATGACAGTCAAATTCTTCTGGAGAACCTCCTGTCGATGTAGCAGTGTTGCTGCTGTCGAATTTATAAGCACCAGTCTTTCATTCATCTCAGTGATAACTGCGAATAAAAGCAATCAGAACATGGCCAACATGATTCAGTCAGAATTCTAATAAACTTTGAAATTTGAAACCATCCCTTCTGTATCATAAACACATTTCCTTGTTCATTTTCATCCTTTTTATGTTGTCTTACAAAGCATCGAAACAGATTTTTGGCTCAACTGGTCGATGCTAGTGTTATGCTCCATACAAGTTTATTCCCTACTTCATTGTCATACACCAGAACTGTGCGGAGACGAAAAGAGAACTTTGAAAAATCTAATATAGCTCTGAATATGCACACTTGATAGTGAAAAAAAAACGATCATTCATGAAAACATCAAACTTTTAAATTGTCTTAGATAGTCAGTCTCTTATAAAAATAAACACACTTCTGTTCAGAAGACAGTTGATCCTTTAATAGCCTTTGCAGTCTGCCCGTCAAACCATGAACAGTTAAGACAACTGTAGCTTTTGAAACTCAGCCAAGCAATCATAATGACATAATAATAGGCCTTTGAGAAATGTCAACAAAGACCTCGATTGAAACAGCTTGTACAGATACTCCACCAACCGGCCTACCAAATAAATTAGTTCAGCCAAGATTTTTTGAACAATCACTGATAGAGCAGGTTATTTTTTAAGTATAAAGAGTAGAGGATTTCTTAAAAAATCCTTCAGAATATGATAGTTAGATAAACCTTATTCCATCAATTCCATCAATAATGCTTCAGTAAATGAGATAGTTACCATGTTTCCTTCATCAATGTGCTCAGATTTGTGGTCATTACCTTGTGCTAACTGAGATGCTGAATTCAATGAAGGGTATATGGTTTCACCCAGCTTCTTCATGACTGTTTCACCAAGACTTGAATCTATATCTGAAAATGATAAGAATAATTGGAAATAATGATTATACGAAGGTAATAACCTGCACCCTGCAAACCCACAGGAAGTTGCATTCTAGGAAGAGAAGGTGGTATGGCAATAATGTCCCTGGACTAGTAATCCAGAGGCCTAGACTAGTGCTCTGGTGGAATTTAAGTTCAGTTAATAAGTGTAGAGTGTAAATGGTGACCATGAAGATGTCATCAATTATCAGTAAAACCCATCTGGTTGACTAACGTCCTTTACATTCTTATCTTATCTGGCCTACGTTTAACTGCCGACCCACAGTTATTTGAATTTTATATATCATTAACACTAGGACTGTATGACTCATGAGCATTGCATCTATAAATAGATTTAACTAATGGGGTATAAACCATGTAGATATTTGATGCTGTACAAAATAAAAAAAATCTGGCAGGTCACCTTTGAAGCAGGTATGCAAATTGTCTGTTGCCACTTCACAATTAACTGTTAATTTACGGATGCCGCAATGGGTGTTTGTTACTGTAACCAGAATGGACTCAAAGTTTCAGTATAAGTTTTGTCCCAAGAACATGTATCCTTCTTGTGAATAAAGCCATCTTGATCTCTAATTTTTTTTTGATGGGCAACAAGGGTGGTCCTCTGGTACCCTTCCGTTTATCGCCGATTGGAAGAGGGAAATTTTTATGTTGGTCGTATCTGTTTAAGTGTTCTTCTAGTTACCACCTGGTTAACAGCAGGTCTGCAGTAAGCAACTCCCTCTGATAGGGTTAATCTAGAAGACTTGAGTTCAGCATCGTTCCTCAACCAAAAGGTCAACAGGAGAACAGTTGCAGGTTCATTAGGTTCATCCTGGATATGGGGGAGTTTTCTTATGAAGAGAGGGTTGGGCCTCATTGAAGCTTTGAAGAATATGAGGAAACACCTTATTGAAGCATATAAGATTCCTAGGGGGCTTGACAAGGTAGATGCAGGAAGATTGTTTCCCCATGTGGCATCATCTCAGAATAAATGGTTTCACATTTAAGGCAGAGATGGGGGGAGCTGTTTCTGAGGGTGTTGATCTATGAAATTCTTTCCACAGAGAGCTGTCAAGCTGTGTCAGTAAGAATATTCAATGCTAAGATTGGCAGATTTCTAATCAGTACGGGAATCAAAGATTATGGGGATAAGGCAGGAAAGTGGAGTTGGGGATTATCACATCAGCCATGATGCAGCAGATTCAATACGCCTACCTCTGCCTCTATATCTTATGATCTTATGGTCTTATGGTTACAGCAACTGAATCTTCACTGACCCTGAAATGGCCTAGCAAACCATTCAGTTCAAGGTTAGGCATGGGCCATTAACAGAGATTTCCTACTTTCCATGAAGAATAGAGAAAAAACAAATAATCTATTTACAATTGTGTTTCTTTACTACTGGGGGTAGGGTTACTTCATGATAGAAGGATGTTAATGGGGGTCAGGAGACAGGTACATGTAAAAATAAACACGAAAGATTTTAAAAAGTTGATATTGGAACGTTGAGTTATTTATTGCTCAGAGAATCGGATAGGAAATCTGCTTCCAGCCTTTCTCAATCCCACTATCATGATGGATGCAGGACATACACTGCTGAGATATCACCAATATACCTAAACATCAGAAAAGTTTTCTGGTTCCCAATGCTATTCTAGACATTCATGACAATTCATTTCCTTCCCTCTGCTCCAGAAAATTCGCATTCTACCCAATCACCATTAAACAGCCAAAGGAAGAGTGTGTTACAAAGTAGAATCTTCCCAAGGTGTTAACATCAAGTTGTAATGCAAGGAATCTGCCTTACTTGCTTAAGAACATAAGAACATAAGAACTAGGAGCAGGAGTAGGCCATCTGGCCCCTCGAGACTGCTCCGCCATTTAATAAGATCATGGCTGATCTTTTTGAGACTCAGCTCCACTTACCCGTCCACTCGCCATAACCCTTAATTCCTTTCCTGTTCAAAAATTTATCTAGCCTCGCCTTAAAAACATTCAGCAAGGTAGCTTCAAATGCTTCAATGGGCAGGGAATTCCACAGATTCACAACCCTTTGGGTGAAGAAGTTCCTCCTGACCTCAGTCCTACATCTGCTTCCCTTTATTTTGAGGCAATGCCCTCTGGTCTAGTTTCACCTGCTAGCGGAAACAACCTCCCTGCCTCCACCTTATCTATTCCCTTCATAACCTTATATGTTTCTATAAGATCTCCCCTCATTCTTCTGAATTCCAATGAGTATAATCCCAGTCTATTTAGTCTGTCCTCATAATCCAACCCTCTCAACTCTGGAATCAACCAAGTGAATCTCCTCGGTACCCCCTCCAGTGCTAGTATATCTCTTCTCAAGTGAGGAGACCAAAACTGCACACAGTACCCCAGGTGTGGCCTCACCAGGACCCTATACAGCTGCAGCATAGCCTCCCTGTTTTTAAACTCCATCCCTCTAGCAATGGTAGACAAAATTCCATTTGCCTTTTTAATCACCTGCTGCACCTGCAATCCTACTTTTAGCGATTCTTGCACAAGGATACCCAAGTCCCTTTGCACAGCAGCGTGCTGCAATTTTTTACCATTTAAAACATCGTCCATTTTCCTGTTATTCCTACCAAAATGGATGACCTCTCACTTATCAACATTGTACTCCATCTGCCAGACCTTTGCCCACTCACTTAGACTATCTATATCTCTCTGCAGACTTTCAGTGTCTTCTGCACACTTTGCTCTACCACTCGTCTTAGTGTCATCTGCAAATTTTGACACACCACACTTAGTCCCCAACTCCAAATCATCTATGTAAATTGTAAACAATTGCGGTCCCAACACTGATCCCTGAGGCACACCCCTAGCCACTGACCGCCAACCAGAAAAACACCCATTTACCCCTACTCTTTGCTTTTTATTGGTCAACCAATCCTCTATCCATGCCAATACATTACCTGTAATACCGTGCAACTTTATCTTATGTAGCAGCCTTTGGTGTGGCACCTTGTCAAATGCCTTCTGGAAATCTAGATACAGCACATCCACAGGTTCCCCATTGTCCACCATGCAAGTAATGTCCTCAAAGAATTCCACCAAATTAGTTAAACATGACCTACCCTTCATGAACCCATGCTGGGTGTTCCCAATGGGACAATTTATATCCAGATGTCTTGCTATTTCTTCCTTGATAGATTCAAGCATTTTCCCCACAACCGAAGTTAAGCTAACTGGCCTATAGTTACCTGCTTTTTGTCTACTTCCTTTTTTAAACAGTGGCGTCACATTGGCTGTTTTCCAAACTATGGGAACCACCCCAGAGTCCAGTGAACTTTGGTAAATAATTACTAGTGCATTTGCTATTTCCCCCATCACCTCTTTTAGTACCCTGGGATGCATTTCATCAGGGCCAGGAGACTTGTCTACCTTTAGCCCCATTAGCTTGCCCAGCACTGCCTCCTTAGTGATAATGATAGTTTCTATGTCCTCACCTGCTATAACCTTCTTGCCATCAGTTTTCGGCATGTTATATGTGTCTTCCACAGTGAAGACCGACACGAAATAACTGTTTAATGTCTCGGCTATTTCCTCATTCCCAGTTATTAAATTGGCCTTCTCATCCTCTAAAGGACCAATGTTTACCTTTGCCACTCTTTTACAATTTACATATTTATAGAAACTTTTGCTGCCTGTTTTTATATTCTGAGCTAGTTTACTTTCATAATCCATCTTACTTTTCTTTGTAACTTTTTTTGTGGCTTTCTGTTGGCCTTTAAAGATTTCCCAGTCTACTAGTTTCCCACTACTCGTTGCTTTTTTGTATGTGTTTTTTTTTCAATCTGATACTTTCCTTTATTTCCTGAGACATCCATGGCTGGCCCTCTCTTTTCCTACAGTTCTTCCTTATCATGGGAATATACTTCTGCTGAGCACTGTGAAAAATCGTTTTGAAAATCCTCCACTGTTCCTCAATTGACCCACCATAAAGTTTTTGCTCCCATTCTACCTTAGCTAACTCCTCCCTCATTCCTTCATAGTCTCCTTTGTTTAAGCACAGGACATAGGTACTGGATTTAACCTTATCACACTCTATTTGTATTTTAAATTCGACCATACTGTGATCGTTCCTTCCGAGAGGATCCCTAACTGTGAGATCATTAATTATTCCTGTCTCATTACACAGGACTAGATCTAGGATAGCTTGCTCTCTCGTAGGTTCCATTACATATTGTTCAAGGAAATTATCGCGGATGCATTCTATGAACCCCTCTTCAAGGCTGCTATGACCGACTTGGTTTGACCAATCGATATGTAGATTAAAATCCCCCATGATAATTGCTGTACCATTTTTACATGCATTAGCCATTTCTATGTTTATTGCCCACCCCACCACGATGTCATTATTTGCTGACCTATAGACCACACCTATTAGTGACTTCTTCTCCCTGCTATTCCTAATTTCCACCCAAATGGATTCAACGTTTTGTTCAGTAGAACCTATATCATCTCTCACTACCGCCCTGATATCATTCTTAAAAATCAGAGCAACACCACCTCTCTTACCTTCCTGTCTGTCCTTTCGAACAGTTTGATACCCCTGGATATTTAACTCCCAGTCATGACCATCCTGTAACCACGTCTCTGTAATGGCCACTAAATCATACCCATTTGCCATGATTTGCACCATCAACTCATCCACCTTGTTTTGAATGCTCCGAGCATTCAGATAAAGTGCCCTTATGCCAGTTTTTGCACCTTCTTTTTGGGCCCTATTACCTCCATTACTAACAGCTCTTGAGTTCTCCTTCCCTTTAACTTATTTCTTAATTTTCAATGGAGTTGAAGCTTCCTCGTCATCTGCTAACCTGCTGCTTTGCCTTACATTAATTGTTATTGTCCCTCTACGCTCACTTCTCCCTTCCCCCCTACTTGCTAGTTTAAAGTCCTATTAACCACCATATTTACCCTTTTCACCAGAACACTGGACCCGGCCCTGTTCAGGTGGAGTCCATCCCAGCGGTATAGATCCCTCCCATCCCAGAACTGATGCCAGTGCCCCATGAAAAGGAAACCCTCTTTCCCACATCACTCTTTTAGCCCCTGTTTACTTCCCTGATCCTCACCTCCCTATACCAATTTGCACATGGCTTGGGCAGCAATCCAGAGATTATGACCCTTGAAGACCTGTTTTTTAATTTTATTCCTAGCTTTTCATAATCCCGAAACAGGCCTTTTTTCCTAGTCCTGCCTATGTTGTTGGTACCTACGTGGACCACAACAACTGGATCTTCCCCCTCCCTCACTAGTATCCTTTCAAGCCGGTCAGAGATGTCTCACACCCTGGCACCAGGCAGGGAACACACCATGCGGGATTTTCTATCCTGCTCGCAAAGGATACTGTCTATCCCCCTGATGATGGAATCCCCTACAACTACAATCTGTCTTTTTGCTCCCCCCTCTTGAATGGCCTCCTGGACCATAGTGCCATGGTCAGTTGACTCATCCTTCCTGCAGCCCTGTTCCTCATCCACGCAGGGAGCAAGTGCCTCATACCTGTGGGACAGTGTCAAGTGCTGAGGCTCTTGTGTTCCTGTCTGCAGAGTCCCTCTACCTGCCTCACTCGCAGTCACACACTGCTGTCCCTGCCTGCCGATCGAATGAACATTAGTTAATCTACCAGGATGTCTAGAATCTGCGTTTCTCTCACCACCACCTCAATCTCACTGACACACCTTGGCTTCCAAATCAGTATTGCCAGGATTTTGAAATTCTCATCCTTGTTTCCAAATCCCTCTGCCCCTCATTTCTCCCTATCCATGAAATCTTCCTGCAACTTGCTGAGATCTCTATTTTCAGCTGATTCTGGTCTCTTCCACACCCTCAGTTTTCATTGCTCCACCAATGGCAGCCATGCTTCAACTGCCTGAGTTCTGTAATTTCCTCCCTTCGACAAGTTATGGAAGTGGACAAATATGTGGCAGATGCAAAAATGGCTACAAAATCAAACAGCAGGGAGTAATCAGCATGGAAGGAAGTATACATCAGACAAAATTTGTCACTAAGCCACATAAGGTGATGTTAGGACAGGTAACCAAACTCTTAGTCTAAGATGTAGATTTTAAGAAATATCTTAAATGAGGAGAGAGAAATATGATTGAACAGATGTAATTTGACTATGTGGTATGTCAACTTCTAATTACTGAGTTCTGAATTGTTTCTTCATTGGTTGGCTGCATCTGATCTAATTTCCTTTCCTTTCCATGTACCTTTTCCTTAGGCACAATCCATTTTTACCATCTCCTCTTCTTCACCATTCTTCTGTGGCCTCTAACAGCTCTGAACATTTTCTCATCCAGACGATTCTTTATACCTCAGCACCAAAGAGTTAAACCTGTTCTTATTGTGTCCCTTTTCTCCTCCCAGAAACTCCTACATTATAACTTAGCTTTGCAGTGTTTACTAGTCAGGTTGAAGGTTTTCAAACTGGACAGGATCAGTGTGTCTGAAATCTTCACCTTTGGATGACAAAGGTCTTGCATTCAAATACAAACCATTTCATTGAATCATGGCTTGTAAAAGAAACAAAGAACGAGAGGGCATAGCTTTAAAGTGATGTGCGAAAGGGTGATGTGAGAGAAAACGTTTTCACAGAGTGGGTAGTTAGTGCGTGGAATGCACTGCCTGGAAATGTGGTGGAGACAGGCTCCATCAAGTCTTTCAAGAGGGTGTTGGATGATTAGTTGGATGGAAATGGTATGCAGGGATATGGGAAAAAGGCAGGCATTTGGCACTAGACAATAGAACTAGTGCAGGCATGATGGGACAAATGGCCTTCTGCGCCAAGAACAATACTGTGATTCTGTGATGGCTATTGGCCTGACTATCTAGAAGGTGGTACACATTGTGTCTTGCAGATAACAATGCTCTAAATTGGCTGGAATTATGCACTCAACATGTTCATGTTAAATCAGTTAATAATAAATGGTCACTTACTGTCCAGGTTAGCTGAGACACTAGCTACTGGTATTGCACTGGCATCAGTAATGGTTGTAATTTGCTGAAGAAAAAATATTTTAAAGAAATGTTAAAATTTTAATACATAAGTTACCCGTGAAAGTCTCATCATACAAGAACACCAGTTCTTGAAGACATTATCAACCAAGTGTCCAGGCTTACGGATATGACCTCAAAATCACACACAAGTCTCCAACATGTATATAAAATATGAACCAACTCCTGAGACATTTTTAGTAACAATATTTATACAGCGCAATAAAAATCATAAAATCTCCCAAAGTATTTCACAACAGCAACATCAATAAAAATATTTTTGACATTAAGCTTTGCAGCGAGCCACGTAAGGAAGATACTAGAACAAGTGCCCAAAAGCTTGGTCAAAAAGACAGGTTTTAAGAAGAGTCTTAGAAGAGGAGGAAGAGGCAGAAAGATTTAAAGAGGGAATTCAGGGTCCAGGTACTTGAAGGCACAGCCACCAATGATGGAGCAATAAAGATTGGGGGCATATACGATATCGGAATCAGAGGATCTCAGAGATCCCAGTGGATTGCAAGGTTGGAGCAAATTAGAGAGTTGACATGGAGTGATGAAGTGGAGGATTGGAACACAAGGATGAATATTTCAAAATTAAGGCACAATTAGATGGGGAACAATTCAGTAAGCACAGAGGTTGATTGGAGAATGTGATTTGGAGTTGGTTAAGCCATTTGCAGCATAATCTTGCATGAATGTAAGTTTATGTAGTTTATGCAGCAAATTACTTTTTCAAATTAAGCAAAAACTTCAAAAGAGAAACAGAACATTTGACTCCACAACCCTATATTAGTATTTACCCTCTAACAGTTGTATCTTAAATACATGGGTTCCCCTGATTCTATGTCCCTTCAATCCCCCATTCCACCCTCATGTTCCTAAATGTTAAAATCAGTGGAACTTCTCATGTCAGAGAACTCATCTGATGCATTTCTCACAAAGTTGCATGAATACAGTTTGCTTTCAAATATTTAATTAAATAAAAACCCGGTTTTTTTCTCTCATGGAAACCATGATAGATAAATACCCAAACGTGCTCACATTATTCAGCCTCCTATGTATTCCCCAATTGGCTAATCTTAGAGAGCAAGTTTTGGAAAGCTGTTCAACTGTGGATACCATGAAAGCCAATTCATTCTTTCACTTACATTTCCAGCTCGTGTTTTTGAGCCATATGCAGGAATGAAAACCTATTCATTTTTCTCCTTCCTAATCTGAAGCTAAATGTCACCTTCCCTACATCACTCTATGTATGATCAACTCATCCAGTACAGACTGGGTATGACTCCAGGAAACATTTACAAAATCTGAGTGGTCTCTTGGCTTATCCACCTCAGCCAATGACAAAGCCTTACCAGAGAAACATACCTGCAAATGTTCATTCAAGGAATGAGAGACTTCGTTTACTTGGAGAAACTGGGGAATAGAGGCTGGAATTGTTCTCGTTAGAACAGAGGTGGTTCAATAGAATTTTACCAATGTTCAAAATTATGAAGGGATTTGAAAAAGTAAATAAGGAGAAATTATTTCTGCTAGTAGGAGGGTTTGTAACCAGAGAATTTAGAGGATCTCATAGAAACCTATAAAATTCTAACAGAATTAGACAGGGTAAATGCAGGAAGGATGTCCAGGATGCCCAGTACCAGCAGTCATAGTCTAAGGATAATAGACCTTTTAGGACAATTATGAGGAAGAATTTCTTCACCCAGAGAATGCAAGCCTGTGGCATTCTCTGCCACGGGAAACTGTTGACACCAAAACATTGAAGACTTTTGAGAAAGATTTAGCTATAGTTGTCAGGAATTAAGGAATCAAAGGATACGGGGAGAAAGCTGGAATAAGGTGGTATTTTGGAAGATCAGCCGTGATCATACTGAATTGTGGAGCAGCTTTAAAGGCGCCAAATGGCCTATCCTACTCCTGTATTCTATGTATCTATGTTTAAGAGAATTCACAAAAAGACCAAAGGGGAGGTGAAAATTCTTTTTATGCAGCAAGTTATAACTCCAACGTAAGCAAAGGAAAAAAATGAAAGAACTGTAGCTGCTGGAAATCAGAAACAAAAACAGAAATTGCTGGCAGTATCTGTAGAGAGACAGCTGAGTTAATGTTTTGAGTCCAGTGACCCTTCTTCAGAACTGATGGTAGCTACAATCACAATTGTTTTCTCTCCATAGCTCTAATGTGCTGCCTGAAGCGCAATTGTAGCAGATTCAATAGAAACCTTCAAAGAGGAATTGGTTAAATAGTTGAAAAGGGAAAAAAACAATCGAACAAGGGGAAAGAGTGAGGAGAGTGGAAACAATCTGGCAGATCTTTCAAAGAATTGGCCAAGTAATGAATAGCCCTGCTGTGTGATTAGTTTCTGTAATTCTTTGGTAGTCAGTAATTTGTATGGAAATGAGAAACTGAAGTCAAAAAAAAGCAACACTTTTGTATCAAGGTGCCTAATCTTTAGGAAGGAACACTCACAAAGTACCTTGCAAATTGAGGCGACAGTCATCAATTTGTTCAAAATCTTAACTTAGTATGAAGGATTGCAACAGAAACAAAACTTACTTTTGGGATGGCATTAATGTAAATCTTCAGGTTGCCTAGGGTGTTTTCCAGTAAGTTTTCACTATGTTGTAAGGATTCTGAAATGTTTTCATTGCTGACAAACATGCAGACGTTTCCTCCTCTGTTTGTGGTATGTTAGAAGGAGCAAAAGCAATTGGCATTATTTCAGCATTTTGAAGAAAAGAAAGCCCTTGCTTTTACTTAATCACTCTTCATGACATTAGGATATCCAAGAGTGCTTTGTGGGCAATTTTAATTCTTAGTTTGCTTGATAATGATTCCAGATTTTGCAGCCACAACAATGGTGATGCGAGTAATTTACAATGTTATTGATCTGTAAATGGTGCAACAGTTTCAGGTGAGGAGATGTATGGTTAAATTAAAATATCCAAAAGTGGTGTCCACGTTTTGTTGCTTCACTGTTAGCTTTACAAAAATAACAAATCACTGTCTGACTACCTATTGACATGCATTAAATGGCGTGAGGATCTTGTAGTTCTACTACAGATAGACAGTATTCTAAATCTTGTCAATTCTTGCTACCAGTCAACCTCTCAGGCAGTGACAATTAACTGTTTGCAAAGACTGCATCTTCTTACTTCTCCATATTTTTGAATGTGGACTGAAATGGGGAAATGATTTTTTAAAACTCAAGGATTTTGCAAGGTATTGCTGTATTTTTTAAAAACAAGTTACCAAAAATTATTGTAAGTAGTATTTACGTTGTTGTTTCTTCAATCTATGGGAGCTATTTAGTGGCACTAGGGATTGTGTTCAAGGTGAGATTCAGCTGGCAACGAGTAGCTGATTGGTCTGGGGAGTGATGACCAGTTGTCAATGACAAATGCCTGCTGCCTACCAACAACTACATGATTGGCTCACAGGCAGGTGAACAATTTGTGGGTGGGAACAAAATAGCCAGAAGCCTTTAGACCTCCAGAAAGAGAGGTGATGTCTGTCTTTCTGCAGTAAAAAAAACTCAAGCCTGAAGAAAGTCAGTTATTTTTCTCATCAATAGCTGAGGACTGTGGCATTTAACCCATAAGTCAAAACATTTATAAGCTGTGAGCCAGTTGCTCTGTGCATCTTGCAAGCAAGTGAAAGTATCTGGGTAAGAGAAATTGAGGAGCATCAAGTCCTGGTAAGAAAAAAGGATAATCTCAGTGAGCCCTGTAGGCAAGGACCACTGAACCATCTACCCAGTTTTCCCTCCACCCAAAACATAAATTTTTTTGGTGTCTGTCTGTCTTTCTGTAAATGTTTGTAGGGAGAGTTTATAGGCAGGCTAGAGTTTTAACCTGTAGAATTATAAATCAACATTTTGTAGTTGTTTACCTATATCAATTTGTAATAAATAGTAACTCTTGTTAAGAACCAGATATCTGGTCCATGCTTTCTGTCAATCTGTGTCTACAAGATAGCTATAATCTTTAACATTTGTGATGACTCTGGGAATAGCAGATCTTAATTTCCAGTGTATTATCCCAGTGAGGATTGACATATTACAATTGTGGAGTCTCAAACCTTCAGGTTTTAATTAAAGATTTTTAAAATGTTGGTTTTGCATTTTGATATTTTTTAAACTTTACCATTGTCGTTTTTATCTCTTAATCCAGTTTTCTTTTCCTCTGTTTTTTTTATTACTTAGTTTGACATTGAATTTATCACTATTGTTTATTTTTTCTCAATCTTTGCATTTTTTTCAATTCTTCTCAGATTGTCTAAGAACACAATCATTTATTTCCCTGCTCACTCAGATTTCAGATGCTCTATTTCCTTCACTGAAGACTATCAGTTTGCATATTCAATAACACGCCATGAAAGGAATCTAATGCAGAAAAGTTTGAAAAAGTACATATAATCATGAAAATGTCTGTAACTTCAGAAAATGACAAACAATACTCACAGAATCACTGTTGTAACCATAAGCAAGATGGCTGCTAGTGTCCTCCTTCTATAGTTCATTGATCTTTTCTGCTCCTGGTACATCTTTCCTCCACAGTTCCCACAACACCGACAACAGCAGAAACAAATACCAACCAAGGGCATGAGGAGGAAGAAGAGAATTCCAATGGCTGCACAAACAATGAAGCCAACCTCATACTTCAGAACCTAGATGAGATGAAGATATAAACTAATATTTATTAACTTTAGGTCTAGACCTGAAGGACTCAATGGGGTCAAATTGATGTTTGTCAGTGGCACACATGAAACGATTGAGAATTAGTAGCTTGTTTCATGCTGAACCTGATTTTCTTTGCAATTTGATTCAATAGTAAGGCAAACTGTTAGGAGAGTAAAACACTTTACTCGTGATCACTAATATCCAAGCCTGATTTCACCTGCAATCCACCTTCTACCCTAAATTATTTTTATAAGAATCTCCAAACTTCGGAAATCCTCACCCCATTCAATATCTCACATGGTCTACATGTGTTTAAATGCGGCACTTCTCTGCATTATTCTGAAGCATTTTTAAATAGTCATTTGGTGGCACAGAACTTGAGATGCCAAAAAAAAACATTTTGTCAAAGATTTTCATCTTGTACACCTGGGCAATTCACAAGGACACCAACTCGCAGGAAAACCAACATTTATACTTCATGAAAGGAGGGTACTAATAGGTTGGCGAGAGGACACTGATTGGTAGAAGAGTTGCCATAGAGAATGTACCCAATACTGTTGCTACAGCACAGTCGCAGAGTGAAACAGCTGGCTTCACCTGTTGCTGAAGCAAAGCTTGGCTGTAAATTGTAAATCCTCATTAATTGGTGCATTCTCCATGGCAACACCTTTACCAATTAGAGTCGACTTGACAACTAACCAGAAATCTCATGAAGTACAGATGTTGGCTTTTCCTCTGGAGTTGATATTCTTCTGAATTGACCTGACGAGTGCAAGACAAAAAGCATTGACAACCTGTCTCTTTTGTCAGCAATGCTCAATAATACTTTCACTTATTTAATACATTATCACCTCTGACATAAGTGGATATTTAATCTGCTTTGTAATCAAGCATGTACGTGTCATGCATGTAAATATATTGACCAGTTGACAGCTAGTGGGGTATCTCAAATAAAGTAGGATGGTAGGTCTGTGATCTTGTTTCTGATGGTATTCCAAGGATGACATTGACCATAAAGTCTGTTTTCAAAATCAGGGTAGGTGATGGCCTAGTGGTATTGTTGCTAGACTATTAAATCCAGAAACCCAGCTAACATCCTGGGGCCCCGGGTTCAAAACCCACCACGACAGATGGTGGAATTTGAATTCAATAGTTTTTAAAAAAGAAAGGTCTGGAATTAAGAATCTACTGATCACCATGAAATCATTGCTGATTGTCGGAAAAATCCATCTGGTTCACTAATGTCCTTCAGGGAAGGAAATGTGCGACCCTCACCTGGTCTGGCCGACATGTGACTCCAGACCCACAGCAATGTGGTTGGCTGTCAGTTGCCCTCCGAAATGGCCTGGCAAGCCACTCAGTTGTACCAATCGCTACAAAGTCTCAAAGAAATGAAACCAGATGGATCACCTGGTATCGACCTAGAATCGACCTGGTATCGCACTGGAAAAGACAATGGCAGAAACAGCCCTGTCAACCCTGCAAAGTCCTCCTCATTAACATTTGGGGGTTAGTGCCAAAATTGGGAGAGCTGTCTCACAGACTCGTAAACAACAGCCTGACATAGTCATACTCACAGAATCATACCTTACAGACAATGTCCCAGACACCACCATCACCATCCCTGGATATGTCCTGTCCAACTGGCAGGACAGACCCAGCAGAGGTGGTGGCACAGTGGGATACAGTTGGGAGGGTGTTGCTCTGGGAGTCTTCAACATTGACTCCGGACCGCATGAAGTCTCATGGCTTCAGGTTAAACATGGGCAAGGAAACCTCCTGCTGATTATCAGATACCATCCTCTCTCAACTGATGAATCAGTACTCCTCAATATTGAACAACACTTAGAGGAAGCATTGACGATGACAAGGGCACAAAATGTATTTTGGGTGGGGGATTTCAATGTCCACCACCAAGAGTGGCTTGGCAGCAGTACTACTGATCGAGCTGATCGGGTCCTAAAGTACATAGCTGCTAGACCGAGTCTGCGGCAGGTGGTGAGGGAACCGACAAGAGGGAAAAACATACTTGACCCCATCCTTACCAATCTGCCAGCTGCAGTTGCATCTGTCCATGACAGTATCAGTAAGGGTGACCATCGCACAGTCCTTATGGAGACAAAGTCCCGCCTTCACATTGAGAATAAATTCCATCATGTTGTGTGGCGCTATCACCGTGCTAAATGGGACTGGGCATCCATGAGGCGCTGTGGGCCATCAACAGCAGCAGAATTGTACTCCAGCACAATCTGTAACCTCACGGCCCACCATATCCCCCACTCAACCATTACCATCAAGCCAGGGGATGAACCCTGGTTCAATGGAGAGTGCAGGAGGACATGCCAGGAGCAGCACCAGGCATGCCTGAAGATGAGGTATCAACCTGGTGAAGCCACCAAACAGGACTACTTGCACACCAAACAGTGAAAGCAGCAAGTGATAGACAGAGCTAAGCGATCCCACAACCAACGGATCAGATCTAAGCTTTGCAGTCCTGCCACATCCAGTCGCGAATGGTGGTGGACAATTAAACAACTCACTGGAGGAGGAGGCTCCACAAATATCCCCATTCTCAATGATGGAAGAGCCCAGCACATGAGTACAAAAGATAAGGCTTAAGCATTCGCAGCAATCTTCAGCCAGAAGTGCCGAGTGGATGATCCATCTCGGCCTCCTCCAGTGGTCCCCAGCATTACAGATACCAGTCTTCAGCCAATTCAATTCATTCCACATGATATCAAGAAATGGTTGCAGACAATGCATACTACAAAGGCTACAGGCCCTGACAAAATTCCAGCAATAGTCCTGAAGACTTGTGCTCTCGAAATTGCCACTCCCTTAGCCAAGCTGTTTCAGTATAGTTACAATACTGGTATCTACCCGACAATATGGAAAATTGCCCAGGTATGTCCTGTACATGAAAAGCAGGGCAAATCCAATCCAGCCAATTACCACCCCATCAGTCTCCTCTCGATCATCAGTAAAGTGATGGAAGGTGTCATCAACAGTGCTATCGAACAGCACCTGCTGAGCAATAATCTGCTCAGTGACGCCCAGTTTGGGTTCTGCCAGGGCCACACAGCTTCTGACCTCATTACAGCCTTGGTTCAAACATGGACAAAAGAGCTGAATTCCAGAGGTGAGGTGAGAGTGACAGCCCTTGACATCAAGGCTGCATTTGACCGAGTGTGGCATCAAGGAGTCCCAGCAAAATTGTAATCAATGGGTATCGGGGGCAAACTTTCTGATGGTTGGAGTCATACCTGACACATAGGAAGATGGTCGTGGTTGCTGGAGGTCAATTATCTCAGCTCCCAAGACATCTCTGCAGGAGTTCCTCAGGATAGTATCCTGGGCCCAACCATCTACAGCTGCTTCATCAATGACCTTCCCTCCATCATAAGGTCAGAATTGGGGATGTTCACTAATGATTGCACAATGTTACCATTGACCAGAGATTCAAGTGGACTCATCACATAAACACAGTGGCTACAACAGCAGGCCAGAAGCTAGGAGTGCTGCGGTGAGTAACTCATTTCCTGACTCCTCAAAGCCTGTCCAATATCAGCAAGGCACAAGTCAGGAGTGTGATGGAATACCCCCCACTTGCCTGGATGGGTGCAGCCCCAACAACACTCAAGGAGCTTGACACCATCCAGGACAAAGCAGCCCACTTGACTGGCACTACATCCATAAGCATCCATTCCCTCCACCACCGACGCTCAGTAACAGCAGTGTGTACTATTTACAAGATGCACGGCAGAAATTCACCAAAGATCCTCAGACAGCGCCTTCCAAACCCACGACCACTTCCATCTAGAAGGACAAGGGCAGCAGACATATGGGAACACCACCACCTCCAAGTTCCCCTCCAAGACACTCATCGTCCTGGCTTGGAAATATATCGCTGTTCCTTCATTGTTGCTGGGTCAAAATCCTGGAATTCCTTCCCTAAGGTCACTGTGGGTCAACCCACAGCGGTCCACCCACAGTGGACTGTAGCGGTTCAAGAAGGCAGCTCATCGCCACCTTCTCAAGTAATGCTGGCCAGCCAGCGATGCCCACATCCCACAAAATGAATAGATGTTTCCTTACCTCAACCTAAGAATTTTTAAGAATTGGCAGATGAGGCCTCAGTTTTATATTTACAACGTTTGCAACATCAAAGAGCTCCCTCAGTGCTCAGTCTGAATTCACAACACTGCTCTGGAGTAAGAATCAGTTTAAGCAAGTTCTCATGCATTGGAATGGAAGCCAATACACTCGAATGATTCCACCTTCATTGGAACAAGGGTCATGATTCATATTCCTGGACGAGAAAGTAGCAGGGAGAGATTGTCAGGCTCAGACCAGCAGCCTAAAACAATCACCAGGCCCTTTGACTTAGTAACTGAATCCCTGATCTGGGATGCAATGTAGCATAATATATTCAGTCATTCTTGGTGTGAGTATATAGAGTCATACAGCACGGAAACAGACCCTTCAGTCCAACCAATCCATGCTGAACATAATCCAAAACTAAACGAGTCCCACCTACCTGCTTCTGGCCTGTATCCCTCTAAACCTTTCCTTTTTTGCACTTATCCAAATGCCTTTTAAACGTTGTAATTGTACCTGCATCCACCACTTTCTCAGGAAGTTCATTCCACATGCAAACTGCCCTCTGTATAAAAAATTTGCCCCTCTTGTCTTTTTTAAATCTCTCTCCTCCCACCTTAAAAATGTGCCCATTAGTCTTGAAATCCCCCATCCTCGGGAAAAGACACGTACCATTAACTCTATCTATACCCCTCATGATTTTATAAACTTCTATAAGTTCACCTCTCAACCTCCTATGCTCCAGTGAAAAAAGTCCCAGCCTATCCTGCCTCTCCTTATAACTCAAACCTTTCATACTAGTTACATAGAGCCAAAGAGTCACAGAGTCATTCATCACAGAAACAGACCCTGCAGTCTAACCAGTCCTTGCCAAACATAATCCCAAACTAAACTAGTCCCACCTGCCTGCTCTTGGCCCATATTCATGTACTTCTCCAAATGTTTTTTAAATGTTGTAACTGCACCCACATCCTTTGGAAATTCATTCCACATACAAACCACTCTCTGTGTAATAAACTTGCCCCTCATGTCTTTTTTAAATCTTTCTCCTCTCCCCTTAAGATTATGCCCCCTAGTCATGAACTCACCCATCGTAGGAAAAAAACCTTTGTCATTCATCTTATCTATACTCCTCATGATTTTATAAACCTGTATAACGTCATCCCTCAACCTCCTACACTTCAGTGATATAAGTCCCAGGCTACCATCCTCTCCTTATAATTCAAACCTTCCATACCCAGCAACATCCTGATAAATCTCTTCCAAACCCTCTCCAGCTTAATAGTGTCCTTCCTATAAGCAACTTCCATATTTCAAAGAATAAGTAAAACATGGGGTTTTCTGAATGCTTGATGTGCAGCTAGAGAGGGTATGATCTTACTTCCCAGTTCACTGAATTCCAAGCCCATAATAGTCATCTTACTGACCCTTTCTATCTTTCCCTATTCAATATCCTGCTAATGCTAAACTGAAGGCTGCTGTTAGCAAGGCAAAGAAACCCATTCAAAATCCTCTCATTGTCCCTTTACATTCCTTCCTCAGTAAACAGAAACTAAATACAACACTATACAAGAAGTGTCTCTAATCCTCATGGATTGCCAGTAATATCACCATGGATCGATGGTCGTTGCTTTACACACCAAGACTTCGTTTGTATTAGCAACCATTGACTTACAAAAGACAAAACAATATCAAATAATATCCCTCATCCTTGGGAAAAGACACATACCATTAACTCTATCTATACCCCTCATGATTTTATAAACTCCTAAAAGGTCACCTCTCAACCTCCTACGCTCCAGTGACAAAAGTCCCAGCCTTTCTTTATAATTAGACCTTCCATACTAGTTACATACAGCCAAAGAGTCATAGAGTCAGACAGCATAGAAACAGACCCTGCAATCCAACCAGTACAAGGCCACCTACCCTCCCTCGATCTCTTCATTTCCAACTGCCGTCGCGACATCAATCGCGTCAACCTCTCCACCCCTCTCACTCACTCCAACCTCTCCCCCACAGAACATGCAGCCCTCCGCTCCCTCCTCTCCAACCCCAATCTCACAATAAAACCCACGGACAAGGGAGGTGCAGTTGTGGTATGGCGCACTGATCTTTACAAAGCCAAGGCCAGGCACCAACTCTCTGACACCTCCTCCTACCACCCCCTCGATCATGACCCCACCCCTGACTACCAAACTATCATCTCCCAGACCATCCATAACCTCATCACCTCAGGTGACCTCCCACCCACAGCCTCCAACCTCAACCCTGCACCACCCATTTCTATCTCCTTCCCAAAACCCACAAACCTGACTGTCCCAGCTGACCCATTGTCTCTGCCTGCACCTGCCCCACTGAACTTATCTCCGCTTACCTCAATTCTATTTTGTCTGCCCTGGTCCAGGACCTCCCCGCCTACATCCGGGACACCACCCACACCCTCCACCTCCTCCAAGACTTCCAATTCGCTGGCCCCCAACACCTCATCTTCACGATGGACATCCAGTCCCTGTACACTTGCATTTCCCACACAGATGGCCTAAAAGCCCTCCGTTTCTTCCTCTCCCGCAGGCCCAACCAGTCCCCCTCCACCTACACCCTTGTCTGCCAAACCGAACTCATCCTCTAACCTTAAAAACTTCTTCAACTCCTCCCATTTCCTACAGACTATGGGGATGGCCATCAGAACCCGCATGGGCCCAAGCTATGCCTGCCTCTTTGTAGGATGCATGGAACAGTCCCTCTTCTGCAGCTACACTGGCACTATCCCCCACCTCTTACTCCACTACATCGATGACTGTATCGGCACCGCCCCGTGCTCCCACGAGGAGCTTGAACAGTTCATCAACTTTACCAACACCTTTCACCCCAACCTCAAGTTCACCTGGACCATCTCTGATACCTCTCTCTCCTTCTTGGAACTCTCTGTCTCCATCTCTGGTGACCACCTCAAAACTGATATCTATTTCAAGCCCACCGACTCCCATGGCTACCTGGACAACACCTCCTCTCACCCACCTTTCTGCAAGAATGCGATCCCCTACTCTCAATTCCTCCACCTCCACCTCTGCTTCCGCCGCGTCTGCCCCCAAGATGGGGCATTCCACTCCCGAACATCCCAGATGTCCTCTTATTTCGAGAACCGCTACTTCCCCGCTTCAGTGGTCGAAAATGCTCTCGACCGCATCTCTTGCGTCTCCCGCACCTCTGCCCTCACACCCCCTCCCCGCAACAAAAACAAAGACAGAATGCCCCTGGTCCTCACGTATTACCCCATTAACCTCCAGATTCAACGTTTCATTCTCCGCTACTTCTGCCACCTGCAATCTGACCCCACGGCCAAGGATATATTTCCCTCCCCATCACTATCTGCCTTCCACAGGGACTGCTCTCTCCGCGACTCCCTCGTTCGCTCCACAGTCCCCACTAACTCCATCACCCCCGGCACTTTCCCTGCAACCACAGGAAGTGCTACACCTGCCCCTACACTCCCCCCTCAACTCCATCCCAGGCCCCAAAAAAACCTTCCACATCAGACAATGTTCACCTGCACATCCACTGCTCCCAATGTGGCCTCCTCTACATCGGTGAGACCAAGTGGAGGCTCGGAGAATGCTTTGTAGAGCACCTGCGCTCTGTTCATGACAAAAGACAATACCTCCCAGTCGCGAACCACTTCAACTCCCCCTCCCACTCCCTGGGCGACATGTCCATCCTGGGCCTCCTCCAGTGTCACAATGACACCACCCGGAAACTGGAGGAGCAGCACCTCATATTCTGCCTTGAGAGCCTTCAGCCCAATGGTCTCAATGTGGACTTTATTAGTTTTAAAGTCTCCCCACCCCCAACCTCATCCCATGACCAACCCTTCGTCTCATCCCCGCCTCCTTGACTTGACTCAACCTGTCCGTCTTCTCTTCCACCTATCTGCTCCTCCCACCTCACTGACCAATCCCCACCACTGCCTACCTCTAATCACCTATCACCGTAGCACCTACCTTCCCCAACCCCACCCTTCCTCTCTCTGTTTATTTCAGAGCTCCCTTCCCCCTCCCCCATTTCTGAAGAAGGGTCCCAACCTGAAACGTCAGCTTTCCTGCTCCTCTGATGCTGCCTGGCCTGCTGTGTTCCTCCAGCTCCACACTGTGTTATCTCAAATAATGAGAGACCATTTCTCCGAAGCTGTTCACCTATTCAACTACCTATGGATCAACTGCATTAACATTGGAGCAATACAATTGTACAGCATGGAAACAGACCCTTTGGTCCAACTCGTCCATGCCAATCAGGTTTCCCAAAATAAAATAATCCCATTTGCCTATGTTTGGCCCATATCCCTGTAAACCTTTCCTACTCATGTTCCTGTCCAAATGTCTTTTTAATGTTGTAACTGTACTTGCAACCGCCACTTTCTCTGGCAGTTCATTTCACATAAGAACCACTGTCTATGTAAAAATATTGCCCTCAGGTCCCTTCTAAATTTTTCTCCTCTCACCTTAAAAATATGCCCTCTAGTTTTGAACCCCCCTGCCTGTACGAAAAGACTTTTGTTATTCACCTTATCTACGCCCCTCACAATTTTATAAGCCTCTATAAGGTCACCCCTCAACCTCCTAGGCTTCAGTGAAAGAAGCCCCAGCCTATCCAGACTCTCCTTATAACTCAAACCCTCCAGTTCCTGCAACATCCTTGCATAACTTTTGTGAACCCTCTCCAATTTAACAATATCCTTCCTATAGCAGGGCAATCAGAACTGTACACAGTATTCCAAAAGTACTGTTATTAACATCCTGTACAACCGCAACATGACGTCCCAACTCCTATATTCAACAGTCTGTGCAATGAAGGCAAGCATGCCAAACATTTTTTTTACCATCCTGTCTACCTGTGTTGCAACTTTCAAAGAACTATGTACCTGAACCCTTAGATCGTTCTGTTTTACAACGTTTCCCAAGGCCCTACCAAGGCCCAAGTCCTGCCCTTGTTTGTCTTACCAAAGTGCAACACCTCATATTTATCCAAATTGAACTCCATTTGCCACTCCTTGGCCTTTTAGCCCAAATGATCAAGATCCCTTTGTAATCTTAAATAACCTTCTTCACTGTCCACTATACTACTAATTTCGTTGTCGTCCGCAAACTTACTAACCATGCCTCCTAAATTCTCATCCAAATCGTTTACATAAGTAGTTTTACTAACCAAAGCTCAGAAGATTTACGAGAACAAATATGATACCTTGCAGCATTACCAAAATAGAGATTTGCCTGTGATTGGTATGATCATGCAGTTACCATTATACAGTACTGCTTGGATATTAGCAGGCTAAATCTATGATAGATTGACAAAAATAGTAACTGTTTTGCTGATTGCATCAGTTAGACTCATTGATCAGATTTAAATGCAATCATGTAGAAATGTCCTTCCTGGTCTGCCATAGTCAAGTCACTACTTCCATGAGGCACACACAATCAACTATCAGCTATCTTACAAAACACACAAGGTTGCTATCTGGTGAGCGCAGAACTTGGAGAAAGATTGCAACATTTCCTTTCCCAGCACCAGTCAAAATGACAGGTGATATGAAGCAAAACTGTCAGTTTTTCCACATGCAGTGTCAAAATTATGTAAGTGCCAGGCAAAGATCTTCTGCAACAAGAGGCTCCAACAAGACATTGCCCCATGACATTCAATGATATTACCATCACTGAATCCCCCACTGTCAACACCTTTGAGATTATCATTTACCACAAACTGTCTGGACTCACCACAGTTGTGACAAGGGTAGGTCAGAGACTAAGAACTTACTTCCTGGCTCCCCAAAGCCTGTCCACTAAAGGAACAAGTCGGGAGACTGATGTTGTGGTTGGTTCACTCCCCGAGCTGGTTCATTAGTTTGCAGATGTTTTGTTACCGTGCTGGGTAACATCATCAGTACAACCTCCGATGAAGTGTTGTTGTGTTTTCCCACCTGTTATTCAAACTCT
>NC_063351.1:41432677-41461235 GCF_021869965.1 Rhincodon typus | reverse complement strand
TTTCCTTCACAGATGCTGCCAGACCTGCTGAGCTTTTCCAGCAACTTGGTTTTTGTTTCATTTTGACAAGACTGCCAAACCATCGCCAAAGTTGAGCATTGGAAAGTTAATCGAGGTACAAACATTCTGAGCAAGTGTCAGCCCAAGTCGCAGCCTGGGAGCTGGATGGAGCACTTGTAACCTCAATCAAATGTGATGGAAATGGATGATCGGACATACCATTACAACCACAGGCACATACGTTCAGCTGGAGAAGCTGTTCCTGAACTATGTGAGGCTGATCAGGGAGATGTGAACCAACAACCTGCACAATCCACAAATTTATCAGCAGACCTAGAGGCTCACAGCAACCAAATGATGGAAATGGAACAACAACAGCTGGCAAAGGAGCAACACTGCCCAGAAAAGGGATATCACCCAACTGAATATCAACCACACATGTGTATCAAATTAGGAGACCAATGCAATGTAAAGACAATGTGTGCAAGACATACTCAGAGATTTACAAGAGTAGTCCAGTCACAAACAATGCATGCAAATCTGTGCATTTGTTACCATTGAGCCCATACCAATTCCCTCAACTCCCACTTGTTGGGAGGATAGACCTCGGTGATATTCTAGACCCATTTTGGCCACTCTATCACTCTAATCTACCACTGTACTCTCATAAAGACCTGTTTCAAACATTGGGGTCTCTTTGTTTGCCCTGTTCCAAGGATTTTCTTGTTCCTGTATCTTCAGACTCTACTTTGAACAGCGGTGTGAAAGAGTGGAAGGTTCTGGTTTTAAGCTATATGCCAAGACATCTGCACGTAATTCAAGCTGGTTCTCCCATTGACTGATTGGGACTAATCGTCCTTTATTTTAAAGGATCATCCCTTATTTTAATAAAACAAAGAACTACAGATACAGAAGATCTGAAACAAAAACAGAAATTGCTGGAGAAACTCAGCAGGTCTGGCAGCATCCATGGTAAGAAAGCAGGGTTAACTTTGATGAAGAGTCACTGGACTCGAAATGTTGATTCTGTTTGCTTCCTACAGATGCTGCCAGACCTGCAATTCCTTCAGCAATTTCTATTTTTGTCTCATCCATTATGTTGATTTTTCTTCCACATCTCTGAAGGAACACCTGTCACCTTTTTTTCTCGAGCAACCTGTGGCACTCTAAGCATAGCAATCTTCTCTTACCTTTGCATCATTTATTTCTAATGAGCACTTATTGTGTGGCAATGGCCATTGGCCTTTCCCCCAACCCTGCTGTGTTCTTATAGACTACCAGCATTTCACACCTCTTCCATTCCAATTTTCACCAGCATCACCCCTTCCTCTTTTTATGGTCACCCTCCAACCTACATGGTCCCACAATCACAGTATTGCCTATTGTATCTCTTAAGAGTTGGTTACCCTGATTAAAATGTCATAGGTAGAAACAGGCAAATTCCTTACGGAACAGGGAGTAGGTGGAATCACCTTTGGCGTCAAGCTGAAAGTGGTCAAGGCAGCTGTTGACCGATATTGGCTTTAATTGTACACAGGGATTGGTGAAGTATTAAAGGTGATATTTCTTGGATAACACAGTGTGGAGCTGGAGGAACACAGCAAGCCAGGCAGCATCAGAGGAAGAGGAAAGCTGACGTTTCTGGTCGGGACCCTTCTTCAGAAATTTCTGAACTTTGTTATCTCTGACTCCAGTATCTGCAGTTCTTGCTATCTCTGATATTTCTTGGAAATGCTTTCCAATTTCAATACCTTATTCATTCAACCTAAAAACATTGAAACTCATTGCTGTTTCACTGTTCTTACCTTTACATAGTTGTGCTGTAGACTTGCAGCATTTTGTATGAGTGTGTTGACTAAATCTGTGAAATAGAAACAAACAGCTCTATTAGCGAACATTAATGATCATTCATTTTGGACACAAATCAACAGAGATATTGATCCCATGTAATTAACCATGTGAGTAGCTAAAACATTTTTTTATTTGTCTATCTAACAGTTTCTTGGGACTTTGTCTTTGTAAAGACCACATTTCTTTATCTTTCTTAATTTTGAATTATGGACCAAAATGAGAAAAGGATATTGCTTTAAAGCAAGGACTGTGCAAAGAGATATTGAACCTTTAAAAACAAGTTACTGGAACTGATACGAGTTATATTCATACTGTTCCTTTGTTCAAGCATTAAGTGGTGTCTGGGGTGGGGGGAGTTGGGAAGATGTTGGAGACTCAGTGGCACTATGGGTTTGTGTTTCAGGAAGTTTTGCTAGGAGACAGGCTGTTCATTGGTTTTTCAATCAGGATCAGTTATGTGGATCAGGAATGCTCAGGAGAACAACAACTCGCTGAGAAGCTATCTGCCTGCCCAGGGGCCAGCGTGCGAGCAATGCAGAGACAGAAAGCCTTCAGACTATAAAAATACAATGGTTTGCAGAGAAGCAACAAAGAATTGGAAGATAGCTAGATATTCTGTATTCCCATTTGCCTTGAAGTTGCTGCTTCTAATCAATAAGACTGAATAGTTAGTGTGCAAACTGCCTTGTGATTGCAGTAAAGAAAGGGCTCGGAAAGAAGGAAATTAGAGCATCTCCCAAACCCAGAGCCACTATAATCGAGAACAGGGGCAGCAGATACAAGGGAACACCACCACCTGCAAGTTTCCCTCCAAGACACATACCATTCTGTCTTGGAAATATATCACCATCCCTTCAGTGTGCCTGGACCAAGATCCTGGAATTCCCTTTCCTCTTAGTACTGTGGGCAACCCTACACCCCAAGAACTATCGCAGCTCAAGAAAGCAGCACAGTGCCACCTTCACAAGGGCAATTAGGAATGGGCAATAAATGCTGGCCTAGCCAGCATCACCCACATCCCATGAATGACTTTAAAACATATTGGCTTATGACTTTATTATAAAAGGATGTGAGTATAGGAATAAAGATGTCTTTTACTGAAATTAATAATACCTTGGTGAGATCATACTTGAAATATTACATGCACTTTTAATCTCCTTACCTCAGGAAAAATATATTTGTCACAGAGGGAATGTGACAAACATGCGCCAAACTAATTGCTAGGTGGAGGGATAGCCCTTTGATGACAGATTAAGTAGACTGGGATTGGATTCTTTCTATTTAAGAAGAATGAGGGTGGTTTCATTCAAACATACAAAATTCTTACAAGAGATCAATAGGATGAAGGCAGGATGAATGTTTCCCATGACCAAGAATTCTAGATACACGGGTCTCAGGGTAAGGAGCAGATTATTTAGGGCTGCGAAAGGAAGGAATTTCTTCACACAGTGAGTTGGAAATCATAGTAATGCTCTGCCCTGGCGGGACTGTAGAGGCTCAGTCACTGAACATGTTCAAGGTTGATAGCAATAGATTTCTACATATTAAAATCATGAAGGGATATGGGATAGTGCAAAAAAATGGTGTTGAAGTAAAAGATCAACCATTGATCCCATTAAGTAACACAGTGGACTTGAAGAACTAAATGGTCTACTCATGTCCTTTTCTTTTAAGGAACAAAAACAGAATTTGCTGGAAAAGCTCCGCAGGTCTGGGAGCATCTGTGGAGAGAAAATAGAGTTAACATTTCGGGTCCGGTGACCCCTCCTCAGAACCCTGAACCCTCTGAGGAAGGGTCACTGGACCCAAAACATTAAATCTGATTTTTCTTCACAGATGCTCCCAGACCTGCTGAGTTTTTCCAGCAATTTCTATTTTTGTTCCTGATTTACAGCACCCGCAGTTCTTTCGATTTTCACTTTTTTTCAAGTTGTGCAAACCTGCTTGCCATAACACGCGTCTTAGCCAATTACTGAGTGGTTGAATGATCTTTTTACTTTTTTAAAAAAATTGTTTTGTGATATGTGATGTCGCTGGCAGGTTCAGCATTTCTTACCCATCCTTAATTACCCCCTTGAAGTGAGTGACTTTCTTGACCATTTCATGGGGCTGCTAAGACCCAACCATATCGTAGTGGGTCTGGAGTCACAGGTAAACCAGATCAAGTAAGGATGGCAAATTCCCTTCCCTAAAAGACATTCATGAACCAGAGACAACACAGTGTGGAGCTGGAGGAACACAGCAGGCCAGGCAGCATCAGAGGAGCAGGAAAGCTGACGTTTCAGGTAGGGACCCTTCTTCATAAATGGGAAGGGGGAAGGGAGCTCAGAAATAAATAGAGAGAGGAGGAGTGGGGCTGGGGAAAGTAGGTGGGATGGTGATTGGTGAATGCAGATAGGGAGTGGTGGGGATTGGTCAGTGAGGTGGGAGTGGCGGATAGGTGGGAGAGAAGATGGGCAGGTTGTGTCAGTTCAAGGATGCAGGGATGAGAGGGAGGCTTGGACATGGGATGAGGCTGGGGGTGGGGAGATTTTAAAACTGGTGAATTCCATGTTTAGGCCATTGGGCTGTAGGCTCCCGAGGCAGAATATGAGGTGTTACTCCTCCAGTTTGCGGGTTACGTCATTGTGACACTGGAGGAGGACCAGGATGGACATGTCACTCAGGGAGTGGGAGGGGTGTGTTAAAATGGTTGGTGACCGGAAGCTGTTATCATTTGTCATGAACAGGGCACAGGTGCTCTACAAAGTGGTTTCTGAGTCTACGCTTGGTCTCACCAATGTAGAAGAGGCCACATCGGGAGCAGTGGATACAGTAGACCAAGTTGACGGATGTGCAGGTGAACCCCTGTCTGATGTGAAAGATTTGATTTGGGCCTTGAATGGAGGTGAGGCGGGAGGTGTAAGGGCAGGTGTAGCACTTCCTGTGGTTGCAGGGAAAGGTGCTGGGGGTGGTGGGGTTAGTGGGAAGTGTGGAATGAAGGGAGTCGCGGAGAGTGCGGTCCCTACAAAAGGCAAATAGGGGTGGGAAGGGAAATATATCCTTGGTTGTGGGGTCAGATTGCAGGTGGCAGAAGTGGCAGAGAATGATACGCTGGATGCGGAGGTTGATGGGGTGGTATGTGAGCACAAGGGGGATTCTGTCTTTAATTTTGTTGGGGGGAGGGGATGTGAGAGCAGAAGTGTGGGAAATGCAAGAGATGTGGTTGAGGGCATTTTCGATCATCGGAGGGGGGAAGTTACGGTCCTTGAAATGGGAGGACACTCATGAACCAGATGGGTTTTTACAACAATTGATGAATATTGCATGGCACCATACGAGTTATCAATCCCACATATATTAATAAAATTTAAGTAGCACCACTGGTGAGCTTTGAATCTGTGCCAGCGAAGAATAAGCCTCAGGCTGTTTACTAGTCCAATGGCCTTACTATTATGCCACCACCTCTCTGTCATCTATTACTTGTCTTGTGTTCTTTGGAAAGGAAATAGTTAAAGCCGGGGTGGGGGGTGGAGAGATAGAGAGAGCTGTTTACCCAGCTGCACCATTAGCAACATATGTTGAATTAAAACTGAGGCATTACAAAGTATGAGAAAAAGAACTGGTGCGATCAGTATATACATAGTTTCTAGGTGACTGGACAATCAGACAGCAATTTTCAACACAGGGAACTATAATTTGAATCTGTCCTAATAATGGTATTTATTTTACCTTTTTACAAAATAGTACCATGTATACTCAAGATCATATCTTGTTCAATAGATTATCGTTGTTTGCTCTTGTATGGCTTTTCAGGAAGAATAAAAGAACAAAGAACAAAGAAAATTACAGCACAGGAACAGGCCCTTGGGCCCTCCAAGCCTGCGCCAATCCAGATCCTCTATCTAAACCTGTCACCTATTTTCCAAGGATCTGTATCCCTCTGCTCCCTGTCCATTCATGTATCTGTCTAAATACATCTTAAATGACGCTATCGTGCTCGCCTCTACCACCTCCGCTGGCAACGCGTTCCAGGCATCCACCACCCTCTGCGTAAAGAACATTCCACGCATATCTCCCTTAAACTTTTCCCCTCTCACCTTGAAATCGTGACCCCTAGTAATTGAGTCCCCCACTCTGGGAAAAAGCTTCTTGCTATCCACCCTGTCTATACCTGTCATGATTTTGTAGACCTCAATCAGGTCCCCCCTCAACCTCCGTCTTTCTAATGTAAATAATCCTAATCTACTCAACCTCTCTTCATAGCTAGCGCCCTCCATACCAGGCAACATCCTGGTGAACCTCCTCTGCACCCTCTCCAAAGCATCCACATCCTTTTGGTAATGTGGCGACCAGAACTGTAGGCAGTATTCCAAATGTGGTCGAACCAAAGTCCTATACAACTGTAACATGACCTGCCAACTCTTGTACTCAATACCCCATCCGATGAATGAAAGCATGCTGTATGCCTTCTTGACCACTCTATCGACCTGCGTTGCCACCTTCAGGGCACAATGGACCTGAACACCCAGATCTCTCTGTGCATCAATTTTCCCCAGGGCTTTTCCATTTACCGTATAGTTCGCTTTTGAATTGGATCTTCCAAAATGCATCACCTCGCATTTGCCTGGATTGAACTCCACCTGCCATTTCTCCGCCCAACTCTCCAATCTATCTATATTCTGCTGCATTCTCCGACAGCCCCCTTCACTATCTGCTACTCCACCAATCTTAGTGTCATCTGCAAACTTGCTAATCAGACCATCTATACCTTCCTCCAGATCATTTATCTGTGATCTGTGATTATTGTGTATCACAAACAACAGTGGTCCTAACATGGATCCCTGTGGAACACCACTGGTCACAATTCTCCATTTTGAGAAACTCCTTCCACTACAACTCAATGTCTCCTGTTGCCCAGCCAGTTCTCTATCCATCTAGCTAGTATACCCTGGACTCCATGCGACTTCACTTTCTCCATCAGCCTACCATGGGGTGGGGGTGGGGGGGAGGTGGGGGATTGTGGAGAAACAATAAAGGAAATCAAAGGTTTCAAATTTCACAACAAGCCTAATAATCATGTAAATAAGATGCAGCCAAGTTACAAGAATTCTGTTCTACAAACATAAAAGCTAATCTTATCCAAGGAATTATTTGATTATTGGAATGCTTATTGTACAGAGTCCTCTGTAGATAAATTTCAATGGTTACATAGCCACACCATCCCTAATTAGGGATTGCCCATCCCTAATTGCCCAGAGGGCAATTATGAGTCAACCACATTGCTGTGGGTCTGGAATCACATCTAGGCCAGACCAGGTAAGGATGGCAGTTTCCTTCCCTAAAGGGCATTAGTGAACCAGATGGGTTTTTCCAACAATCAACAGTGGATTCATGGTCATCATTAGACTCATAGTTCCAGTTATTTATTGAATCCAAATTCCATTATCTGCCGTGGCAGGATTCTCTGTTTTCCTGCCTCTCAGCTAATTTTGGGTCCATTGTGTCACTTTGTCTTGGACCCCATAGTCTGTTACTTTCCTCACCAGTTTGCCATGGGGGCCCTTATCAAAAACCTTGCTGAAGTCCATGTAGAATACGTCACATGCATTACCCACATCAACAGCCCTGGTTACCCCCTCAAAACATTTGATCAAATTTGGCGCCACTGTCTATTTTTAAAATGGGAACAAAATAAGAAAACACAGATAAAAACTCCTGGTATGGAGAGGCAAGGGGGACACTGAAAACTGTCCAATTCACCTCTCCCACCTATCCATGACACAGAGCCAATCTCATGCCTTTTTCTTTCTTTGAGAAAGTATAAATCATGTCGTTATGTTTACTTCCTTTCTCCATTAGTCATAACATTCAGCTGCACAGAACATTAGTGAGAATTCCAAAACCTCACACTTTGTGCCATTCTTCTTAAAAGTAACTCACAATGCAACCTTCTGTCTGTGAGAAACTCTTAATTTCTAACTTTAATCTTTAGGCACACAATGTTAATTCAAATTTAAGCCTATTAATGAATTGGACGTTAAGACTTGTTTTCCTCGTAATGGAATTTATTAACCAAACAGCCACACAGATCATTCCCTAATCTTCAGTATCACCTGTCCCCTCCCCCTTTATTACTTTTTAATCAATATATTTGGACCTGTCATGACACAGTTCTTTGGCTATCAAATGCTGAAGTGGGACTTGAATCTGAACCTTCTGGCCCAGAGGTAAAAACACTACCACTGTTCCACAAGACCCTCCTTTTAAAAATCTCCAGACGCCATTGGTGAGCCTGGTCAGTTGCTATACTGACACTGGTGAATATAATGTACTTAGATTTCTAGAAGGCATTTGACAAAGTCCCACATTAAAGATTACTACATAAAATGTAACAAATAGTATGCCACAGGGATCAATGTTGGACCCTTAACTATTTATAACTTATATCAGTGACTTGGACGAAGGGACCAAATGCATGCTTGCTAACCTCGCTGATGACACTGAGGTAGGTAGGAAAGTAAGTCGTGACGGGGTTGTAAGGAGTCTTCAAAAGCATATAGATGGGTTAAGTAAGTGGACATAAATTTGGCAGATGAAGTATCGTGCGGCGAAATGTGAGCTGGTTATGTGGAAATGTGAAAAACAGCATATTTTTTAAATAGAGAGAGATTGCAGAACTCTGAACGATAGAGGGATCTGGGTGTCTTTGGCATGAATCACGAAAAGTTAACATGCAGCTACATTAATGTGATTAAAAAGGCAAATGGCATGTTTATGTTTATTGCAAGGTTAATGGAAAATAAAAATAGTTAAGTTCCATTGAAGCCATAAAGGACTCCATATGGTTTGACGAAAGCTATAAATGTGTTAGAAGCTTTTGAGAAAATCTTCACACAATCCACTCCTGGAATGAAAGGTTTACGTCATGAAGAAATGTTGAACAGGTTGGATCTATACCCATTCACAGAATAAGATGTGATCTAATTGAAATATAAGATCCTAAGACACTTGAGAGGATGGGTGCTGAAAGGTTATTTCATTTTGTCAAACAGAACTAGGGAACACCATTTAATAATTAGCGAATTTTCCATTGAAGACAGTGATGAGGAGAAATACTGCTCTCTCAGAAATTTGAGACTTTGAAACTATCTTCCCCAGAGATCATGGAGGCAAAATCATTGAAGACATTTAAGGCTGAGGTAGATAAATTCTTGATGAGAAAGGAAATCAATGGTTTTTGGGATTAGGCTGGAACATGAAGTTGAGGCCATAATCAGATCAGCGATGAATCCCATTGAATGGCAGAGCAGGATCAAGTGGCCAAATGACCTAAATCATATACTTGTAAGTAGTACTCCCATTAGTAAAAATAAAGGCTTCTCACCTGATGGAAAGGGGTTTGGTTGAACCATATCAAGGAAGTTGTGCACAATTTGATAAAGAACCAATGTTGTCCCAGAAACCAGATGGGGATTACTGCTGTATTGAGTTTCAAAGACATTATTGAAATTGTTCTGCTTCCTGGAACAGTTTTGTATGGCTGAAGACCATTGAAAGCAGGAAAGAGTTACAAACATAAATAATCCCAGCCTGGATTTAGTGATATGCCAATGGAAAGCCATAGCAAACACAGGGAGAAAAAAAAATTGGCAGTGGTCCAATTCAATCCCTCCTTTTCTCTTTCCAACAAAGTTCACTTTACAAGAGAACTCTTGCTTTTAGACATGGAAGTATTTCTTTGCAACATGAGCAGCCTTGGTTCTTAGGTCAGATCCATACTTCATTGATATGCTGTTGTGCTAAGGAAAAAACATAGAAAGGTATTATTAATTTTGCATTTTGCTTCCTGTTTCTTTACTTAGATATGATGTTTCATTTTCTACAGATTTTTAAATTAGTAACTTGCCATTCACAAAGTATCATTATGCGTAAATAATGAATCTCGCGTCTAGGGGACTTTACATACCATTTTATGTATAATATGAATACAATGCAATACAGCACAGGAACAGGCCCTTCGACCCACCAAGCCTGTGCCAATTCCTAATCTTTATTTCTAGTCTCCTAAGCATATTTACAGCCATTTCTTATTGCCCATGCACACTTTCTAACCCACCGTTCCCCTCCCATTCATGTGTCAATGTATGATATATGTATTCATAAAGTGCTAAAACTATAATAAGGAAAGGTGTTGTCTCCTTCTACACTGTAACAATTCTATAATTCTGTGGAAGCCATTGGCTGCTACCAGTGACAGTGGTGTAATACTGCTATTACCGGACTCACAGTTCATGAGACTTAGACAGAGAATGTGAGTTCAAATCTTATCAAAGTAGTTTGTGAAATTGAATTCAGTTTGAACAAAAAAAAGTTGTAGAAAAAGTTATACTTAACCAGTCAGATAAGTTGTTTCCCGATATTCTTTAGACGAGGAAAAATGCTATCCTTACCTTGCCTCTTACATAAATGTGAGCCATTCACTGTGTGCTGATGTGACCTAAGAAATCACTCAGTAATATCAGAACAAAAATAAGGCTTTCTCAAGACCATTATGAATGGTCAAAAAATGCTGGCCTTGGCAGTTCTTCGAATTATTGAATCATACAGTAGAAAAGAGACACTTTTGGCCCATCAAGTCTATACCACCAAAGCTACATTAAATCTACACTAGTCCCACTTTCCAGCACTAGACCCATAATCTTGAATGTTACAACACTTCCAGTGCTCATCCAATCTGCTGAAATATCTCTTGCAATTACTCTCTGATCTTGGATTTTGATCATTCAGGCCATACACCATCACAAATTACTGAACAGTGACCTTAAAGAGACATAGAAGGCCCAGTTCTATCACAACAAATCACTAGTGCAACTAGTTGCAGAGGACCGAAATGAATGGTAGGATTAGCAGGAAAGAACAGAGGGGTAGGATGCCAGTTAAGTAGGGTGCCAAGTGTATGTTGGGTGATGGGGATTTGAGTCCAGTGTTGGTGTAAAAGGAAGTAATGTCCCAGAGGTAACAGGGTATTTGGATCCAGAGCAGGGAGCCAGCTAGAGATAAGACCAAGGAATAGCAGAATTAGGCCATTAAAGCCATCGGATCTGCTCTGCCGTTCAATGACATCGTGGCTGATCTGATTATTCCCTAATGCTTAGAAATCTGCCTATCTCAGCCTTGAGTATACTTAACAACTCAACCTTGACAGTCTTCTGTGATAGTCAGGTCTGACAGCAGTGAGAGAGACATGAGGGTGTAAATTGCCAGCAATGGGAAATATATTGGAAATGCAGGACAGAGGAATATTCTCTGATTTTAGATGCAGCCAAGGGAGGGTAGTGTTGGGGGGAATCCAGGACAGGGAAACAAAACCAGAAAAATCATATCTAAGAAATAGGCAGAAGTGTGGAAAGCCCTCATTCACACAAAGGGGGTTAGAAGTTTGGAAGTAAGTCCTGTCGACGTAAAGCAGTGGATGGCAGCTCAATTAATAATTTTAAATTGAAATTTGATGGTCTTTTGTGAGGCCACATTATTAAGGGATATGGAATTAAGAACTAAAATAGATTTAACAAACGGATTAGCCATAATTTCATTGAATGGTGGAACAGGATTGAGGGGCTGAATGTCCTCATTCTATTCCAGTGAGACCCCAACCTCATCCTCTCATCACTCCCGTTATTACAAATACCTGTCTCTATCACCTCAACACCCCTCATCCTGCTCACACTCCACACGCAGTCTGGGAGAGATGAGGTTAAAATAGCCATTTAAATCATTATTCCTGAGCCACAGCAATAATACACGCAATTAAGCAATTGTGACTACATTGAGCACTTATTAGAAAGAAATAATTCCATTTGAAAGGCTGGGATTACCTGCTCTCTTGCCTTCCGACTTCATTGCATCATCTGTTATTGGTTACTCATTCTTTCTTCTTTGTGTTCAATTCCAATCTTTGATATTTTCCTTGGATTTTCTTTACCTTCCGTTTCCACTCTTCTGCCTTTGGTTTGCACGAATCCGCAGCTTTTCAAATGAGTGGGATAGTTAACTCGGATAAGAAGAAAGTTCTTTGTCAACAGTCCGAGTGTGTGAAACAACTTTACAAGTTGGAGATGGATTAATTTTTACTCAAGGTAGTCTCTTTACAAGCTGATTCCTTGATGAATCATTAAACTTTGAGAGAAAATTGAAAGATCCTTCCTCGCAATGTGAAATTTTAAAAGGTAACTTTCTGTTCAGAGTTTCGCTGTGGTTTCCACAAAACGGCTTATCCTCTCATACAATCAGGAAATGCGTTTCTGTGATCTTTTCGTTATGAAAAACCTCATAACTGTTCTCCGTTCTGGATATGAATCAGATCAAATTGAGTTACCTTTCTCCTAGCTTAAGCTTTGAATGCTTTATGTTATCAGGGTTGCTCAATTGCATATCCGCCCCGGGGCTAAGAATATTCTTCCTATGGTCAGGTGACCACACCCACATTCACTGCAACAGTCTCCTACTGTATGAAAACAATTTTTCACATTGTTTCTTCCTACTCTCAAACGCAAACAATCACTTTTAACTGAGTTGCTTTTTAAAATTCTTTCTTGGGACATTAGTGTCACCAGCAAGGCCTGCATCTGTTACCTACCCCTAATTTCCCTTAAATTGTGTCTTGCTAGGTCCATAGACCATAAGAAATAGGAACAGGAGTCAGCCATTTGGTCCATCAAATCTGTTCTGCCATTCAATATAACCATGGCTGACCCGACACTCCTCGTGTCCACTTTCCTGTGTTTTCCCTATAACCCTTCATTCCCCAACTGATCAAGAATCGATCTGCCTCAGCCTTAAATGTACACAAGGACTTGATCCCACAGCTCTCCATGGCAATAAGTTCCAAAGCCTCATAATCCTCTGAGAGAAGAAATTCCTCTTCATCTCAGTCTTAAATTGGCACCCCTGTATTCTGAGACTATGCCCTTTGGTTCTAGACTCTCCCAGTTTTACCCTCTGGTTTTGGAACACCCCGCCCCAACTCTGGGGAAAGGACCTTGACTATTTACCCTATCCATGCCCCTCATGATTTTATAAACCTCTAAAAGATCACTCCTCAGTCTCAGATGCTCCAGGGAAAATAGCCCCAGCCTATTCAGCCTCTCACTATAGCTCAAACCCTCCAACCCTGGCAACATCCTTGTAAATATTTTCTGAATATTCCAAAAGTGGCCTAACCAATGTCCTGTATAGCTGCAACATGATTTACCAACTCTTATACTCAATGCACTGACCAATAAAAGCCAAAGTACTAAACACCTTCTTCACTACCCTGTTTCCTACAACTCCACTTTTAAGGAAGTATGAACCTGCAATCCAAGGTCCCCTTGTTCTGCAACACTCCTAAGGGCCTTGCCATTAACTGTATAAGTGCTGTTTTGATTTGCCTTTCCAAAATGCAGCACCGCACATTTATCTAAATTAAACTCCACCTGCCACTCCTCGGCCCACTGGCCCATCTGATCAAGGTCCCGTTGTACTCTGAGGTAACCTTCTTGGCTGTCCACTACACCTCCAATTTTGGTGTCAATTGCAGACTTACTAACCATACCTCCTATGTTCACATCCAAATCATTTATATAAATGACAAAAAGCAGTGGACCCAGCACCGCTCCTTGTGGCAAACTGCTGGTTACAGTCCTCCAGTTTGAAAAGCAACCTTCCATCACCACTCTCTGTCTCCTACCTTCAAGCCAATTTTGTTCTCCATTCCAACATTAACAACTTCACATTTTTCTACATAATACTCCATTTGCCAACTTTTCACCCAAATAACTAATCTACCAATACCTCTCTGTAAACTGTGTGTATCCCTCTCCCAACCTGCCTTTTCATCTTTTTCGGTGTTTTTTTGCAAACTTGGCTTTAGTATGTTCGCTTCCTTCCTCCAAGCCATTAATATATTTGTTAGTAGTTGTGGTCCCACTACTGATGCCTGTGTAGCCCCACTGGTCACAGGTCACCAAGCTGAAAAAGAACCACTTGCTGTTTCCAATGCATGATCCAATTCTCTATCCATACTACCTCCAATGCCATGGGCTCTTATCATGTAATTTAACCTTTTGTGAGGTACCTTGTTGAATGCCTTTGGAAGTCCAAATATAACACATCTACTCATTCACCTCTATCCACTCTGGTTGAGATTTCCAAGAAAAACTAACAAATTAGTCAGGCAGGATTTCCCTTTCATGAAGCCATGCTGACTCTGCTTGATTGGATTATGATTTTTTCAAATGTTCTGCTATTACTTCCTTGATAATAGGTTCCAATACTTGTCCAACAATAGATGTCAGGTTAATCAGCCTATTGTTCCATACATTTTCCCTCCTGCTTTTTTGAATAGAGGTGTTATGTTGGGCAGCACGGTGGCTCAGTGGTTAGCACTGCTGCCTCATAGCACCAGGGACCTGGGTTTGATTCCACCCTCAGGTGATGGTCTATGTGGAGTTTGCACATTCTCTACATGTCTGTGTAGGTTTCCTTTGTGTGCTCCGGTTTCCTCCCACAGTCCAAAAATGTGCAGGTTAGGTAGATTAGTCATGGGAAATGCAGGATTACAGGGTAGGGGCCTGGTCTGGGTGGGATGCTCTTTGGAGGGTTGGTGTGGACTTGATGGGCTGAATGGCCTGCTGCTGCATTTTTCCAATCATCTGGTACTTCCCCAGAATCCAAGGATTTTCCCTTAGACCAATGCATCCACTATCCTTGAAATGTACCTTCCAATAAGCACTGACTGCTTCTTTGTCCTTGATGAGGACCACACTGTTCTTATACTTATAACCTAAGCGCTTATATGACATTCTGGTATTTGTGAGACACCCTTTCACAATCTTAAAGATCTCAGGCAAGTTTCAAGTTCTGGAGAAAAGAACTATATTTTGTCAATCATTTCTCATAGGTATACAGCCTCAGTTCTGCTTTCATTCTACTAAATATTTTGCAGTTTCTCCAATGCTTTATATCTTTTTTGTTCTGTGGAGACCTGTACTGTTTTGTGATTATCGCAGCTGATGTTATTAATGGACATGTCAGAGCCCAAACTGAAGTCTGGGTTGGTAGATCATATCTTGGTTTTTCTTTAGGTTTAACAAAGCGGTCTTTCACTGAAACACAAGTATGTAATACAGCAGGTTTGGATTTGACAATAAAACAGAAGTTTATTACACAAAGGAAATGAAGATAGAATAAACCAAACTATTTTCATATAACCCAAAATTAAAGATTTTAAAACACACGGTAAAGTACAATTCTATTAATCCCAACAACACTCCTTTATACTACTCACACCAGAGAGAATTTCCTTTCCTTTTATATATATAGGAATTAATTTAGCTGTGGCTTCAATTCCATATCTTGAGAGACTGATAGCCTCTTCCTGCAGCCTTCCTACAACTGAGCTTAGACTTTCTCCACTTCAAATAATCCTGTGAAGGTTTCAACAAAAACACTTCTGGAACTCTAAAGCTAAATTCTTTACACTGAGATAACCTAATTCTTAATTGCCCTAAATTACTTCCCTTTCTCAAGAACAACTGTTTTATGCATCTGGCTTCAGCCAGGACTTCTGAAGATTGCCCCAAACTGAAACTGAAAAGGCTTTTACCAAGCTATGGATGTTTTCCTAAGCCCAAACAAAAAACTTTCAGAATATTCTACCTGAAAGTTGAATGCACTACAGTATTTATTTCCAATGTAAACAAATGCCTATTACTCTCGAGGAAGTCACACGTCATGGCTCTAAAATTACTTAGAAGCAAACTACTTCAGTCACACAAAGAGCCCATATGTCACTCATTCAAAATCCAAAAATCTAAAAGTAAATTAATTTAAAAATATTTAAATTACACACTTTACATCACAGTTCACAGTATTCAAAACTTGGTCTAACCAAGATTTTATATAAGTTTAGATTAATTTCTGTACTTTTCAATTCTATTCCTTCAAGCTTTCTTTGGAGAGGGGATGGCCTTGTGGTATTACCGCCAAACTGTTAATCCAGAGACCTGGTCATATTCTGGGGGCCTGGGTTTGAATCTCGCCATAGCAAATGGTAGAATTTGGATACAACAAATATCTGGAATTAGGAGGCTAATGTTGACCATGAAACTGTTGACAATTGTTGGGAAAAACCCATCTGGTTCTCTAATGTCCTTTAGGGAAGGAAACTGCCATCCTTATCCAGTCTGGGCTACATGTGAGTCCACACCCACAGCAATGTGGTTGACACTTAACTGTGGGATGGGCCATAAATATTAACCCAACCAGTGAAACTCTCATCCTGTGAGCAAATAAAAAAAAGTTTTGTTTGCACTTGCAAATGGCTGTAACCTGATTAATGCAACAAGTAATTAGAGAAGTGGAGTGCATCTTTTGTATTTTACATTAATTAGGGATACTTTCCCAGTCTGATGCCTCATGAGCAAATATAAACTGTATTGTGACTACAAACTGTACAATTCAGGAAGGCCCAGTTTTGGCCTTTTTTAAAGAGATTCACAAAGAACGAGGGTTGAGGCAGGAGGGGTGGGGTTGTCATGGGGATCGGAGGGTCACAATTAGCCACTGCTCAGAAGAAAGAGAATAAGTCTTGCTCACGACACAGTACACTTGGTTACTTGGGTGACTTGATCTATGCAGGTTGTGGGCACACAACTCTTTTTGAATCTTTCAGAGGAAAACGGCAAAAACAAACAAGAAAAAGAAATTGCATTGTATTCTCCTGCGCTGCGTACATACCATATGCAAGTTAATAATTAGCTACAAGTTAACAAATAAGCTTTTAATGTCTTGGGAATATTCTTATCTGCACTATTGCAATAAACATCTAAAATGAAGAGAGAGTCCTGGAGCCTGGTATTGTACATGCACATTCATAAGCTTTGTTGTTAAAAGGAAACAGTTGGTTAAACTTTAACTAAAGCCCATTAGTTCCTGTCATCAGAGCAATGACGTTTTAGGATTTATTTCCTTCACTGAAATTTACATACTCTGGCTGAATTGTTATTCTCCTTTCAACAATGCTGTGCAGTTAAATGTTCATTTCATTCAAAACCCCACAGCAGTTCAGTGACAGTCCTGAGCACATGCACAGGTATCAGCAAGACTTGTATCAAAAACCCAGGACGCTTCTCAACATAATTCTTAAAGAGTGGGGTCTGGGGTTTGGATTTAGATTCTCAGTTTCCTAGCAGACCCCATCCTCCCAAGATCAGTCAGGACAGTGGGATGTAAATTGAGAAAGGTTTACTGCTGTGGTTCAACCACATAGAAGGAAAAACCTGTAAAACTGGTGAATGAGACACGCTGCTCTGATTAGTTTATTATACTTCAAAACTGAGGTTCAGTAGGGCCAGTATATTCATTTCCAGGTATTATAGATGTTTTCCCCTCTGGGCATGAAATCCATTTTCCATGTCGTGCTGCAGTTTGCTGCCTCACTCTTGTCTATTGGTTGGCCAGCCACCAGCTTTCCTTTCCTGATCAGTCAATCTTTTTAAAGACTAGGATTCTGTGAAAACCTCAAATAACAAATGACCTCATTCCTTAATTCTTTGCCTTGCACTCTGACAGTTTATGAGGAGTGCATGCTACAAACCTCATGAATTCTGACCTAGTAAAATGGCATGAGCTTATGGGGCACGGGTGGGGGTGTTAGTGAGGAACCAATTTTGTGAGCACAAATCCTCCCCAAATGTTGCCAGTGCCAGGGCAGCAGCTTCAGAAATTGAGGGCCAGAAGAATCATCAAATTGGCAGTGAAAAGAAGACAAAATAAAATAAGAGTTGAAACCCTTCCTTCCACATGAGATGCCTTCAGAGCCATAATGCAACATATATTTCCATGCCTAAGGACGCAATTACAGCTTGGTGATTGACTATTTCATTGCAACAAATCAAAGATACTACTCATGTAATTATTGCTAAAATATGGGCCACTATATGTTTGGTGTACCTCCACAAATTGTGTCTGACAATGGTCTGCAGTATAATCGTACACCCTTCCAAGACAAGTGCAGGAATTGGGTGTTCAACATATTACCTCTTCTCCCTGCTGCACTCAGCTGAAAAATCTCACAGAAAGCACTGTCTGTACCATAAAATCCATGATACTTAAGGATAGTGACTTGCTGAGATTTTCAGATCACGATGTTAAATTTATATGCTACTCTTCAGGGCAACAGTATACCCTCACCAGCAACTCTTATACTTGAAAGACAGATCCACACAGTTCTTTCTTCTTCATATAATCCTTACCGTGTTGAAGCAGGTCATTCAGCCCATTGAGGCCACAATGACCTTCTGAAGAGCATCACACTCAGACTCAGACCATTACCTGATCCCCATTACCACACATTCCCCATGGCTAATCCACCTAGACTGCACATCACTGGACACTCTGGGCAATTTAGCATGGCCAATCCACCTAACCTGCACATCTTTGAACTATGGAAGGAAATCAGAGTACCCGGAGGAAATCCATGCAGAAACAGGGATAACATGCAAACTCCACACAGTGAGTCACCTGAGGCTGGAATCAAACCCAGGTCCCTGACGCTGTGAGGCAGCAGTGGTAACCACTGAGCCACCGTGCCACCTGTGCATTGTTGGAAAGAAGGTGAGAAAATGGTATAATTGTCAAAACAGTATGACCAATGAATGAGCAGACAGTTATCCCAATTCAAACCAGGACAAAGCATTCACGATAGCCTCAGGATCACAAGTGTTCATGAAAAGATATTGCATTAGTGTAGCTGGCCAGATCATATGATGTTGTAATAAAATACGGCCAGTTCCAGCAAAGAAATAGACAGCATATCCGAACTGTGTGTTATCAGTCAGTGGTCAGACAGGGTAACAAATTAGATACTAAAAGTGTTATGTTAACAATCAGATATTATCCATATATTTATATAATGTATATCCATATAATGTATAATCATATACATCTATCTGCAACAACAGCTAAGTCAAGCCATGTGTATAAAAACAAGGTCGTGTTGCATGTTTGTTGAGGCATTATTTAATGTGTAGAGATGTACCTGACTATGCATCCCTGCACATGTTTATCAGAGAGTGTTCCTATCTTTTAAAGGATAAAGAAAGTATGTTGGATTAAAACCAGTAAATTAAACAGAAAATGTCAGAAACTCAAGATCTGAAGAACAGTCTTTAGACTCAAAATGTTAACTGTTTCTCTCACCACAAATGCTGCCAGATATGCTAAGTTTATCCATCTAAGTTTCGGTTTCTATTTCAGATTTTCAGCGTCTGCAGTATTTATTTGGCTTGTTATGTTATTGCATAGCTTACAAACCGACAGGTGGTGTATCGTTATGAAAGCTAGATGACATTGTTCTGGTATAAAGGTACTTGCCTCATCTTCAACACAATGCAATGGTTAGTGCAATAGGGTCAGCGCAGTGATATAGTCATCACAGCCAGTTATATGTAATGTTACAGTCATGTGACATAACTGTAACATTATTGAGCGCAGAATTCATACTATACATAAGTCTGAAATATGATAACAGAATAAATAAGGTCTGTACAATTGCAGCAAAACTTTAATGTTCTTGTCCTCCACACATTCTCAGAAAAGGTTAACATACCATTTGTCCCTCTAATTGCTTGCTCTGCCTGCATATTAGCTTTCTGTGTTTCACGTACAAGAACACTAATTCTGGGGATTTCAACATTTATGTTTCTTACCATTAAAAGCCAATATTTATTGATCATCTCTAGTTGCCCTTGAGAAGGTGGTTGTGAACTGCCTAATACAATATATCCCCACATTATAGTCTGTCACCTTAATGCTGGTCACTGTCTATCTCATTTCAGCTTCTTTGGGTGTGACTTTAACCAATTCAAAATGGATCTATTTGCATAGGATTAATATTGAACTCTTGTGTCCTCTTTACAACTAACATTTCCAAAGAACTTTATTTCATCAGCAAAGATGGATACATCAACTCTGTCCCTTCATCTGTTATTAATATAGATTGTAAATAACTGAGGCACCAACACTGGTAGTTACAGCCTGTCAATCCGAAAGTGCCCTGTTTTTCCCTGATATCCCTGGTGTTCTGAGGAAGGATCACCGGACCCGGAACGTTAACTCTGTTTTTCCTTCACAGATGCTGCCAGACCTGCTGAGCTTTTCCAGCAACTTTGTTTCTGTTCCTGATTTACAACATCCGCAGTTCTTTCTGTTTTTACTGTTTATCCCTCATCCTGTCCTGTAACCAATCCTGCATTTATCCTAATCTTACTCCCTAAACCATGAGCCATGAGCATGTGCAACAATTTTCTGGTGACTCTTATATCTGTTAAATATCCAACATCGTCCACTTGTTTGTTGTAAACCTTCCAAACTAGTTACATAGAGTCATACAGCATGGAAACAGGCCCTTTGGTCTATGCCGAACATAATCCCAAACTAAACTAGTCCCACCTGCCTGCTCTTGGCCCATATCCCTCCAAATCTTTCCTATTCATGTACTTCTCCAAATGTCTTTTAAATGTTGTAACTATGCCCACCTCCACCATTTCCTCTGGAAATTCATACCACATATGAACCACTCTCTGTGTAATAAAGTTGCCCCCATGTCTTTTTTAAATCTTTCTCCTCCCACCTTAAGATTATGCCCCCTTGTCTTGAACTCTCCCAACCTAGGGAAAAGACCCTTATCATTCATATTATCTGTACTCCTCATGATTTTATAAACCTGTATAACATCACCCCTCAACCTCCTATACTTCAGTGATAAAAGTCCCAACTTATCCATCCTCTCCTTATAATCAAACCCTCCATACCCAGCAACATCCTGGTAATCTCTTCTGAACCCTCTCCAGCTTAATTCCGATAACTGGGCAACCAGAAACGGACATAATGCTCCAGAAGAGGCCTCACCAATGTCCTTTACAACCTGAACATGACTTTCTTTAAATAAATCATAGATTATAGATCTGTCATACACACTTCACCCTTTCATAAAAACAATTGACTCTGGAGTTTATGACATGGTTTTCCAAGTGCCTTGTTACCACTTCCTTTAATAAAGGTTTGCAGTTTCCTGAATGCTGAGGTAATGTTAATTGGACTGTAATTTGTTATGATCACCAAAACATTGGGACCAAGGGATGAAACCAGTGTGAGGGTGATCATATATTCCTCCTTTCTTCGCCTTGTTCTTGGATGTGCTATCATGTCCTCAGGACAAACAACCCCCCCCAGTTCCTGTAACACATCCCTGAATTGTTACACTACGAACTAATAGTTGGGCATGTTGAAATCGAGAACCACGAGAGCCAGAGTTGATATGAAGCAGTCAATTAAGTTGCACAGTAGGGCAGATGAACCAACAAAAGGAGTGGGCTCATTGAGAGATTTTAACTTACTCACATATGGTGCTCTGTGATCCACCCTGTGCATGCTTCAAGCCTAATGACCCCCACCATCCCCTCACTTGTGCTAATAAGTCCTTATATAGTTCATCAAAGTTTTCTTCGATAATGCACCAGTGAAGTCCCTGCTATTCCTATCTCCCTCATCACTTTATCTAGACTCCCTTCAAGAGAATTCACAGTGTTCGTTTAAACTACAGTCGTGGTTGTAAGTTCCACATTCTCACCACTGTCTGGTTAAAGAGGTTTTACCCAAACCTCTTATGACATTTATTACTGGCTATCTTATATTCATGACCCCTACTTTTGGTCTTACCCACAAATGGGAACATCTTCACAAAGAATGGGCTCTTCTGGGCTGTGTTAATTATGGATCCTTTCAGAAATTTAAAGTCCTCCATCAGGTCACCTTTCAGTCTTTGCTGTAGGAGACAAAAGCCCCAGTCTGTTCAGCCCTTCCTATTATAATACCTCTTCAGCTCTGATATCATTATTGATCATTTTTTTAAGCAACAGCTTCAGCCTCCACATTGCATTATGATAAGTGTATGAGATAATGGTTCTGGAAAAATTAATGTTGGAGACTGCATTAGGCTCCATTCAATTTGATTATGTCATCAGTGTCAGGTGGAGATTGAGGGAGTCGAGCTTGAAACCCCAATGGTGTCAGATGTGTCATCTCTGGTTCGTGATAGCCTTGATAATTATCCCCATCTAGCCAATATTCCTATCACTGTCACGCAATGAATCACATCTACTCATTAAGACAAGTGCCTGTTCTTGTTATGGCTCACCAGCATTTCACCCTCTGCCACTGCTAACAAAACAAAGTCCACTATAGAAAGAAGGATTGGTGCAGCATTTCACCCCAAATATTACCAGTAGTGGTTGGCTCTGCAAGACAAACAGTATGGTGATCAGTGGTGGGATTATTACTTAAATAGCTTGAGGAAACAAAAATGAACAAAATCCATTTAATCCAAGAGAAAGAGTTTCAAAATGCAAGTGAGTTGACCACTTTAAAAAATATTACTGCTTTAAGAACATTCAGACAGTTAGTCAACAGCTGCAAGTGTTTGAACAGACAAGGAATAATTATCTATCTATCTATCTATCTATCTATCTGTCTATCTGTCTATCTACTATCTGTCTATCCATAATACATAATGTATAAGTGTGGAATACTTGTATGTTGAGACTACTGAATTTAGGCTGAGTAGTAATGAGTTAAAATAATACATGACTAGGAGCATGAAGTAGGGAAGCTTCAGCTTTATGAAATACTGCATATTGCTGTAACTGCAACTTGCCTTTCCCTAGTCTGAGAAGTCACGTAGGACAGATAGCAAAAAGCTAGGGCTTGCAGCATCAGTACACTCTTATCTTCACCGCATTCTCGTTCAATTAATGTATGTCTTGCCTAAGTAATGAAATTGCCTTGCTAAAACACAGTATAATTGCAGTTTGTTTTAACCTGTTTAATTCTGTATAAATTCTGCTTCTTTTTTGTGCTTGTTGGAGTCTTCGAACCTGACCTTTTATCAGCGTTGACTCTCGATGATATCATGAATAAAATCTCTTTGCCTCGAAGTCTGGGGCTTTTGTGTGTGATTCAATCTAGTCTCTTCGATAATATGGCGTAGCTGGCAGGATCCCTATCTATATATATTATATGTGTATATATACATGATCCGAACAAATTGATAAAAAAAGGGGAGTGAGAGAGGGATTCGAGTTTCCCCGGCCGATGACCCACGTTGAGCCACTCTGATCCGATCTCGGGGAGACCGGAGAGATGGGACAGGCAAGACCACGTGTGGAAGACAGAAATTCGTTGCGAAATCCTTAAGTTATTATACATGAACTGTTGAGACAAAAGGAAGAGTTAAGGAGACTTTGAGGACTGAGATACAAAGAGATCTCGCGGTTGGGAAAGGGTGAATTAGAACATAGGAATACATAGAGTTAAGATACGTAACTATAAAGTATTAACATTCATTTGAATTCAGAGCTTGATCCCTTGGTAAGTGGGAATTGTTAAAGACGATGGGCAATAGAATGTAAAAAGTAGCCAAGAAGCCCGAGGTGGAAGAGTTCCCCGTGAAGATGAAGAAGAAAACTATAAAAAAAATCAAGGAAATCAAAAAACTAAGAAAGTTGCTTGGGGACCCGTTGGTCCCTCCAGGATCAGCCGTCGATGAGGCTTGGCTCGAAACCGGAGACAGCAGGTACTCTGTTACGTTTCCAAGCGATTTGTATGGGTGGTCTCACGGGGATTGGCCTTACAGAGGTACATTTGACTTGAAAAAGATACAATTTTGGAAAAGCAAGACAGAAGCGGGAAACAGAGATCCCAATTGAGATTACAATTATCTGATTTCCTGCTTTGATAAATGGTTGGAAGTGGCGAAACATCATCAGCCTCCGAAACCCAACAAAGACAAAAGTAATGAGATCGAAAAGGGTAATAAGGCCAGTGCCCCTGCCACAGGACTACACCCAAAATTAGAGAAATGTGATGCAGGAATATACCCAAAATTGGACAGTGCTCCTGCTGCGGGAATACATCCAAAATTAGAACAGATTGAGGAAAACAAGGATCAGGTTATGGATGATATTCTGTTGGCAACTGCCCACAGGGACCATCCGCCTCCTTATAATGACCCTCAACCTCCCCAGCTCCCTGCGCTGGGGACCTCTTCGTCCCTGGCCAGTACTTTGGGCATAGAAGGGGTCCAGACAAGGAGTAGGACCACCACAAAGCAGGATTGCACTCCCTATAGTGACTCTGACGTACCCGTTAATAGTACGGTTAAATAATATCCCCGTATGTTGGAAGGAGAAGTAGCTGTTTTGCGACCCTGGACCCCCTTGGAAGTCCGAAGTATGATAAATGAAGCCCCGAATCCTCTAAAAAAGCCCATTCCGTTTCACAATTGGCTGGTCCAAACATGTCAGATTTATAACCCCCTGCCTGGGGAAGCGCTATTATTATTAAAAGTTGCAGATGTGACTTCCTGGCCCGAGGTCAAGGATTCATTTGCCGTTCCTCCAGGCCACAACGGTGATTGGGCCCCTGACAATAGCCATCAGGATCAGGGGAACGAGAGCAGAGATACCTGGCTCTGGACATGAGCCAAAGAGGCCATCATTAACGGGGCCAGACAGCATAGTGATTTCGGGGAAGTGACCAGATGTATCCAGAAGAAAGGGTGAACAGTTAACAGACTTCATTGCTAGATTTAAGGATACTTGGGAATCCTCACAGGTGGATTGAGCAGCATGGACCCCTAGCCATACAAACCCTTTTAAATTGCCTTGATCCTAATACTGCACATGCCTTTCAATTGGCTAACCTGACTTGGCAGCAACAGGGATGGAACGAGATTATTACATCTTTGACCAAGATGGATAGGCAAGGCTTGTTTACAAAGAAATCAAGTGAGCTTAAAGGCCAATTTGTCCAGCAGCTTAGATCTGGACGGAGCAGAGGTAACCAACGAAAGGCCCGTAATGGTGATCGGGGCCGGAGATGGTAGGGAAGAGACAGTCTGCTGGCGATGTGGGAAGAAAGGCCATTGGGCCAGGGACTGCCGCAACAGGGCAGAAGGGACCCACAGAGCAGATCAGAAACAGAGTGTCCCTTTATCACTCAACAACCCTTTCCCTCAGGGACAATACAGGTGCCACGGAGGGGCAGCAATACAGGCTACAGATTATCCCCTTCTCCCCAGGAGGACCCAATGGCAGAAATAGAAATTAAAGGGAGACAAGCAAACTTTCTAATTGGTTCCTGCGTGTCTGTACCCCGCTCTGTGGAATTACCCTGTCGTCCAAAACAGATTTCTACTGTAGGAGCAGCTGGAATTCCTATGGTTCAGCCCCTGTCCCATCCCGTGCTTATACACAATGGGAATCATAGTGGGCGCAAGACCTTTACTATTTCCAAACATTCCCTAGTGAGCTTATTAGGACGCCAAGCGCTTTGTAAGTTAGGGGCCTCGATTCACTGCACTCGGCAGGAACTATTTCTCGAATTGCCCGAACATTCAGTTCCACAAGCCTATACCATGCTGCTCAAAGAAACGGAAGCTCTAAAATCTGAAATGGCTGTTTTGTGCTGTTGGCAACTATGGAACAAACCCCTTGAAAAAATGCTGATGTGCTTAGCTGCAGCCCTTGCAGACAGGAATGATGAGTGCCTGCACTATTTACATCATTTGCTTTTCACCAGTAGATTATTTACTAAGACCCATTGCACGGCCTTATTTTCCAAAAATTCTAAGTCCAACAACTACGCTAGAAAAGCTATACGTTTCTTAGATATGTCTGATACCCTTTGCTTTGGGGGAAAGATTTATTTCAGCTCCTTGGGACTGGGAGCAGCGACTGATGTGACTCATACCCAGGGTTCCTTGTTTGAAATGGGTTCCGAGTCAGTCCCTCATTTCACCTTGGCCGTAAAGGCCCCTGCGACCCCTAAACAGATTGGCCCTATGGTAAAGTGTTTAGGTAAGGAAAAAAATCCTCGGCGTATCGAAAAGGTACCTCTTGAGGCTTTTGGGATTGTACTGATTGATGTCCTTTTGGCCCACTCGGGCTGTATTAGAATACTGCCTGGGAAATGGGAAGTGACATTCTGTCAATTTCAGCCAACCCCTCAGTAGACTTGTTTTTTCCTCTCCTCCTGCAGATTGTTCCTTTCTCCCTGTGGGCACTGCACAAAAACCATACTGGCCTGGTCCCCTCGGCCCCGCCACATCGGGTGAATGTTCGGGCCGGGGCTGCCCTGCCCTCGATTAAACAGTATCGTTTGTCAAAGGAGAGGCAGAGGAGGGGATAAGGCCGGTCATCGAGGCGCGACTCGCTCAGGGCGTTTTGCGCCCGACCCATAGCCCCTGCAACATTCCCATACTGCCTAAACAGAAAACCTGGACAGAAGGACGAGTGGCGCTTTGTCCAGGACCTACGTGCCATCAACCAGGTTGTAAAACCCGTCACCCCTGTAGTCCCTGACACCAATGTGATTCTGTCCTCCCTGCCCCCCAATTCATCTTGTTACACAGTCATTGACCTCTGCTCAGCCTTCTTTTCTATTCCTCTCCAGCCAAGATCTCTTTGCATTCACCTACAGTGGCAGACAGTATACATGGCCCCAGCTTCCCCAAGGCTACACTGCGAGCCCGGCCATATATGCCTCCACAATCCGAACGGACCTCCTTGAACTATCATTGCCCAGCGATAGTACAGTACTGCAATATGCCGATGATTCATTGATTGCCTCCCACGACTGTGATGCCTGTCAACATGACACTGTGGCGATGCTGTGTCAACTGGCCGATAGAAGACACCAGGTCTCTGCTCCAAAACTACATTTGTGCCAGCCCTCAGTGCGATACTTGGGCTTCATTCTCGAGAATGGTACGCGCCGACTGGGACCAGAGAGGGTCGAGGCGATATTGAAGGCACCCAGACACGTGACACAAAAAGAAATGTTGTCCTTTCTCAGTATAGTGAACTATTGCAGACGATGGATACCCGAATATCAGTGAATGGATGCTGTGCTGCGGCAGACTACATTGCAGGGGCAACCAACAGAAACAGACTGGACTGAAGAGTGGCAACAAGCGTTAAGGGAGCTCAAAACAGCCCTGATTCAAGCACCCGCCTTGGGGATTACAACAAGCCCTTTGCCCTCTATGTCAGCGAAAAGGAGAGGTTTGCAAGTTGCATTCTGACCCAGGAGCACGGCGGACTCAAATGACCAGTAGCATACTACTCAGCTCAGTTTCCTCCCGTTGTTAGACGCATTCCCTGGTTGTCTACGAGTTGTTGCCGCCACTGCTGTAATTTTGGAAAAAATCGAATCCTATTGTTTTGCACTGTAAGTGTGTGATTTCGGCCCCTCATGCAGTCCTACTGTGTCAAATTTCAGCAGCGACACAACATTTCACCGCTGCCCGCCACACTGGATACAAGGTCATGCTGTTGTCCAAACCGAACATTTCCTTCAGGCCAGCACCCTCGTTAAACCCTGCCACCGTTCTCCCTGACAGTGGGGAGACAGACGAAAGCGAGCACAACTCCCTGCAGGTCATTGATTCTGTCACGTCTCCCCACCCTGACTTACAATCCACACCCCTGGACATTCCCGATTTGGTGCTTTTCGCCAATGGTTCCTCTTACTGGCCTTATGACATCGCCACACTGGCTGGGTATGCAGTCGTCACCCCTTTTGAATTACTGGAAGCCTTTTCTCTGCCCCCTTGCACCTCTGTGCAAGCAACAGAGCTGTTCGCACTCACCCACGCTTGTATTCTCGCTGAGGGTCGGACTGCTAATATCTACACCAATTAGCGGTATGCATTCGGAGTGGCGCAAGATTTTGGAACCTTGTGGCAGCACCGCAGATTTATCACCTCCTCCGATAAGCCCATTCAGCATGCTACCCTGATAGGTAACTTACTCTGAGCCATCCTCCTCCCCTGTAGGTTAGCCATAATAAAGTGTAAGGCGCACACACAAGCGCAAGATGAAGTCTCGCTAGGCAATGCCGCCGCAGATGAAGCGGCTAAGACTGCTGTCTATCCCGAGCAATGGTTGTTTCCTCTTTCGTATGCCAAAAATTGCCCCAGGCCATTGATTTGGTGGTTGCAGTACAGGCCCAGGAAGGGGCCAGTGAACAAGAAAAAGTAAACTGGATTCAGGATGGTTGTATACAGGATTCTGATAATCTATGGAGACACCCCAATGGCAGGGTGGTCTGCCCAAAGGGGCTCCTCCATGCACTTGCCCGCCTGGCGCATGGGCAAGGGCATGTAGGAAAAGGGGGGATGCTACACATCAGTGCCACAATGATGCCACCCAAAGGCTGGAGGAACAGCGCCTCATATTCCACCTGGGAACCCTGCAGCCCACTGGTCTCGATGTGGACTTCACAAGCTTCAAAATCTCCCCACCCCCGACCTCATCCCGAGACCAGCCCATCTTGTCTCCGCCTCCTTGACCTGTCCATCTTTTCTCCCACCTATCCGCTGCTCCCACCTCACTGACCAACCCCCACCCCCACTTCCCACCTACTAGCCTCATCCCCGCCTCCTTGACCTGTCCATCTTCCCTCCCACCTACCCGCCCCTCTCTCCTCACCGACCAACCCTCATCCCAACTCCCTACCTACAGAGATAGTAGGAACTGCAGATGCTGGAGAATCTGAGATAACAAGGTGTAGAGCTGGATGAATACAGCAGGCCAAGCAGCATCAGAGGAGCAGGAAGGCTGAC
>NC_063351.1:41382603-41422677 GCF_021869965.1 Rhincodon typus | reverse complement strand
GAAGAAGGGTCTAGGCCCGAAACATCAGCTTTCCTGCTCCTCTGATGCTGCGTGGCCTGTTGTGTTCATCCTGCTCTGCACCTTGTTATCTCTGAAGTTTTGGTACTGTTGCCTTTGCAAGGTGATCCATTAAAAGTCCCTACAAAGCAATTAAAAGTTTTAGTCGATTACATATTTAATTGATAGTCCTAAGCATAAGAAAAATAATCAGTTGTGCCATGTGAACATGTTAAAATAGTACTGTCATAGAGAAGACGATGAGAATCTACAGATGTGTCAAGTAATGTCAAGTATTATTAAACTAGAGAGGGTTCAGTAATGATTTATCAGGATGTTGCCAGGAATGGATGGTTTGAATTATAAGGAGAGGCTGGATGGGCTGGGATATTTTTCTCTGGAACATAGGAGGTTAAGGGGTGACTTTACTGAGGTTTATAAAATCATGAGGGGTATAGATAAGGTGAATGGCAGGATTTCAAGACTGGGGGCATATTTTTAAGGTAAGAGGATGAATGTTTAAAAAAGATATGAGGGGAAACTTTTTTTACACAGAGAGTGTTTCATATGTGGAATGAACTTCCAGGAGAAGTGGTGGATGTGAGTGCAGTTGCAACATTTAAAAGACATTTAGATAAGTACATGAATAACAAATGTTTGGAGGGATATGGGCCAAGGAGGGGCAGGTGGGACTAGTTCAGTTTAGCATTATGTTTGGCACAGATTGGTTGGATCGAAGGATCTATTTCCATGCTGTATGACTCTCTGACTCTAATGAGTGTAGTTGAGGAGGATATGAGAAAGAAGGATGACAGCCAAAAAAAATTGGACAATTCTCAAGGTGAATCTTCCTCTTCTTAGATTAACAAATTCAGAGATATTCGAAAATTTAGACTTTGCATCATTGTATCTGGAGAAAGCTCAACAGAGAGTAATGGTGAGATTGTTCAGAAAATACAAAAAGGTTTGCAAAAATACATTTGAATGCAACATGTTAAGTAAGCATGATGTGGATGTCGGTAATTCAGACACAATGAAATAAAATCCACATTGGCTAAATCCAGAGAAATGGGCCAAAGTAACAAAGGAAATTCAATACATGTTGGAGAATGAATTGGTCGAATCAAGTCAGAGTGTTTGGAGTTCTCCTGCAGTAATAGTTCCGAATTTAATAATAATTTGGAGATATAATTTCATTATGTACAGACTACAGGAAAGTGAATTCAGTCACAAAGATGCATTCGTACCCTATTCCCAGACTAAACGATCACATTGATAGTGAGCTCTTCTTATCTAAAATTGATTTGTTAAAAGGATATTAGCAAGCATTGCTAACAGGAGCCATAAAAATTTCTGCATTTCACACGTAATGGATTACACCAATGTCATGTTCTGCCATTTGGATTTGAAAATGCCCCAGGCACATTTCAGTAATGCAAAAGGAAGCGTTGACTGGGTTATCCGCTCCTCAATGTTTCAAAGTTTATTTCTGAAGTAGAGACTTTGAAACATTACTCCATAATCCTTTAAATTCATGAAACAACTGAAAAATAACACTCCAAGGTTGTTCAGATGGAGTTTAGATCTGCAACATTTTAACATAAAAATTACATATTTTCCGGGAAAGAAAATGTAAGTACTGATGCCTTATCATGAATATAATCTCTCATGAAATTAAGAACATGACCAAGAAAGTTGAATGATGAATAAGAATCTGGTGAGAGGAAGAACGAATGGCTTTTTTTTTGTTGTTTAAGGGTTACTACCATTGTCATGAAATGCATTTTCTTTCAAAATGGTGTTTCATGTTTTGAGGGTGGAGGCATGTTAGAACCCTGGCTGAATTTTCATTATTTTTATTTTTTATTATTTTATCAATTTAAATTGCAGAGTTGAAAATGACTTGCAGTCTTTGAGAAAGCTTGTGGTAAAAGAAAAGGAACAAAGCAAACGAGTTTGTGAGGCCAGGACTGGAGGCTTAGTATAGGGGCATAGAACCATAAAGATATGCAGCACGGAAACAGATCCTTCAGTCCACTCATCCATGCCGACCAGATATCCTGCATAAATCTAGTCCCATTTGCCAGCACTTGGCCCATATCCCCCCAAACCCTTCCTAGTCATATACCCATCCAGATGCCTTTTTGTTGTAATCGTACTAGCCTCCACCACTTCCTCTGGCCATTCATTCCATACATGCATCGTCCTCTGCGTGAAAAAGTTGTCCCTTAGGTCCCTTTTAAATCTTTCCTTTCTCACATTAAACCTATGCCTTCTAGTTCTGATTACCCCAACCCAGGGAAAAGACCTTGACTATTCACGTTATCCATGCCACTCATGATTTTATAAACCTCTATAAAGTCACCCCTCAGCCTCTGATGCTCCAGGGAAAATAGCCCGAGCCTATTCAGCTGCTTCCTAATTTGAAAGATCAATTTATTTAATCTGAATTGCGTACTCTTTAGCCTCCATCACAGTAAATTTTACTCCTTCAGTACATTATCTCACTGTCCCAACCATCAACAATTTCCTTAAATCCATGTCCTTTCATTACTAATCATCAGAAAAAGCTTCCACTTTGTGAAGCTGTCACAGTTCTTATGATTTTTGATTGCCTTGCCTAAATCTGTTCTATTAGTATTGCTGAAAAAGGAACATTTTGTCAAAGCTTTTTATCTTTCACTCATCAGGACATTTTGCAAGAAGATCAGATCATTGGCAAAACCAACATTTATAAAGCACAAGTAGAAATTGTTTATTTGTTGGCACGTGGTCTCTGATTCATGGAGTAATTGCAATGGACAATGCACCAGTTAATGCTGATTGACAGTTTTGTAGACTGATTCCTGATTAAGAGGGTTCCAATGGACACAGTGAACATAATACTAGAAAGAGTGTTATGTTCAAACAGATAGTAGAAGTTGGCTGTAAACAAGGTCAGTATCTGAGAATTGGATCTGGCAAGTCATCAAAGAAGAAGATGCAAATAGTCATCCAGAAAAAAAACTAGATAACCAAAGGACTTATGAAACTGGGGAACTGAACAAAAAAGATAGCATTTGTAAAAAGTTCGTACTTGAAAAGTTAACTGAATTGAAAGTTGATAAGTCCACTGGACCAGATTAGCTTAATTCTAGAGTGATGAAGGAAGTGGTTTGAGAGAGGAATTGCTGATTACCTTTCAAACCTCCATAGGTTCTGGAAAGGTTCCTGCAAACTGGAAAGTAATAAACATAGCCCCACTATTTAAAAAGGGCAGAAAAGATAATATTAAGATCTACAGACAGGCGGGAAAATGTTATAACAGGAAAGTTAGAAAAGAATGGCAAAATTGGGCAGAGTCAACATTGATTTATGAAAAGGAAGCTATCTTTGAAAAACTTACTGGAGTCTTTTGAGGGCCTTACTAGTAGCATTGATAAAGGAGAACCAGCAGATGTGGTGTGTTTGGATTTTCAGAGGCTTTTGATATGGTCCCGCGCAAGAGATTAGTAAATAAGAAAGAACAGATGGAATTGGGGACAATAGATCAGTATGCCTTGAGAATTGATTAACAGAAAGCAAAGAGTTGGAATGAACAGATCACTCTCAGGATGACAAACTGTCACTAATGGGGCACTAAAAGGATCAATGGCAGATCCACAACTGTTCACAGCCTATACCAATAACATGATGTGAGGACCAAATATTTCCAAATTGCTGATGACACCCACATAAACTGGATGTGAATATAAGTTGTGAAGAAGATGAAGGGTGATTTCAAGAAGATTTAGACAGGCTAAGTAAATGGGCTACAACATGGCAGTTGGAATATATTGTGAGTGAGTCTGAATTTATTCACTTTGATAGAAAGGAAGAACGGTAGTATACTTCTTAAACAGTGACAGGTTGGGAAATGCAGGTGTCCAAAGTGATCTGAGTGCCCTTGTCCATGTGCCACTAAAAGCTCGCACGCAGATGCAGCATGCAATAGGGATGGCAAGAGGTCTATTGGCCTTCGTCATAAAGGGATTTGAGTGCAGGAGTAAAGACACCTTACTGCAGTTGTATAAAACCTAGGTGAGACCTCACCTGGAGTCTTGTGTACAGTTTTGATTTCCTTATCCAAGGAAGGATATACTTTTGATAGAGGGAGGGCAACAGAGGTCAATCAGCTTAATCCTAGGATAGCAAAGCTGTCTTTGACAAGAGATCAAGGAAATTGTGTCTGCATTTCCAATAGGTTTGAAGAATTATTTTGAAGATATTCTTAGGAATTGTCAGAGTGGATGTACACAAGATGTTTCTCCTGACTGCTGACTCTAAAACCAAGGAACATAATCCTAGAATAAGCAGACTGAAATAAGGAGGAATTTCTTCACTTGGAGGGTGGCAAATATTTGGAATTGTCTACCCCAGAAGGCTGTGGAAGCTCAATCATTAGGTATGTTCAAGACAGAAATCAATAGATTTCATGAGCTGAATCATATCAATCATTATGGGGATAATGTTATCTAGTCCTGTTCATATGTTCCTAGGGACATTGGTTCAAATATTGCATGAAGTAATAATATTTTTCTTAGGTGTCTTATGCGAAGTATTTTATGTTGATTTCCAACCAAAAGATATTATAATTGATTCCCCAGTTTAAATTCATGAAAAGTTCAGAATCTCATTTGTAGAAATAGGCCCATGACGAGTCTTCATCTCATACATTCACCAGAGGATGCTTGACAGGAGAAATAATGGTTAATCACAACTGGAATACATTTAATAAGATGTTTAAGGACTGCACAGACTTCAGAACAGGTAATTTGAACTTTATTGTTAATCCGTATCAAACCAACTTCTGATTTTAATGCAAGCAGCTAACACACTGATGCTGGAAACAACTGCTAATGTATATATGCAGAAAATGCTTCCCTTTAGTGTTAAGACACAAATAAACACAGCACCTGAAATGGGCTTAGGGGATTAGAAATTGAGACATGGCTTTGATTTGGTCGTATTTTGAGTTCAGAATTGTCTTATTGATGCAAACAGAGACAATAACATCATGAATACGCTGAGATTTGAACAGAATCTGCTGTATTTTAGAATTTTGTAAATTATGTTAGTCACAGCCGGTGCCTAAGGAAATTTTGGAGCAAACCCAGCTTGCAGCCAAAGGAAAATAATGTGTATTGTGGACAATATGGACGGAACAGTGGAGGATGTTCAAAGAAACAATGAATGCTATATAGAAATATTTTATATCCATGAGAAGGAAAGCTCCACCTCACAAAAAAAACAGCAATGGACATCTAAGGAGGTAAGGGAAAATGTAAAATTAAAAGAAAAGGCTAATCAAAATGCAAAGAACAGTATATATTCACAGAATGGGACAAATACAAAGACCAACAAAGGGCCACAAAGCGAATTACAAGAGCGGCTAACAAACATTACGATAGGAAACTTGTAATGGACATAAAAGACAGTAAGAAAAGATTTTATAGATATATAAAGGTAAAGCCACTGGCTAAGAGTACAATTGGCCCACTGAAGGTTGAGAGTTGGCATATTGTCAATGATCGTGGAAAAATAGTGGACCAGCTGAATGATTATTTTGCTTCAGCATTCACAGCAGAAAAGGAGAATAGCTTACCGGGAATCCCAAAGAAACTAGCAGAGGATCAGGAACAGAATCTGAAGAAAATTAACTGAAGTAAATCACCAATAATGGGGAAGTTAATGGAGATGATGTAGTGATTAGAATGGGGTCAGCCAGATGGATTTATTGAATATGAATTCCCTGATTGGGACTGTTAACCTGGTCCAATCAAGGAGTCCTGGCTGACAGATATAAACAGGAGTGTCAGAGGTTCGGCTCACTCTAGGAGCTGGCTCTGCACTGTCTGGACCAGTGTCATGTACTGGACAAGTGTAAAAAAGGGTGACTTGGTGACAGGATACCAGCCTCCATGGAGTTATTTTGTGGAGTGGTGATGAGAGTGGGATTAATGATGTAACCATGCAAAAGCACCTACTAGCTGAGGCCCAAATTGACTTCAAACAGGCACTACAACTGTGTTTAGAAAATGTGGCAAGTGGAGAATGTGAGTTACAGGGTATGCTGATGGAAATGGACACCCTTGCCAGGCTGATTCAGCTTGGGGAGCCTCATTCAGGACATATCCTGAGCGGAGTGACACTAGATCAGCCCACAGCAAAACCTCCAAAAAAAAGCCAAGCCTTGGCCAAACAGTTAAAATTTTCTCATGAATCCAGGCCAACAAGCCATTGAAGTTGCTGCTGATATGCAGACCCAAGACAGCAAAAGAGTCCCATGAGACCTTAATTGAGTTAGAAAGTGCACATCCTGGAAAGTCCACCTATAGCTGGCTGAAACAGTTAAATTGTTTAGCAACATCCAAATCAGAACCAATTAAAATAAACATCCGGTTAAATGGTCACTTAGTCCTAATGGAGGTCAGTATCAGCGCCGCTGTATCAGTGATTGTGGAACTAGTCTTTAACGAAATTCGCTCTGCATTCCAACCTTTCAGTTTGCATAAAACCTCGGTTAGGCTAAAAACCTATAAGGGAACCCCTACAGATTAAGGGTACAACTTCAGATCCAGTTTCATATGAGAAGCAGCTGGTTCAGTTAGCACTGATTGTAGTAAAAGGCAGAGGCCCAAACTTCTAGGGGTGAAACTGGTTGATAAAGATTCAACTTACAACATTTTTCAACTGGAAAATGGCTGCCTGAGTGAAGTCTGAATTAAATACTCGGAAGGTTTTCAGGAAGGTCTAGGGACTATCAAAGGGATCAAGGCCACCTTACATGTTAACCAGGAAGCAATTCCATAGTGTCACAGTGATGCTACATGCAAACTGGAGGAACAACACCTCATATTCCGCCTTGGAAGCCTACCGCCCTATGGCCTAAACATAGAATTCACCAGTTTTAAAATCTCCCCCCGCCCGCCTCATCCCATGTCCAAGCCTCCCTCTCATCCTCGCATCCTTGACCTGATACAACCTGTCCATCTTCTCTCTCACCTATCTGTCCCACCCTTCTCACTAACCAATCCCTACGACTGCCTACCTGCACTCACCTATCACCATCCCACCTACCTTCCCCAGCCCCACCCTTCCCAGCTCCCTTCCCCCTCCCCATTTCTGAAGAAGGGTCCCGACCCGAAACATCAACTTTCCTGCTCCTCTGATGTTGCCGAGCCTGCTGTGTTCCTCCAACTCCATTCCCTCTCGGTGGTGCTTAGCAAGCTTTTGTTTTATCATCCTGTTGTTTTGTTCCACTTGCCATGATGATCCACATTTTTCAAGTTACCTGATAACAGTTCTAGATATTTGATATATCTCCTATGTAAATTTGTCCAAATTCAAAATTCTGTTTACTCCCTCAAAATCACTAACAATTTTTTTTGCATTGAAATTCCTGATACCCAAAATATTTTAATGTTTTCACAGTACTTCTCTGATGCTAGAATGTGTTGTTAATGAATGGCTTGATGCGTTAAGGATGCCTCATCCATCACTGTGTTGCAACATTGAAAGTCTGCAAACAGGTTCAGAAATTCGCAGTCATTGGTGAAAGCCTGCAGTATCTGGGGGGAAAAAAGTATCAATCCATTCCACTTCAAAAAGAATGGGTTAATTAGTGAAATGAGAATTACTGCTGGTTTAAAGTGTGGGATGAAAATTCCTGGATATAATTACGTCAATGGTCTCTCTTCCTCCTGTAAGGAAGTAAATGTGTTATAATTAACAAAGGAAAAGCCCACCTCATTTGTTAGATTCTCATTTTTAAAAAAAAACTCATTGCTCAAAGAGAATTACATGTCTAAAATTCCAATTTTCCTATCACTTGGAAACTTTCACACTGAATTACATTTACAATGAGCAAATCTTATCATCCGGAATTAAAACTTCACTCTTATTAAAACAATATTTGGAAGTTCCCTCTGGCTAGAGAATGAAATTCCAAATGTGATAATTTCTGAAATTAAAATTTACCCAAAATGCTTTCCTCAGTCTAAACACAACACAGAGAAAATTCCAAGAGGTAAATTTTTACCAAGTTTTACGAACCAAATTTTTAAATCAACATTTCATCCCTGATTTTTGCTTTACACAACCACAGCTGTTTATTCCTTGCTTGTAAAGAGAATGAGATGTTCAAATTCCAGACTTGTCAAAATTAGGGAGTTTAACTCCATAAATCTCGGCTGTATACATAGCCGCTAACTAAAGACTTTGTCTCTCAAAGTGTACATCAAAATACCCCTCAGCCATTCCAGTTGTTCCCAGGTTTTCATTCCCACCTTTTTAAGTATTATTTTGCTGGGGCTGGGTTTTACATTGCTTGGTCCATAGAGTTAGGAGGGGTTGGTTGACGATGTGGATTCTTTCGTCAGGAGATTTCCTCCAGTTCTTCCAGGCATTTTTTGATGCATTTCAATTTCTCACAAATGGCCTTTGATTGGCTTTTCAGATCTGTTTTTTTTTCTGTCATGACTTGACATTTGTATTATCTCATTCCATTGTCAGATCTGTCCCATTAGGACAAGGGAACACCTTACTCGTTCTTTCTGTTTCGTAAAGGTCATTTATCCCTAGACCCTTTTAATATCATCCAGGGACCATTGTCCAATGGAGGTACTGTACTATTTCTTGATTTCCACAGAGGTTTTAGGTAGGTTGAATTGTTGTTCTATATATTCAGTCAAGTTCTATAAAATTTCATCTTCCGATATATGGGGGAAGCAATGGCCTAGTGGTATTAAGAGTCTAATGATGACCATAAATCCATTGTTGATTGTCAGGAAAAACCCATCTGGTTCACTAATGTCCTTTAAGGAAGGAAATTGCCATCCTTACCTGATCTGGTCTACATGTGACTCCAGACCCACAGCAATGTGGTTGACTCTTAACTGCCCTCTGGGCAATTAGGGATGGAAAATCAACACTGGCCAAGCCAGCAATGCTCTCAATAAGATCAGGTGGGGCCTGCCAACCCTTAGTTATTGTGGGGAGTTCTTGTTTCATTTCCGTGGCCATTATTACTTATGACTATCAGTTTAAATGGGTCCTGAGTCATGGCTAGTCATATAGCTGGGGGTTGGGGTGGGGCTGAGATATTATTTTCTTTGCTGGGGTGGGGGGACCAGAGGTATTATTTTCTCTGCCAAGTTAATGTCTGTTAAGGGACCTTGAGCCATATATCATTCTGAGAATTTCAAAATCGTGTAGAGGATAGACCGAATTTAGATAATCGACCAAGACCTTTTAAAAGGTGTTCTTTCCGCAGTATATATTGGTTGTCCAAGATTTAGTCCTTTATTCCTCCAGTGACTCTGCTCGCAGTGCCAAATTGTTAGATCTCATATTTTCCAATGAGAGTCCGAGCCCAGTGGTAGATTTAAATACAACTTTATTTTGGTACAATTTCAATACAGCTTCAGATTGTCTTCACAGTAAGGCACAGAAAGATTTCAGACTGTGTACAGTTAAAACTTAGAGTGCACACGCACCACCCCCACCCCGCCCCACTTTGATACAATTGGTCAGTGATGTCATGATATCCCTCTGTAATTGGGTCTCTGGTACAGCATCTTAAAGAGATAGAAAGGGGAGGGGGTGCACTGCTATAGCCTGAATGTTTTCTTTTGGTGATTTTTCATATATATGGGGATCTACAGATACTATGGAATCTACATCTATGATTATCAGAAGAATCTTAACTAAAACCTACTCTTACTATTGTAACAGGTTGATTAAATAATTCAAGAGAAACAACTACTAAGTGTAACATGTTCTTATCCATATAAGAAATTGCAGCTGTACATTCTATCCCAGCCAGTAACCTTGATTGAACAGTCTTGCTTTTGTTCTACTTGCTGAGGCTACATGAAGAAAACATTTTCCCAAGGCTCTCTATCTACTGTCAGCCATGTTCTGCTGCAGAGTTCATGAAGGGCATTTTGTGCCGCTCTGTCATGGGCAGCCCTAACACTAACCATACCTCCTATATTCACATCGAAATCATTTACATAAATGACAAAAAGCAGTGGACCCAGCACTGATCCTTGCTGGTCACAATCCTCCAGTCCAAAAAACAACCCTCTACGACTACGTCTGTCCCCTACCTTTAAGACAATTTTGTATCCGAATGGTTAGCTCCCCCTGGATTCCATGTGATCTAACCTTGCCAGCAGTCTACTAAGCAGAACCTTGTCGAATGCCTTGCTGAAATCCATATAGACAATGTATATCTTGTTTTGCAGAGTGTTGCTGAATGAGTGTTGCTTGATTGCATTGTCATCAGACCTTCCATCGTTTTACTGCTGATTGAGTGTAGATTGATGGGGCAGATGGATTTATCCTGCTTTCACAGGCTGGATAAAGTAAGGCTGTTCTCCCTATTGTCAAGTAGATGCTCAATGTTGTAGCAGTATTGGAGTAACTGAACTTAGGAACACAAGTCTTCTGTACTATCGTCAGGTTATCATAACCTTTGCTGTACTCACTGCCTTTACTCGATTCTTGATGTCACATGGAGTAAAGCAAATTGGTTGAAGCCCAGCCTCTTTGAAGCTGGAGACATCAGGAGAAGGTGGATGTTCCACTCTACATTTCAGGGTGAAGATGGATGCTAATGCTTCACCCTTGGCTTTTGCACCAGTGAGCCTTGAACCTTCACCTTCTGGACCAGAGGTAGGGACATGAGAACTGAACCACAAGACACCTCTCATCACTTTAATATTGACACATCACTGTTCTATGAAACAAAAACAGGAATCCACAATTGGCCTGTTTTCTGGGTGTGTTCACATTGCTAACTCTGGAATGTTGATACAGTTTCTGTGTTATTTTAATTGCTGGGTGGAACTGAACAGGTTGATCCTGGTTGACATCTGAACTCATGCAACTTTCCTGCAAGTCAGACTGGTTTCAGCTTCTTTTGCGTCATTATTTTATTGAAAGTGATAATATTAAACAGATTCTAACACAGGTAAAAGAAAAAGAAAGCTAACACATGACCAAATTTGATTTAATCTATTAAAGACATAACATCACACATCCATATCATTGTGTGCAATCAGCTGGAAATGTTCCAGCCTCAGTTTGCCACTGAATCACATGGTAATGGGTTCAATTCCGTTCCAGGGCTTCACCACAAAAACCAAGGCTCTGCACAGTCAGAAATGTCATTTTCAGATGTCATTATACATTCTCCTTGGTGTCCTGAACAATACTGATCCCTGAATCATTCTCAAAGTTACAGACCATCACAGTCAGGCTTACCAACTCTCATAAAAGTTAGGTGAACCCTCACACTTTGGTTATTCTTTCACAAACTTAGTCTCTTCGGGCTTACCACACGCTCTCACCCCCATTTTATGTGGTGCTTGATAAGGTTCTGCTGTCTCTACCACACCTCTCTCTGGGATTCTTGCGCACTGACTGTATGTGAGAGTCAATGATATTTTACAATCAATTCATGGCCTAAAATCCCCAGTCTCTGTACCCTTCAATATTCCTGCAACTGAGATGGCACAGCTGTTGTAATTATGGTCTAGTGAGCATCACACTTTCAATTTCTTCAGCACTGGTCGCCGTTCTTTCAACTACCAAGTAAAGTCTGAACATCCCTCTCTAAAACTCTCCACCTCTCGAACTAGCTTTCCTCACTTACATCATTCCCTCAAACCTACCTGTTTGACCACACCGATCTGGCATTGAGATGAGAACTTTTGCCTCCACTGGGGTATCTCAACCTGATGAGGCAATATCTATGCCAGCTCACATAACGTAACAACTGGATTCGGCTAATGTAATACTGAGAGATTCAACAGGCATTTATTACAGCTCCTACAATATACATATATTACAATCACAGGCATTTCAGTCTTTGGGCTGATATTAAGGCATTTGGTTATAAACAGCAGCACATTTCATCAGCGTGCCATGTTTCAAATGACCCTATGTAACATGGAGTCTCACACCTTTATACCCACAACTCACAGCTCTAATACAGTGATAATATCATGAGCATCTACTCTCAAAATATACTGCATACCAGCTGTGAGTTAGACTGCATAACAGTCGACACCAGTTTCACACAATAAAGGCCTATCAGGTTCGCGTAAATAATCACATCACATTGCAACAATGGACCATTAGGAATTATCCTGTCTACTCCCCAACATCAATCACTCCTCTAAATGCACCAACAACAGATAATTTTGAGTAAAGTCTTTGGAAATTGTAGGATCGTGATGTGCACAAACTGCAGCACTTCATGTGTTCCAGGAGTAGGAACTTAGAAGGAGATATATCTCATTGCATGTTGACATTTCCGCTTTGGCCAGCGCTGAATCTCACCATTTTTTTCAACATAGTGTCATTTTCACCAAGTTTCATGGAGGCTTTCTCTAAGTGAGGACTCACAGGTCTTCTCCTGTGATAGCCCCAAACCTGCCGCAGCCACTACATTCTGAACCCCTGTGGCGCCCCTCTTATCCGATACTAACCCAAATCTCCCACTTGCTATATCCGGAAGAACTCACCATTCCTGGGATATGTTGGAAGAGACTGTCAACTCTGGAGCCAGCATCATATTTAAAAGGGAGCTCTGAACCTAGACAGGTGCTAGCAGACTGGAGTCACCACGCACAACATCTGCCCCATATTTAGCAGGTAAGGTGGAAAATTGCATTCCACTTCACAGACAGGACTTGGAAGTCCTGGTGGATGGGCTGGTGCAGAAGAGGGTGTCTGCTGCATGGGCTGGACCACAGGATAGAGCCCTGGTCAGTGCATTCCCAGCAGCATAGCAATATGGTCAATGACATTCACTGCTCTGCCAAGGTAAGTGCCACCATTGTTTTTGCTGCTATTTCACTGTCACTCTATTTCTGCTGCTACACCCATCTGTGCTGCCTACTCACTCACTCAGGATACCTCATTATCTTTTCCTCAGCACTAACATCTGGATCAGCCACTTTCATCTCAGTGTGGGAGCAAACAGCCCAGAAAAAAGGGCATTAACAGCCAAGACGGCTGGTGATCCACCCAACTTTCAGCTCCTCAAGCCTAACAAGACCAGTTCCAACCCTGTCTGCCCCAGGTGACTGTGCCCAACTCCAAGGACAGATACTGGAGCCTGCCCTTGAAGAGCTCTACCAAGACCCCATAACTGAAGAACATTTTCCTTGACATGACTGAGCCACACTCCCCTCTGACTTTGAGCCATTCCAATTCATTTGCTTGCAACACACGAAGTTTGTTGTCCTCTCAGTTGATGGCTCGTGGTGTAGCTATAACTCTCACGTTGTGTGGTAACATGGAGCAATGTATCCATCCCCTGGACTGGTGCCTGCTGACAACCGGTACAAGCTGCCTGACAATGTGTCTAAATGAAGATGGAAGTCAATGCAGCAGCACTGTATACCTGTTAGCCCTGACTGAGGGGACGGAGCATGAGAAGGCAAGGCCACGCAGAGATGTTGTGAATTGTCCAGGCAGATGAAAAGTGAATGAGTGCAAAAAGAGCAGCCCTGAGATGGAGCCAGGTCCAATCAGTCAGCTGGACAAAGTGTCCTTGCAGCAGCATTCCGATGATAGGTGCCGGTACTGCATTAAAGTGAAGAAACATGCTGTGAATGAATTGGAGCTTTGCCCTGATGGTGCAGACAGGCTGGCATGTGTTGGTTGCCAAGGTTTATAAACATGGGGTCTGCAGCCACAGCACTAGAGCATGCCCTGAGATGTTGGCATTGGGAGTCTAGGGTGGAGGTCTGGACAAGCAAGCAGTGAGCTGCAGTTACCAAGGGCACACTCTGACTTTCATATTGGGAATTCTCAGAGGCTAATTTTGATCAGATCCACGGTACAAAGGGAAGCTGCATATTAATGAGGAAAGAGTCACTATTAATGAGGGTCATAAGACGCAATGATACCCATATATTGGCTGCTCATCACTCCCTCGTGAGAACATCATCTGTACACCCAGAACTCAGATGGAAATGCTATCTGTTTCTCCACAATTGGCGGGAGGCCTTACTGGACATTTCAGACAATTCTCTTTCAATTCTCACCAGAGAACATCATCGTCCTACTATTTATCAGACTCAGCTCTGGTGTCCCTCTGACTCTCCAGTATTGGCCATTTGTCACTGCAGTGTACTTAGATTTGTTCAAAAAAGTAATGAAATTGTTGCTACATTTCCTACATTAAATGTTTATGAAACATCATGTTCTACAATGGCAACATGATGACAATTTACATATCTCAAGTGGAATTGAAAAATGTAATACAAGTGTCTCAGTCCAACATCACACTGAAGACAGAAAGACTGTGCTGAGAAGTAGGCACATTGGCAGAAATTTCAGACAAATGTCTGTATTCTTATAAACATTATGAGAAGACTCATGCATGCAATGCATTCAATATTTATTATAGTTTTGATGAGGCAGTCTATGATTAGCAACTAATTTGATAAATGATCCATCATCTAGAAACATTTAACATTGTTAGGTAAATATTTGACCTGCTGCTGGCCTGGATACTATCAATAATAGCATCAACCACCACAGCTCTCATCGCCTTAAAACTAAATAGCCTGTTTGGGCATGTTCTGACAAACTTCTGTGTCGAGTGGGACTTCAGTTTGGACCTTCTGGACCCGAGGTAGGCACATGAGAACTGCACCACATCACTTTATTGTTGAGACATATCACTATTCTATGAAACACAAACGAGAGTCTCTGAGATTTCAGGGCTGCTGTAATTATGGTCTAGTGAGCATCCCAGTTTTAATTCCTTCAGTACAGGTCACTATCCTAACAACTGCCAAGTAAGATCTGAACAGCCCTCTCCAAAATTCTCCAACTCTCAACCCATCGTTCCTCATTTACATCATTCCATCAAACCTCCCTGTTTGACCACACCTATTTGACGCCATGATATGAGCTTTTGCCTCCACTGGGGTATCTCTACCTGCACTAACAACAGATTATTTCATGAGTAAACTCTTTGCAAATTGTGGGATCGTGATGTGCACCAACTGCAGCACCTCGTGTGTTGCAGGAGTAAGAACCTGGAAGGAGACTTATCATCCTACACATTGACAATTCTTCTTTAGCCAGGGCTAAATCTCACCATTTTTTCAGCATAGTGTCATTGTCACCAAGTTTCATGGAGGGTTTCTCTAAGAGAGGCCTCACAAGTCTTCTCCTGTGATCGCCCCAAACCTGCCTCAATCACAACATTCCCTTCTCTATGGGGCCCCTCTCATCTGATGCTAGCCCAAATCTCCCACTTGCTGTATCCCGAAGAAATCACCATTCTTGGGACTTGCTGGAAGAGACTGTCATCTCTGGCGCTGGCCTCATATTTAAAACGGAGTGCTGCAGTCACCATGCACAGTTCACAACATCTGCCCTGCATTTAGCAGAAAAGGGGAATACTGCATCCTGCCTTGCAGACATGACTTGGAGGTCCTGGTGAATGGGCTGGTGCAGAAGATAATGTCCAAGGACTGGCAGAGGAGGCCATGACTGCACACCCTGCCAGGATGGTCCCCAGGATGGAGCCCTGGTCAATGCGGACCCAGCAGCACGGAAATACCGTCAATAATGTTCACCGCTCTGCCAAAGCAAGTGCCACCATCTTTTTCTTTGCTACCTCACACTCACTCTATTTCTGCTGCTGCACCCATCTGCGCTGTCTACTCACACACCCATTATACTTCATCATTTTTCCTCAACTCTAACATTTGGGCCAGACACTTTCATCTCAGTGCAGGAGCAAACAGTCCAGAGAAGGGCAGAAAGAGCCAAGACGGCTGGTGGTCTACCCGATATTTGGCTCCTCATGTAACGAGACAGGGATCCGACTTGGTCTGCCCCAAGTGACTCCACTGTGCCTAAGTCCCAGGACAGGTATCAGAGCCTGCTCTTGACACATTCTGCTGACAGCCCATGATTGAAAAACATCTCCCTTGACATGACAGTGCCCTACTCCCATCCAACTTTGAGATTTGCCATTCATTTGTTTGCAGGACATGAAGTTTCACTGGCTCATGGTGTAGCTGTAACACTCATGTCATATGGTGACATGAGCAATGTATCCATCCCCTGGACTGGTGCAGCAAGGCAGCAGCACTGTACACCTGTTAGCCCTGACTGAGAGGGCAGAGCATTAGAAGACAAGGCCAGGCAGAGATATTATGAACATCCAGGTAGATGTGAAGTGAATGAGTGCAAAAGAGCCAAAGAACAGCCCCAAGATGTCGCCAGGCCCAATCAGTCAGCTGGACAAGGTGACCTTGCAGCAGCATTCCGATGATAGGTGCCAGTACTGCATTGAGGTAAAGAAGCATTCTGTGAATGAATTGGAGATGTGTCCTGATGGTGTAGACAGGCTGGCATGCGTTGGGTGCCAAGGTCCGTGGACATGGGGTGCTGCAGCCACAGCACTAGAACATGCCCCGAGATGTTGGCATTGGGAATCGAAGATGGAGGTCTGGACAAGTCAAGTGGTGAGCTGCTGTCACTAAGTACACACTCTGGCTTTTCATTTCAGGAATTCTCAGTGACTAGTTTCTATCTGTCCCATGGTACAAAAGGGAACTACATATTAATGAGGTGAGAGTCACTATTAATGAGGGTCACAACACGCAATGACACCTGTGGATAGCCATCTCCCTACTCCCTAGCAAGAACCTCATGTACACACCCAGATCTCAGATGGAAGATGTGACCTGTTGGTCCAGACATGGAGTGAGATCCTGCTGAACTTCTCAGACAACCCACCCACAATTTTCGCCAGAACTCATATCACCTCAGTCTTTACAAGAATCTGCTCTGGTGGTTATTGGAACGAGGTCAGCCAAGTGGACCTCATAGAAAATGAGTTCCCTGACTGGAACTGTTAACTTTGTCCAATCATGGCTTACTGGCTGACAGATAGAAACAAGTGTGTCCAAAGTTCTTGTCACTCTAGGAGCCGGTGCTGCGCAGCTGGATCAGTGTCATGTACTGTGCACGTGTAAAATAAAGGGTGACTTGGTGACAGGATGCCAGCTTTTATGGAGTTATTTCACCTGTGACTCCTCAGTTTTGACCATCTATCCCTGCAGTGTACTAAGTTTTGGTCAGAAAAGCAATGAAAATGTTGCTATTTCCTAAGATAAATGTTTGTGAAATATCATTTTCTACAAAGAAACACAATGACAAATTACATGTCTTGAGTGGAAGAAAAGAATTTAATGCAAATGTCTTAGCCCAACATCACACCAAGGACAGAAAGACTGTTGTGAAAAATAGGCACAATGGCAACTTCAGAGAAATGTCTGTGTTCTAACCAACAGTCTGAAAACACTCTTTGTATGCAGTACTTTCATATATTTATTACAGCTTTAGAGTCATACAGTTGAATCGTAGAGCTGTGCAGGATGGAAACAGACCCTTCAGTCCAATTTGTCCATGCTGACCAGATATCCTAAATTAATCTAGTCCCTTCAAATCTTCCTATTCATATATCCATCCAGGTACCTTTAAATTTTGTAATTGTACCAGCCTCCACTATATTATTCCAAAAGTGCTGGCAAATAGGACTAGATTTATTTAAGATATCTGGTCGGCATGGATAAGTATATTTCTATGATTCTATGACTCTGTATTTCTTCAATATATTTGCCAAATTTGCAAAATAGTTTCTGTAATTTCCCCTTTCCCACAGCACCAATTTTTCTCATAGTCTGGCATTTCCATTTCCCTGATGCTATCTGGCCCATCTCAAGGTCTCTGGGCTCCAACATACCTGTATCCTGATTCTGATCTCACCAGAAATCCTAAAGCTCTGCTGCTTTCATTGCAGTATCATTGTCACATGTGACCCTGAGATGAGCTTTCAAACATATATTCCCATCATTATTAACAGCATCTACTTTCACCTCAGCCACAATGTGATTCCTGTCTTAACTCATCTGCAGTTGAAATCCTCATCCATATATTTGTTACTTTTAGGCTGAACTATTCCAATACACCCTTGGCTGGTCACCACCCTACTCACCTCCATAAACTTCGTGTCTTCCAAAACTCTGCTGTCCAATGTCCTTATCTGCAGCAGGTCGCATCATTCACCAATCACCCCTCATCTCTCTAATCTACATTGCCACCCATTAATCAATGTTTCAATTTTAAAGCTCTCATCATTATTTCCAAGTTCCTCAATGACCTCACCCCATGGTATCTTCATAAGCTCCTCCAAACCCAAAAACCTCACAGATTTCTGCACTTCTCAAACTTTTACTTCTTACAAAGCATACATTACACAGAAATGAGTCTTTCTGTCGACCAGTCCGCCTTAGTATTCATACTCCATCCAAACCCCCATCTTTCCTCATCTAACCTTATTAGCGTAACCCTTTTCTCTCAACCTTCCTATTAAATGCAGAGATACCATTCACTTCAACCACTCCCCGTGTTAACAAGTTCCACATTCTCACCACACTTTGGGTAAAGAAGATATTTCTGAATTTGCTATTGAATTTCTTGGTATCTATATTATTTAAAAGGTCATAAGTTTTGTTTTTCCCATAAGTGGAAACATTCTCTCTTTTGTATGCTGGCAAAACCTTTGATAATTCAAGAGAAAGAGAATGTGTGGAACTATTTACCACCGAGGGCTGTTGATACTGGTTCATTAAGTTCATCCAAGGCGGAGTTAGACAGATTTTTAATCCTGAAAGGAATCAAACGTTATGAGAATAAGATAGGAAGGTGGTCTTGAGAATTATCAGATCAGCCATGATCTCATTGGAGGGCAGACCAGGCTTGATGTGCTGAATGGCCTACTTCTGCTCTAACATCTGATGGTGTTATAGTCTTTAAGAGATCCAGCCTGATCCTCATCTCCTTATAGTTCTGGTATAATCTTTGTAAATTTTGATCCCCTCTCCAGTGTCTTGATATCACTTTCCATGTTATGAAAACTTTAACTGAATGCAGTACCTGGGTCTTGTCTAATCAAGGTTCAATATAGGTTTTGCATGATTTCTCTATGCTTCAATTCTTTTCTATTCTTTGCTTCTCAGTTCTCCTAAGCATCTCTAACTTTAATGCCTCCACCACCAAACTTGCCTGGCCCTTAAGCTCTGAAATTCCATTCGGAAACCTCTCTACCTCTCTCTTATCCTTTAAGCCAATTACAGAATCCCCACAGTGTGGAAACAGGCTATTCGGCCCAACAAGTCCACACTGAGCTTCTGAAGAGCTGAGGAGCATCCCTCCATCCCATCCCTGCATTCCCCATAGGCAACACACCCAAACAACACATCCCTGAACACTATGGACAATTTAGCATGGCCAATCCTCCTAAGTTGCACATGTTTGGACAGTGGGAGGAAGCCAGAGCACACAGTGGAAACCCATGCAGACACAGGGAGAATGTGCAAACTCCACACAGACAGTCACCCAAGGCTGGAATTGAACCTGGGTCCCTGGTGCTGTAAGGCAGCAGTGCTAACCACTGTGCCACCCCTATTTGAACCCACAACTTTGATGATGGTTTTGATTATCTGCCTATTGTCTCCTTAGATGTTTCTGCACCAAATTCAGTTTTGTAAAGCTCCTTAAGATGTAATATTTAGGTTGCTATATAAATATAAGTTGTTGTTGGAATTCATTGAACCATTCAAGAAGGAATAAACAACAAGTCCAGAGGCAGTTTAACTATTAATGAAGATAACGAAAGATACAACATTGGAAACAACTTGTAACCAATACTGAATATGTTTATTAGTGCAGTATAAATCAGCACACACTTGAATTACATTAATAAAATAAAAATTGCCTCTGCCATCTGATGACATGACTGTTTGACATGGCCTGGCTGGTTTCAACTTTGTCTCCATTGAGCATCATTGAGGAGAATCCCAAATTCCACCTCCTTTCACAATTGGACATCACTGGAGCCTTGGCCCACCATTAAATTAGATCATACCTGATCTGAATCTCGATTCAATGTATCCAACTTACCTCCATAAGGTTAGTATCCTTCACCTCTGCAAGAAAAACCTAGAAAGGACTAAATTAATATCATATCCGTGGAGATATTCCAGTACATCATGCATCATTAACCAAGTAATATCTCAAACTGACTCTACCTGTTTCACACAGTAATGCAATCAGTGCGATGATTATCAACAGTTCATAAGAAAAACGCATGACAGGTGAAGAATCTTTAATACTTCATGACTCAGTACTGCGATAATAGAAGAAATTATGAAACCACTCTCATCCCTTCTTCTTTATCTTTACTTGCTACATTCTCTGTCACCATGTCCTCTCTCCCTTACCTCCAGTCCAGTGGGACTGTCTGGCAGTTAGACACAGTATTGTTCTGCCATTCTCACATTCCAATTATTTAATTTGAACTATCAACATCGTTTCTTCCCACCTCCCTTCGCCCCTCCCTGCCCAACAATTGCATAAATGCTGCCCACTCCACACTTCAGCTCTGATGAAGAGTCATCCAGACTCAAAACATTAGCTTGCTCACTCTCTCTCCATGGATGCTGCCTAACCCACTGTGATCTCCAGCATTTGTTATTCTCAATAGAAGAGCACTGTTGTGGCTCTCTGGACAAGATATCGGGGACAGAATTACTCCAGTGAATGTCTGTAGCGTGTTGTAAATATTGACAGACATCCTCCAGGGAATACTGGAAAAATTCTTCCTAATCTGGTCCCCGTTTCCCTGATATTTCCACATAGCTTTCCCCGCACCCAGATGAACCACCACAGGCCCATCCTTTTATTGACTGCTGTCAGAATCTAACAACAATAAGTGTCTAAATAGCAAAGTAGGTGAAAGACTGGAAGTTCAAAGAAGTGTTTTGTTTGAATAAGTTTGGGAATTTAATGCTGAGACAATCAATGATTGGAATCTGGTGTCTCCGTCCGAATTTGGTGATTACTTGGCATTTCCCTCTCACTATTCACGTTTGACAATTTCTGTTTTTATTGCCTTACGACATCCGCTGTTTGTTGTAGATCCTCAGTAATTTCTTTCAGCACGCATTGAATTCATCCTCGGTCAGATTAGCACCATTGAGATTTATTGCACCTATCTCAATGCGTAAGAGATAGCCTGATATCAGGCACCTTGAACTGCCTGGTTCTGCCAGGTTCATTCTTCAGGAGATAGAAAGCAAGGCTCACATGATCCCACATGCAGAAGCTCCTATCAGCCAATGTCCAACATGTGAATAAAATCTCCAAGTCCATGTCTGGTCATCAACAGAAACAACTGCATCATTGGAATGAGCATCTCTGACCATGGGAGGAAATTCCTGGAATAAGCTTACATCTGAAGGATAGATAACCACAGCGTACATGACCTCGTCATTGAGTGTATTTAAGGTAAAGATAGATAGATTCTTGATTAGTAAGGGGAATCAAGGGTCACAGGGAGAAGGCAGGAGAATGGGGTTGAGAAACATCAGGCATGATCAAATGGTGGAGCAGAATTGATGGGCCAAATGGCCTAATTCTGCACTTATATTTTATGGTCCTATCTAAGAATAGCTGAGAATGGAATACTTAACATTACCTATGATTAGAATATCCATCAATATTTACAGTGTAGAGATAGAGAATCAGCTATGACCACATGAACTGGCAGGACAGCTTGAAGGGCTGAATGGTAAACTCCTGTTTCTAGTTTCAATGTTATTCAATAAAGTATTAGCATAAAGCCTTGAGCTTTAATCTGTAGTTTTATATGACTATGACTTATAACTGTCTACCTGTAGCTGGATTCTGATTACTTGTAACAACTAGTAATTCTTGGTACACACAGAGACCTGGTCCATGCTTTCTAGCAATTAGGATAAGAGGGGAATTTTGTATACTTAATTTAACATCTTTAACTTTTTTATTGCAAAAATATACTTTATTCATATAAAAATTTTATGTACATGCAGAAGCAGTTCTCCCAGTCTTTACATAGCAAGAGAAAAGCAAACATTGGAATTTGACATTCCCTGCAGTTTCAAAAACCAAAGGCATTTTGTCTTCATGGAGGACACTATTTACATACATTTGAGGCAGAGAGAAGGTTTGATAACTGAATGGGCCCTCCCTGTACTTTGGCAGAAACCTTAGATGGTGGTCTTTCCCCACTGTGCCTCGATGGCAGCTGCTCCAACCTTTAGTACATCACTCAGCTCTACACTGTGAGTTGCCCGGCCTGCCGTGTTCCTCCAGCTCTACACTGTGAGCTGCCTGGCCTGCTGTGTTCCTCCAGCTCCACCCTGTGAGTTGCCCGGCCTGCTGTGTGCCTCCAGCTCTACACTGTGAGTTGCCCGGCCTGCTGTGTTCCTCCAGCTCTACACTGTGAGTTGCCCAGCCTGCTGTGTTCCTCCAGCTCTACACTGTGAAGCTGCCCGGCCTGCTGTGTTCCTCCAGCTCCACACTGTGAGTTGCCCAGCCTGCTGTGTTCCTCCAGCTCCACACTGTGAGTTTCCTGGCCTGCTGTGTTCCTCCAGCTCCACACTGTGTTATCTCAGACTCCAGCATTGGCAGTTCTTACTATCTTTTAATAATGAGTACAATATGTTTTATTAATGAGTCATATAATAAACCAATTACAAAGGCAATGCAAACCTCACAATTAACATAAATTATTACCCGGTCCAGCCAAGTTGATCAGCTTTGGACTAATCAATTCTGTCACAGGGACCCTGACTCAAGATTCCTGATTTGAGTGTTGGTCCCCGAGATTCTTGCTCATGATTGTCCTGACAATCTGACTTCTATACCCTTTCCTACATGATTTCTCTTGACTTGTCTCCTCTATCCAAAATGACCCCAACTCCCTTTTGCATGGCCTGAATTAAAAGCTATAAATTACTTTAGGAGAAGCTGGTTGAGACACTGGATGGACTAGCAGTTAAAAAGAGGAGATAGTAGAATTGTTTGTTGTATTCAACATTGATAAATCATCAGAACTGGATACATCCAAGGTTCCTAAAGGAAAAACAGTGAAAATTGTGGAGGCACAGAGCAATATGTTTCAAACTTGGTTAGATATAGAGGTGTTGCGAGAGTACTAGAGAATTACAAGTGATAAATCTTTGTACAATAAAGTGTGTGAAGATAAACTCATACAGACCAGTCAGTTGAACCCGAGTGGTAGAAAAACATTTGGAAACAATAATCCAAGAGAAAGTTAAAATCAGTTGGAGAAATGAGGATTGATTCAGGAAATGCAACACACATTTGTGAAGGACAAACCATGTGTAACTGACCTGATTGAGTTTTTTGATGAGGTAATAGAGAGAGTTGGTGGGATAATAATATTGATGTGAATGTGAGCTTCCAAAGTTATTTGGTAAAGTGCTACCTAATTGATTTATAAGGTTGACCATTGTATTACAGTACTCAAATGCCAGGGACAGTGTGCTTCACTTTCATATCTATAGGTTTAACTTAACTGTTTCTTTCAATTCCCAATCTTGACAGATTGGCAGCCTCTTTTTTGATTAGTTACACAAATGACATGGATTTTTCTCACCTTCAAATAATCCCTTTGGGGTTCTAGGCAAACACTTCTGTTTTGGAAGTTTCAAACTAAAACAATTACACTGAGATAACCTATTTTCCATGAGTTCTAAACTAACATTTTTTTCTTTAGGAAAATCTGTTTCATACATCTAACTTCAACCATGTCTTTTGTGAACCAAAAAAGATTTCAAGACAATGATTTTTTTTCTTTAAGCAAACAAAAACTGATCCTTCTAAACCGAAAACAAGTTAATGCTCCTCAGAGATAGTAAGAACAGCCGATGCTGGAATCTGAGATAACAAGGTGTGGAGCTGGAGGAACACAGCAGGCCAGGCAGCATCAAAGGAGCAGGAAAGCTGACATTTCGGGTCCCGACCCAAAACGTCAGCTTTCCTGCTCCTCTGATGCTGCCTGGTCTGCTGTGTTCCTCCAGCTCCACACCTCGTTATCTTAAAGCTCCTCAGTGCTTACTTAGTCCCATTGTAGAACACATTCAATACAAATAAATTTCCATTGTCAATCCAGGGACTCCCAGTCTAATGTTGGATTTTTAAAAAATCATGGTTCCAGAAATACTGACGTGTTAATTATTAAACTCCCCCATACACAGAAAACAAAATCCAAATGCCTCTAGTTCCAAATCCATACTCTAAAATGAAATGTTAAAATATCTATTACACATCACCTTGCTGATGATTGAGAGTAGACTAATTAGGCAGTTATTGGCAAAATAGATTTATTCTGTGTTTTGTTGGCAGGACGGCAATTTTTCTTACTCTCAAGTGGCTGCCAATGTTACTGTCCTAAAATAATTCAGCTAAAAGCAAGACATGTTCTGGAGCAGAAGTCTCCAACATCAAACCTCAAATTTTGAAACCCTTCTATATCCTGTGCACTCAGACAATTTTGGTATTGAGTTAATGAAGTTGTTTACTCTTCAGGAATATTTCGTCACAATATACTTCTGCTTATGGTAGTGTAGGAATGGAAACAAAAGTGTGCCCGCTGAAGGGCTGAATCTAATCCACTTGTAAACATCCCTGTGAAAGCTATTTCAAAATAATATCCAGGTGTGCACTACTCAGCAGTAATGCATTCAGGCAAATTACTTCTAAATTATTTCAGTAAGTTAAGGATTGAGTGATGACACCAGTAAAGACAAACTTCAAATGAGTAATACAAATACTTCATCAAAAAAAAATCAATCACTTCCAAGCATAGAATCTTAGAAAGTAATGAGACAAGATTGTCTGGAATTATTTGCAAATAAATTAGGAACTGCCTGGATAAATAATAGGATACTGCTGGATGGTTGAACTAAAATAAGCTGAACTACTTCTTTCATCTAAAATTACTTTGTGATCTTCTGGTTATACTGTCGCCATATAATATTGAGAGAATTGAAAATAGAAAACAAGTCATTGTATTAAATGCTACTTACAGCTTCTTAGGATTTCTTAACTGGCCCATCATTCAATGTTGAGTTCTTGCTTTTCCCTCTAGATTCCAGCAAACACTTTCAAATCTTCTCTAACAATATCTCCCTGGTCACAGTTGGTTCTGTCTCATTGGTTTGTTCCCATTGGTCAATGGTTGTTAATTTAATTTTGGTTACTATAATCCTCCTTTAATTATACATTAGGGTCCAAGTTTAGAAACAAAGTGAGCCCTGTCTTTATTGCTTTCCTTTCTGGAGGAAAGAAAAACATTCATTTCCACTTTGTTAAACATATAGTTCATTAATTTTCTAGTATAGATGAAGTCTATATTGGTTTCAAGTTCTGCATGGCCTGACCTGAGTGCTTATCCAGTCTGTAGTCCTAAGTATTTTCTGACAATGTGTGGCATTTTCCAGTTCATAAGAGCTATTATTAGGATAGATTCCCTGAATGGTGCAATTCCTCTCCACATTGTAATAATCATAAGGCCAATTTTCATGAGTGATCAGTGGTATTCAACCTAACAAAATACCTCAGGTAAAACCTCAAAGTCTGACAGAATAACTAACCTTTCAAATTGCACACTTTACAGTTCAGAAACAGGTTTTCCAATTTGTCAGGTGATGCATAGTTTCCGGCAAGCTTTATCATCACAGTGTGCTGTGCTTTATGTGACATTGCAAGTAGAAGGTTTTCAGAGTAAACATTAAAACATTGCACTTCTTTGTTTGCAACTTTCAGTTGTCACCAATTTTACCTATTCTAGTAACTTTAAGAGTGGAGTGATCACCTTAAGGCATAATTAAGTGTCTGTATAATGTTCTGTGAAAAATCAGAGTAATTGTGTTATGGATTTGATCTGTACAGGCTCCTACCTATGGAGTTTCTCATTCCTCTTTTCTGTCAGTTATGACTTCTTTCTTGTTCGCTCTAGGTTGAGCCAATGACTAACCTTCACTAAAATAATCATCCGGTTAACAACTGATTGTATCCAAGGCCATTGCTCTCATTGGTCACAGATTCAACATTTATCCATGGGCACTATGTTCACAGTTGAGTTATGACTTTTGGAATACTCTGTGAAACAGTCAAGAAATTAAAATAAGTCAATGACCAAAACACACAAGAGCTAGTGTGACTCCAATCAACTTAGGCTACTGTAGTGATTAGAACCAGGTGGATCCATTGACTATGAGATCCTTGATTGGAGTTGTTAACTTGGGCCAATCAGGAATCCCTAGCTGACCAACATAAACAGGGGATTCAGAATCTCCTCAGTTCAGGGACTGACTCTGAGCTGGCTGGCCATAGCCACAGTGCCATGCACATGTAAATAAAGGGTGATTTGGTGATGGGATTCCAGCCTCTGTGTAGTAATTTCAGCTATCTGCACAGATAACACAATATATCTCATTTAATGTCAGGATCAAAGACCGTGCAGAAATGCAGTAATAAAATCACAGAATTATTATGGTGCAGAAAGAGGCCATTCACCAATTGATCCTGCACTAGTTCTATTATCTAGTGCCAATCTCCTGCCTTTTCCCCATATTCCTGCAAAATACTTCTAACCAAATAATCATCCAATGTCTTCTTGAATGCATCAATTGAACCTATCTCCACTACATTTCCAGGCATAGGTTTGTTGACAATGTGTATAATAGGAATTTAACTCTGTAGTTGCATTGATGTAATTGTTGACTGTTACAGGACGTAGGATCATTATAAACAAGAGGATGTCACCCAGCCTCATGGAATTAAATCATGGTGCATCTGCAAATAGAATCACGCTGATCTACATCTGAACCAAACTAAAGTGCATTCATCTCAGGCTTCAAAGTTGAAATCTTCAATTGTCCTAGAACCCACAGCCTATACATAGACAGTTCCACACTTACGTTACCCTTTTTGTGGTTACACGTGTGTCCTCATTGTGGTTTTGAATGACCTATCTCTAATTTTAATAATGTGCAAGGTTGTTTACAATTTCTTCACAGGGAAATAACTTCTTCATATTCACTTTTTCAAACCACTTTAACATTTTAAACACTTCAGTCAGGTCACCTCTCAAATTTCTACACCAAAAAGTTGAAAATGGATCTATACATGGAGAAGAGGACAAAGCTCAGGTTCTAAATGAGTACTTTGCCAAGGAGGTAGATACTGCTAAATTCATAGTGAAGGATTGTAACAAAATTTTGTTAAGATATATAGGTCTGATTGAGAATGAACTACAATTAATAGGTAGGCTACAGATAGGTATTAAAAACATTTAAAGATAAGGATTCATCTAAGAGTTAGCCATCAGAGACACTTTGCAGCTAGCAGACAAAGCCAGCAAGGCTCACTTTGAAATTAGGATAGGCCCAGAAGGGGACATAGAGATGACACACATCTGAAATAACATAAGTTCATAGACTTGCACTCAGCACAGAAAATAAAAGTTATAAACAATACTTTAATCATTGAAAGAGGCAAGGCAACATTGCACCTGGGTGAGAAAATAAGATGTCAGTTACAGGCTGAATACTGGAACTGTCAAATTGATAAGAGATGGCAAAAGTCCTCATCACCATTACATATAGGGTCCATCAAAACTCGTAAAGACAGTGTTGTAGTGTCATAGAGGCATACCACACAGAAATAGACCCTTTGGCCCACTCATCCATGCCAACCAGGTTTTCTAAACTAAACTAGTACCATTTGCCTGTATTTGGCCCATATCCCTCTAAACCTTTCCTATCCATGTACCTGTCCAAATGTCTTTTCAATGTTATAATTGTACCTGCCTCCACCACTTCCTCTGGCAGCTCATTCCGTATATGCATCACCAAATGTGTTAAAAGTGGTCCCTTGTATACCTTTTCAGTCTTTGCCCTCTCACCTTAAACCAATGCCCTCCAGTTCTGGACTCCCCTACCCTGGGGAAAAGATCTTGGCTACTCACCTTGTCTATGCCTCTCATGATTTTATAAATCTCTATAAGATCGCCCCTCAGCCTCCTAATCTCCAGCGAAATAAGTCCCAGCCTATACTTAAAACTCAAATACTCCAGTTTAGATAACATCCTTGTAAAACTTTATTGCACTCTTTCTAGTTTAATAATCTTCTTCCTATAGCAGGATGACCAGAACTGTACACAGTACTCCAAATGTGGCCTTACCAATGTCTTGTACAGCCCTAACATGACATCCCAACTCCCGTACTCACTGCTCTGACCAATGAAGGCAAGTGTGCCAAACACCTTCTTTACCACCCTGTCTACCTGTGATACCACCGCCAAGGAACTACTTGCACCCCTATGTCTCTCTGGTCAACAACACTCCCCAAGTGTACGTCCTGCCCTAGTTTGTCTTATCAATACGCAACACCTCACATTAATCAAAATTAAACTCTATCTGCCATTTCTCGACCCACTGGCCCAGTTGATCAGGATAACTTTCTTCACTGTCCACAACACCACCAATTTTGGTGTCATCTGCAAACTTACTAATCTAACCTCCTACATTCACATCCAAATCATTTATATAAATGATGAGAAGCAGTGGACCCAACCCCAATTCTTGTGATACACCGCTGGTCACAGGCCTCCAGTCTAAACAACTCTCTATCACCATCATCTGTCCCCTACCATCGGGCCAATTTTGTATCCAATTGGTTAGCTCTCCCTGGATATATGATCTAAACTTAGTAGCCAGTACACTATGAGGAACCTGGTCAAAGGTCTTGCTAAATTCCATATGGACAATGTCTTACACTCTGCCTTCATCTATCTTCTTGGTCACCTCTTCAAAAAACTCAATCAAGTTTGTGAGACACAATTTCCCATGCACAAAGCCATGCTGACTATCCCTAATCAGTCCTTCCTTTTCCAAATTCATGTAAATCCTGTCTCTCAGAATCCCCTCGAACAACTTACTCACCACTGATGCCAGGCTCACCGGTTTACAGATTCCTGGCTTTTCCTTGTAGTCTTTCCTAAATAATGGCATGACATCAGCCACCCTCCAGTCTCCTGGCATCTCACCCATGGCTGTCGATAATACAAATATCTCTGCTAGGGGCCCTGTAATTTCTTCCCTAGCTTCCCAGAATGTCCTGGGATACACTTGATCAGGTCCTGAGAATTTATCTACCTTTATGTGTTTTAAGACCTCCAGCACCTCCTCTTCTATAATGTGGATTCTTTTCAAGACATTGCTATTTATTTCCCCAAGTTCTCTAGCTTTCATGTCTTTCTTCACAGTAAATTCTGACATGAAATAATTGTTTAAGATCTCTCCCATCTCTTGTGATTTCATCTTCTAGGGCCCTAATCACTCCCTAGTTATTCTTTTGCCCTTAAAATACTTGTAGGAACTCTTATCTGCCAAAGTTATCTCATGTCCCCGTTTTGCCCTCTTTATTTCCCTCTTGTGTGCTCCCACATTCCCTATACTCCACAAAAGATTCATGTGATCCCAGATGTCTATACCTGACATAGGCCACCTTCTTTTGTTTTGGACCAGAGCTTCAATATCTCTAGTCATCCATTGTTCTTTACCCCTGCCAGCTTTGCACTTCACACTAACAGTAACATGTTGTCCCTGAACTCTTGTTACCCATGTTTGAAAGCCTCCCACTTGCCAGACATCCCTTTACCTGTGAACAGTCTAGCCCAATCAACTTTTAGTTGTTCCTGTCAAAATTGGCCTTGCCCCAATTTAGAACTTTAACTTGTGGACCAGGCCAATCCTTTTCCATAACTATCGTAAACTAATGGAATTATGGTCACTGATCCCAAAGTGCTCCCCCACTAACACTTCAGTCACTTGCCCTGCCTTATTTCCCAAGACGAGGTCGGGTTTTGCTCCTTCTCTAGTAAAGCCATTTGCATATTGATGGAGAAAGTTTTCCTGAACACACTTGACAAATTCCTCCCCATCTAAGCCCTTAACTCTATAGCAGGTCCAGTCTATTTTTGGGAAGTTAAAATCTCTAACTATTACAACCCTATTATTCTTACATCCATTTGCGAATTCCCTACATATTTGCTTCTCAATTTCCTGCTGACTATTGGGGGGCTTATCATACAATCCTATCAAAGTTATCACCTCCTTCTTATTTCTCAGTTCCACCATATGGCTTCACTGGATGATCCCCCAGGAATATCTTCTCTAAGCACTGCCATGATGTTCTACCTAATCAAAAACGTTACTCGTCTTCTTCTTTTGCCTCCCTTTCTATCTTTCCCTATACCATCTATAGCCCAGAACTTTGAGCTGCCAATCTTGTCCCTGTAATAGCCATAAGTCCCAGCCAGGGAGAAAAGAAGTACAGACATGAGGAGAATGATAAGAAACCATGTGATGTCTAACCAGTGTCTTCCTCATTTTGGAGGGACTGAGAGTGGAGGTGATCTTTTGGGTGGTTTAACAATCAGTGTGAGGAAGTTGAGCTGGGACCTGCCTTACAGATGGTTTCAGTTTTATACCTTTAATGAAGTGTGACTGACCGTGTATGTTATATTCTCATGTCACTGAATTGTGCATGTTTTGTTCCTGAATATTCTCACATTTTCCTGTGAAATGAAGGGAGTTTTACTTTCTGATGAAAGGGTAGTAACAAGCTGTCCACCTCAGGAATAATAACAGAATCAAGTAGGTTGACATTTTATTCATCTATATTTCAATGAATTTAAACATTTGAAAAATACATAATGCTCCCTATGCCCCAGTATTTTATGTGCTGCCTCCTATTGATTAAATTGTCATGACAAAACACAGCAGGTCTGCAGGATATGACAATGGTCAATAAGTCAGTAAAATAAAAAAAAATGAAACAGATACATTCCTTAATATTCTTTTAAAAGCCATTATTTTAAATTATCGCATGCTGTATAATAGTACTCCAGAAAGATTGATATAGATGATTCAATTCCAACTTGCTTATATCTCCACAGTTCCACTTCTGTCTGAGGGACAGACAGTTCTGTAGGTCTCCTCAACTTTATCCTGGGGCAGATACACTTTGCAAAATTCTTGGCTCTTCTTCATTTTACAATGAGGTATTTGTGCCTAGAGGGACCAGGAACTCTGGCAGGTAGAAAGCAAAGATCAGAAATTCCCAGCAATGACTGTCTGGGGTATAGATGCTATAGGAAGGATAGAAATGGAGGCAAGAGAAGAGGACGAGTAATGTTTTTGATTAGATGGAACATCACAGTAGTACTTAGAGAAGATATTCCTGGGGGATCGTCCAGTGAAGCCATATGGTGGAACTGAGAAATAAGAAGGGGGTGATCACTTTGATGGGATTGTACTATAAGCCCCCCAATAGTCATTGACCATCCAATTCCTTTCACCGCTCTCCCTGAGCACTCAGATTTCAGAACCTGTGGAATCTGATCTCCACATCTATTTGGTACCTTCCTGGGAAATCACTTCAGAATGGATGGGAGGGCATTGCTTGAATATCTTGACACCAGGAGGGTAGACAGCCACAGGTGTGGCTAACACTGGGACAGTGGTTAACACAGCTTTCAGGCTGTCAAATGCCTTCTGATAGTCCTCTATCCACTGAAATTTTCTGCCGTTCTTCAATAAATCAGTCAGTGCAGTAACCACACTGCTATATTCAGTACAAACTTCTGATAAATACCACTCCATCCCAGGAATTGCAGTACTGCCTTTGTCATCGATGGTATGGGAAACTCCACAATAACCTTTGTTTCAACATCCTGTGGTGCCATCTATCCATGCCCAATGACATTGTCAAGGAATGTGACTTGGGCTTTTGAGAACTCACTCTTAGCTAGGTTTATCACCAAGCCCATCTCCCAGGGTGATTGAACAAATCCAAATGCTGATACTGAAAAAGTTCCTTCCATGTGTGATTAAAAATCACCAGGTCATTGATGTACACCATACAATTGGGTAATCTCAAAATGACTTTATTAGTGAAAGCTGAAATTGTCTTCACTCTTTCATTTAAAGGTACCTGCCAGTATCCTCCGAGTAGGTCCAACTTAAGGGCAAATTACTGCAGATGCTGGAATCTGTACTGAAAACAACAAATGCTGGATATCACAGTGGGTCATACAGCAGCCATGGAGAGACAGCAAGCTAAGGTTTTGGGTCTTGATGACTCTTCGTCAGAGAAATACAAGTTGCTTGTCCAACCTTCTCAATACAGTCTTTCAAATGTGGAAAAGGATATGAATCAGACTTTGTAACATATTGACGTTGTGAGAGCCCACACATAATCGTTCGGTACCGTTTGGTTGTGGCACTATTACTATGAGTGAGCTCCATTCGCTGCAACTCACTTCCATTATATGGTCTTTGAGTGCGCATTCAATCTCTTTTTGAACCTATGCCAACTTTAGAGGGTTAAGTCCATAAGGATATTGCTCAATTGAAACAGCATTTCCTATATCTACATCATGTGTAATTAGATTAGTACTTCATGGCTTATTTCCACACATCTCCCCTTGTGATTGCAATAACTCTTTTAGGTCATTTTGATTTTCCTCTGGAAGGTAACTCAGTAATTTATCCTAATTTTTGAGAACTTCCTCATTGTCTAACTTAATTTGAGGAATGTCCAATTCAGAATCATTTGAACTTGGTTCTTCACTTTGTGTTGTAACAAATAATACATTCTCCTTTTGCTTTCCTTCCCTATCAAAATACCTTTTGAGTATATTCACATGACACACTCTGTAAGATTTCTTTCTATCTGGCATTCTTACTAAATAATTCATCTCATTCAATTTCCTTTCAATTTGATAAGGCCTGCTAAACCTTGCCTTTAAAGGTTCACCTACCACGGAAGTAACACTAATACTTATCTCCACTAGCAAAATTGCAAATTTTCGATTTCTTGTCTGTTTCCTGTTCTATCACATGCTGTGCTACTTTTAAATGAGGTCTAGCCAACTCACCTGCTCTGTTTAATCTTTCCCTAAAATGCAACACATACTCCAAATATGTGGTCTCTGAACTCTGACTCACCAATTTCTCCACATTTAATTTCAGTGTCCTCTCACCTCAGGCCCAAAAACTACTTCAGGTAGACTGAATTTGGTAGATTTATTTCATGCATCCCTACTTGCAGAAAGTACAAATGGAATTCTTTTATCCCATTCCTATGGAGAGTCTTGACTATGAGCCCTCAACATAGTTTTTAAAAGTTCTATTGCTTCCTGCAATTCCAGATGGTATGCAGCAGATTTGAATTGTTGTATTCTTAACATATCTATAACTTCCCTGAATAACTTTGATGAAATTTGATGTTTAATCTGATGGTATCTCTTGGGCAGTCCACATCTGGTAAAAAAAAATTGAGTAACTCTTCTACAATCCTTTCAACCGCAATACTGCAAAATGGAATGGGCTCTGGAAATTTATCAGCAGGTACTGATTCCCACTTTTTGTTTTAGGTAGGGATCCTACGCAATCAATTAAGACCTTTGTAAATGGTTCCTCAAATGTGGGAATGGAAATTAAGGGTGTTAGTTTCATCACTGCCTGAGGTTTTCCAGTTACCGTATGACATGTCCACCAAAATGTAACCACATCCTTATGCAGTCCAAGCCAATAAAAATGTTTATGGATTTTGGCTTGAATTTTTCTTACTCCCAAATGACCTCCTACTGGTAATTCATGTGCTACCCACAACACTTCCTTTCAATAACCCACCAGTAATACAACTTGATGAACTTCTGCCCATTTCTCATCTTCCTGAATACGTGATGGTCTCCATTTTCTCATCCAAATGTCATTTTGAAGATAGTAATATTCTGGGATACACTCAAATTCTTCTGTGTCGTGTTTTGACACAACTGCTTTAGTTTTTCATCTTTGATGTAATTCAGTTAATTTCTCTGAACTAAAAATATTCACCCTGTCTTCCACCTGTTCTTGTTTTTTTTTCTCAACTATTTGATCAAATATGGTCTCTGATAATTGTATTTCAACTTCCCTATCTTTATTCTTTGATCTCTTCATCTGCTTCAGCCTTTGGCTTTGTGACCTTGATACCACAGTCAAGAAAAATCCCAGGATATACTTTCTGTAATACCTAAGTTGCCTGATTCACTATTGGCTTTTCAACAACAGTAGGCATCACTCCCACCTTAGTAACATTCATTACCAAGGATAAATTGTATTCCTGGAATGACAAACTTCTCCATTATTCCTACAATCACTTCTTCACTTTTCACTAGGCTCTCCAACTTCATTTTATATAATGAACACTGCTCTTCTGACCAAGAATTCCTCGTTTTACCACCATTTCTGGCAATACTCCTTCTGAATTACATAACTTCTCATCTCTCACCATCAAAGATTGACTTGCTTCCATATCTCTTAAAATTCTAATTTCTTTACCTGCTTCTCCTGACATACATGAGTAAACCTTACCCTTGCAAGTAAATTCTTCAAAGAGGTCTGGCACTTTCTTCTCAACCAACTCCTGACCAGGTTGTGCATTCTGGTGCAGTTTTTTAACTTCCACTGTGCTTTCCTTTACCACTTTAACAAAACTCACTAGTTTATCCTGTTTTCCCACATCCATCTTCCCAGCACTTTTTCTCAACCACCAACACTGCGACATCATGTGGCCTACTTTATTGCAGTGAAAATACCTGAGCTTTACTTCTTTTTTTCCCCTCATGGGTTTCCTTTTCACCCTGCGGCAACCTATCTTTACTCTCTTCAATGAGACCTCCTTTTCCCCTACCACCTGAGAATTTCTCTTCTCTTCAATTTCTATCCCTCACAGATTGAAATTGATGTCAGAAGCTAAACTTTGATTAATGAACCAACTCAATCATCTACCATTTCCGCTATTCTTGCAGTTTTAACTCCCTGCTCTTCCACCAGTTCTCACTTCTTCAGGAAGCAAATTTTTGAACTCCTTCAAAATAACCATCTCTCTAAGAGTGTCATATGTTTGATCTATTTTCAACGCCCTTATCCACGTATCAAAATTAGTTCATTTGATCCTTTCAAACTCAATATACATTTTCTGAAGAAGGGTCTAGACCCGAAATGTCAGCTTTCCTGCTCCTCTGAAGGTTTCTGTATTAGTTCGTATGCACTTAAGATTGCATTTTTCATCTCCCCAGATACCTCCACTGATAGTGATGCAAATACCTCGCTGACCTTGTTTGGATCAACAATTTCTATATGGTCACCAGCCGTTTCAAATGAAATGACAAAGGCGTCTACAGCCTTCTTGTCAAACCTCGGCAACACTTGGACAAATGTAATCCTCACCAGGCTTAAGGCTGTCCATCTCTTTTCTCATCATTACTCCTACTTTTCATTTCTACCTCTGTCATTTTAAGTCGACTTTGAGTTCTCATTTTCAACTTCTGAAGTTCAAAACCTCTCTCTTTTTCTCTTTCTTCTGTTAGGGCCTTCCTCTCTTTTTCTTTATCCTTTGCTTTCAATTGTAATTTGAACTGTTTCATTTTCCCTTTCTCCTTCTTTTTGTTCAAACAGGGCTATTCTCTCCTTTTCATTTTGTTCTGCCATGGCTACTCTTTCCTTTACTTTTTCCCTTGCCATTGCCTCTAATTCAAGCTGCTTCATTTGCAATTGAAGTTTAGCTATTTCCAAAGATTCTTTTAGCACTCCTGGCAATTGTAAATGCAGCACGATTACCACAAATATCTCCCCTTTTCTCACAGACATAGGAAACCCTAACTGCAATTATTTTTCCAATTCCAAAAGCCTTGCCTTGCTCACTTTTTGTAAAACACCCAAAGTGAATCTTTCAACCCCCAGGAAACTCTTAGTGACTGAAAGAACCATTATTACACAAGGCACATGCTAGTTTGAGCCACTGGGAGAGGCTGAAAAGGCTGGGGCTATTTTCCCTGGAGTGGTAGAAGCTGAGGGGTGACCTTATAGTTTATAAAAACTTGAGGAGCATGGATAGGGTGAATACTCAAAGACTTTTTCACCAGGATAGGCATGTCCAAAACTGGAGGGCATAGGTTTAAGGTGAGAGGGGAAACATTTAAAAAGGAACCTAAGGGGAAATTTTGTCACGCAGAGGGTAGTGTGTGTACGGAATGAGCTGCCAGAAGAGGTGGTGGAGGCTGGTATAATGACAACATTTAAAATGCATCTGGATGGGTAAACAGGAAGGTTTAGAGGTATATGGGCCAAACACTGGCAAATGCGACAATGGACAAGTTAGACCGAAGGATCTGTTTCCATGCTGTATATCTCTATTTTAATCCTGTCACAGCCCCCAATTTGTTTTGGACCAGACCAGACCCCCTCAAAATACATTAAGAATGTAGCCCAGACCCTAATGTTTTCTTATTTTAAAGGTACATATAAGGTAGTGTGCTCCAGATGCAATTCGATTGGTCAAACTACATTAAACAAAGCACAATTTATTCAAACACTATAGTTAAAATGCCACAAAAGAAAGAGGAACTTGAAATAACAATTAACAATAGATCATTTTACCACTAAACAGTAACTGTCCCGATATAGTAACATCCCATAAATGTACCCTTGGCAAAAGGCAAATTCAGAAAATAGAACTGTCTCACATGCAACTCCACCAACCCAGGAGGAAAAACATCCAGAGAAAACTCAGAGTGTGGCAGCCAGGAGAGATTCACTGTAGCTTCCAACAACCGCTGCTGAAAATCCTGGTTCTCAGAGAGCTTGATCACACCTATACAGCCTGCTTTGTTCCAACTTTCTAAACAAAAAACCAAGCTGTTTACTCTAGTGGTTCTGGTAAATCACTTTGCACCTCTGCCTTAAAGCCTCTCTTCAAATAACCCAGGACAAAATTACCTCTTAAAGCCATAATATTGTCACAATTGGTCAGACATTTGGAGAATTTAGTTCAGTATTGGTCACCTTACTTAGGGAGTAATGTTAAAGTCCTGTAAAGAGCCAAGAGGAAATTACTAGAATGAGAAGAAGAATGATGGAGTTTAGATACAAGGGAAGATTACAGAAAATGGATTTATTCCACTGGAGTAGAGGAGATTAACATATTAACATGAGATTAACACCTCATATTGAGGTGCACAATAGTATGAAAAATTTTGACAGGTTAAAGAAGGATATTCTGTTGCCACTAGATAGTAACTAGAGGTCACAAATTCAAGGTTGTCTGCAAGAGGGCTCAGAGGGAGATGAGAAGAAACATCTCTAATCGGAGAGTTGTTATGATTTGGAATGTGCCAGCTAGGACAGTGGTAGAGTCAGATTCTATGAGATTTCAAAGAGATCTGGATATATATTTGAAAATGGTGAATTTATAGGGCTATGCAGACAGTGCTGGAGAATAGGGAGCTCTTTCTGGAGCCATTACAAACTTGATAGGTTGAATGGCCTCCTTCTCTACTGTAAAGTTCTATGATTCTATAAACATTTACAGCTTCATAAGGGAATCTCCACAGAATAGTTAAGGAATAAGGTTAAATGATACACCATCACTTGAAAGTGGGATTAACCTATACTGAGCAACAAGACCCTGTCATGATTCAATGGAAATCAGTAAGGAGAGATCACATCTGGAGTGAGACACAGCCCAAATTAATGTGTATGTCTGGGATTTTGGACCACTGTGGCAATAGAACTGGTAACTGTTTTTTTCTCTTTTTTTCAAAAGTTTAGAGTTCATTCATCAAATTAAAAGATTAATAAGGTAAATGACAACACTGACTGAGGGACAGTTATCATTCAATCACCTGAAGCCTGAATAGGACCTAAATAGTTGTTGATTATTATTGCATCAACTCAGCTTACCTCAGCTCTATTTAAGATACAGTCTTTTGAAAGCACATGATCTATAAGCTTCACACAATCAGTAAACAGAAATTACATACAGAGTGAGGCACAGCCTGAGTAAGTGTATATTTCTAGGGTTTTGGAACAACATGAGAATTGAATGGAGAGGGAGAAAGATGCTTTTTGCTTTATTTTGGCTCATCATTTGTAAGGTCTTTTAACAGGATATATTGAAGACCAGGATTGGAAGACCGCAAAACAAAAAGATTCATCACAGGAAAGCCACAAGTTCTTGTTTGGTAAAATCTGGTCACGCAATTCTCTATTATAAGTTACTTCTTGATCAAAGGTAAAAAAGGAGAAACATTTTACAGATAAAAGACTAAAAGATCAGTAAGAACTTTTTTAAAAGAATTAAGAATTATCAGAAACATGGCCAGGCAATGTGTTGTACCTGCATAATATGGAAGCTGGCAGAACCAATTGTGGTTCATAGTGACCACATCTGTTGCAAGTATTGGTTCCTTGATGAACTCTGGCTCAGAGTTGATGAGCTGAAGGCTGAGCTTCAACGGATGCAACACATGAGCAATGAGGATAGTTACCTGGATACTGTGATTCAAAACGCAGTCATATCCCTGAGATTAACTACCTCAAATTCAGTCAGCGGTTAGGGACAGGAGGATGTGACTACGAATGGAGCAGGTAGAGGGGTCTAGGAGGTAATACTGCAAGGGCCTCAGCCCTTGAACTGGTCTAACTGGTTTGAGATTCTTGCTTCTTGTATGAACAGCAATGAGAGCTGTGGGAAGGATGACCAAACTGATCATAGCACCATGGTACAGGGAGTCACCCAGGAGAATGGAGAAAAGAGCCTTATAGTCGTTTTCAGGGATGATATAATCAGGAGAATTGACTCTTGTTTTCTATGGCCAGAATCAAGAGTTTCTATGTTGTCTGCTTGGTTCCCAGGTCCAGGACATATCTGGTCTGCAGAGGAACTTGGGTAGGGTGGGGAAACATCCAGTTGTCATGGCCCACATAGGTAGCAATGACATAGGTACAAGGAAAGAAGGTCTGCCGAAGGAATATGAGCAACTAGGGCTAAATTACAAAGCAGAACCAAATATATTTGAAATGAATTGAATTAGGTTTGTTGTCACATGTACTCAAATGAGTACAGTGAAAAGTTTATAAGTTGTCCTTTACAGCATCATCTTAGATACAAAGGTACCTAGGGTACAGCTTCTTCAGTTACAAGATTAGTTACAATGTAACAATGTCACCAATACATGGCACCATCTTAGGTACACAGTACAGAATAGCAAAATGAAGAAAAAAAAGTTACATTACAGCTATACACAGTACAACCATAGGTCAAGAAACCAAGAAGCAAAATTAAAAAGACATACATCACAGTCTTTCTCCAAGGGCTCTCCGCAGTAGACCAGCACTGGAGGCCTCCACATGGCCTGACTGCTGGTGCCGTCACACTTCATACTGGGCCATTGCCACCTCTCCCACGCCAGGCTGTTTACCCTGCTCCCACAGGGCACTGTGCCAAGGAACCAAAATAGTGTAGGGAAATTCAATAATAGAACAAACTTTAAGGATTTGTACTTTAATGCATGAAGGATTCAAATTAAGGAAGAAGAACTGAGGGCACAAAGCAAGGTAAATGAATATGATCTCATAGACATTACAGAAGCACGTTTACAAGGAGATCAAAACTGGGAACTTAACATTCAGAGATATTTGACATCTCAGGAAGACAACAGGGATGGAAAAGGTGGAGGCATAGCACTGTTAATAAAAGATAAAATAAAGAAGGCTGTGGGAAATGATCTTGGTTTGGATGATGTAAAGCCCACTTAGGGTGGAGGTAAAAACAGAACAGCAAGGGAAAAAAATCATTTTAAGGAGTAGTGCAAAGACCCCCATACAGTAGCCATTCTGTAGGAAAGGCTTTAAATCAATAAATAATGGGAGCATGTAAAAAGAATGGAGCAACAATTATGGGTGACTTTAATGTTCACGTTTATTGAGTTGATCAAATTGGAAAGTCTAGCTATGTCAACAAATCCAAACAGCACATTAAGGATAGTTTCCAAGAACAATATGTTTTGGGGCTAACCAGGGAGCAGGTTATCTTAGATCTGGCAATAGGTAATGAGGTAGATTCAATAAATTACCTCAGAGTAAAAGATATTCAATAAAGTAGTGATCATAACTTGATAGAATTTTATATGCAGTTCAAGAGTGAGAAACAAAAACAAAGTTGCTGGAGAAGGTCAGCAGATCTGGCAGCATCTGTGAAGGG
>NC_063351.1:41309797-41382203 GCF_021869965.1 Rhincodon typus | reverse complement strand
GAAACAATTGTGTTTAACTTAAATAAAGGGAATTACAATGAAATGAGGATAGAGTTAGCTAAAGTGGACTGCACACATAGGTAAGCAGAATGATAGTATGATAGTAAAGAAGCAGTGGCAGGCATTCCCGAAGGTAATTAATGACTCTCAGCGAAAGTATATCCCAGCAAAGAGGAAAGATTCTAAGAGAGGGATAAACCAACAATAGCCAACCAAGAAAGTTAAGGAGGCAATGATAGCCCATAAGACTGGGATAAATTCAGAATCCAGAGAACTAAAAAGATAATGAACACAGAAAATAAACTACAAGAGAAAACTAGGAAGAATATAAAAACTGACAATAAGACCTTTTTTAACTACGTAAAAAACAGGAGAGGGGTCAAACTGAACATTGGCCTCTTACAAAATGAATCTGGGGAGACTATGGAGAACAAGAAAATGGCAGGAGTTAAACAGATAGTTTGCACCAGTCTTCTGCAGTAAAAGATACTTCAAACATACAATTAATACTAAAGTATACAAGGGATGAATTATGTACCATCACCATCACTGAAGGAGTTGTATTAGACAAGCTAACGGAGGTCCGTTAGCTCAGGTGGCTGGATGGCTGATTTGTGATGCCAGCAGATATCGGAATGAATTTCTACAACTGCTCAGGTGGCTATAAAGGACTGTCCTTTTCAATCTCTCCCCTCATTTAAGGCATGATGACCCTCAGGTTAAAACCACACCAATCATCTTTCTCTAATAAGAGAACAACCCTATGATCTGTTAAGATTATGGCAACTTTACCTTTAAACAAATTGGAGCTAAAGGCAGAGATAAGTCCCCTGGCCCTGATGCTTGTAATCCAAGATCCAGAAAGAAGTAGCTAAAGATATAGAGGATGTATTGGTTGTAATTTTCAAAAAATCCTCGGATTCTGAAGAAATACAAGAGGTTTGGAAACCTTCCAACGTGACACCCCTATGCAAGAGAGAAGGGAAGCAAAAAGCAAGTAACTATAGACCAGTGAGCCTAACATCTACTGTTGGAAAAATTTTCAAATCAAGTATTAAGGAAGTTATAGCAGAACAGATCCCTCCGTACTAAAACATTTTGAAGTTTCTCTCCAATTGAATAATAGGCTGCTTTTTGTATTCTTCCAAACAAAATGGATAATCACAGACTTATCCACATCAAGCTTCATTTGCCATACTTTGGCACATTCACCTAAACTATTCATATTCATTTGTAATTTTTTTTCTTCATTTCAATGTCCTTTCACAAGAAACTTTTGTAATCAAATAATGGCTTCCCCAGAACTACATGATTTCATGCTCCAGTATGGTGGAACTCCACTCTGACTGATTACCATTGTCATGTGAGAACTTTCACACGTTCAGCTAATCTGGAGTTACTCACTCGGAATGTTGGTTTATCATGGTCATCATTCTGTTGGATTTGCTACTCTGCCAGCAAGAATGGTTGAAAACTTCCAAACAACTAGAGTTCCATATGACCCATCTGTATGTCAAAGAGCATTAGTACAGGAACATAATCCTGTTTGGCCCCACCGCCAATCTTTTGGCATGCAAAGAAACCTGAAATAAACCTCAAAAATTGATCCTTCAGACCTCATCTTGGCCAGAATCATGCTCCTCTCCTGACAGGTTTATCTGATTGGTAAGTCAACAGTAAATGCTTTTCCACCTCTCCTCCATTCAGGGATCAGGATAAAATTGCAGATACAGTTTTGCTGACATAATTTGATCCGAACTGCATATTCATAGTGGAATCCTATTCCCTAGCTGGTGGTGTGATTTTCAGATGAACAGGTCAATACTGAGATAAAACGGGAAGGCAGTGGAATTACAGCTGGTCAACAATCTGTTGAGCTACCCAAATTCACCCCTCTACCATACTCACCCAGTTACTATCAAGTTAAAACAATCCACCTCAAAGCCTTTATCTCTCAAGTCTTTTGGATGCTTAATACTGCTGCCCCAAGAAAGGATCCCGCATTTGAGACGTCTTTGTCTAATTGTGCCAATGTGTCTCTTACCAAATTGCCATGTATCACAGATTGAAGCTGGAGTTTTAAATTTTACATGGAGGCCAATTAACATCATTTCTTAATTTGCATCATAGCCTATTTGGGACTTTTTAAGCTATAAAAAGTGAAGAGAAGGATACTGCAATTTACAGACTTTCTGGAAAATTTTACAAGTTCATTTCTCAACAACAACCAATCTTTTGAAATACAAGTACTGACTGAAACACTACTGCAATATCCCAGAACTCATTCAAAAAATGAAAAAACTGGGGATGATGGAAAACCGAACCAAAACCATAAATAGCTGGAAAAATTCTGCAGGTCTGGCAGCATCTGTGGTGAGAAAGCATAGTCAACGTTTTGGGTTCAAGTTAGGATGCAAAATGGTGGATTGGTGTCAGTTTCTGCACACTTGAAACTTCCTACATGTCAGCAGTATTTGACAAATTCTAAGTCACAGACCACAGGGAGTTTTATGGCAGAGTCTAGAGACCTCTGCAAGTTCTAGACTGGCACAATCCTTCCCACATTCAGCCAAAATAAATTGTTTGCGATCCATATTCCAAGTGATCTTTGGATGTTAACTCCTGTGCCCTGTAATTTTGAGGTCTTTACAACAATGGGCAGATACTGTGATGATGAAGTGCCTTATGAATTTATAGTGCTCAAAACCTGAGCGTCTACGAAAAGCAAAACTCCCAGCATATAGCGATATAATTTTAAAGCATAAAGTTTAGGTTTTTAGTGGCTTGGTATAATTCACTCATCCACACTGCTTGACTGGGGTCTTCTCTATACACCATACAGCTCAGAGAGGCCATTCAGTCCACTATCTTGTCTTCTTTCTCTTCTGGATTACTCTTCTTTTTCCAATGTTTGGCCCAAGGCTGTACTGAGTTCTGAAGCTCAATGGTCCTGGTTGAACCAAATTGAGCGTCCATATGACCATAGACTTGAAGCAGAAGTAGGCCTTTGGCCCATTGAGTCTCCGCCGGCGTAATATTAGATCATGGCTGATCTGATCAGTAGCAATCCATTAGGAAAGCTTGACCCCACTGAGAACAAAGCAGCCTACATCACTGGTACCCCATCTATGACCTTAAACGTTCAATCTATCTGTCTATCAGTTGCAAATGCATCGCAACAACTAACCAAGGTTGATTCAACAGAGCCTTGTGACCTGCAATCTCTACAATAAAGAAGAACAAGGGCAGCACACCTGCAAGCCATTCCAGAAATATATCACCCTTCCTTTAGTGTCGCTCAACAAAACTTTTGGAAGACAGGGCACCGTCTCCGACCCTGATGGTATTTTAGGCGCACCCACGGGAAATGGATTGCGTCCGTTCCACGAATTGGCGCGTGCGCGCGTCTCACCGATACAGCCGTGAAAGAGAGAGCCGAGGGTGGAGAGGGATGAAGGGAGAGGGCGGGGCAGAGAGGAGAGGGCAGAGCGGAGAGGAGAGAGCAGAGCAGAGCGGAGCGGAGCGGAGAGCAGAGCAGAGCAGAGCGGAGCGGAGCGGAGAGGGCGGGCGGAGAGGGCGGGCGGGCGGAGAGGGCGGGCGGCGCGGGGGGGGGGGGGGGGGGGCGGGGGGGGGCAGGGCAGGGCAGGAATGAAGGGAGAAGGAGGAGCCGGGAGGGCCGGGAGGAGATGAAGGGAAAGGGCCGGGGGTGAAGAGAGAGGGCAGGGTTGAAGGGAGAGGGCCGGGGGTGAAGAGAGAGGGTTGGAGAGGGCGGGGTTGAAGGGAGAGGGCCGGGGGTGAAGAGAGAGGGCGGAGATGAAGGGAAAGGGCCGGGGGTGAAGAGAGAGGGCGGAGATGAAGGGATGGGGCCGGAAATGAAGAGAGAAGATGGGGAAAGAGATCGGACAGGGGAGAGGAAGTGAGTGTGGATTGGGTGCCGACGCCTGGCCGTCCTGCCCCTGGTCCGTGTCTAATTGCCGTTTGAACAGCTTCACGCAGAGAGGTCGCTGCGCATGACGTAGTGACGTACACGGCCCGAAAGCTGCTGTGTAGTGCTGTTTGTGCCGTTACTGTTGGTTAGAATTTGACTTTTCGCAGCTTGTTCGACAATTTTCATACTGTTGTCTGAGAGAACAATGGTAACTTTACAAATCACAATAATTAACAAGATCAGTCCAGCTCTATGTAACTATATATGACAATGTTGTGGCTTTAAGAGGTTATTTTGTCCTATTTTTTGTTGAAGAGAGGTTGTAAGGCAGAGGCGTCCAGTAGTCTACAAAGACCATTTGAGTAAACAGCTTGAGAGGCCTTGGGTTTTGCTTTACAGCCTGAATGGATGTGACCAGCTCTTTTGGATCAAAATTTCTGAAGTAGGGTCTGGGCCCAAAACGTCACCTTTCCTGTGCCTCTGATGCTGCTTGGCCTGCTGTATTCATCCAGCTCTACACCTTGTTATCTAAGATTTCTGGGTTTTGGTTTTTCAGTAGCATCAAAAGATGTTGACATCTCAAAAATTGGAACCTTCAGTAAATGCCTCCTGGATGATATGCTCCCAATTTTCTTTTGTTTTTTTTTTCATCCTGAATTTGAGAACTGCATGTAAGAATCTGTGTTTGAATTTGCCTTTTTGCCAAGGATTGTGTCTATGGGATGTTACTATATTAGAACAGTTCATTAGTAATAGTTACTGTATCTATTCTTCCAATTGAGTTGGTCATCCTAAGTTCTTTCTTTTATTTGTATTTTAACTGTAGTGTTTAAACAAATTGTGTTTTTGCTTAACATCAAGTAGTTTGACCAGTCACATTGTATCTAAAACATGGCACTTCACATTTGCCTTTAAAATTTAAAAAAAGTTAGGGTCTAGGCTATCTTCTTAAAATATTTTGAGGGGGTCTAGTCTGGTCCATAACATATTTATGTACCACTTTCTTTATTCAGGTAATTTTTGTTCAACTAAGTGAATCTGTTATGCTAATATAATTTATATATCATCTTTAACTTTGTAAAACTTTCCCAGGGGTGTAATAAATCAAATATTGCCACAGAACTAAAAGAGATCACGACAGATGACCAAAATGTTGTTGAACAGCTGGGTTTTTGGGAGTCTCTTGGTGGAATATTTGGGAAAATCATTCTAGAGTTTAGGGCAGCTGAAGGCATGCCCTTTAATGATTAGCTGAATGAAGCCAGAATGGAAAAGGAGTTACAGTTGAGGAATGCAAAGTTCTTGGAACGCTATCTAATTGGAGACAGTTGCAGAGACATGAAGAAGTCAAAAACGGTTTTGGACATGAGGATAAGAATTTAACCTCAGCTGTGCAGTTGGATCCAGACAGGGTGGTCACTACATCAGTGATAGCATCCCTGCGTTTGGGTCAGAACATTTAGATCTCAGTTTCACATTCAACAGGGGCATTTCCATCATAAATGAGAAGTAAGGTTCACAAAATAATTACGTAAGTTCATAAGTGATTGAAGCAGGAGTAGTCCATTCGGCCCATCAAGCTGCTCTGCCATTCAGTAAGATCATGGCTGATCTATCCGTGGTCTCAGCACCTCCCACCTGCTTATTCCCGTAAGCATTAACTCCCTACCATGCAAAAATCTATCCAACTGTGTCTTAAATATATTTAATAAGCGGCCTCTACTGCTTCCTTGGGCAGAGAATTCCATAGATTCACCACTCTCTGGGTAAAGCAGTTCCTCCTCATCTCTGTCCTAAATCTACTTCCCCTATGCTTGAGGCTATGTTCCCGAGTCCTAGTCTCTCCCACCAGTGGAAACAACTTGCCTCCCTCTATCTTATCTATCCCTTTCATGATTTTATATGTTTCTCTAAGATCCACTCTCATTCTTCTAAATTCTAGTGAGTACAATCCCAGGTGGCTCAACCCCTCCTCATAGGGTAACCACCTCATCTCCAGAATCAGCCTAGTGAACCTACTCTGCACCACCCCCAAAGCCAATGTATCCTTCCTCAAGCACGGAGACCAGAACTGTGCACAATATTCCAGGTGCGGCCTCAGCAGCACCTTGTACAATTGTAGCAGAACATTCCTGTTCTTAAATTCAATCCCTCTAGCAATAAAAGTCAACATTCCGTTTACTGTCCTCATTATCTGTTGCACCTGTACACCAACTTTTAGCGATTCATGTACAAGCACTCCTAAGTCTCTCTGCACAACAGCTTGCTGCAATCTTTCACCATTTAAATAATAATCTGATCTACTATTTTTACTTCCAGAGTGGATGATCTCACATTTACCAACATTGTATTCCATCTAAGGTTCTTGAGTAGATTTGTGGCTCAGGTTGTGGATGCTGTGGTTGGTTCGATCACCGAGCTGGTTCGTTAGTTCGTGAGTAACATCATCAGTGCAGCCTGTGATGAAGCACTGTTGTGTTTTCCCGCCTGGTATTTAAATTCTGGGGTCCGTTGGAGTTGATTACCTCATTTCCAGTTTTTCTTCGCAGTGGTGTATATATAGGGTCTAATTCTATGTTTTTATTGATAACCTTTTTGGTGGAGAACAAGGCCTTTATAAATTTAGAAATAGAAATCTAGAATATATAATTTCTAGAGGCTTGGTTCTCCACCAAGAAGGCCATCAATAAACACATAAAATTAGACCCTATCTATAAATTTCTAGAGGCCTGGTTCTCCACCAAGAAGGCTATCAATAAACACTTCAAGTTAGAACTTATATATACACCACTGCGAAGAAAAACCGGAAATGACGTAATCAACTCCAATGGATGTTGAGGTTGGTTGGCTCGCCGAGCTGGTTTGTTGTTTTGCAGATATTTCATTGCCATGCTTGGTAACATCCTCAGAAAACAACAAACCAGCTCGGCGAGCCAACCAACCTCAACACCCACAACCCGAGCTACAGATCTACTCAAAAACCTTAGACATCTCCAATGGACCCCAGCGTTTAAATACGAGGCGGGAAAACACAACGTTACATCTTCGGAGACTGCACTGATGATGTTACCCAGCGGAGTAATGAAACTTCTGCGAATTAACAAACCAGCTCAGCAAGCAAACCAACCACAGCATTGTATTCCATCTGCCAGACCCTTGCCCAATCACTTAACCTGTCCAAATCTCTCTGCAGACTCTCCACATCCTTTGCAATGTTTGCCTTTCCACTCAATTTAGTGTCTTCAGCAAACTTAGATATGTTACACTCAGTCTTCTCTTCCACATCATTTACATATATCATGAACAGTTGTCGGCCCAACACTCACCCCTGGGGTACTCTGTTCACCCCTGATCTCCAACCAGAGAAACACCCATTTATCCCAACTCTCTTCCTTCTATTGGTTAACCAGTCCATGCTAAGACATTCCTCACAACTTATCTTGCGTTCTTATCTTACGGATGAGTCTTTTATGTGGAATCTGATTGAACGCTTTCTGGAAATTAGATGAGTGGTGGTGAGTTTAACCTGAGGATCACCCCATCTCAAGGGTGAATTTCAGAAGGTGGGACCTTCAATGGTAGCCTCTGCTGGTGTGGGAATTGAACCTGTGCTGTTGGCATCACTCAGCTTTGCAATCAAACCATCAAAGCCATCCAACTAATTGTCCTTGCCTTCTAGTACAGAAGGAGTCATTTCACACCACCAGTTCTGCAGCAGCTCTGAATGAGCACCATACCTTGATGCTATTCTCCTTCCCTTTCCCCATAAGTGAGCTCATTGGCCCAGATTTTCAGCTGTCCAGATAGTCGTTATGCCTGTGGGTCTCTCATCATAGCACAAAATTTAATTCAAGGGGTTTGAGAAGATTTGTAGCTCGGGTTGTTGATGTGGTTGTTGACTTGCCCACTGAGCTGGTAAGTTTGTTCACAAATGTTTTGTCACCATGCTAGGTAACATCATCTGTGCACCTTGGTGAAGCTTTGGTGTTCTGTCACATTTGCTATTTGTATGTCTTGGCATGGTTGGCATCACTTCCGGATTTGTTTCTTATTGGTTGGTATATGGGGTCCAGCTCAGTATGTTTGTTAATGGAGTTCCAGTTTGAGTGCCAGGCCTCCAGGAATTCTCGTGTGTGTCTTTGCTTGGCTTGTCCCGGGACGGCTATGTTGTTCCAGTCAAATTGGTGTCCTCTTTGTCCTTGTGTATTGAAATGAGTGATAGTTGGTGCTCATGGATCCTGATGCCTAGTTTCTATCTGGTTTGCCCTATGTAATGTTTTTGGCAGTCTGCATGGTATCTTCTAAATGATGTTGGTTCTGTTAGTTCTGTTGTGGGATCCTTTATTGTTGCCAGTAGCTGACCTAGTGTAGTAAGCTCCAGACCAGCATACACAGGAAAACCACCCATACTGAGTGGGCAAAGGTCTGGCAGATGGAATACAATGTAAATAAATGTGAAGTCATACATTTTGGTAGGAGTAATAGTAACAAGGATTATTACTTGAATGGTAAAAAGTTGCAGCATGCTGCTATGCAGAGGGACCTGGGTGTCCTTGTGCATGAATCACAGAAGGTAGGTCTGCAGGTACAACAAGTAATTAGGAAGGCAAATGGAATTTTGTCCTTCATTGCTAAAGGGATTGAAATAAAAAGCAGAGAGGTTATGTTGCAGCTGTACAAGGTGCTGGTGAGGCCACACCTGGAGTACTGTGTGCAGTTTTAGTCTCCTTACTTGAGAAAGGATGTACTGGCACTGGAGGGGGTGCAAAGGAGGTTCACTAGGTTGATTCCAGAGTTGAGGGGGTTGGTTTATGAGGAGAGACTGAGTAGATTGGGATTATATTCATTGGAATTCAGAAGATTGAGGGGGGATCTTATAGAAACATATAAAATTATGAAGGGAATAGATAAGATAGAAGTAGAGAGGATGTTTCCACTGGCAGGTGAAGCTAGGACAAGAGGGCATAGCCTCAAGATTAGAGAGAGCAGATTTAGGACTGAACTGAGAAGGAATTTCTTCACCCAGAGGGTTGTTAATCTGTGGAATTCCTTGCCCAGTGAAGTAGTTGACGCTACTTCAGTAAATGTTTTTTTAAAAAAAAGGTAGATTTTTTTTAACAATAAAGGAATTAAGGGATACGGTGAGAACGCGGGTAAGTGGATCTGAGTCCACGAAAGGATCAGCCATGATTTTATTGAATGGCGGAGCAGGCTCGAAGGGCCAGAAGGCCTACTCCTGCTCCTAGTTCTTATGTTCTTATGTACTCAACTACAATAGCAATCTATTAACTAACATGTAGAGCTGGACCCCATAAACCAACCACTAAGAAATAAATCTGGAAGTGATTCCAGCCACCCCAACAAACCAAGACCCATAAGTAGCAAGCAGGACAGAACACCGACGCTTCACCACGACGCACTGATGATGTTACCAGTTGGGTGACGAAACGTTTGCCAACGAATTTACCAACTCGGCGGGCGAAAAAGTCAACTACCGCACGAAATTTAATTTTCCACCGGCCAGTTTCGAAATGCTTGCAACCATCCGTAAAGTCTCTGTTTAAATTGGAAACGCAGATGGTTCCGATGAAATTAAGTACAGTAGTTACTCGGAAAAGTTACGTAAATTTATAGATTAACGAGTATTTATTAAAATTAACCCGTGCTTACCTCGGAGACACCTAGTTACACCTCGCCCGAGAGACACTTTACGCCCCATTTCCTCCTGGACACGACCTCCCCAGTCAAAACCCCCTCTGAGTCGGGACCTGCCCTACCTATAGATTCAGTTGTGTACCTTTTAATGAAGTGTGACTGATCGTGTTCGTTAGATCTTCATAACGTCGCTGGTTTACGAAATGTATAATGGAATGAAATGAGTTAAACGTTTTATTCAAATTTATTTCGTTGAATGTAAGTATTTGCAAAATATGTAAACAAATATGTTGTCCCACGCCCAGTACTTTATATATAGCCTTCCTTTAACTACAGTAAAACAAAGAACTCCGGATGCTGGAGATCTGAAACAGAAACAGAAAGTGCTGCAGGAATGCGGCAAATGGAGCCGGCAAACAAAACAAACGCTTCCTTCCCCTCCCTCAGAACATTTAATCTTTTAAGTAAACTGTCCTGGCATTGCAGAAAGTCTGCAGGACACGACAGTAGTCAATAAGTCAGTAAAGTACAAAAAAGAGCGAAATACAGTTGAAATTATTGCGCGATGCATTACAGGTATTCCCGAAGGATCAAAATAGATGATTCAATTCCGAGTTGTTTACAACTTCACAGTTCCTCTGTTCGGGGACAGAGAGATCTGCGGATCTCCTCCGCTTTATCTCGGGGCAGATACACTTTGCGGAATCTTTGACTCTTCTCCATTTCGCAGACAGTGAGGTGTTTACACTCCAGAGGGATCGGGAACTCCGGTTTCTCATCTGGCAAGTAGAAAGCAAAGCTCAGATACTCCCAGGAACGAGCGTCTGGGTAACAATCATTGACCGTCCAATTCCCATTGCCGTCCTCCTTGAGCTCTCGGATTTCAGAACCTGTGGATTCTGGTCTCCATATCCATTTGGTACCTTCCCGGGAAATCACTTTAGAAGGGAGGGGAGGGCATTGCTCGAATATCTTGACACAGGGAGGGTAGACAGCCACAGTGTGCATCAACTCGAGATCATATCTGAAAGTTCCCAATACTCTGAACTCGGGATTTTTTCCCTGACAGACTGATTTCTTATATTCATCGATTAGATCATTGATATTGTAGGTGAATTTGAAATTACCGTAATTGGATACTTCCAGAAAAGCGGGAGAGCTGATATATTGCTTCAACAGGGCGTCCAGCAAATCCCCCACATCTCGGGGCTGCTTTCCTGTTTTTTCTGTTAGCCACTTTTCCGTGTCTTCTTTGTATTTCTCCTTCTGTTTCTCTTTTCCCCTTTGGTTCGCTTCGACATGCCACCACGAGAACCTGACGCTCAAATTTTCTCCTATTTTCTTTTCGTTAGCTTTCTTCATGCATTGGTCAGCGAGGATACCTTTGACTCCAGCGGAGTCAGTGACATGGGTAACGTTTGTGATGAAGAATGAGCTTCGTTCGCTATCTTGGAGATCATTAATTTTTACACCAGGTAAAGCGGAGTCGGGAAAAGTGAAGACTCTGCCCCATTGTTTGTGACTCACATGTTTCAGGGGGTAGAAATCTTCAGGACCTCCGTACCCCACTCTAATCCGATGCCATTTCTGGGCAGTGTACATGGCTTTCTCCAGCTGAGGAGATAAAATGGAAAGTATGGAACAGAGGAACATACACGAGTGGTCGAATGCCTCACGTCTGCTCGGTTCGAATCTCTTCCCATTTGAAAGTCAACTCCAACAGCAATCCTAATATAGTTGGGAAATGTGGGCGGAGCCAAGCAATTTTTATGACCCTACCACAAGCTAATGAAGATGTCCTTAAATGGCATCTTCTTTCACAAATAATTGCCAATTAACAATAGGATTCTTCTGAGTAATGTTCAGCTGGTTAAAATTTAGAATATCGAGTTCTTCTCACATGATTTTTGATAAGGATATTAATGTTAGTCTTTCCTTTGTAGCTAGCAAGTCGCTGAATATTTTTCCCTGAGATAGTAGGAACTGCAGATGCTGGAGAATCCGAGACAACAAGGTGCAGGGCTGGATGAACACAGCAGGCCAAGCAGCATCATAGGAGCAGAGAGGCTGACGTTTCGGGCCTAGACCCTTCATTTCCCTGCTGCTTTCCCTTTTGCGCTTGATCCTTCATATAGAGCAAGTTCTGCATCTGCCATTTAATACACTATTTTTATCGTGAGCATGCGCGTTTCCCGATTGGCGCTTACGCGTAGTTGCCCACAGTTGCGGGTGTCAGCAAACACTGCGTTTGAAAAATATTCACTTTTACATCACTTAAATGAAAAAAGAACTACGCACAGATCAAATTATACTCAGCTATTTATTTGTACTCCAGTTCGTTAAAAAGACAATCATTGATTAAAGCGACATTATTATCATTTATTTAACCCGTAACCTATCAACTCAAAATGGAATGCAACGTAATCAGATTTCCCCACATTCCCCGTTAGATCTTAATTTCAACATTACTTTAGTCCCGTTTCCAAAAACCAAAAGAAAGAATATTTAATGTAAGCGGTACAGATAAAAATGTCATATTTGGATACAGGCTGCTTACAGCTCTCCATTCGGGCAGCACCAGCGCCGGTAGAAATTCTCCGCTTCAGCCCGGCTCATGTATGTATTAGGCGGCCGAAAACGTTGACTCTCCTCCATTTCGCAGACACTGAGATGTTTACATTCCAGAGGGACCGGGAACTCCGGTTTCTCATCAGGCAGGTAGAAAGCAAAGCTCACGAATTCCCATCGCCGGCAGTCTGGATAACACTTATCGACCCACCAGTTCCCACTGTCGTTCTGCCTGAGCACTCGGACTTCAGCTCCTGTTGATTCCGGTCTCCATATCCATTTGGTACCTTCCCGGGAAATCACTTTAGAAGGGAGGGGAGGGCAGTGCTCGAATATCCTGACACCGGGAGGGTGGACTACCACAGTGTGCATGATTTCGATGTTATATCTGAAGGTTCCCAATACTCTGAATTCGGGATCTTTCCCCTGACAAACCGATTTTTTGTATTCATCGATTAGATCATTAATATTGTAAGTGAATTTGAAATTTCCGTAATTGGATTGTTCCAGGAAAGCGGGAGAGCTGATGTATTGCTCCAACAGGGCTTCCTGCAAAAATCTCACATTTTGGGGTAGAGGCTCCTGGATGGTGAGTCTGAGCTGTTTTTCCACAATGCTTCTCCTAACCTCCCTTTCCCTCTCCATTTTTTCCGGGCTTACTTGGACGCTCCACCACGAGAAGCGAACCTTGAGCTGTTCTCCAATCTGTTTAATGTTTGCTTTCTTCAAGCATTGATCGTTGAGAATACCTTGGGCTCCGTTTGAGTCGGTGACATGAATGAGATTAGTGATGGAGAACTTAGTGCCAATCCCCGGTTGGGGAACGCCGATATTTGTACTCAAGACAGCGGAGTCTGGAAGAGCGAAGCCTCTGCCCCATTCTTTGGAGTTGACATGTCTCAATGGGTAGAAGTCTTCAGGTCCACGATACCCAGACTTAATTCGCTGCCATTTTTGAGTGGTGAACATGATTGTGGCGAGCAAGTGAGATCGAATGCTGTGAGCAACCCAATGACAAACTCAAAGCTTGTTTGTGACACGAATGAGCGGAATGTCCTTGCGTCATACATTTATCATATCACTTGTTCTAATATGGAAGCTTGCGAGCAATTTGCAGCACTTTTATGTGAAGTGTCATTGGGATGTGGCAAGAAATGAGGCGGGTCGGAATCGATTATTTATACGCCCCCCGGCAGCGCTCCAGTTAAATGGACCCTAGTTGACTGCCGCAGCTTCCAAAATGAAACAAGTGTTGGTTGTATTTAAGCCGAATTCTCAGCAATAGAATAGCCGAAAGTGAAACAGAAAATGGAAAAGCCTGTATTCACATATCAAAACGCTGCTTTCTTGTCCCATTCTGCCCTCCCCCAACCCATTTACGCACCTCATCAATGAGTGTACTTGTACTTGGAACGAAGAAGCTCTAACACTTGGTGATGGTAATGCGGACAGACTGTGCTGGTCGACAGCCGCAATGGTCTACAAGCCATACCTGAAGATCGGCTGCATGGCCTAGATCGCTGGCAAACTGATGGCAATTACCGATATTATTGATCAGGAGAGGGCATTGTTGGATGGCCCTTGCAGTGAAGTCAGTCGACAGGGGAAGCCAATAAATGTGTGCAACCTACCGACTTCAAGATTCAAATCCCACATGGTGTTCGTCATAAGTTTGTAAAAGCTGCTTGGGTAAAGGAGAAAAATCGTGAGGAAATGGGAAGCCACCCATTGAAGCCCGTACAAAGAGAGCCAAAATGATAAATTCGATCGCTATAAAGTCATGAAGACCAAGAAAATTCGAAACAAAATCAAGCACAGGTTGTCAAAACTGAAGAAGAAAGCCAGCATGAAATAATAAATGTCCATTGTTTAAACAAAATAAGAAAATTTATACAGAAAGAAAAATGTTTCAGAGACCCAGGTTCAAATCCTGCCATGACAGAGAGTGGAATTTGAATTCAATACAATATCTAGAATTAAGAATCTAATAATGATCATAGCCATCTGCCGCTCATGAGAAAAATCTACTAATTCCCTTCAGGTAAGGACAGACCCAGCATAGGTGGTGGTACAATGGTATACAGTCAAGAGGAAGTTGCCATTGGAGTCCTCAGCATTGGCTCCATTTAGTCTTATAGTATCAGGTTTAACATGAGCAAGGAAATGTCCTGCTGATTGCCTCTTACTGTCCTCCCTCAGCTGATGAATCTGTACTCACCATGTTGAACAACACTTGGAGGAAGTACTGAGGGTGGCAATGGCACAAACTTTACTCTGGGTTCAGACTTAAATGCTCACCACCAAGAGTGGCTGGACAGCAGTGCCACTGATTGGGCTAGTTAGGTTGTAAATGACATAGTGCCATACTGGGTCTCTGGCAGATGGTGTGGGAGCCAACAAGAAAAAACATACACAACCTTATCCTCTGCAGTCTGTCGACTGCAGATGCATCTGTCCATTGCAGTATTGGTAAGAGTGACCACTGCACAGTCTTAGTGCAGACCAAGTCCCACCTTCACATTGAGAATACCCTCCAGCGTGTTATGTGGCACTATCACTGTGCTAAATGGAACAGACTTTGAACAGATCTAGCATCTCAAGACTGGGTGCTGTGAGCCATCAACAGCCTCAGAATTGTACACCCAACACCTTCTGCAACCTCATGGCCCGGCATATTCCCCACTCAACCATTACCATAAGAACAAAGAGAACAAAGAACAATACAGCACAGGATCAGGCCCTTTGGCCCTCAAAGTCTGCACCGACATGTTTTGCCCTTCCATACTAAAACTGTCTTCACTTACAGGTTCTGTATCTTTTATTCCCTTCCTATTCATGTATTCGTCCAGGTGCTTCCTGAATGCTGCTATTGTGTCCGCTTCCACCACCTGCTTTAGCAGCACATTCCAGGCAATCACCACCCTTTAGTGAAAGACTTGCCTCACACATCTCTTTTAAACTCCCACCCCACCCCTCCGCACCTTGACCCTTCCACCCTGGGAAAAACACTCATACTTTCCACTCCATCCTTACCATTCACAATCTTATAAACTTCTATCAGGTCACCCTTCAACTTCCTGCATTGGGCAAGGGATCAACCCTGGTTCAATTGACAGTGCAGTAGATCATGCCATGAGCAGCACCAAACATCTAAATATGAGGTGTCAATTTGGAGAAGCTACCAAATGAGAATACTTGCATGTCAAACAGCATAAGCAGCAAGTGATGGCAGAGTTAAGCAATCCTATAACCAATGGTTCAGACCTAAGTTCTGCAGTCCTACCACATCCAGTAATGAATGGTGATGGTCAATTAAACAACTCATTGGAGGCAGAGGCTCCACAAATATACCCATTGTCAATGATGGAAGAGCCCAACACATCGGTGCAACAGATAAGGCTGAAGCTCTAGGAGTTCTCAACATTAACTCCAGACCCCACGAAGTCTCTTGACTTCAGGTTAAACATGGACAAGGAAACCTCCTGCTGATTACCATATCCCACCCTCCATCAGCTGATGAATCAGCACTTCTCCATTTGAACAACACTTAAAGGAAGCACTGAGGATGGGAAGGGCACAAAATGTACTCTGGGTGAGGGATTTCAATGTTCACCACCAAGAGTGGTTCAGCAGCACTACTACTGATCGAGCTGGTCAGGTCATAAAGGACATAGCTGCTAGACTGGGTTTGCAGTGGTGGAACCAACAAAAGGGAAACACATACTTGACCTCATCCTTACCAATCTGCCAGCTGCAGTTGCAACTGTCCATGACAGTATCAGTAAGAGTGACCATCGCACAGTCCTTATGGAGACAAAGTCCCGCCTTTACATTGAGAATAAACTCCATTGTGTTGTGTGGCACTATCACCGTGCTAAATGGGACAGACTTTGCACAGATCTAGCAACTCAAGACTGGGCATCCATGAGGCGCTGTGGGCCATCAACAGCAGCAGAATTGTATTCCAGCACAATCTGTAACCTCATGGCCCACCATATCCCCCACTCAACCATTACCATCAAGACAGGGGATGAACCCTGGTTCAATGGAGAGTGCAGGAGGACATGCCAGGAGCAGCACCAGGCATGCCTGAAGATGAGGTATCAACCTGGTGAAGCCACCAAACAGGACTACTTGCACACCAAACAGTGAAAACAGCAAGTGATAGACAGAGCTAAGCGATCCCACAACCAATGGGTCACATCTAAGGTCTGCAGTCTTGCCACATCTAGCCGTGAATGGTGGTGAACAATTAAACAACTCACTGAAGGAGGAGTCTCCACAAATATCCCCATTCTCAATGATGGAAGAGTCTAGCATATCAGTGCAAAAGATAAGGCTGAAGCATTCGCAGCAATTTTCAGCCAGAAGTGCTGAGTAGATGTTCCATTTCAGCCTCCTCCAGTGGTCCCCAGCATTACAGATACCAGTCTTCAGCCAATTTGATTCACTCCAGATGATATCAAGAAATGGTTGGAGACACTGGATACTGCAAAGGTTATGGGCGTTGACAACATTCTGGCAATAACCCTGAAGACTTGTGCTCCAGAACTTGCTGCTCCCCTAGCCAAGCTGTTCTAATACAATTACAACACTGGTGTCTACTTGGCAATGTGGAAACTTGCCCAAGTATGTCTTGTACACAAAAAGCAGGACAAATCCAACCCAGCCAATTACCGCCCCATCAGTCTACTCTCGATCATCAGTAAAGTGATGGAAGGTGTCATCAACAGCGCTATCAAGCAACACCTGCTCAGCAATAACCTGCTCAGTGACGCCCAGTTTGGGTTCCACCAGGGGCACTCAGCTCTTGACCTCATTACAGACTTGGTGGAAACATGGACAAAAGATCTGAATTCCAGAAGTGAGGTGAGAGTGACAGCCCTTGATGTCAAGACTGCATTCGACCGAGTGTGGCATCAAGGAGCCCTAGCAAAACTGGAATCAATTAGTATCAGGGGGCAAACTCTCCGGTGGTTGGTCATACCTGACATATAGGAAGATGGTTGTGGTTGTTGGAGGTCAATCATCTTAGCTCCAGGACATCTCTGCAGGAGTTCCTCAGAGTAGTGTCTTAGGCCCAACCATCTTCAGCTGCTTCATCAATGACCTACCCTCCATCATAAGGTCAGAAGTGGGGATGTTCGCCAATGCTTACACAATGTTCAGCACCATTCGTGACTCCTCAGATACTGAAGCAGTCCATGTTCAAATGCAACAAGATCTGGACAATATCCAGGCTTGGGCTGACAAGTGGCAAGTGACATTCGCGCCACACAAATGCCAGGATGTGACCATCACCAATAAGAGACAATCTAACCACCACCCCTTGACATTTAATGGTGTTACCATCAATGACCCCCACTATCAACATCCTGGGGGTTATCATTGACCAGAAACTCAACTGGACTCACCACATAAACACAGTGGCTACAAGAGCAGGCCAGAAGCTAGGAATACTGTGGCAAGTAACTCACCTCCTGACTCCTCAAAGCCTGTCCACCATCTACAAGGCACATGTCAGGAGTGTGATGGAATACTCCCCACTTGCCTGGATGAGTGAAGTCCCAACAACACTCAAGAATCTTGATACTATCCAGGACAAAGCACCCGATTTTTTGGCATTACATCCACAAGCATCCTCTCCCTCCACCACTGACACTCAGTAGCAGTAGTGTGTACTATCTACAAGATGCACTGCAAAAATTCACCAAAGATCCTCAGACAGCACCTTCCCACAAACCACAACCACTACCATCTAGAAAGACAAGGGCAGCAAACATATGGGAACACCACCACCTCCAAGTTCCCCACCAAGCCACTCACCATCCTGACTTGGAAATATATTGCTGTTCTTTCACTGTCACTGGGTCAAATCCTTGAATTCCCTCTCTTGTGGCATTGTGGGTCAACCTACAGCAGGTAGACTGCAGCAGTTCAAGGCAGCTCCCCACCACCTTCTCAAAGGCAATTAGGGATGGGCAAGAAATGCTGTCCAGCCAGCGACAGCCACATCCCACAAATGAATAGAAAAAAGAATTGTAAGAATCTGCAGTCAGGAGTGCTGAATGAATGACCCATTCAGACACCCCTAGTGGTCCCCAGCATCACAGATGCCAGTCTTTGGCTAATTCGATTCACTCCATGTGATATCAAGAAATAGAATCATAGAATCCCTACAGTGTGGAAACAGGCCTTTTGGCCCAACAAGTCCACACCAAACCTCGGAGCATCCCACCCAGACCCATCTTCCTATAACCCACCTAATCTACACCTCTCTGAACGCTACAGGCAATTTCACATGGCCAATCCACCTAGCCTGCACATCTTTGGACTGTGGGAGGAAACCAGACCACCCGGAGGAAACCCACGCAGATACAGGGAGAACGTGCAAACTCCACATAGACAGTCACCCGAGGCTGGAATTGAACCCGGTTCCCTGCCGCTGTGAGGGAACAGTGCTAACCACCGTGCCACCCTTGATGTTTACAACCCTTTAGCCAGGGTTGGAGGCACTGGATGCTGCAAAGGCTATGGGCGCTGAAAACATTCCAGCAATAGTACTGAAGACTTATGGTCCAGAATTTGCTGCACCCTGAGCCAATGTTCCGGTACAGCTACAACACTGGCATCTACCGGACAAAATTGCCCAAGTATATCCTGTACACAAAAAGCATGACGAATCCAATCTAGCCAATTACCACCCCATCAGTTTATTCTCAATCATCAGTAAAGTGATAGAAGGTGTCATCAACAGTTTTATCAGGCAGTACCTGTTTAGCAACAACCTGCTCTCTGATGCCTAGTGCGGTTTCCGCTAGGGCCAGTCAGCTCCTGACCTCATTACAGCCTTGGTTCAAACATGGAAAAAAGAGCTAAATTCCAGAGAATTGGATGAAGTTGACACCCCTTGATATCAAGGCCACATTTGACCGAGCATGGCATCAAGGGGCACTAATAAACCTGGAATCAATGGAAAAGAAAATGAAATAAGAAAAAAAAGCAAAAGACCTGGAAGTCAGTATTTGATATCTGTGATCCCTATTGTACACCTACACATCTGTACTGTTAATGGAAATGGTTTTCGCAGGTATTCTATTTGTCTTTACCACTGTTCAAAGTTGGTAAAGGAGTTGGGCATGTTTTTTTTAAAAACCATGTTGGTTACAAGTCATACTTGACCCAGAGGAAGGTGGTTGTGGTTGTTGGAGTTCGGTCATCTCAGATCCAGGACATCTCCGCAGGAGTTCCTCAGTGTAGTGTCCTCGGCTCAACCATCTTCAGGTGCTTCATCAATGACCTTCCCTCCATCATAAGGTCAGAAGTGGGGATGTTCATTGATGATTGCATAATATTCAGCACCATTTGCAACTCCTTAAAATCTGAAGCAGTCCAAATGAAACATGACCTGGACATTTTCTGAAGAAGGGTCTAGACCCAAAACATTAGCTTTCCTGCTCCTCTGATGCTGCTTGGCCTGCTGTATTCATCCAGCTCTACACCCTGTTGTCTCAGACTCTCCAGCATCAGCAGTTCCTACTTTCTCCATGACGTAGACAATATCCATTCATATGCTGACAAGTTGTAAGTGACATTCGTGCCATGTAAATGCCAGATAATGTCACATCCAATAAAAGACAGTCTAACCACCACCCCTTTACATTAAATGTTATTGCTATCACTGAAACCCCAACGATCAACATTCTGGGGATTATCATTGCTCAGAAACTCAGTTGGACGTGCCATATAAATGCAGTGGCTACAAGAGCTCCTCAGAAGTTAGGAACACTGCAACGCATAACTCACCTCCTGACTCCCAAATCCTGTCCACCATCAACAAGGCACAAGTCAAGAGTGTGATGGAATACTCACCACATTCTAGGACGAGTGCAGGTCCAACAGCACTCGAGAAGCTTGACATTATTCAGCACTAAACAGCCCACTCAAATGGTACCACATCCACAAGCTCCACTCTCTCCACCACTGATTCTCAGTAGCAGCAGCGTGCCCTACCTGCAAGTTATACTAAAGATCTTCAGGCAGCACCTTCTAAACCCACAACCACTTTCATCCAGAAGGACAAGGACAGCAGATACATGGGAACACCCACCACCTGCAAGTTCCCTTCCAGGCCACTTAGCATTCTGACCAGGAAATATATCACTGTTCTTTTACTGTCCCTGGGTCAAAATCCTGGAACTCTTTCCTTAACCACATTGTGAATATACCTGCAACATAGGGACTGTAGCAGCTCAAGAAGCCAGCCCACCCCTACCTTCTCGAGTGCAACTAAGAATGAGCAATAAATTCTGGCCGTGCAATGCCCACATTCCACAAGAGAATAAAAGTTCAAACTTTTGCCGTCTAATAGGTGGGGAGGGAAAAGTGGGTAGGTACACCCCAGAGTACTATTAGGAAGAGAGTGCTAGATTTTGACCCCAATGACAGTGAAGGTGTAATAATGTAGTCTCAAGTCAGTATGGTGTGTGACTTGGAGGGGAACTTAGAGTTGGTGGTTTTTCCAAGTACCTGTAGCCCTTCTCCTTCTAGGTAGTAGAGATCATGAGTTTGGACCATGCCTTGGCTCATTGTCATAGGACATGTTGTAGATAGTACATGCTGGCTACCACTGTCTGACAATTTGAGGTCAGAATATATGTACAAATGTAACAAAGAGAATTATGGGTCATGTGTTTGGGAATAGGAATGGCTGATTTGGCCCCTCATAAAGATTGGGAGAGAAACAGCATACGTAGGACAGGTTGCACGGTTATTAAATGCACAATACAATCTATACTTAAAAGATTGGCCTAGGTCAGCAGCTATATACTAGCAAATTTCAGCCTGGCCATGGGACTTACTGGAAATCCTCACTGTTAGTATAACAATAAGCATTTGGGATGGTAGAATTTGATTTATTATAATCAAGATGGAATTGTTAAAGGTATGTCATGTCAGACTAATGTAATAGAGCTCTTTTCAAAAGCTGCTAGGATTGTTAATATAGGATAGTCAATGGACATTGGAATAATTCTGTACCAGATATTGCCATCTCCAATTGAGGGGCATAGAATTGTGGATAATCCCATGGGAGAATTTTTTTCTCTTTGGTACAGAACCAGTGTCTGAGTAGATACTTGTGAGCAGGCCACCTGGAACAAACACATTGCAGATGTCTCCTTCCCTGCCTCCTTCTCTTTCTTGTCTTGCATCTGCACAGAGCTTCCCCTCTCCATAATCTCTGCTCTATCTACTGTCATGCTGCAGCCTAAGAATCATGTAGTTGAAGCCTCTATACTTGCAACAGTCTTTGTGTTGTCTAGCCAAGCAAATCCTCTGCCCTTTCTCTAAATTTGCTGTAACATCCCCTACAAAAATGAATACCTCACCTCAACATCTTCAACAAATTTCACAAGCTTTATAAGAGCAAGTGTTAGCTCAAATCACCGTATCTATATTTTAGCCGCCTGGTCCTTAAAATACAATTGGTGGGGTAGCCGTCTTGCAGCTCAATGCATGTTAGTTCATTAATGTTAAATGAATATGTTTAACGAGCTATTCCAAATTAAATCGTTAGTAGACATCTGTTGCACCTTAGCTACATGGGATACTACAATGGCCGTGCCAGAGCAGCTGGAAATGTTGCACGCCCCTTGCAATACAAAGCCAAATCTTCATTTAAAGATGTTTAAAGTGGTAAATGGGATGCCAATAAAATGGGCAATTTATCCTGCATTGTGATAGGCACCTTCAGTGATATTGCACTCATCAGAACAAGCTGAGAATATTCCAGTACATTTCTGCATTGTGATATGTGGATGGCAGAGAAGCTTTGGAAAGTCAGGAGGACAGTCACCCAAAATAAACTTTCCAACCTCTTGGAGCCACAGTATTCATTTTGCTAGTCCAATTAAGCCACTGGCCAGTTGTCCTAAGTTATTGATCATATGATATTCAACATATAAATAGTCCAACAAAGAATGGTACAGAGATAGACTTAATTCTGGGGAATGAAGGCAGACAGGTGGTCAAGGTGGCAATGGGGGAATATTTAGTGCTGGCCCCACAATACAGTGTGCTTTAGGTTTGTTATGGGAGAGGACAGCTTGGCAAAAAAAGGGTTTTGGATTGAAGGAAGGCAGATTTAGAGTCATAGTGCTGTACAGCATGGAAACAGAACCTTCAGTCCAACTCATCTATGCTGACCAGATACCCTAAATTAATCTCGCCCCATTTGCCAGTATTTGGCCCACATCTCTCTAAACCCTTCCTATTCATATACCCATACAGATGTCTTTTAAATGTTGGATTTGTACCAGCCTCCACCACTTCCTCCTGCAGTTCATTCCATATATGCACCACCCTCCGTGTGAAAAAGTTGTCCCTTAGGTTCCTTTTAAATCTTTCCCCTCACACCTTAAACCTATGCCTCTAGTTTTGGACTCCATTATCCTGGGGAAAAGACCTTGGCTATTCACCCTATCTCTGCCCCTCATGACTTTATAAATTTTCGTGAGGTCAACCCTGTGACGATGCTGTCACTTTATAAAGGTTATTTTGTCCTGGGTTTTTTGAAGAGAGGTTGTAAAGACAGAAGAAATGAAGTGTCTACTGAAGCCGACTGAAATCAATAGGTTAGGAGGCTTTTTTTTAAAGCAGTTACAACAATGGGAGGGGAGTGGCCAGTTCTCCCAGATCAGGGTTTCTAGTTTTATTTAGCTGTGGCTGTGAGAAGCTGTTTGGGTCCCAGAAGGGTTGCAAGCTTCAGCAGATGATTCCTAATTGTAAATTTCTCTGGAATCTCTCATGATGTTGCTCCCTCCTGGATTGGAAACTGGCCAGTAAGAATCTGTGTCTGAATTTACCTTTTTGCCAAGGGGTGTGCTTATGTGATGTTACTATATTGGAACAGTTAATTAGTAACAGGTACTGTATCTATTATACAGTTGAGTTTTCCAATAGTTAAGTTATTCTAAATTCCTCTTTCTTTTTCTGGATTTTAACTATAGTGTATAAATAAATTGTGTTTTGCTTAATGTCGAGTGGTTTGACCAATTGCAACACATGGAACACCTACTTTTAAAATAAGGAAAATTTAGAGTCTAGGCTACATTCTTAAAATATTTTGAGGGGGTCTGGTCTGGTCCAAAACACCCTTCAGCCTCTGACACTCGAGGGGAAATAGCCCCAGCCTATTAAGCCTCTCCCTATAGCTCAAACTCTCCAACCCTGGCAACATCTTCGTAAATCTTTCTGAATGCTTTCAAGTATCACCATGTACTTCCTATGCAAGGAGACCAGAATTGAACGCAGTATTCCAAAACCAGTGTCCTCTACAGCTGCAACATGACCTCTCAACTCCTATACTCAATGCAATTACCAATAAAGGCAAGCATACCAAATGGCTTCTTCGCTGTCCTGTCTACCTGCATCTCTACTTTCAAGGAACTATGAACCTGCACTCCAAGGTCTCTTGGTTCAGCAACACTTCCCAGGACCTTACCACTAAGTGTATAAGTCCTGTCTTGATTTGCCTTTCCAAAATGCAGCACCTCACATTTATCTAAATTAAACTCCATTTGCCACTCCTCAGCCCACTGGGCCATCTGATCAAGGTCCGTTGTACTCTGAGGTAACCTTCTTGACTGTCCACCACACCACCAATTTTGGTGTCAACTGCAGACTTACTAACCATACCTCTTATGTTCACATCCAAATCATTTATATAAATGACAAAAAGCAGTGGACCCAACACCGATCCTTATGCCACATTTATTAAAATAAGGCAGGATTTGGCCAAAATCAGACAGGGACCAGCTACTTGTGAGAAAATCTAGAACAGACCAACCCAGTGTTTGAGTATGTGCGTGTATATGTGTGGGGATGTTCAGAAGGAAATGGGGATAATTCAGACCCAGCACGTTCCCTATAGGGTGACATGCAGGAGCAACAAGCGCAGAGAACACTGGATATCTCGAAATAATCAGTACTGGACAAGAAGGAAAAAAGAGGCTTTCAGCAGGTACAAAGAGAACAAATCAACAGAATCCCCAGTGCAGTACAGAAAGTACAGGAAGGAACTTAAGAAAGCAATTAGGACAGCAAAGAGGAGGCATGAAGAAAGCACTGGCAGGTAAAATCATGGAGAATCCCAAGATATTCTATAAGTACATCAGGGGAAAAAGATAACCGGGAAAGAGTAGAGCTCATTAGATTCAATTGGGCAGTCTGTATGTGGACCCACGTGGCTCAGTACGGTGTTAAATGAGTACTTTTGTCTTCACTCAAGGAGGATGTAATTACAGGGTTGAGGAGAGGGACTGTGAGGTTCTTGAGCAGACTGACATAGGGAGTGAGAGGTATTGAAGGTTTTGGCACACTTTATAGTGGACAAATCCCCAGGTCCAGATGAGGTCCAGGTTGCTATGGGATGCCAGGGAGGAAATTACAGGAGCTCTGACCTAAATTAATACCTGCTTGGCAACAGGGGAGGTACCAGAGAATTGAAGGACAGTTAATGCAAATCTACTTCTCAATAAGGGTGCCAGAGATAAACCAGGGAATTACAGAACAATGAGTCTCGCATCAGTGTTAGGGAATCTAATAGAAAAAATTCTGAAGGAGAGAATTAATCTCCACTTGGAGATTGATCAGGAAAAAATTGATCAGGAATACCCAGGATGGCTTTGTCAGAAGGATGTTGGGCCTAATAAATTTGGTCGAACTTTTTGAGTAGGTGATCAGGTGTATAGATGAAGATATTGCAGTAGATGTAATTTGTATGAATTTCAGCAAAGCCTTTGACAAGATCCCACATGGGAGAGTGATAAGAAAGTAAACATGTATGGGGTTCAGGGTAACCTGACAAGATAGATCCAAGATTGGCTGAGTTGTGAGAAACAGAGGGTGGTGGGAGAAGGTGGTTTGTTTGACTGTAGGCTGGAGTCAGTGGCATACCACAGCAATCAGTACTGACTCCTTTATTGATCATGATATACATAAATGATACTGATGATAATATGAGGGTAATGTTGGCCCATATCCTTCCAAACCTTTCCTATTCATGTACTTATCCAAATGTCTTCTAAACGTTGTAATTGTACCTGCATCCACCACATCCTCAGGAAGTTCATTCCACACATGAACCACCCTCTGTGTAAAAAATTTGCCTCTTATGTCTTTTTTAAATCTCTATCCTCTCACCTTAAAAATATGTCCCCTAGTCTTGAAATTCCCCATCTTAGGGAAAAGACAACTACCATCAACTCTACTTATACCTTATTATTTTATAAACTTCTTTCAGGTCACCTCTCTACCTCCTGTACTCCAGTGATAAAAGCCCCAGCCCATCAGCCTTTCTTTATAAATCAAACCTGTAATATCCAGCAACATCCTGGTAAATCTCTTCTCTCCAGCTTGATAATATCCTTCCTATAACTGGGTGACCAGAACTGGACACAGTATTCCAGAAGAAGTCACACCAATGTCCTGTACAACCTCAACATAATGTCCCGACTACTATACTCAAAGGACTGAGCAATGAAGCCATGCATGCCAAACCCCTTTTTAACCATCCTGTCTATCTGTGACACAAACTTTAAAGAAATATGTACCTGCACTCCTAGGTCCCTCTGTTCTACAAGACTATCCAAGGCCCTACCATTAATTGTATAAGCCCTACCCTTGTTTGTTGTACCAAAATGTAATACCTTACATTTAGCCAGATTGAACTCCATCTGCCATTTTTCAGCCCATTGACCCATTTGATCAGAATCCCTTTGTAATCTTAGAAAACTTTCTTCACTGTCTACAATGCCACCAATTTTGGTGCCATCCGCAGACTTACTAACCATGCCTTCTATATTCTCATCCAAATCATTTATATAAACAACAAATAAAAGAGGATCCAGAACCGATCCCTGTGGAACACCTCTGGGGACAGGTCTCCAGTCCGAAAAGCAAGCCTCCACCACCACTCTCTGTTTCCTGCTATTAAGCCAATTATGTATCCAATTGGCAAGCTCACCCTGAATCTCATGTAACCTAACTTAACCAGTTAGTCTACCATGTGGAATCTTGTCAAAGGCTTTGCTAAAATCCAAATAGACAATGTCTACCGCTCTGCCATTTTCAAGCATTTTGGTAACTTCCTGAAAAATCTCAGTCAAATTTGTGAGACACGATTTTCCTTGCGCAAAACCAATCTGACTATGCCTAATCAATTTTTGCCTCTCTAAACGTCCATAAATCCTATCTTTTATAACCACCTCCAACAATTTACACACAACTGAAGTCAGACTCACAGGTCTATATTTCTCCGTTTCTCCTTACAACCTTTCTTAAACTACATTAGCCACCCTCCAGTTATCGAGCACTTCACCTGTAGTTATAGATGATGTAAATATTTCCGCACGGAGTCTTGTAATTTCCTTCCTTACTTCTGGCAACATTCTGGGATACATCAGATCAGATCCCAGAGATTTATCTACCTTTGTATTCTCTAAGACCTCCTGAACTTCCTCTTCTGTAATGTGAACTGTTTTTAAAACATCAAAGTGTATTTCTCTGCATTATCTAAACTCCATTTCTTTCTCCACTTTAAAAACTGTCGGAGAATATTCATTCATCTCCTAGGGTTCAACACAAAGATGATCTCCTTGATCTTTAAGAGGCCCTGCCCTTTCTCTAGTTATCCTCTTGCTCTTAAGGTATTTGTAGAATCTCTTTGGATTATCCTTAATATTATCTGCCAATGCTATCTCATTTCCCCTCTTTGTCTTCCTGATTTCTCTCTTAAGAATGCCTCTACACTCTTTATATTGATTAAGAGATTCAACTGAACCAAGCTGTCCATATCTAAAATAAGATTCTCTTTTATTTGTGACTAGAACCTCGATATCCTTATTCATCCATCGTTCCTTAATCTTACCAGCCTTACCTCTCATTCTAACAGGAACAAAATGCCTCTGAACTCTCTTCATCACATTTTTGAACATTTCCCACTTGTCAGTCATCATTTTACCTGAGAACAGTCTACTCCAATCAATTTTTGAAAGTTCTTGTTTCATATCATTAAAATTAGCCTTACTCCAATTAAAAACTTTAACTTTTATGGAAGGCTTATCCTTTTCCATAACCATTTGGAAACTAATAGAATTATGATCGCTAGACCCAAAGTGTTCCCCAACTTTACTGCAGTCACCTGCCCTGCCTTATCGCCCAAAAGAAGGTCTAGTTTAGCTCCTTTTCTCATAGGAACATCCACATATTGATAAAGAAAAATTCTTCAGCACATTTGACAAATTCTTCGTCATCCAAACCTTTAATGCTATGGTAATCCCAGTCAATGCTTGGAAAATTAAAATCCCTCATTGTTACAACTTATTATGTTCACATGTATCTGAGATCTCTGCACATAATTGTTTCTCAATTTCTCTCCTACTATTGTGGGGCTTTTGGTACAATCCCATCAAAGTGATCTTTCCTTTCTTATTTATAATTTCTATCCATATATTTTCACTGAACGATTTTTTAGAAATATCTTCCCTCGTTACAGCAGTAATGTATTCCTTAATCAAAAAACTCCACCCCTCCTCTTCTCTTGCCTCCTTTTCTATCCTTCCTTTAGCATCTAAAACATGGAAGATTGAAGTGCCAGTCTTGTCCCTCTCTCAGCCATGTTTCTATAATAGCTATGACGTCCCAATCACATGTTCTTAAACATGCCCTGAGTTCATCAGCCTTACCTGTAAGAACCCTTGCATTGAAATACATGCAATTTAGTTCTTCAGAATTACTACATACTCTGATTCTCTCTTATCTTTCTTTTCTAATTGATGTGCTCTTCTCGCATGCAGAACCTATCCCATCAATCCTTCCATTTACCCTGCTACTTAGAATTCCTCCACTCGCCTTCTCTATCAGTATAACGTCTTCATTAGTAGAATGAGCAAATCTCCCTGCTAAGATATTGGTCCCTTTCCAATTTAGGTTAGACCCACCCTTTTTTGAACAGGTCTTTTCTATCTCAAAAGACTTTCCAATTGTTCAAAAACCTGAATCCCTGAACAATACACCGGCTCTTCAGCCATTGATTTATCTCCTTTAACCTTTTGTTCCTTCCTGCAGTTGAGTTTGGCATTGGGAGTAAACCAGAAATTACTACTTTTAAGGTCTTATTTTTTAATCTTCTACCAACCTCTTAAATTCACCCTGTACAGCTTTAGCCTTTTCCCTAAAAAATGTCATTCCTACCAATGTGTACAATAATTTCTGGCTTCTCAATCTCACCTTCAACAATATACTTGAAATGTTTAGAAATGTCCTTAATCCTAGCACCAGGAAAGTAACAAATCATCTTAAATTTATGTTGACTGCCACAGAAATATCTGTCTATGCACCCGACCGGAGAGTCCATGATAACAATAATTCTATTAAATCTTGTCAAACGCTGCCTAACATAAGAATCGTTCCAAGTTTCCAAAAACTGACGGTCCCTTCCATTTTCCTCAGACAGACTAACTCCTTCAGCTGTTCCAATATCCAATGAAATGCTAGACACTAGGAAGATCACAGGAACAGAGGTATCTTGAGGTGAATGAGATGCAAAAGACATTCACCAAGATGCTACATTTGAGCATTTTAGCTCTAAAGAAAGGCTGTGTAGGCTTGCATTGTTTTCTTTAGGGCAGAGAAGGCTGAGGGATGACTTGATTGAGGTGCATAAGATTATGAGGGGTCGAGACAGGGTGGATAAGAAGCACTTGTTCCCCTTAGTTGAACGTTCAGTAACGGGAGGCATAATTTTAAGGTAAAGAACAGGAGGTTTAGAGGGGTTAGAGGAAAATCTTTTTTCACCCAGCAGGTGGTAGGAATCTTTGCTTTTCTATTCATTTTTGTGGGATGTGGGTGTCACTTGCTAGGCCAGCATTTCTTGCCCATCCCTAGTTGCCCGTGAGAAGGCAGTGGTGAGCTGCCTTCTTGAACCGCTGCAGTCCTCCTGCTGTGGGTTGACACACAATGCTATTATGGAGGGAATTCCAGGACTTTGTCCCAGTGACAGTGAAGGAACGGCGATATATTTCCAAATCAGGATGGTGAGTGATTTGGATGGGAACTTGGAGGTGGTGGTGTTCCCATATATCTGATGCCCTTGTCCTTCTAGATGGAAGTGGTCATCGGTTTGGAAGGTGCTGTTTGAGGATCTTTGGTGAATTTTTGCAGAGCGTCTTGTAGATATTACACACTGCTCTTACTGAGCGTCGGTGGTGGAGGGAGTGAATGCTTGTGGGTGTAGTGCCAGTCAGGCGGGCTGCTTTGTCCTGGATGGTGTCAAGCTTCTTGAGTGTTGTTGGGACTGCACTCATCCAGGCAAGTGGGGAGTATTCCATCACACTCCTGACTTATGCCTTGTAAATGGTGGACAGGCTTTGAGGAGTCAGGAGGTGAGTTACTCGTCACCGTATTCCTAGCTTCTGGCCTGCTCTTGTAGCCACTGTGTTTATGTGGTGAGTCCAGTTGAGTTTCTGGTCAATGATAACCCGCAGGATGTTGATAGTGGGAGATTCAGTGATGGTAACACCATTGAACGTCAAGGGGTGGTGGTTAGATTGTCTCTTATTGGTGATGGTCATAGCCTGGCATTTGTGTGGCACGAATGTCACTTACCATTTGTCAGCCCAAGCCTGAATATTGTCCAGATCTTGTTGCATGTGAACATGGACTGCCTCAGTGTCTCAGGAGTCACGAATGGTGCTGAACGCTGTGCAATCATCGGCAAACATCCCCACTTCTGACCTTATGATGGAGAGTAGGTCATTGATGAAGCAGCTGAAGGGCCTAGGGCACTACCCTGAGGAACTTCTGCAGAGATGTCCTGGAGCTAAGATGATTGACCTCCCTCAACCACGACCATCTTCGTATGTGTCAGGTATGACTCCAATCACCGGAGCGTTTGCCCCAGTTTTACTTGGGCTCATTGATGCCACACTCGGTCGAATGCAGCTTTGATATCAAGGGCTGTCACTCTCATCTCACCTCTGGAATTCAGCTCTTTTGTCCATGTTTGAACCAATCTGGAATGAATTGCCTGGAAGCGCAGTAGGGATGGGAAATCTTACAACCTTTAAAATTTACATGAATGAGCACTTGAAACATCATAACATTCAAAGATATGGGACAAGTGCAGGAAATTGGGATTTTTGTTTATAATAATTCCCTGTCTTTTGCCTACACCTTTTGTATCTCTCTTTCTCTGGGCTACATCCCCCACCTATCCACTCACTTCTCCCCCATTACCCCAACCTCATCCTCAGTATAAATGCCACTTTTTTGTAGTTGCCATAATTTCTGATGAACAGTCACCATACTCAAAATGTTAACTCTGCTTTCTCCCCATAGATGCTGCCAGACCTGCTGAGTTTTGCTAGCAATTTCTGTTTTTGTTCCACAGTCCAATCATCTAGTTCTTGCTTTTCACTTCAGATTGCAGCAGAGATTTACGAAACTTCACCAGCACAGCACCCTGCTAACAGCTGATTCTGTTCTCATTGATCTATGGTCATTAATTTAATTCTGGTAACCACGATCCCACTTTAATTGCTCATTAGAGCCCAGGTTTTGAAATAAAGTGAGCCCTGTCTTTATTTCTTTCCTTTCCTCGAGAAAACAAAAACATTTATTTTCACTATATTAAATCCATTACCTTATTAATATTTCTTGTGTGCATTAGTTCATTAATATTTCTTGTATACATGAAGTATACACTGGTTTAAGGTCTGTGACCTGCACTGAGTGCTTATCCAACCTAAGTCTTGATCCTAAGTCATTTCTGACAAGAAGTGGCATTTTCCAGTTTACAGAGCTATTATTCAGTTAGGTTCCCAGAATGGTGCAATCATTCTCAGTGACTGGTGGCATTGATCCTAAGAAAATACATTGTGTAACATCCAAAAAACAGACGGGATAACAAACCTTACAAACTGCATGTTTACAGCTCAAAAACTTGTCTTTCAATGTATTACTGACAGAAGGTTTACAAGTTTTGTAATCACAGTGCGTCATTGCAAGTGGAAAGATTTGAATGTGAACATCAAAATATGACTAAATAAAAACCAAAAGATCTGCAGATGCTGGAAATCAGAAACCAAAACAGAAATTAATGGAAAAGCTCAGCAGGTCTGGCAGCATCTGTGAAGAGAAAACAGAGTTAACGTTTCGGGTCCGGTGACCCTTCCTCAGAACTGATGGGGGGCAAGGGTAAGGACTAAATGACAGGTGGAGACAGACCCCAAAGAGAGAGAACAGCTATACAGGCAAAGGAGTGGATAACGATTAGCTTTGGAGAATGAATAGCTACTAATGGGTACAATTAGTGGCTAACAGGGATTATGTGTAATAGCAGACCACGTGATAATAAGGCCTGGTGTGTGGGGGTTGGGTAAGGACACGGGAAGAGCTCAAGTCCTAAAATTGTTGAAATCGATATTGTGTCCAGAAGGCTGTAGAATTCCCAAGTGGAAAATGAAGTGCTGTTCTTTCAGTTTTTGCTCAGCTTCACTGGAACACTGCAGCAAGCCTGAGACAGAAATGTTGGCCAGGGAGCAAGGTGGTGTGTTGAAGTTGCAGGCAACTGGAAGCCCAGGGTCTTTTCTGCAGACAGAACATAGGTGTTCATCAAGGCACTCACCAAGTCAACACTTTGTTTCCCAATGTAGAGGAGACCACATTGTGATCAGCGAATGCAGTAGATTAGATTGTGTGAAGTGCAGGCAAAGCATTGTTTCAACTGGAAGGTGTTTTTGGGCCCTTGGATAGCGAGGAGGGAGGAAGTAAACGGACAGGTGTTACACCTTCTGTGGTTGCAGGGGAATGTACTGTGGACTGTGGGGAGCGAAAGAAAAGTGGACCAGGGTCTCGCAGAGGAACGGTTACCTGTGGAAGACTGCCAGGGGATGGAAGGGGAATATATGTCTGGTGGTGGCACTTGGCTGGAAGTGGCAGAAATGGCGGCTAATGATTCTCTGGATGTGGACGCTGGTAGGATGGTAGGTAAAGACAAGGGGGACACTATTGCTGTTGTGAGAGGGAAGAGAGGAGGTGAGGGCTGAAGTGCAGGTAATGCCTATACCTATATGCTCCTTAAGAACCAACAAGATAACAGCAGTAAATGTTACAGAAACAATAATAAGTGCAATATGTTTTATTAATGAATCACGTAACAAGCCAGTTACAGAGAGCATGCAAACCTCACAGTTCAAATACAGTATTATCCATATCCAGCTAAGTTGATCAGTCTTGGACTAATTGATTTTGTCACTGAATCTCTGACGCAGGATTGCTTGTTCAAGCGTTGGTCCCTGAGGTTGTTGCTTGTGATCATCCCGAAAATCCAATCTTTATACCCTTATCTACATGACTTATCTTGTGTCCTCTCTCCAAAATGACCCCACTCCCTCTTGTGTGGCTAGAATTAGAAGCTATAAATCACTTTGGGAGGAGCTGGTTGAGATATTGCATAGGCTAGCAGCTGTTTAAAAAGGTTGACATTAAAAACGTTACCTGTACTCAAAAGTTGATAAATTGTCAGAACTGAATGGCACACATCCAAGGATTCTGAGGGAAAGGCAAAAATTAGACACTGAATTGTGGGCCACGCAGACATATGAAGAAATCCTAGGAGGCTGGTAATATCATGTCCACATATTGCACTTCTGATTACCTATTGATGCTGAAGTTAGTGTTATGATGTTATCATGTTATTCTATCAGATATAACCTAAGATGATTTCAATCAGACTGGCTCCTTAGTGTTTTGGTCATTCCTTTTCTTTAATTTCTAGATTGTTTCGTGCAGGGTTCTTCAACACTTAATCAACCTGGAAACATAGCAACTAGAAATACATACCGAGTAATTGACAATCAGCTGTTTGTACTATTGAACATTCATTAGTCCTGGCCGCAATTTAGATGAACAGGAAGCACCGCATAATTCAACTGTTTGACACAACTGCGGAATGAGAAATTCCTGGAGCTGCATATATCCACTTATGTTGAAATGACGTTTTGATTCTCACATTACTAAATGGAGGCACTTAAAGATGCCTGTATTCACCACATCGATCCACTAGAAGTTAATTGAATAGGTGCAATCGGTGATAACTAACGGCTGCCACCACAGGTGCAGCGTTTTCGTTTTTAGCTTTGAATCTTGCCTGTTGCAGTGTCACATAAAGCACAGATTCAAGAGTTTGGAAAGAACCATTGAGTACCTAATTGACTGAGTGTCAAAAAAACGTGGAGCTAGACAAGCAATTAAGGTCAGACAGCATCCGAGGCGCAGGGAGGTCAACGTTTCGAGTCGGAATCCTTCTTCAGGTCCTGAGTTTTAATTTAATACAGTATTGTGTAGTATTTTCTCCCCCCAGAGGAACTGGTTTCTTCATTTTGTCATACAAAATCATGTTAATGTTTTAAACACCTGAAGCAAATTACCCCTCAATCTTCTCTACTCAAGGGAATACAAAGTCAAGTTTATACAACCTATCTTCATAAGCTAACTCTTGTTACATTATCATTTTGGTGAGTCTGCACACCGTTAACCACCATGATGGCCAATATTGGCAGGTGACTAAAAGCTTTATATGTAAATATAACCTTCTGAGCTACATCGCTCAAAACTACTTCTGATGGAATTTGACCAAATCACTGTACGAGTGTAAACATAGAAGTGTAGAATGACACCGTATGAATGAGGACCATTCGATCCATCATGCTGTTTGACAGAGCTACCTAATTAGTCCTTACTCTTTCCCATGGTCCAACTTTATTTTCTGCAATTCCTGTGAAACAGCTTGGGACGTTTCGAGGCATTGAAACTATCTATATATAAAAAGGAAAACACGGAAATATTTTCTCCTTATTCATTTTCTCAAAACTCTCATGATTTTAAACAATGAAATCTATTTACATAACGGATTAAACATAATAACATTTTCTGATTTGATTTAAAGAAGCATTATAAGAAATATGACAGAGCCTCATAGCGGGATACTGGGTGACCAAAAGCTTGTTTAAAAGTGTACCTTAAATTAGGAGATCATAGAATCATACAGTTCAGAAAAGGTCCTTCAGCCCATCGAGTCTGCATCAACAAAAATAAATCTACACTAAGAGATTGTAGGAACTGCCGATCCTGGAGTATCTGAGATAACAAGGTGTACAGCTGGTTGAACACAGCAGGCCAAGCAGCATCAGAGGAGCAGGAAGAAGGGTCCAGACCTGAAACATCAGCTTTCCTGCTCTTCTGATGCTGCTTGGCCTGCTGTGTTCATCCAGTTCTACACCTTGTTATCTTTAAATCTACACTAAGCCCACTTTCCAGAACTTGGCCCATTGCCTGGAATGCTATGACATTCCAAGTGGTCATCTAAGTGCTTTATAAAGGTGTGAAGTTTCCTGCCTCAGCTACCCTTCCAGAAAGTGCATTTCAAATACTCACCGCTCTCTGGGTAAAATAAATCTTCAAATTCCCTCTAAAACGTCTGCCTTTCACCTTAAAATTATGCCACTTATAACTGACCCTTCAACTAAGTCGAACAGACTACTTTCCATCCACCCTATCCATGGCCCTCATAATCACGTACAACTCAATCAGGTCCCCTCTCAGCCCTCTCTGCTCTAAAGGTGGCAGAGAGTGAGGTGGAAAGATGAAAAAGTTTACAGAGGGTATTCTAGGGCTTAGGGATTCAGGCAGTTAAAGGTAAAGAATAAAATCAGGGATGCTCAATGAGTCAGAATTTGTACAGATATCTCAAAATGTTGAACAAAAACAGAAGTTGCTGGAAAAGCTCAGCAGGTCTGGCAGCATCTGTGAAGAAAAAAAAAATCAGATTTAACGTTTTGAGTCCAGTGACCCTCCCTCGGACCTGAAACGTTAATTCTGATTTTTCCTTCACAGATGCTGCCAGACTTGCTGAGCTTTTCCAGCAACTTCTGTTTTTGCTCCTGATTTACAACATCCGTAGTTCTTTTAGCTTTTATCTCAAAATGTTGTTAGGGCTGGAGGTATTACAGGGATAGGGAGGGAAACTTCTGCTCTCTTCTGCACCATTTACATATAAAGCTTTTAGTCACCTGCCAACACCTGTGACTGAAAGTCATCTCCGTGAAGTGCCTTGGGACATTTTGCTATATTAAAAGATGCAAGATATCGTTGCTTGCTGCCCTTCTTTAATGTAAATTGTAAACTTGGATATACAAACTAATTTATTCAGTTAGCGATAAATGTAGTGAAAAGTTGAAGCCCCAACAGAGGTCCATGGTGGTTGCCATTTGCCATGTCCCATCAGGAAGAATAACCGCGCCCTCATCCCTTCTGTTTTTTATAATGGAACCAATTTAGGTTAGGTGGGTTAGACATGGGGAAATGCAGGGGTAGGGGAATGAGTCAGGGTAGGGCAGTGTGGACTTGTTGGGCCGAATGGCCTGTTCCCACACTGTTGGGATTCTATGATTCAATTTGTAATGCATGTCATAAGGCTCCATCAAGTTTTGTGCACTTTTAATTTTTCTCTTCTCTTTGATGAGGAAAATAAAATCCAGAGGCATTTATTGTAAGTTTTACATAACGTTTAATGACAGCAATACAGATCGTTAAGTACTAGCATTTAATATACAAGCAGAGATACACGGAACAAGGAAAGGCTTCGAAACAAAGAAAATAAAACACATTTCCCCTGCACAAGATAACATTAAAAAACATTACAAACAATTTTGAGGGGAAATTGTTCAGCATTACACCTTTTTAATATTTTTTCCAGGTTTCTTTTGCTGTATAAAACAAGACAATGTGCATCTTATATTTGTACTGTCTCTCTACAGATTTACAGCCAAGTAGAAAATCAGGTCAAGCAGCCAAGAATTCTCTCTCCACCTCACTCTCTCTGTTCAAATAGGTACCAGGGGTTAGATGTGGCAGGTAAAGTTCATTCAGGCAAAACTTCAACTTCAAAAACAAATTTTTAAAAAGGTACTATTACAGATATACATGATCCAGAAACTGTATTCCCTTTTAAGAGGTGGGGATGAGGAGTAGGGGCAAGTCTGATTGACAGTGCTTACTGTCAAGAGTTTGTGCATGCATACTGTGCTTGTTGACTGTCTACATCAATACATGGTTCAGTTAAGCCTTTCCAAGGTCATTAACACAATCCAACAGCACAGGATTGACTTATTTATTGATTCTGATGTGTCAGTGGCAACCAGTAGTTCTGTACGTATTTTTAAAGTCTTTGCAGCAATCTCTAAATTTTGAATCTATGAGCCAGTTATTTCACCAAATGTACATTTTATCTCCTTCATATACCCTGACTAAAAACAAATATTGGGTAAATTGTTAAGCCATAGGTTTTCTGCATCTGAAAGATGACCTTTTGCCAATTCCTTTCCTAAAGCCAAGGACACTGGGCCCTCAACTGAATTATGCCCTAACTAAAATCAGCTAACTTAGCAGAGTGGGCAAGCAAAGTTCAAAATCCTTGTGAGGCACAATGTCACAGCTTAATGATTCTTTTATTAAACATTCCAGAGTGTCTCCCAGCACAAAATCTCACCCTCTTCTGGCCCCAGCCACCTTGGTACCATTCATAGAATCAGCCCCACCATGCATTTACAAACTCTGTAGCAGGATTCATCTCCATGACACCTCCAACTGAAGCTAGCAAAGTAACAGCACTGACATCAATCAACTGGATCACAGTGCTAGGATTCAAAAATGGTTCTAACCTGTCCCACTTGAATGCATTTTTATCAGGCTACAGAAAGAAAAGACACCAGAAACACCCATGGATCTGTCAGTGTCTGTAAAGAGAAATTGCAGGTCAATGTTTTGGGTGTGGACCCCTTTTTACAATCGAATACCACTCCATGCCAAAAACTGCAATCTGGATATCCAAAATGTAGTCTGTCCTACAACTCTTGTTTTTAAATCTGATTTTCAAATGTATTATTTATTTGAATCCTACTGAAAAGAGATACTTTGCCTAAGCTTTTTGTCTTGCATTCATCTCTCTTTCCAGTATATTCCAGATCTGTACCACCAAGTGACTATTTTTTTGTTATTTTGAACTAATACTCAGAAATCCACTAGGTAGAGATACATTTGTCCGATACAGACCTTCAGACTCTACAACCATTCGGACTTAAGTTTCCTACATTTCCATAGTGATTAAACTTCAAAAGTACTTACAGTAATTGGCTGTAAAACTCTTTGGGACATCCTGAGGTTGTGAAAGGCGCTATATAAATGCAAGTTCTTTTTATTAAAAATTGAAGTGCAGGCTAGAGTCAAGGCTGAGCAATCTCCCCAAGAGTGTGTAAAAGTACTGCACTCTACAGAGTAGCACTTTGGAATCTCAGATCTCAGTTCACAGGATCCATAACCACTAGATTCACTAGAGGTTCTAGACTCTAGCTCACAGGACCCAAAACACTGGATTCACTGTCCCAGTTGACTCAGGTCAAGAACTTGTGTGATCCTTAACCAGTTTCACAACGCACATCAAAAAGAGAACTAGTTTGTTGTGTTAGTTAAAGAGCAGATTTGGAAATATCTGCACTCCAAATCATGAGAGGCATCCTGTTTTAAAATAAAACTTGACAAGATACCTACCTCATGGACAATAACGTCTAAGCACGGCCAGAGACCAACAATTGAAACTACAAATCTGTTACGTATTGAAATCTGAAACATCAGAAAGCAGCAGAGGATCTGTCAGCATCAGTCAGAACTTGGAGGGGTCTCCAACACCTCATTTAAATGGCTAGTCTTCACATACGTGCTAAGACAGTGAGTGGTAGCAGAGTATTTAACAAAGGGAGTTATCACAGCCAAGACTGATTCTGTCCTCATATTATACCCAGACATGTATATATTTTCCAGTGTTAATCACTGAATACCAGTCATGACCAGGTGTTTTTGCCCCTCCAGCCCAAGGGTGCTGAGCCCAAGTGTAGCACCCATGGTATTGCCCTGAGCAAGATGCCAAATTCAGTTTGGTTCAGGAGCAACACACCTGGGATCTGCCTGATCTACAGAACGTATCTATTCATTGAACCAACTTTCTGAAGGTCTGGAGAGAATCATCACAATTTTTATGAATACTTTACTAACAAATAAGCTTAAATGTTTTTTTGAATACCATGCAATAAAATCACCAATATCCTTTGAAAGAATATACAAGCCATGGAGTCCATCGCTGCTATAAAAATGCAGGGGTTTGGTGGATTCAGATGCATATCACTGTAGACTTCTATCTTGATAACTTACTCTAAGGAGGTTATGTGAGGATGTGGTTTCTAGAAGTCTTATTAAGAAACAGAAAATCTGGATACCAAGAATCAACACCCCCTCCCGTATCCACAGTGTTTACCCAATTCTCACTTATCACTTACAGTCCCATTGGCACAAATTGCCTATCCAGGTGTTCCATTCTTCACGAAATCTAAGAGTACGTGGCTATGTGCTGTTCAACTACATTGGGCATCACAGTCCCATCTTCACCCAACAACCATGCAATGGTATCATTTCTATGTCACCAGATAGTGAACATACAGATGAGTGGGGTCCCTAACTGAGGCCAATTGTAGCAACCCATCCCCACTCAATATTCTCTGCTGAAATCAGTTATCACAGCACAGTCCAGGAGACCAAATTTCAGAAAGTCCTGGTCCGTATAGCCCAGTACTGCACAGGTGGCCCATTTGCCTACTGTGCCATCTGTGGAAGTTTCTAGAACAGCAATTTCTTTTCCTGTCCAAAGCCAAAATGACAGAACGCTCAGCAGAAGAGAGGAGCTAGAATTGGGGCAGGTTTCAAATCTCCTCAGCAACAAGCTGTTTATTAACACTTTTTTTTCAAAGAGACAGAGTTAAAATGAAAATACTTTGTAGTAGCTAAAAAAAACTATAGAAGCAGGTATTATATCCAATAATTAGTGATAGATTGGGAAGGAGAGATCAGTGATTGATGCTTGCATCATTGGTGGCACAAGTCGGTTGCACAGTGACAAACCAGCCCCCGGTACCTCCACTTGTTTTTTGACTTTGAAAGGTAGATTTATTTTGGGTTTTGGAACGGCACTGACTGTTTTGTACATCTTTACTGTGAGGCCTGTGATGTTGGGTTCTCCGACTTGCTCTCTTGGCTCGATGGAGGCTTACTGTTCCAGGGGCTGTTGGCTCCCAGCGCAGGGGAGTTGTTGAAGCTGTCCTCGTCGTCTATGCCATTGGTCGCATCATACTGTGTATTCTCCAAACGTGTGATAAGCCGCTCGTCCTCATCGCCAAACTCGCCCCCCATCAGGGTGGGCTCACCCACCACCATCACGTCCTGTAACAGGGAGGTGACCTCAGCTCATTTAAAGAACAATTCGCAACAGGATAGACAAACAGATCCATACAAACACGCACATGCACAGAAACACCTGAACACAACAATGACTTGCATTTATATAGCGCCTTTAACATAGTAAAAACATTCCAAGGTGCTTCACAGGAGGGCAAAGCAAGAAAAAAAAGACACCAAGCCAAATAAGGCAGCAGTGGATAATTGGCCAAATACTTTGTCAAACGAATAGATTTTAGTGAGAAGAATCTTGTAGGAAAGAGAGGTAGAGACGGGAGCTTGAGGAAGGAATTCCAAACACTCTTGGAAATCTACTCTTTTGAATAAGACTTGTGTCACCCGTCCAAGTATTTATATTTTGCGGTGCCAGTGTTGGACTGGGTGGACAGAATCAGAAGTCACACAAAACCGGGTTATGGTGTTAGAATATAACCAGGTGTCGTGTGACTTATGACTTTGTCCAAGTATTTATTGTGTGGCTTTTGTCCTTTATGCACTTGTGATGGCCTTTTAGATGTGGAGGAGGAGAGTTTTAGGGAGGAAGTTCCCCAACAGCTAAAGGCATCCCTGCCAATGATGAGGCAGTAAAAATCAGGGAAGCACATGACACCAGAACTGGGGAACGCAGAGATCTGGGAGGGTTGTATGGTTGAGTTAGTGAAAGGCGAGACTATGGAAAGATTTGAACACAAGAATGAGAATTTTAAATTCGAAGCATACGGGTGTGAACAACAAAAAGCACACAATCAAATTTAATCCGCACACAGAACTCCAGACATACACCTAGATGTACTTACAACAGAGAATTATCTTGCCTATGGTTTTCACATGAGTCTACAGTAGACCACAGTGTTGGAACTCATGTGCCAATTTGTTAGTGTGTTCTACCCACCACTGACATCCATTTCCCTCATTGCCCTCATGATCTACAGCCCCATCTTTCACACTCCCATACACAGAACATTTTGTCAAGAGAAAAGGTAGACAACCCAAGTCTCAGCTGGTACCACCCTATAATTAGCTTGAGATAGGACCATTCCTTCCTTCTCCCAAATAGAACTTCCAATTCACTTCAGCAAATCCAGATGGTCAGAAACTTAACCATTGGGTGAAGTTTGGAGAAGTTCAATAACCAATGTATCTGATAAGACAACTCTTCTCTATTTATTATTTGCCCTCCCCATCACTTAAATTCCCATCCACCCCTCCAGCTCTTGAAGATATGACTTACTGACTGTGAATCTGGGGTGCATGGTCCCACCATCTAGCCCTTGGGTGAGGTACCTGAGTGGTCATCCCAGACCAGGCAGTACCAGTGGTAAATAGCTTAGAGTTCAAAGCTGACACTTCATAGAAAGAGTGAAACAAAGTGACAACAACAACATAAAATCCAAAGAAAATCTCCCAGAAAAAGTGGAAAATCTGCTCATTTCCTGTCCTTGTACGGTTCAGTGTGTGAAGGGCAAAGAAACGTGGATGCTTACAGGTACCTGACTGGACAGCGCAAAGCTACTAGCCGGACTCTTCTTTTTGCTGTTGCTGTTGGCATTAGAATTGGGGCCACTGCTGATGGTGCTGCCCCCTGACATTTTCCTTTTCCTGCGTTTGCTTGGTGCCTGCCTGGCTGGTTCAGCTGCCAAAACAAGCAATCAATATCAATTAGTAATGATTATAATAATTATTATATAGTATTATATTATGATATAGTAATAATAATTATAATTAGTAATTTTACCAAAACTCCTTAAACCTGCTTAAGAGGTATTTTTATCTCAACTCAAAGCCCCTACAGTCAATTTTCATTGGTCTGTTGTTTAGGGAAATGGAGCCCAATCACTTACTGCCAGGGTCTAGCTCCATCACATTATTCCCTGTCAGTAACAATTTTCTATTTCTGCATCAGCTGTCCTGGTGCTACCTTGAAAACCCACAGTCTTCTAGTCTGCCTTGCTTAAAAAGTTGTACGAAACGGATGTGTGTCTATTCACTTAAGCTGATCGAAATAAATGGTTTACTCCTCATTGTTTTTTTTTGGACACTCGTTTCCAGAAAGGATTGTCTTATTCCATTACCCTGGTGTATGTCATCACAAAGCCTGTTCAATTACTGTTAGTCATGTGAATGCCGATGATTAATGTTGCTCAGCTTCAGGCATTTACACACAGTATCCACAGGCATATTTGTCCAGCAAGGCAAGAAATTGCTTTTTCTCCTCTCCCTCTTCCAAAGAATCATACATCAGTCTAAATATAAACTCATCAAGAACTGATCTGAACATCTTTGTAGTCTCAAGTTACTCATAGAAGTATTGGGGAACACAAGTACTGGTCTTTATACTATGTGGTGGGCATTCCCTTATGCCTGTTAACAGGTTTGAAGCTAACCCAAAACTGGCCTTCGAGCCTCATTACCACGATTTAGGGAGACTGTCAGCGCCTCCACATGCATCTCATCTATTTTGAAAACATGAATGCCAGAATCCTTGTCTTCTCAGTAATTGTAAGTCAAGGAAGGATTGCCCAATACTTTCTTTATATGGTCAGACCCAATCTTGGAAAGGTCATCTGGGTGCAGGGGATTGATTACTAATGTGGTCCCTTGTTACACCCTCTAAACAAGAGCAACTAACTTCCTCATGGGAGTGTTTTCGTAAATGGATAGTCATTATTCTTCTCATTTTCTTCCGCTATTGGCAGATATGTAGTAATGAAAGAATAATAAAGTCTCTCATGTACTTACCAGGGGGAGCAACCATCCGCTGCCACTTTTGGAACAAGCATGTCTTGAGGCAATCCCTTGGGCTTAAGCTGTAGGTTTTATGCCTGGACATTAACTCCTGCATTGGCTCTAAAATAACACAGAGCTGCCAGAGGGAGGAAGGGGGTGCAATGGGAAGCATGATGAGGAAAGAATGAATTTGTACCAGAAGGAGAATAAGGGTTTAATGAGTAAGAAGCAGAATGAGATAGGAGACAAAGAGGAGAAGAATATTATGTTATGCACCTTGATGCTCATAAGATTGTACTTAACATTGATATTCTATCATTGGGATGTTTCAGCTCTTTCAGGACATTGTGAATCATCATCTCAGAGTTGTCCATGCCTTAGTAGGATAAAAATTTGTTCTGTTCTGTATAACACAAGACCAGCTTGGATCTATTCTGAGTCTAAACAAGGCTCACCCAAAGTTGTCCTCAGAGCTCCATTTTAGTTGGAGGTGAACTGCCAAAGTCATTCTACCTCCAGAAGCAGCTGATGCCAGTGGTCAGGTAGAGAGGGCTCACATTCAATCACCCTCTGGCAAGATGGAGAAGGAGAATATAAAGAGGGACGATTTCAGGCAGCAGTTCTCAGGAGTACTGTGGAGCTAGAATCACGACTCATTCCGAGTTCATAGAGGAAAGCCTGGTGTAAGATGCACCAATGCCTTTGAAACCTGCAAGTATCAGACCAAGATCCTGATGCTGTCAGCACTGGTGAATACAGAGGTGTCCTTAAAGAAAGATTCAGCCCCTCATTAGTATATGCAATGGACCTACACCTCTTTAGAGCCCTAAAACTATCTGACGCGAGTATTACTTTCAGGCATCCATGAACTTAGAGCATCTCCAGGTTTTACACCCAGGAAGGAAGACAAACAAAGATCAAACTTTACGCAAAGGCAAATCAGGAAGAATTTAAACCCAACGACGCATTCCCTTACTTTACATGGTGCAAAGTTTATTCCAAAATTCTTTCTTCATGTGAACATAATCATTCACAAACCTCCTATCTATCCATTAAGATTCTGAACCAGCTGTGCTGGCAACCAAATTCCTAATAATGCATCTCCTACATTCATTGCTTCATGCCCAATTAAACGGGAAAGAGTGCCTGCAAAGATATCAATGTTTGAATACACATATGAACAGATTCAACAACAGCTTCTTCCCTGCTGTTATCAGACTTTTGAACAGACATCTTAAATGTTAATTCTGATCTCTCTCTCTGCACCTTCTCTGCAGCTGTAACACTGTATTCTGCATGCTGTTCTGCTACCCTGATGCACTTTGTATGGTACAATCTGCCTGTATGTCACACAAAACAACATTCTTCATGGTATCTCAGTACATGTGACAACAATAAATCAAACTCAAACTCACCCAGAATTCTCACCACTCAATCTGGAATAGGTTGAAATCTTTAAAGTTTGGGCAAAGATGATGCTGTTGACATGCTCGCCGAGCTGGCTTGTTGTTGTTCAGACGTTTCATTACCATGCCAGGGGAATAAATTCCAAGCAGAGAAGAATAACATCGCTTCATCAGAGGCTCCATTAATGATGTCACCTAGCTCGGTGACAAAACGTCTGAACAAAAACAAGCCAGCTCGACGAGCAAGTCAACAACCTTACATTGAAATATTGAAATCATTACTGCATTTTACTGAGTCAAACATGACCATGTGTTCCAGAAATCTCAAACTGCCAGTGATATCCACACCCAGAGATGATGAAATAAAATATAGTATGACTATGATTATCCAGGATATAAATGCTGTCATGTCCCAAGAACAAATTAAAACAAATTGATAATCAGACTTTGAACACAGGAATCAACATTTTAATTTTTTTACCCTGACACCTTGGAAGTCATATATAAAACCTAAATAATCTTTCTTTTTAATAGCATAAATTTCTAATTGCTGATAGTAACAGACTTTGATTTCTGATTTTTTGTAATGTTATGAAGAGCCCTGTTTACGTAAGATATTGAGTGTTACATGGAAAGAAACCATCACTGATGAAGAAGTGCTAAGAGGACTGATCAAAATGCCCGCAGGACATTGTGATAGAGATAAGCGAGACTGGCAGCACATGTTCTTGGCCTCCAGGATGTATGTTGTGCCAGAACGGCAGTAGAATGGACACCACCAGCTGGCAGGGCAGGCCAAAGATCTGGTAAAGTAAATTTAAGGATGACCTTTGAGTGCAGAACACCATTCAAGCTGCAGTGAGAAACTGCAATGGACTAGGTTTGGTGGTACAGTATTACTGCTCACTGTCCGACATGTGATGTCGGTCACAAGTAACTAGCTAGCTCAGCTACATCTACTCAGAGATACATCAGCCATTTTTCATCATCACTGAGTCAAATTCCTAGCACTCCCTCACAGCATTATGGAGTAACTACACTACATGTGCTGCAGTGGTTTACAAAGTGGTTCAGGTCATGCCCTCACCCTAAGAATGAACTTTTTAAATCATGTATCATCGCCTATGGGGGAGGCAATGGCCTACTGGTTTTATTGCTGGACTGTTAATCCAGAGACCCAGATAACATTCTGGGGACCCGGGTTCGAATCCTGCCATGGCAGATGGTGGAATTTGAATTCTATAAAATATGTGGAATTAAGAATCTAATGATGACCATGATCCATTGTCAATTGTTGGGAAAAAAACCCATCCGGTTCACTAATGTCCTTTAGGGAAGGAAACTGCCATCCTTACCCTGGTCTGGCCTACGTGTGACTCCAGACCCACATCAATGTGGTTGACTCTGAACTGCGCTCTGGGCAATAAATGCTGCCTAGCCAGTGACGCCCTCATCCCATTAATGAATATTAAAAAAATGTATTATGAGGCTACAGTTGCCTGGAATTGAAGTCCAATTTCTCAGCAGGACAGTTTGTTTCATTTTAAAACATAATAATGAAATAGTATTGTAATCACTTCTTCCTGGTGCCACACCACAGAATAACCAGATTTACGAAATTCAGTTTCATAATATTTCCGTGGTGATGTCAGCTTATAAAAGTTCAGTCCCAAAGACACACTACACAACCCAACAAGTACTCAATCAGCCCATTCTAAACTTCCAGAAGCTCAGACTCAAACAAACAATAAGTATATGTAAATATGGGATTGAGCTGTCTGGGTGTTGGGGACGAAGGGTCAGGGACTACAATTTGGCAACCCTTGATGTAGGATGTCACAGTTTGCATAGCACTCCCATAGTCCCTAGGCACACGCTCAGATCCTGTGTGGATCAGTTGGTGGGAGTATTCACAGACATCTTTAACCTCCCCCTACTATGATCTGAAGTCCTCACCTGCTTCAAAAAGACCACCATCATACCAGTGCCAAAGAAAAATCATGCAACGTGCCTCGAAGACTACTGCCCGGTGGCTCTGACCTCCATAATTATGAAGTGATTTGAGAGGTTAGTCTTGGCTCACATCAATTCCAACCTACCAGACTGCGTTGATCCAGAGCAATTTGCCTGCTGTCACAACAAGTCCACATCAGACACCATCTCCCTGGCCCTACACTCATCCCTGGAACCTCTAGATAACAAGGATACCTACATCAGACTCCTACGTATTGACTACAGCTCTGCCTTCAACACCATAATTCCAAGCTAACTCATCTGTAAACTCGAAGACGTAAGTCTTGGCTTCCCTCTCTGTACCTGGATCCTCGACTTCCTGACCCATTGACCGCAATCAACCTACTCCATGATAATCCTCAACACTGATGCCCTGCAAGGTTGCATACTCAGCCCCCTACTATACACCTTATACACTCATGACTGTGTGGCCAAATTCCACCAATGCCATTTACAAGTTTGCTGACTACACCACTGTTGTAGGTCGGATCTCAAAACAATGATGAGACAGGAAAAAGATTGAGTGTTTAGCAGCATGGTGTAAAGACAACAATCTCTCCATCAACGTCAGCTAAACGAAGGAGCTAGGCATTGATTTCAGACAGCAGAATGGAGGCCACATACTTGTCTGCATCAATGATACTGATTTGGAGATGGTCGAGAGTGTCAAGTTCCTGGAGCGGTGATCATCAACAATCTGTCCTGGTCCACCCATTTTGAGGCAATGGTCAAGAAAGCACAACAATGTCTCTACTTCTTCAGGAGGCTAAGAAAATTTGGCATGGCCACAAAGACACTTATCAGTTTTTACAGCTGCACCATGGACAGCATCCTATCTGGATGAATCACAGTGTGGCATGGCAACTGCCCTTCCCAAGACGCAAGGAGGTATAGAGAACTAAGCCAAGTCCCATCACGCAAACCAGCTTTCCATCCACTGATGCCATCTATACTTCCTGCTGGCTCAGGAAAGGAACTAGCAAATCAAAGACCCCTCCCACCCTGGTCATACTCTCTTCCATGATCTCCTGTTGGGTAGAAGATATAAAAGTTTCACTACACGTACAAATAGATTCAAGAACAGCTTTCGCTGCTGTTAGCAGACTTTGAAAGGACCTCTCAAATGTCAATGTTCATCTCTCTCTCTCTCTCTGCACCTTCTTTTGCAGCTGTAACACTGCATTCTGCACTCTCTTCTGCTACTCTGATGTACTTTGTACGGTAAGATCTGCCTGTATAGCACACAAAACAACATTTTTCACTGTAGCTCGGTACGTGTGACAACAACAAATCAAATTCAAACTCATATTTTTCAACGTACTAAAAATCAGCTATTCTGTTAAAAAGAAAACAAAGGCTAGGACTGTTTAATTTGACACAATAAAGCCATTATGAAACAGCTTTCCTTGGTGGAGACATTGGGAGAAGGGCACTGGATTTGAGCAGTGTCTGAGGACCACTTGAGGAAATCAAAGGACTTGTTTCTTTGGGCATGTATTTGCTATATCGATAATCAGTAGCTAGTTCCTACAATGGTGTTCTAATAGCTAGTATGCTCCATACTTGAAGCAAGGCTATTTTGAAGAAGTGCTCAGAAATCCGGCAAAAACGACGAACTACTGCTGGGAAATCCACCGTCATAGAGAATAAATATATTCTGCTAGAAGTAGAAATTTTCTTTCAATTTCAGTTTTCCAAGGGATGTGTAGGATAAGGACTGATGTGTTACCAAGAGACTGTGATGCCTTGTTTCTTCCTACTGGATTTTTAAACTAGAATGCTTTACTTTAAAGTGCCCTTACTCGGAGGTAGTTGAGAGTAGAGTTGGACAGGCCACATCTTGTGATGTTCTTTGACAACTGATCCAGCATCTGTGGGTCCTGGGACTGTGAAGAAAAAAAAATGGAATAAGGATCAATTAACAGGTTGGTGAGGATCAGCTTATTAATGTCAACACTCGGGTTCTCCTGATTACGATAAATTCAAAGCATGGCTTTGGTGGGGAGGTTAGAGAGTTATGGAGATATACAGCTTGGAACCAGACCCTTCGGTCCAACTCATCCATGCCGACCAGATATCCTAAATTGATCTAGTCCTACTTGCCAGCATTTGGTCCATATTCCTCTGAACCCTTGCTATTGTTGCAAAGTTGGGTAGAGTGCTTGTGGATTAAGAGGCAGGAAGTTAGAATTTGGTGTTTGTAAAATGCTAAGGTGCGGGGAAGCATTGTGTGATCCCTTTAAAGGATGATATGCTTTTTCAATGCTTTGAGACATAAAATGGATGCCTGTGAGTAGTTGAAAGTTTGCAAGTATACAGAGAGTACCAGAATTGAAACATTTGTATCTAAAGGCAGTACTATTAGCAGGCCAAGCAGCAGTTCTGTTTTGTTACCAAAATAATAAGTTTGAATTTAACTAATCAATTTGAATCAGGCACTTAGATATTAAAAACCAATTAAATTTAAATCTGATGGTTTTGACAATCTAGAACCAATCCTATTGTAAGAAAATGATATGTCATCAAGGGTACAAAAGGAGAGGGGAGTTGGACAAAGAAAGGAGAGCTAATTGCCACCTGTCGAGTCAAAAGCTAGCAAGAGAGAATCGCTGTCTCTCACAGTTTTCTCTAAGTCTTACAGAAAGCATCATCTAAAGAACAAAGGTACCAACAGCACGAATACTTAATATTCCTGACAGGAGGATCGACCAGAAGGCATTGCTGCAGCTGGTTCGACAGAGAAGGCACAGAGCATTCCAGGAGACATGTAACCTGGCTGTAATTGAGAGACTAAATTCTATTTTTTTATTTTTATATAAGCTGGACCTGTATCTATTGGAACAGCATACCATTAGAATCTTGTTTTATTCGGGAATAGTTAGAAGCTAGAAGGGGTTTATTTGGCTTGTTAATAGTTTAGTTAATTTGTTCACTGTTAAAATTAGATAAATTATTTGTTAGTTGTTGATTAGTTGGTGAGCATCAAAGATTTATTTAACCATGAGAAATTGCTGAAGAGCAGGTTACACCACTTTTGACACTCCTTTTACAGATTATAGGGCAAGGTGTTCCTCTTTAGGTGTTTCAGTATTAGTTCTCAAGGGTGGAGTCAACCTTTGCTCTTATAACACTATTCATACACCCATTCACATGCCTTTTAAATGTGTAATTGTACCAGCCTCCACCACCTCCTTTGGCAGCTCATTCCATACATGCACCACCTTCTGCATGAAAAAGTTGTTCCTTAGGTCCCTCTTAAATCTTCCCCCCCACCACCCCACAACCGTCAACTTAAACCCAGGCCCTCTAGTTTTGAACTCCCCTACCCTGTGAAAAAAGACCTTGGCTATTCATTCTATCCATGCTCCACAAGATTTTATAAACTTCTATACGGTCACCCCTCAGCCTTTGACACTCCAAGGAAAATAGCCCCAGCGTTTTCAGCCTCTCCCTACAACTCAACCCTGGCAACATCCTTGTAAATCTTTTCTGAAGCCTTTCAAGTTTCACGATATCCCTCCTATAGCAGGGAAACCGGAATGGAATGGAGTATTCCAAAAGTGGCCTCACCAATGTCCTGTACAGCTGCAATATGACCTCCCAACTCCTACACTCAATGCACTGATCAATAAAGGCAAGTGTACCAAATGCCTTCTTCACCACCCTGCCTGTCTGCGACTCCACTTTCAAGGTTACTTATTTAGCCTGACTAATGTGTCAGTATGGGTGACATACCTTAGGCATCAATGGCCGATCATTTTGAAAAGGACCAATTCATTTGGGTCTGGAGCTGAGACATGTACTTAAGTACATAAGAAATAGGAGTAGCACTAGACCATTCAGCTCCTTGAGGCTGTTCTACTATTCAATAAAATCATAACTGATCTTTGCCCTCAACTCCACTTATTCAGATAATGCAACAGAATAAACTGATGGTGTAATGTTAATTTATGGAAGTTACATCGCAAATTTAAAAGCTAAGAAATTTTACTTGAAATATTAATTTAAGACAATGTTCAAATGTAAACATTTCAAAGACAGTAGCCACAACAATACAGAGAGAAACTACTTAGTTGAGCTTTTCAACTTTCAAACCATTCATTTTTGACAAAAAAAGTTTATTGAGAGCAATGGGAAGTAATTTTATCAAGCTTGTGCTGTTAACTAAAATTCATTCATGAATTTGCACTAGCAAGTTATCATTGCACATAAACAAGATCAATTCACTTTACTGATATTCCTGGTAGGACCAGAAAGAAGGTTCTACTGAAACAGAACAGATTTGAACAGTTAGGAGCCAATTTAGAAAACAGAACCTCAAAGGCAACAATAATCTCAAGATTACTACGAGTGATTGGGAAAACTGACACAGGGTAGATAAAATCAAGGAGCTAAATGCGTGGCTCAAGGACTGGCGTGGGTGGAATGGGTTTCTGTTCACAGGGACTGACAAAGGTACTGGGATAGAAGGAAATCATTCCTGTTGGATGGGCTTCACTTGAAATATGAGGCTGATGAGAAGTTTTTTAATAAATTGGGTGGGAGGTGTGTTCAGGAGATGTGAAACACATGATTACAAAGTTAAATAATATGGCAGCATTGCAGGGGTAATGATATCAAGAGGGTGACATAGGGCCAATATGCAAGCATTAAAAAAAACAGCAAATAGGGTCAAGGGAAGGGAAAAAAAACAGAATTTATGGCTCTTCATTTAAATGCACATAGCATTTAAAACAAACTTTGGAACCTAGCAGTTAATGAGATGCAATAAGTATGATAGTGAGAAACTATCTTAGATCTGAAGATATAGAATCCATATGGGTGCAGGTAAGGGCAACGAAGAGAAGAAAACAAATGTTGGGAGTAATCCATAGGCATCCTGTAGGAGATAATGAGGGCATGTAAAAAAGACATAATATTAATGATGGGTGACTTTAATCCTAATGTTGATCTGGAAAATCAAATTGGCAGAGGCAACCAAAAGGAAGAATTCATTGAGAGTATTCAGCACAGTTTCCTAGAAATATATGTTGTGGATCCATTCAGGGATTAGGCTATTTTGGATCTGTTAATGTGTAATTGGAAAAAGTGGCCATGCATAACATGGCGGAATTTTGCAATCAATATACGGGAGTCAGAATCAAATGTTGGAAACAACTGTGTTAAACCTAAATAAAGGCATTTAAAAAGGAATGAAGCCAGAGTCATCTGAAATGGACCGGGAAAGGGGTTAGCTGAAAAGATAGTTGAGAAACAACGGGACACGTTTAAGAACACAGTTCATGATTCAAAACAAAGATAGATCTCTGAGGAAGTATGATTCTAGGAAGGGATACACCGACCACGGTCAACAAGGTAGTTAAGGATAGTATCAAATTGAATGCAAATACATAAAATGTGGCAAAAATGTTAGTGGTAAACCAGAAGATTGGGAAGGTTTTGAAAAAACAACAAAAGATGACCCAAAATATAACAAAGAGGGAGAAAATTGACTTAGTCGGTAAACAAGCAGGTAATATCAAAATGAACATCAAGCACTTCTTCAAATATACAAAAAACAATTGAGAGGCCAAAGTGAACATGGTCCCCTTAAAGAATAAGGCCGGAAAAATAATACTGGGGATCCAACAAATAGCAAAGGGACTGAATAAATACATTGCATCAGTTGTCATAGTCGCAGACTTTAATAGCATTCCAAAAATACTAAATCATGCAGTAAAATGTGAGGAGGAAACAAATACAATAACAACATTAGAAAAAAAGTAGGGAATCTAAAGGCATTTAAAGCCGATAAGTCCCCTGGACCTAGTGTGTTGCATCATAAGATTTTAAAGGAAATAACTACAAAGATAGTTCACGCAATGGTAGTAATCTTCCAAAAAATCTTAGATTCAAGAAAACATTGCAGACAAAAACTACCACTATAACACCCTTATTCAAAAAGGGAAGGAATCAAAAACAGGTAATTATAGAGTAGTTGGTTTAACATCTGTCACTGGGACCAAAAAAGTGGAATTGAGGATTAACAGATCATCTATAATCTCATTAATGGAAAAGCAGACTTGATGGGCCAAATGGCCTACTCCTGCTCTCACATCTCATGGTCTTCAGAAGAAGCAGTGACTTTTTAAAAACATTACTGCTTCCAAACAATGCTAAGGTCTTTTTCTTAATGAACGTATTTGAACTGACACTAGAGAAAGCAAATCTCTAAAGAAAATTCTCTTGTGGATTTCAGTGCATGGCGAGGTGAGGATTGGAGAGTTGAACAGCAAGTTTCCCACTGTTAAAGTATTCTGAGAAGAAAGACCACAATTCTGAGAAGAAAGACCACAGCTCACAGATCTGAGTGACTTAACGAGTTCAACCTTGGCAAGTGGATACTCACATTCATTGCGAGGATGCTGCGCGGGATCAGCTCACGGTGCTGCCGGATGTTAAAATGCCAGGTCTTAATTCTCATCATATCATCAAACATGAACTCCAGGTATAACCGCCCCTCCACGCACACCTAAAAATACAATCATTGGAGAGACAAATAACAATGGCACATGTGTCTATTCCAACAGGATACTGCACAGCATAGCTGCAGCTTCATTATAAATCATTTCACCGCACCCTTAGTTTTTCTTATTCATGAGACATCACTGGCAAAGCCAACATTTGTCATGAGCTAGAGTTGCTCTTGGTAAGGTATTGATGGGCCTGGAAATAATTTACCTACCTTTTTATAAGGATGTTGCACAACACAAAGAAAGCAAAGGAAGGATCAGAAAAATTCCCCAGACCTCACCTCTGCAAATTCAGCTATGGGATCAGGGTTTGCCTCCAGCATCTCTAGTTTAGGTGGAAATCCAACTTGTTTATTTGATGGAAGTAGAGTTGCCAACTTTAACTGAATGTACTTGTTGAGATTTCATCACAAGTTTTCCGGTTAATCAAAGTGCGATATCTGTGCAATATTTAAAGATGCCCTTGGCCCAGGAGTCAGGATGTGGAATCAGCTGGAAATGAGGAATAGCATGGGAAAGGCGTCACTAACGGAAGTGGTCAGCAGGGCCCCAAACAGTAGCCACAATGTGGGTCAAAGTAGACAAGAAGAAATGTGTTTTTGATAAAAGGACATTAGGAATCATGGGTGAATTTAATCTACATATAATCTGGAAATATCAGATTGGCAATAGCAACCTGGATGCAAAGTTCATAGAATGCTTTCAAGCCAATTTCTTAAAGCAACACATTTTGGAACCAACCAGAGTGCAAGTCACATTAGACTCGGCATTGTTTAATGCCAGAGGATTCATTAAAAACCAAAGACAACCCTAGGTAACAGCAAACACAATATGATTGAAGTTTACATCTGGCTAGCATTTTAAAATTAAATAAGGGTAACTATATGGGCATGAATGCTGAGCAAGCTGAAGTGAACAGGTATACTGGGCTAGGGGACAGACTAATTGAGACGCAGTGGCAGAAAAAGTACATTCCTACCATAAAGAAAAATTCTAAAAGGGAGGATTCATCGTGAACTAAAAAAATTAGGCAAAACACAAAACTTAAGAAAAAAGCAAAGATGAGTCAAACGTCAAATGACTGGTAAGAATATAGAGAACAGCAAAGAATGACTAAACGTTCAATCAAGAGGAGATTGGATATAGGAAGAAACTAGCTAGGAGTGTAAAAATAGATAGCAAGATTTTCTGTAGGGATCTAAAGAGTGACAATAGTAAGTTAAGAATAAATAATAAGGAAATGGCAGATGAAATGAACAAACATTTTGCTTCTGCTTTCTATAGAGAATACTCCTATTCCAGTAATAACTATTAAACAAATTTGGAAGAAAGGGAGTTAGTGAAACTATAATGACAGGGGAAGTGGTACTAAACAAACTTAAAAAGCTGTGGCGTCACAAGTCTCTGAATGCAAATACACCTCATCCTGGGGTCTTAAAAGAGGTTGCTAATAAGGTAGTTAAATTTCCAAAATTCCATAGATTTAGGAAACTGAAGGTTGCACTGGAAAAATAGCAAATATAATCACTCTAATCAAGAAAGGAGGAAGACAGAAGATAGAAAACTGAAAACTATAGTTCAGTTAGCTTGATGTCCATAATGGGTAGGTGTCAGACAAGATTTTTAAAGAGATTACAGCTGTGCATTTACAGAAAGGTTAGCATGGTTTTTTCAAAGGGAAATCATCGTTAGACAACTTATTGGAACCGACGAGGGAGCAAGCTATCCTAGATCTGGTCCTGTGTAATGAGACAGGAATAATTATGACCTCATAGTTAGGGATCCTCTTGGAAGGAGTGATCACAGTATGGTTGAATTTAGAATACAGATGGAGAGTCTGAAGATAAAATCCAATACCAGGGTCCTGTGCTTGAACAAGGGGAACTACAATAGAATGAGGGAGGACTTGGCTAAAGTAGACTGGAAAAAAGACTTTATGGTGGGACAGTTGACGAGTAGTGGAGGACTTTCAAAGCAATTTTTCAAAGTGTTCAGCAAAAGTATATTCCAGTGAAAAGGAAGGACTGTAAGATTGGGGGTAATCTGCCATGGGTGTCTAAAGAAATAAGGGAGGCTATCAAATTGAAAGAGAAGGCATACAAAGTGGCCAAAAACAGCATGAAACCAGAAGATTGGGAAAACTTTAAAGGTCAACAGAAAGCCACAAAAAGAGCTATAAAGAAAAGTAAGATAGAACATGAGAAAAAACTAGCACAGAATATAAAGACAGATAGCAAAAGTTTCTATAAATATATAAAACGAAAAAGAGTGGCTAAAGTAAACGTTGGCCCTTTAGAGGATGAGAAGGGGAGTTTAGTTATGGGATATGATGAAATGGCTGAGGCATTGAACAGGTATTTTGTATCGGTCTTCACAGTGGAGGACACTAATAACATGCCAGTAATTGACAAAGAGACAAAGGTAGGTGAGGACCTGGAAACAATCATTATTACGGAAGAGGTTGTGTTGGGCAAGCTAATGGAGCTAAGGATTGATAAGTCTCCTGGCCCTGATGGAATGCATCCCAGGGTACTAAAAGAGATGGCGGGAGAAATAGCAGGTGCACTGGCGGTAATTTTCCAAAATTCGTTGGACTCGGGGGCAGTCCCAGCAGATTGGAAAACAGCAAATGTGATGCCACTGTTTAAAAAGGTAAGTAGACAAAAGATGGGGAATTATAGACCGGTTAGCTTAACCTCTGTAGTGGGGAAGATGCTTGAGTCTATCATCAAGGAAGAAATAGCAAGGCATCTTGATTGAAATTATCCCGTTGGGCAGACGCAGCATGGGTTCAGGAAGGGCAGGTCATGCTTGACAAATCTTTTGGAATTCTATGAAGACATTACGAGCAAGGTGGACAATGGGGACCCAGTGGATGTGGTGTACCTAGATTTCCAAAAGGCCTTCGACAAGGTGCCGCACAAGAGGCTACTGCATAAGATAAGAATGCATGGCGTTAAGGGTAAAGTATTAGCATGGATAAAGGATTGGTTGACTAACAGGAAGCAAAGAGTGGGGATAAATGAGTGCTATTCTAGCTGGCAGTCAGTGACTAGTGGTGTGCCTCAGGGATCGGTGTTGGGACTGCAATTATTTATAATTTATATAGATGATTTGGAGTTGGGGACCACGTGTAGGCTGTCAAAGTTTGCAGATGATACTAAGATGAGTCGCAGAACAAAGTGTGCAGAGGACTGTGAAACTTTGCAGAGGAACATAGATACATTGAGTGAGTGGGCAAAGGTCTGGCAGATGGAATACAATGTAAATAAATGTGAAGTCATACATTTTGGTAGGAGTAATAGTAACAAGGATTATTACTTGAATGGTAAAAAGTTGCAGCATGCTGCTATGCAGAGGGACCTGGGTGTCCTTGTGCATGAATCACAGAAGGTAGGTCTGCAGGTACAACAAGTAATTAGGAAGGCAAATGGAATTTTGTCCTTCATTGCTAAAGGGATTGAGATTAAAAGCAGAGAGGTTATGTTGCAGCTGTACAAGGTGCTGGTGAGGCCACACCTGGAGTACTGTGTACAGTTTTGGTCTCCTTACTTGAGAAAGGATGTACTGGCACTGGAGGGGGTGCAAAGGAGGTTCACTAGGTTGATTCCGGAGTTGAGGGGGTTGGTTTATGAGGAGAGACTGAGTAGATTGGGATTATATTCATTGGAATTCAGAAGATTGAGGGGGGATCTTATAGAAACATGTAAAATTATGAAGGGAATAAATAAGATAGAAGTAGAGAGGATGTTTCCACTGGCAGGTGAAGCTAGGACAAGAGGGCATAGCCTCAAGATTAGAGGGAGCAGATTTAGGACTGAATTGAGAAGGAACTTCTTCACCCAGAGGGTTGTTAATCTATGGAATTCCTTGCCCAGTGAAGTAGTTGACGCTACTTCAGTAAATGTTTTTAAAGATAAGGTAGATTTTTTTTGAACAATAAAGGAATTAAGGGATACGGTGAGAACGCGGGTAAGTGGATCTGAGTCCACGAAAAGATCAGCCATGATCTTATTGAATGGCGGAGCAGGCTCGAAGGGCCAGACGGCCTACTCCTGCTCCTAGTTCTTATGTTCTTATTGGAGCGCTTTGAAGGAGTATATGAGTATCTACTTGCCAAGATGCTGTGGCTAAAGGGAAGCTTGTAGCTGTACTATACTTGATTGCCAGAAAGCATTTGATAAGATGCTACATCAAAGGTTATTGTCAAAAGCAAATGCTAATAGTTAGGGGGTAACATATTAGCACGCACAGAAGGTTGACGGGCTGTCAGAAAACAGAGGAAATGCATAAATGAGTCTTTGATGGCAGACGAGATGTGATGAGAGCTCTATGATGGAGCTTCAACTTCTTACAATTTACATCAATGACTTAGATGAGGTAGCAAAAGCACACATAATGGCTAAATTTGCAGATCACACCAAGCTAGGTAGGAAGGTATATTGTGAAGGAGACATATGGAAGTTGCAGACAGATATAGAAAGGTGGAGTGAGTGGGCAAAAATCTAGCAGATGGTGTATAATGTGGGAAAAAATGAAGTTGTTCACTTTAGCAGGAAGAATAAAAAAATGCAGAGTATTACTTAAAAGAGAATGTCTGCAGAATTCCATTGCGCAAAGGGATTTAGATATTCTGTTGTATTAGTCATGAAGTTTTAGTGCACAGGTACAGTACATAATCAAGAAGGCCAGTAGGATGCTATCCTTTATTATGAGAGGAACTGAAAGGATGTTATGCTTCAGTGAAACAGGATTTTGGTGAAACCACATCTTGAATACTGTGTATAGTTTTGGTCCCCTGGACAATACATCCTCGCACCCCGCTTCCTGTAAAGAGTCCATCCCACTCTCAGTTCTTCCGTCTCCGTCACGTATGTTCAGATGAGGCCAATTTCAACAAGGGAGCCTCCGAAATGTCCATCTTCTTCCTCACCCGATGATTTCCCAGCACCATTGTCGACGGGGCCCTCAACTGGGTCCAACCCATCTCCCGTACTTCCGCCCTCACCCCTTCTCTTCCCTCCCGCAATAGCGATAGGGTACCCCTTGTCCTTACCTACCATCCCACCAGCGTCCATATCCAGAAGATCATCAGACACCATTTCCACCATCTGCAGTGAGATGCCACCACCAGACACATACTCCCCTCCCCTCCCTGTCCGCTTTCCGCAGGGAACATTCCCTCTGGGACACCCTGGTCCACGCTTCCTTCACCCTTCCACAGTCCCACAGCACCTTCCCTTGCAGCTGGTGAAGGTGCAACACCTGCCCACTTACCTCCTCCCTCTCCACGATCCAAGGGCCCAAATATACCTTCCAGGTGAAGCAACACCTCACCTGCACGTCCTAGAATCTAGTCTGCTGCGTCCACTGCTCACAGTGCGGTCTCCTCTACATTGGGGAAACGAAGCATAGACTGGGTGACCACTTCGTAGAACATCTACATTCTGCTCACAAAAAAAGACCCTGAACTACCCGTTGCCTGCTACAATAACGCAGCACCCTGTTCCCCGGCCAACATCTCTGTCTCTGGCTTGTTGCAGTGTTCCAGCGAAGCTCAGTACAAGCTAAAAGAACAACACCTCATTTTCAGCTTGGGGAGCCTGCAGCCCTCCAGACTCAATATCGAGTTCAATAATTTTAAAGCCTAAACTCTCCCATGTCCTAGCCCCCTACCCCACACACCAGGCCTTGTTATCACATAGCCTGCCATTACACACTACCTATTGTCAGTCACTACCAGTCCCCATTAACAACTATTCACCCTCCTAGCCAGATTGTTATCAACTCCTTTGTCTATCCAACTGCTCTTCTCTCTCTCGGGTTCTATCCTATCATTTACTGCATATAAACCAACGTTTTCCCAGCCACCATCAGTTCTGAGGAAGGGTCATCGGACCACAGAGCTGGATAAATTGATGTTAAACTGAAGGGCTATTGGGAGTAGGTGGGAATATGAAATTCAAAACACAAACAGATCAGCCATTATCTTATTGAATGGTAGGCCAGGTTCAAGGGGTTGAATGGTCTTCCTTTGCTCCTGTTTTGAATATATGTTCATATGGATGTATGCCTCCAACTTCCCTCCTCCCCACTGAGCAAGCAAAGTATTTTTGTTGGAGATGGGGAAAAGTGTTCGACGAGATGTTTGTTGCAATGTTGCTATGATTTTCTGGGTTGCTTGCAACAGTGTCCAGGGCACAACTTTCTATTGTGAGGGACTCCATGGAATACTGGAGGGATAGCAAGCTTAACTGCAGGAATCTAAACACTGAATTATAACAGCATCACTGCAGTTCTTAATGCAGATGAATGAACAGCACAGAATAGATCTAAGTTAGCATTACTCTTCACAAAGTCACAAATATAAGGATTATATACCCAAAATAGGGAATAGTGTTCATGCCACCAGTGCAGGAGTTCCCCTGAGCTGCTGCAACGTCAAATAATTCAGCCTGCCTCATTTCACAAGGCGAAATCCCTGTCTAGAGATACAGGAGAGACACAAACTCGTCCCCACCGGACAAAAATAGCAAATTAGGACTCAGCTCCTCCCACCTTCGTATCACAGAGCTCAAATGTATGGGTCCTTGGGCTACAAGGTTTGTTTTCTGAGTCAGGCCATACCTTAGTGAACATGGGCTTCCCGTGTTGTGTCACCATTGTACACTGGTCACAGTCCAATGATACAAAATTATTATGGAATGATTCCTTTGGATGTTTGAGGACGTAGTACAGGTCAGTTGCTCCTCCCTCGAAGATACTGCGGAAATAGCGTGGGATCAAAGTCCGGCCAATTGCTGTGAGAAAATTGGAAGAAATAGAAATTAACATTTGATATGTAGGTAGCTATCTTCCTCTGCTGCCAGCCTTCCTTCAGCGCTTTACCCATTCACCATAACAGAATCTGTCAAACAAGAGGTTTTTTGTTTTAATTCATTCATACGACATGGGTGTCACTGGCTAGCCAGCATTTATTGCCCGTACCTAGTTGCCCTTCAGTAGGTAGTGGCGAGCTGCCCCCTTGAATAACTTTAGTCTGTGGGTTGACCCACAATATTGCTAGGGAGGGAATTCCTGGATTTTGACTGTGAAGGAAAGGCAATATATTTCCAAGTCTGGATGTAACTGACTTGGAGGGGAACTTGCAGGTCGTGCTTTGCTGCCCTTTTCCTTCGAGTTGGAAGTGGTCATGGGTTTGGAAGGTGCTGTCTAAGGATTTTTGGTGAATTTCTGCAGTGCATCTTGTAGAAAGTACACACTGCTATTACTGAATGTTGACGGTGGAAGGTGTGTATGTTTATGGCTGTGGTGCCAAGCAAATGGGCTGCTTTGTCCTGGATAGTGTGAAGCTTCTTGAGTGTTGTTAGGACTGCACTCATTCAGACAACTGGGGAGTATTCCATCACACTCCTGACTTGTGCGTTGTAGATGATAGACAGGCTTTGGGGAGTCAGGAGGTGAGTTACTCGCCACAGTATTCCTAGCCTCTGACCTCCTCTTGTAGCCACTGTGTTTACGTGGTGAGTCCAGTTGAGTTTCTGGTAACCCCAATGATAACCCCAAAGATGTTGACAGTGGGGTCTCAGTAATGGTAATACCTTTGAATATTAAGGGACAGTGGTTAAATTGTCTCATTGAATGTTAAGGGGAGGTGGTTAGATTGTCTCTTACTGTTGATGGTCATTGCCTAGTATTTGTGTGGCATGAATATTACTTGCCAATTGTCATCCCAAGCCTGGATATTGTCCAAATCTGGTTGCATTTGAACAGTATCTGAGGAGTCAGGAATGGTGCTGACATTGCCCAGTCATCGGCAAACACCCCCACTTCTGACTTTATGATGGAGGTTGCATTTCCACAGAGCCATTCATGTACTTTGCAGGACTTCACAAACAGGCAAGTTAATTTCTGAAGTACAGCTGTTGCTGTGATGTGAGAAATTAGCAGCCAATTTGTCCACAGCCAGTTCTCTCAGACAACAATGAGATCAATGACCACATAAGCTATTTTCCTGTCATGCTGGTTGAGGGATAAATACTGGCCAGGTCACCAGGGATATTTCCCCTGTACTTCTATGAAACAGTTTCATGTCATCTTACAACATCTATCCAAGAGCCAGACAGGACCACAGTTAAATGACTCATCCAACAGACAGCATGTCTAACACTGCAGTACTCCCCCAAAATTTGCATGTTCCTGCAGAGTTATGGGATGGTGATCAGCGGCAGAAAAACATTGGTGGAGTGGATTTATTTTCATATCCAAGGCAAATCATTGAATTCAGTGGAAATCAGGAACGGAATCTAATAGTGTCCTGATCGGAGAAGATGCCTCCATCTCTTAAGTCATCAGAAATTTGCAAATATTTCAATTTTTTAATTTGATACTGGAAGAATTTGCTCTCAAGACAGAATCCAGCTAGACCAGTGTGAAACTTTGTATCCAATGATGATGTAGGAGCTCACTATTGGTGTCATCAAAAGTGCAGAGCATGGCATCAGGAAGGGGAGGGAAAGAACATTTTAAGGAAATAAACCAAGGAACTACTTCACTTACTGTATCGCTTTGGCCCATCTTCCAAACAGAAGGTGATGGTTAACATGGCATCATCTTCAAAAAACTCCGTGGTAAAGGCATCCCACCAGAGATTGTCACATTCCTGAAGAAAGCATTATTCAGTTAGACTAGAATGTAAGAAAGGAGACACAGAAAGATACAGTATGAAAATGAAGAACAAAATGAATGAGAGGTAACCAAAGGAAAGAATAAGAAACAACAAATAAGAAAGGAACAAAGTAAGTATGAGAATAAGGAGAAAGAATGAGTGAGCGAAAGATGAGAGAAAACAAGAGGAATGTTGAGAGGCAGAAAGAGAGGAGAAGATCGATAAAGATGGTACAAGAGAGACAGAGAGGGGACAAAGAGTGAGACGGAGGGAGGATAAGAAATATTGTGTGAAAGACAGCATGAAACAATGAGATGAATTAGGTGAAAGATTGATTGAGTAAGAGAGGCAGATGCATCATCTCATCCCAAGTTACTGAAAGTCATAGCCAGAATGCACTGATGTTAAGAACCGTCACTATTGCCCTAGTTTCTCTGCAAGTTGACTGATATAGCTCATTGAAACATAAAAATTTCTAAAAATGACTAATAGAGTTGCTGTTGGATGAATGTTATCCCTGACTTGGGAGTCCTAAAGTGGGCTGGGGGTGGGATGGAGTAGTTCAAAATGAAAGTTGATCACTTAAAATAAATAGAAGTGTCTTCACTCCTTCATAATTGTAGTGGTTGAACAGGAGATTCAGAGAGTCTCCTGACTTCAGTGACTGACTCCGAGCTGGCTGGTCACAACCAGTGTACTGTCCATGTAAATAAAGGGTGACTTGGTGATGGGATACCAGCCTCTGTGCGGTTATTTCAATGATATTACGAAATAGTGTGTAAGCTAAAAGGCTGGAATAGCCTGCTCCTGCTTCTTGTATTCTTATATCATTTTCATGCTAGCGCTATTCTTCAATCTCTGATTTTCAAACCCAGTGTCACCTGCTGAGCTCTGATCTTGGACAATATTTTTCTAGCTGGGATTCAGCCCATTTCCTTCCCCTTCATGAAAATGTTTTCCAAATGCCTTCTTCAACAAACACTCACCAAAGTGAAACCTAACAGTCAGGAATTTGCATCAGTCAGTTGTCAGGATGCAGAATATACTTGAACAGCTTCTTATAAATTCACCACAAGCTTGCATTACTATTGAAATATTTCATACTGAGAAGTTCCAAGTTGATCTCATCAGTCACATGGTTTAAGGAAAGACAAATAAACACACAAGAAGAAATTTGCAAAAGGACATGCTAAAAAGGTCAGACACACAGTAGGTGTGTGGGAGGCTTATGTGGTTCATAAGCATGAGCATCAATAGGCCTGTTTCAGTGCTGCAAATACTCTAAATTCTAGATGAGGGGCAGTGAAAAGAGTAGCCCCAGCTCAATTCCAAGTAAAAGCAAAGTTAATTACTCTCAGCAGAGCAAGGCTGAATGATATTGTTAAACAGAGCATCATGGATTAGAAGCTAGGAGAAAAGTCAAGAGAGGACATTACATTCCTGATTCCTGTGGCCCAGCAATAGATACCACTGGCATACAGGGATTTTTACTCTATACATAACCTCGTGCTGGAGTGTTTGACAGGGACAGTTCAGAAGAGCTTTAACTCTATCAACCCTGGTGTACTTGTCCTGGGAGTGCTCTATGGTACAATGTAGAGCGAAGTTTACCCTGTATCTAACCTCGTCTTTACTTACCCTGGAAGTGTTCAATATTGACACCAAGTATCAGATATGGAAAGTGTAACTTTCTACCACACAAAAATTCCTTCCATTAATAAGCAGAATTACCTCTGCCCAGTTCTGCAAACGTTTGTTGAGCTCGAATATCCTGTAGTCAGTTTGATTCATGTAAGGTGTGTGTCTCCTGTTAAAAGAAAAGAACAATTGTTGAACAAAGCACTTCATTCATAATAAATTAGCTTTTCTTCCATGTGTGATTATGTCTTAAACTCAGGGGGACGTGTGCTCAGATCGAAGACCAAATATCGCAGACATTCTTAAAGAATGTTCAGTTTTATTTGGCTTCCCATATGTTTCTCTGTCCTTTCCTTTTTTAAATTCATTATTTGGATGGGAACATCACTGGCGAGGCTAGCATTTATTACCCATCCCTAACTGCCCTCAAGAAGATGGTATTGAAGTGCTTTCTTGCAGTCCACCCCAGTGCCTTTCTCTGTAGCTGCTTGATTCAACTCAGTAGCTTGAATGTCTGTTTCAAAGGGCAGTTAATAGTTAAAACTGCTGTCAAATAAGAGTTATCAGACCAGGAAGGGACAGCAGATTTCCTCCGTTGAAGAACATTAGTGAACCAGATTAGTATTTACAACAATCTGGTTATTAATGCTCATTAATAATGAGTAGATTTTTATTCCAGATTATATAATTACACTTAAATTCTTTCACCTCCCCCCTCTAACAGGGCAAGGTGGCCATGCGCAGCTGAGGTTCCAAAGTGTTTTTGCCTCCGAGAATAACAAAATAATCCACTAATGTCAACAGGGCGTATGGCAACAAATGAATTACAGAACCATTGGTCTTTATCTACTTGGTCCAGTTTCCATTAACCAAATATCTCATGTTGTTCTGATCCCAGATGATGGCAACGCCTATCAAGTCAGTTCCCAGAACAAAACCTGGCTTGATAGATTGTATAAATAATTTTTACATTTAAATAGCATGGTGGTTTCTCATAAAATATATATACCTCTGGCTGCAAATATGGAAAACAGGTCTCAATGCAAACAAAGTTTCAATCTGTTTCCCAACAGCATCCTTTACAGAGCTAAATTCCAGAGAAACATCGATCCTATCTCAGCTTGTTCAATCTTTACTTAACTGACCCTTTTCTATTTCTTTCCACCGAACTGCTGAGGCCTTTACTCTTATGATGTGGAGATGCCGGTGCTGGATTGGGGTGAACAAAGTCAGAAGTCAGACAATACCAGATGATAGTCCAACAGGTTGCAACTGTGATACCTATCATGTTGTTCCAGCCATTTGGTTTATCTCTAACACCATCTTATTTTTGATTTCTGTAATTATCTCTCTGCCTTAATTAATTAGTTCATAGATCATTGCTTCACTTACTATTCAGCTGTTGATACTTTACTCACACCGTTTGACCCTATTGATCAGCTGCAAAGACTTGTTAATCAGCCTGTCAATACTCTACTCACACTATTTGTTATTATCTGTTGACACCTTAATTACCTGGAATTATATTACTATTATCTCTCCACCCATATATTCTGTGCCCATGTGCTTCCCTCCACTTCAGCTGATGAAGCAGCAGCACTCTGAAAGCTGGTGATTTCAAATAAACCTGTTGGATGATAACTGGTGTTGTGTGACTTCTGACTTTATTCGTATGATTTCTTACCAAGTCCACTGATATAAACTTTTCATAATTCTGACGGTCTAAACTTTCTCACTTCTAACAACTTGAAGATTTCTGGTAGACTAATTAGTAAAGTTAGATCACACAGGATTCAGGGAGAGCTTGCCAATTGTATACAAAATTGGCTTGATAGTAGGAGGGTTGGCGATAGAGGATTATTCTTCCGACTGGACGCTTGTGAACAGCAGTGTTCCACAGGGATCAGTGCTGGGTCCACTGTTGTTTGTCATTTATATAACGATTTGGATGACAATTTTAGGCAGCACAGTTAATAGGCTTGCGGATAACAGTTGGGAAGGCAATGGCCTAGTGGTATTATTGCTGGACTGTTAATCCAGAGAGCCAGATAACGTTCTGGGGACCCAGGTTCAAATCCTGCCACGGCAGATGGTGGAATTTGATTTCAATAAAATATCTGGAATTAAGAATCTAATGATGACCGTGAATCTATTGTCGATTGTCGGAAAAACCCGTCTGGTTTACTAATGTCCTTTAGGAAAGGAAACTGCCATCCTTACCTGGTCTGGCCTATATGTGACTCCAGACCCACAGCAATGTATTTGACTCTTAACTGCCCTCTGGGCATTTGCAGATGGCAACAAATGCTGCCTAGCCAGTGATGCCCTCATCCCATGAATGAATAAAGAAAAAAAAAATCAAGATTGGCGGTATAGTGGACAGTGAAGAAGGTTATCTAAGATTACAAAGAGATCTTGATCAATTGTGTCAATGGGCCAACGAGTGGCAGATGGAGTTTGATTTGGATAAATGTGAGGTGTTGCATTATGACAAGATGAACAAAGACAGGACTTATCCAGTTAACGGTAAAGTTCTGGGGAGTGTTGACAAACAGAGATACCTAGAGGTTCAGGTACATAGTCCTTTGAAAGTTGTGTCACAGGTATACAGGGTGAAAAAGAAAAAGTATCTAGCATGCTTGCCTTCATTGGTCAGACCACTGAATATAGGAGTTGGGACATCATGTTGAGGTTGTACTGGATGTGGTGAGGTCACTTTTGGAGTACTATGTACAGTTCTGGTCACCCTGTTATTGGAATAATATTATTAAATGGGAGCAGGTGCAGTAAGCCAGGATTGGAGGGTTTGAGATATGGCAAGAGGCTGGGGTTTTTTTTCCCTGGAGCGTCAGAGGCTGAGGGATGACCTTATAGAAGTTCATAAAGTCATGAAGGGCATGGATAGGATGAACAGCCAAGGTCTTTTTCCCAGGGTAGGCTAGTCCAAAACTAGACAGCATACATTTAAGATGAGAGGGGTAAAGTTTAAAAGGGACATGAAGGGCAATGTTTTCACACAGATGGTGGTGCATATATGGAACAAGCTGCCAAAGGAAGTGGTGGAGGAAGGTACAACATTTAAAAGGTATCTGGATGGGCACATCAATAGGAAGGGTTCAGAGGGTATGAGTCAAATACTGGCAAATGGGACTGGATCAGTTTAGGATATCTGGTCGGTGCAGACGAATTGAACCAAAAAGTCTGCTTCCATGCAGTATAACTCTAAGACTCTATGACAGACTTGATAGATATGTTTTGCTACATAACGGAATCTGCCAGGGTATATATTTCCTGATCATCACCATTGCTGGAAACTATACATTGTGGGAATGAGAGTTCATGTGCGTCTCACTTTTGTTTTTAATTCATTCATGGAATATGGGCATTGCTGGCCAGACTAGCATTCATTAACCATCCTTAATTACCCAGAAGGCAACTGAGTATCAACCCATTGCAGTGGGTCTGGAGTCACATGTAGGCCAGACCAGATTAGCAGTTTCCTTCCCTAAATGACATTGGTGATCCAGATGGGTCTTTACAACAATTGACAACAGTTTTGCAGCCAACATTAGAGACTTTATTCCAGATTTTTATTGAATTCAAATTCCACTATTTATCATGGCAGGGTCTCTAGGATAGTACCCAAGTGTCTGGATGAATAACACTAGGCTATCACCTGCCCTTGCTGTTTATGGAGTTAGTATACGATGAATTCAAACAGCTTTCAGTTCTACTGAACTGATATACTTTTAACAGAAATGAAGGAATGGCAATATCACTCATCCATGTCTGCAGGTCCTGGATAGGTCACTTGGTCACTTTATTGTCGGAAAGTAATTGAAAATCTTAAGTTGTCCACATAATCATGATAACACCATCATTGGGAGAGAATGATATGAAATCATGTGTGCCTTCTTGACTCCACGTTATCTAAGCCAGAAGAATTGTTTATCCTTGATGTATTGTAGTTTAGTGTTAACATGCATGAAATATAGAGATTAAAGGTAAAATTGGTTCAAGCATTTAAGTAAACCACTGTTTGCTAAAATCATATTGAAATTGTAGAGCATGGTATGTGACATAGTGCATCATGAACTCAATGGTAAGGAATTATATAACTGTATGGAATCATATTAAATGGTTTGTCTGAGTACTATTAAAAAATGAACATGAACTAATTAAATATAAAGATCTAATACTGCCATTGTTACTTTAAACAAGGATTTCTTACAATGAATGAAATATAAACAGGACAGCTGTCTAACTCCAAAGTAAGCATTGTGTGAAGAAAGGATTATGGCTCTGTCTGCAATGATCTCGGTAGTTAAATAGTTTCTGATACACATAGTTCTTGGGTCAGTGCTGTGACAATGGGAAGTCAAGCATATTGATAGATTTTGATTCAAGTATGGAGACTCTGAGCTCTGTATGTGCCAATACAAGATCCATCCAACTGATGGTCAAACTATTATTACAATTTTGCCACTTACCCAATACCAGGCTCCAGGTACGTCGGAGGATACATTGGTGTCGGACTGTTAAGAGGAAGAGGAAGAGAAAGGAAATAGGATAGTTTAAAGTACAGCTGGATCCACTTTTCATCCTCAACAATATAACAGCCCCCTACTCCCATACCACAGCAACTTGTCAAAGTTTCTTCAGACAAAGTTTTCAAAAACCTGTGACCTCAACCATTGAGAAGGACAAGGGCAGTAGACATACAAGGACACTGTTGGCTTCTCAAAAGTAATGTAGGGATTGGTGATAAATAATGGCCGAGCCAGTGAAGCCCACATCCTGCAAATCAATAAAGAACAGGAACTTTTATTGCTCAAGAATATCAAAGTCCCAGAATTTCTCTAATTGGAAAACTTTACTCAGACATTGCAGCATTGGTTCAAGACAGCATTGCATGGGGAATTTCATTTGCAGAGTTTCTCATCTCAGTACAACTTCCATGACAAGGCTAAATTACAGCGAATGTGTTGTGCATTGAGACAGAATGTTTCAGTTTCAGTTCCATTTTCCTGGAAGAGATGGTGTTTTCTACAACATTGCTTGCTTTTGAATGCTCTCCAAAATATTAGTTATTTCACACAGCACACTGGAGAAGCATCAGACAATCACATTTTTGTTGAAGGTGCCACTTCTGGTTGAGTGCTTTGTGGTACCCATAATGACCGAACATACAATAGCACTACCAACTGGCTTTTTTTTTTTTTAAAATGATATTACCATTCAAACAGAACAGAATCAAGAGAAACTTACTGCACAGAGGAGGCCATTTGGCCCATCATGCCTTCTGTTTGGAGGAGCAGTTGTGCTCAAGTCCCACAACCCCCTTTTGTCGTTGCCTCTATTAAATTATTTATGGAATCAGTTTTCACCATCTTGTCAGCAAAAACATTCCAGAGGTTGTCAATTCTCTGAATGCAAATAATTTTGCCTCATCTTCCCACTAAGACTTTTTACAAATGGGTTTAAATGTATCATCTCTAGTTAATGGCCCACTCACCCAGACAGAACCTGTCTCTATTCTATTAAGCCCTCTCAGAGGAACGTTCAGTCCCTAGAGTCTTCTCCGCCATTCCAGAACATGGCTGATTATTTACGAACTAAAACTTATTATAAGTAATCAAGGGGCAAAAGGAAAGGAAATAAATGAAATAACTATCACCAGAGAAACAGTGCTGCATAAACTAATGGAGCTGAAGATCGATAACTGGACCTGATGGGATGCACCCAAGAATATTAAAGGGAGTAGCTACAGAGGTAGTGGATGCACTGGTAGTAATCTACCAAGAATCCATAGATTCTGGATAAGTGCCTGAAGATTGGAAAGCTGCCAATGTAACACTTTCATTTAAAAAGGGAAGGAGACCAAAAACAAGCAACTACAGGATTGGCTCTCTAATAGAAAAGTCATAGAATGCAGAAAAAACCCTTCAAGTCTACACTGTCATAACTACCACAAAAGGCGTACTAATCACAATTTCCTGCACTTGTCCCATACCCTTAAATGTTATGACATTTCAACTGCTCATCCAAATATTTCTTATAAAGGTTGTAAAGTTTCTGGCCTCAACTATCTTCCCAGGCAGTGCATTCCAGATTCCCACCACCCCCTGACTGGAAATGTTTTTCTCAAATCACCTTTGAATCTCCTGCCCCTAATCCTAAAACTATGCCTCCTTGTGACTGACCCCTCAATCTTATACACCTCAATCATGTTGCCCCCCCACCCCATCAGTCTTCGCTGCTCTAAAGAAAACAATTCAAGCCTATCTAATCTCTCCTTATAGCTCAATTGCTCCATCCAAGACAACAGTCTCCTCTGTACCCCTCAGGTGCTATCAGATCCTTCCTGTAGTAAGAACTGCACACTGTAGCCCAGCTGTAGCTGAACCAACGCTTTTATAACGCTAACATTACCTCCTTGCTCTTGTACTTTATGCCATGACTGATGAAAGTAAGTGTCCCATATGCCTTCTTAATATTCTATTCACATGCTCTGCTGTCTTCAAGGGTCTGTAATTACCCAAGTTCCCTCTTTTCCTCTTAGCTACCCAGTGTCCTGCCATTTATTAAATACTCCCTCATCTGGTTGTTTCTTCCAAAGTGTATCACCTTGCAGTTATCAGGGTTAAATGCCATCTGCCACTGCTCTGCCCATCTGACAAACCCATCTATTTTCTTCACTATTAACCACCCTACCAACCCTGGTGTCATCTGCAAACTTGCTTATGTTCCCCCCAAATTTTCATCTATATCATTACGTATATAACAAACAATAAGGGTCCCATACTGATCCTTGTGGTACACCGCTGGACACTGGCAGAGAAATGGCATAAGATGGCATCTTCAGGATGGTAACCTGTAACTAGTGGAGTGCCACAGGGATCAGTGGTGGGGCCACAATTATTTACAATGTAAATTAATGACTCAGATGAAGAAAGTGAATGTGTTATAGCTATGTTTATGGATGACACAAGAATAGGTGGGAAGGTAAATAATAAGGATCGCACAAAGAGTCTACAGAAGGATATAGACAGGTTAAATGAGTAGGTAAAACACAGCAGGTGGAATATATTGTAGGTAAATGTTAGTATATGTTCTTTGGCAGGAAGAATAGAGGAGCTGAATATCAGCTAAATGGAAAAAGACTGCAGAAAGCTGTAGCACAGAGAGATTTCTGTGCATTAATGACAAAAGTTAGCATCCAAGTTCAACAGATAATAACAAAAAGAAATGGAACAGTGGCCTTTATTTCAAAGGGATGGTGTATAAAAATAGGGAAGTCTTGCTGAAAGTGTACAAGGCTTGGACCAGTTGGACCACACCTGAAATACTGCAAACAGTTTTGATCCCCTATCTAAGGAATATTAGCATTGGAGCCAGTCTAGACGAAGTTCACTAAGTTAATTCCAAGTATACAGGGATTTCCTTATGAAAGGAGGTTGAGTAGATTGAGCTTGGGCTCACTGGATTTTAGAAGAATGATCGGAGCCCTTATTTAAATAAATAAGATTTTTGCAGGGTTTGACAGGTTAGATGCAGAAAGGTTATTTCCCCTTGAGAGAGTCTAGGACCAGAGGACAAAATCTAAGATAAGAAATCACCCATTTAAGACAGAGGTGGAGACGTTTTACTCTCACAGTGTATTAAATCTGTGGTGTCCTTTTCACAGTGGGCTTTCAATTATATTCAAGGCAGAAATGAACAGTTCTTTAATCAGGAAAGGAATCAAGGGTTTTGGGGATAAGGCAGAAAAGTAGATTCAAGGATTATCAGATCATCCATAAATATCTTGAATGGCTAAGCAGACTCAACAGGCTGAATGGCCAATTTGTGCTCATACATCTTACGGTCACATAGGTATAGATAAAGTAAGTGACTTTGAGTGAACATCCAGCAATCCCAGATGGGAGCAGGGAAGATCCATAAGGTGGTTAAGAATTCATTTTTAATCTTTACGTTATTAGTCAAGGCAGAGAATATAAGAGCAGAGAGGTAATGTCAGAGCTATATAATACACTAGTTAAACCATAACTTGGATATTGCATGAAGTTTTGGTCACCTTAAAATGATGATGCAAAAGAGATGCAATTGCACTCAAGGTTATTAGAGAGGAGATTTACGATGATATTGCAAGGGCTGGAATTTTTTTAAATTAATTCACAAGATGAGGGCATCACTGGCTAGGCAGCATTTATTGCCTATCCCTAATTGCCCAGAGGGTAGTTAAGAGTCAACCAGTTGCTGTGGGTCTGGAGTCACATGTAGGCCAGAACAGGTGAGGATGGCAGTTTCTTTCCTTAAATGACATTAGTGAACCAGATGGGTTTTTCCAACTATGGACAATGAATTCACGGTCATCATTAGATTCTGAATTCCTGATATTTATTGAATTCAAATTCCACCAACTACCATGGTGGGATTCGAACCCGGGTCCACAAAACGTTATCTGGGTCTCTGGATTAACAGTCTAGCAATAATACCATTAGGCCATTGCCTCCCCTATTGCAGCTATATGCAATGGATAGACTGGGATTGTTACCCTTCCAACAGGCAGACTACATACTGAAGAGAGAGCTAACTGAAATGTACACAGCTGTGAATGACCTGGACAGATTCGACGGTAAGGGCCTACTTCTCTTAGCAGAAAAGTCAGTGCCTGGGGGCCATACACTTACAGCAATTGGTAGAATGATTAGAAGGGAGACAAAGAGACGTTTCTTCACCAAGACACTCGCCAAGGTCTGGAACTTGCTGCCCAAAAGTGTAGTGAAAGCAGAAACCCTCAACTCACATAAAAGTTGTCTGAATATTCATTTTAACCCATGATCTCCAGGGCTATGGACCAAAGGCTGGAAAACAGGAGAAGGTTGGGCGGTTTATTCTTTGACTGGCACAGCCACGATGGGCAACGTGACCTCCTTCTCTGCTGTAAATTCTCTAAACGTTCTAAATATACAAACAGGAGTAATGTGCAGGGGTGGGGTGCGGGGTCATTGGGAGCTGGCGGTAGTGTGTGAATTTTGATTTGATTTGATTTATTCTTGTCACATATACCAAGACACAGTGAAAGGAATTGCTCTTTAGGGTGGCCAGCATGGATACAATGGGCTGAATTGCACTCTCCTGTACTATAATGATTCAATAATTTATATATTGCCTTCAGTGTGGACCCCGGAATTGTCCATCATTCTCCAGCTGAGACCTAACTTCTGATCTATAAAATTTTAGTATGATCTCTTTGATTTTGTATTCTATTCCTCCAATTATAAACCCAAGCGACTTAAATGCTTATCAACCACCTTATCAACTTGCCCTGCCACCTTTAAGGATTTGGCAAAATGGTCACCAAAGACAGTGTCTCTTTTATTCTTTTCAAAATTATGCTATTCAGAATGTATGAGCTTTTCAAAATAGTCCCCAAAAGTATGTCACTCTCTACTTCTCCACTCTGAACTCTAACTGCAATTCATGTGCTCATTTCATCATCTTACCTTGTGTTATCCTAAAGCTGCTAACTAATCTCATTGCTATCGACTATTTCATCAAGTTTAATATTATTTGCAAACTGAGCTTAGGAAGTTTTATTAAAAAAATTGCAAAGTTGCTAACCCTTAGCTTAGCAACAGGAGGTACCCACTGCAAACCACATTGCACTCTGGAAAATAACCACACATCTGTTTCCTGGCCCTGAACCAATTTCGTATTATACAACCACTTCCCTTAATTCCATGGACTGCCATCTTCTCAATACGTATCCAATATGATACCCTGTTGAGTGTTTTTCAGAAGTCCATTTATTCATCTACTGTACTAAATTGATCAATCTTAAGAACCAAGAACATACCTATTGGGATAACAAGGTGTAGAGCTG
>NC_063351.1:41296512-41309397 GCF_021869965.1 Rhincodon typus | reverse complement strand
GCTGCTTGGCCTGCTGTGTTCATCCGGCTCTACACCTTGTTATCTCAGATTCTCCAGCATCTGCAGTTCCTACTATCTCTGAAACATATCTACTGGCGCAGGACTAAGTGCTTGGGCCCCTTGAGTCTGCTTCACTGTTTGCTGCTGCTTTCTGTCATCCAGTGAAGTTCATGTCAATGCTGCTGCTGTTAACTTTATTCCATTATTTGCTGACATGCCTCTTAAAAGTATGGCACTTTACCAAGCAGAAGAAATAATGCAACCTCATATGGTGAGTCAAGTAAGGACAGAGTTTGAGCAAATGGAATTTGGTGAGATTTGAAATTGCCACATATATCTAAAGTTTTGTTTAGCATTTTGAATACAACTCAAAACCTTGAAAAAACTGTAAATTGGAAATTAGCTTACAGAAGTTGCTTGTCAATGGCTGTACCATCTGTCAACTGTAAGCGATTGCCTGCAAAGAGGTGAATTCTGTGTCAAGGAATCTAAGTGAGGATCTGCGACTTGAAAATGGCTCAAAAAAGGCACATGTAAAGATACACGTAAGGTATAAGATCTTGTAGTGCAATGTTGTTGTCCCTACTTTTGGGCCATAAGATCTTAGTTCAAGTCCTACCTGTCCAAGAGATGTGCCTGAACAAGTTGATGAAAAATAATTTTAGGACTCTTGTGATGCAGTGGTAGTATCCCTAGAAGGTCTGGGTACAAACCCACCTACCTCAAGTAGTGTCATAACTTGTTTGAACAGGTTGATTAAAATAATTATGAATAAGTACATTGTAAATAAATGCATATTAGTACCTGCTGATGCAGAGTATTGGCAAGAGTAAACAGAATGCAAAGGTAGGGATTTAGTGACAGTAGAAGTTTGGTGCAAGGGGATATCGATCCCTTTTGTTTGCGGAAGCTTGCAGCAGTAAGTATTTAAAACTTGTTAAGTGTTTTAATACTTAGTGGAAGTTAGTGTGTAGCAAGACAAGGTAGGTATAAACATTTTTTGTCGAAGAGTGGGCAGAAAAGGTTGTAAGCCTGCACTGCAATATGTCAAAGCTTGTATACGGCGAACCTTCCCAAGCAAACCCATACATATAGAGTCATACAGCACAGAAACAAACCCTTTGGTCCAACCAATCCATGCCGACCATAATTCCAAACTAAACTAGTCCTACCTCCCTACGCTTAGCCCATATTCCTCCAAACATTTCTTATTCATGCACTTATTCAAATGTCTTTTAAACATTGTAACTGTACCTGCATCCATCTCTTCCTCTGGAAGTTCATTCCATACATGAACCACTATGTGTCAAAAAGTTTCCTCTCAATGTCTTTTTAAAGACTTTCTCCCCTCACCTTAAAAATATGCACTCTAGTCTTGAAACCCCCACCCGAGGGAAAAGACACCTGCCATTCACCTTATCTATACCCGTCATGATTTTACAAACTTCTATAAGGTCACCCTTACATGCTGGATAAAGGCAGAATACTGCAGATGCTGGAAATCTGAAACAGACATAGAGAACACTGGAGAAATTCACCAGGTGTGGCAGCATCTATAGAGAGAAAAAAATGTTAATGTTTCAATTCTAGTATGACTTCTTAAGAACTTAGGTTTTAAGTCGGTTTAGGGTTGTGCCATCTAACTTGGCCTTGTCAGCAAACTAGTATGTGTGGATCCCTAATATTTTGGCCTTATTTGAATCGCCATATGACATTGTATTATTTCTTCTCTTTGATAAAGTGCCAGTTCTGAAGAAATCATACCAGACTCGATAGGTTAACTCTGTTTCTCTCTGCACAGATGCTGCCAGACCTGCTGAGTTTGTCCAAGATTCTGTGTTTGTTTGATACATAGCTGGTGTCTCTATCTTAAATCTTCTCCGCTCTGAGAGATGGAGTTGGACAGTAAGTTTGAGATACTGAGGGAGGAGACAATTTGTCCCAGCCTTTAATCACACCCTTCAGAGCAGGTACAGGCTCAACAGGATTTTCACTGAGGATGATCAAGAAGGAGAATGCAGTTGAGACTGAGAATGAGGATTCACAGAGACTGTTCCTATCCAACAGGTAGATGGTACCTGGCAGTAGAAAGCTAAAGACTGTAAGGAGAGCTAAAACAGTGAACATAGCACCCTGAAGCAGGAGGCTATCCAAAGAAGTGAGGGGGAAAGAGGTCAAGAAAGAGGAGGTGAAGCCTAATGTGGTAACTTTAGGAAATTTAATAATTAGGGGAACAGTATCTTTGTGAACAGAATTGAGAGTCCCTTGTGGTATACTGCTTAATCTGGAAAGCAAGAATCCACTGTGATTCATGTTGGCACTAACAACACAGAGAGGAGTAGGCTGGAAGTCCAATTCTGAGAGTCCCAAGAACTAGGACCTAAAGTCAAAAGGAAAGTCTCAAGGATGATAACTTGCAAATTTGCCACTTGCAAACTGGATAAGGTAAGTCAATTAGGAATGTGAATGAATGGCTGAATGGTGAGAGGAAAAGCTGTACCATTTCATGTGAGTATAACAACGGAAAGGTACCATAGATACTGACTTACAATTGCTGGGTTAGTCAAAAAGAAATGACAAAAACACTAAGCTGGCCTTATTGAAAATGTCAGTCGGATAGTGTCCCAATGATTAGAAAGGTCACTAGTGTTAGTGTTTTCTGCGTCTGAAGCAATGTATGTGTTTTATGAACTATTTTAAACTCAACAGTAATGGAATGAACTGACATACTATGTCTGAAAAGCTAGAATCCATGTTTAAAAGACAATGAATTAGATATAATGTCGACTATTTATCAACTAAACAGAGTGCTTGATCATAGACAAAAACAAAGAAGGGTCACCAGACCTGAAATGTTAACTCTGTTTTTTCCTTCACAGGTGCTGCCAGACCTGCTGAGCTTTTCCAGCAACTTCTGTTTTTGTTCCTGATTTACAGCATCTGCAGTTCCTTCGGTTTTTATTTTGCTTGATCATAGAATTGAGTTGTGTAGATATTATATGGTTGACTGGATGACATAAGGTTACAACAGCATGAGTGAGATAAGGCTCAGGTCAAAGTTCATTAAACCATGAGATATGCCTCTTTTCAAGGAGAAGCGAGTCTTAGTGAGCAATTGATCAAATAGCTGTGGTGGATAACACATGTGATGTTTGCCACTGGTCAAAGTTATCAAATTGCTGAACAGTGGACATTATCAAATGTCAACACACAGCCTCTCTACATGGAAAGAGGGGTACCAGAAGGTATGCCTCAGAGTGATAGTTAGCTTAGGAAGGGGATGTATGATCAATAACTGGATGTTGAGAGAGAATGGGCTGATCGCCTGTTTTGGTCTGAATCTCAGACAAGTCAAAGTAAATGAGTTACTAGTGACTGTAAGCATTATACAGGCAAGTTTGTGATGTATCACTATGATTGCAGTATTTTGTATTGTAGTTTGCTTCAATAAAAGTAAAAAAACTACTAAATGGAACTATGGATGCTGGAAATCAGAAACAAAAATAAAAACAGAAATTGCTGGAAAAACCTGTTGAGTTTTTCCAACAATTTGTTTTTGTTTTGGTCAAATAAAAGTATATCCCATTGTTAAGACTGCTTGGGTTATTGATATACAGAGTAAACTCAATTGACTGGGGAACGTAAAAATAACAGCCTACAGTACTATATTGTTAGGTTAGGATCCACCCATCTGGACCAGACTGTCACTAGAATTCAAACAGAAAGGATAAATAGGGTAGTCTACAACAGTCTTAATTTAGTTAATTTGAAATTGTGTTTTATTAACCAATATGCGTCATGGAAAAACTAAAGCATATAATTAATCTAGAAAGGAGAAATGAAAATAGATGAGAAAAAAAAACATTACAGTTAAAGGTTAAGGTGTGTAGCCCAAATAAGTATTTATTATAGAAACATGGGGATTTATTATACAAGCATGGAGAACAAATTGAATATATAGCAAGCGCAAATTTAATTTTAAAGGTATAATGCGGTAATCATCACTGAGACATTTCTGTAGGACGGTCAGGACTGGAATCTGATTATATCACGTTTTAAGGTGTACAGGAAAGACAGAGAAATGGTGGAAGGAACAGTGGACACCAATTAAGGCTTAAACCACTTCAATGAACAAAGGAATATAATGCGAGATCAGCAGGCACTAGAGACCTTACAATTAGGATGAAGAAATGGAAAGGGATTTTAGACTGCAGAGGGTAGTGTGTATAGGTGACCCTGTGAGCAGCTGATTGTATAAATGCAGCAATTAGACAAGTATGTAGCAATAGCAGAGTGTTTTAAAATTGGGAATTTTAACTTTAAACTTCATATAGATTATGTAGTCTATACAAGTATGTAGCAATAGCAGAGTGTTTTAAATTGGGAATTTTAACTTGAAACTTCATATAGATTATGTAGTCTATACATGCCAGCAAAGCAGTGAATTTCTTACGTGCATTGTTTTCTGCAACTATGGGTGGAATCTTACCACCTTAATCACTGACACAATGGCAGGGCCATTTTTGGGAGGACAAGTTTGATCTCCCAATTAGCAGTTCTTCATCAGAGTCAGCTGATAAACAACCCATCTCCAGGCTTTCTGATCAATTAGGAAAGTTGGTGGGCTGAGCAATAGGGAGAGGCTGAATCGGCTGGGGCTTTTCTCCCTGAAGTGTTGGAGACTGATGGGTGACATTACAGAGGGGCATGGATAGGATGAATAGCCAAGGTCTTTTTTCCACGGGAGGGGAGTCCAAAACTAGAGGGCATAGGTTTAAGGTGAGAGGGGAAAGATTTAAAAGAGCCCGAGGGGCAACTTTTTCATGCAAAGGGAGGTGCGTGTATGGAATGAGCCGCCAGAGGAAGTAATGGAGGCTGGTACAATTACAACATTTAAAAGGCTTGCTGGATGGGTACATGAATTGGAAGGGTTTTAGAGGGATATGGACCAAATCTTGGCAAATGGGACTAGATTAATTTAGGATATCTGGTCAGCATGGAGTCGGACCAAAGGGACTGTTTCTTTGCTGTACAATTCTACGATCCTATCACATTACTTGATCAGAGGAAAGATTTCTGTTTAAAGGGACCGGAACATCTTTCAGGAAATCTCAGCTGCACTTGGATATTTGTGTCTGCAGAAACCATAATGAGTGGAAACCTGGAATGGCTACCCACTTCACACCTCCCGCAGGTCTTTCACTCTTGCCTGGAACATCAACTGAGGGTGGAAGTGAGAAAGAGACCACTTCTCCAACTGAGCAGGCACAGTTGTAAAGTGGCTCAGGAAGTGATCATCTAGAGTGTATTCTCTCCAATCTGGAGACAGTGTACCAATAGGACCTCAGGGAGGACAGGACAGGTGAATGGTCCGACACCGTCAGCTGCCAATCCTCATTCTCAGAATTCTCCAGCATTCCTCTATACAGCACACCTCAGGTTAACATCCCTTGTAGCTCCATTCATTCCTCCCTCTAAATGTGCCTCATCTCCCCATTCGAGAAGCTAACATTCATATTTGCCCTCAGTCTATAACCCTTTACACCATGTCCCTAAGTGCCCCCTCACAAAAGGTGTCCTTCTTTCCATTGCATTAACAACTGTCAGACTTCCTCTATTTATCTCCTTTCAGGAGAAGGGAATACACAAGTTGGTGACAGACAAAGATGCAGGATGGGAGAGGTAGGGGTTTAGACACTCCAGTGAAAAGCATCTTAATGGTTGCTGGCAGTACATACCCAGTTGCTCCATTGGAAAGGAGGGCTTCTTCCATGAAGATACTGATGTCAGCAATGATCTGCTCTGAAAGCCTGAGCCACTTGACTCACCAATCTCAGACATGTCAAGAGAGTTTGTTTGTGTCTCAACTCTGTCCAGATGGTGTCCAACTCCTTTGCTCTGTGGGATATGGGGCTGAGGACAAGGCAGATGATCACAGAATACCTACAGTATGGAAACAGGCCCTTCAACCCAACAAGTCCACACCGACCCTCAGAGAATCCCACCCAGAACCCATCCAAGCTACACATCCCTGAACACTACAGGCAATTTCACATGGCCAATCCACCTAGGCTGCACATCTTTGGACTGTGGAAGGAAACCAGAGCACCCAGAGGAAACCCACACAGACATGGGGAGAACGTGCAAACTCCACACAGACAGTTGCCTGAGCGACTGAACCCGGGTCCCTGGTGCTGTAAGGCAGCAGTGCTAACCAATGAGCCACCATGCTGCCCCTACTACTGCTGGAACTGTTGGTGTTGGTGATACCCTTGCTCTTTCCCTTCAGCAGAAATGGACAGCAGACCTACTCCATGCTGCTCAGAAGGCAGACAGTTTATGAAGTGCTAGACAGATGAAGTGCCTTCCAAGCAGTTGGCAATCATTTGTCAAGCAGTGATAGAACTCTTAAGAGAAGGAGCCCTCTCACCGGGTCACAACAATAGTTCTTCAGTGTAACTGATGAAAGCCTTGTCAGCTTGTCAGTTTCTTAGTGGGAGTTCTTCCTGCTTTGCTGTTGCTTTCTCCTGTGTGCCAGGTTGTAGGTGCAGTGTGGAACTTCTACTCTATTGAAAGAAGGAGCTTATGTGCAAAATTCCTCCGAATTGAGTCTTCGATATTTCAGTTGACTTTTAAATACAGCCAGGAGAATTCCCTACTGCATTCCCAACCTGCCTCTCAATGGGCAGCTGCTAAGGGAAGGAACAAGTGGGAATACAGTCCAATGTTTTTTTCTGCAGTTTTCCTGCCCTGGGCCTGAAACCACTTCCAATCGGTCTGGAAGAATTCCACTCAACGTATCCTTGAGCCAATAAGGGAGCAGGCCATGTTAAAATTAGTAATACACAACCACCCAGTGGACCTTTATTGAATACTGATAACATCCTAGTTTCATTTCAACTGGAAAATTGTGCATGTCACTCCTTCATTCAAGAAAGTTGAGTTTTGGAAACAAGAGGAACTATAGACCAGTTAGCCTAATGGCTACGATTGGGAAATGACCACAGTTTATAATTAGGCCTGAAATTTTCAGCTGCTCAAAGAGACCCAGCACAGATTTGTACAAAATTAGTATGTCCTGACAAAATGGACTCAATTTTTTGAAGAGGTCAATGGTGTTCCCTTTAATTCTTCTTCATTGTGTGCTGCCTATTCATTTTAATGCATGATTTTTATGCGACCACACAGGCATTTTCCAAGAAGAATCACCTTCTTGAAACATTGCAGTTCTTGGAGTACAATCATGCAACAAGGAACAAGACTAGGCCCCCTGGCCCAATAAAACATGAAATTCTATTCGATTTACTGACTATTTATTGTACCTGCATAGCACGTACTAAGACATCCCATACTTCTCTGTATCTCACAGCACTGCAACCTCTTAACATTTAGATAATATGCTTTTATTCTTTCTGCCAAAATAAACAACTCAATTCTTTCCCACATTGTACTCCATTTGCTAGATATTTGTCCACTCACTTAAACTACCTATATATCCCTTCATAGGATTCTTATGTCCCCTTCAGGTAATATTGCTGTTAAGGGGTGGATAGGAAGCACTTTTTCATTAGGAGAGGCATCAATGACTAGAGTAATATAGGTAACATTGACTTTAGAAAAGGAATTCCAGGATTTCAAGCATGCAATAGGAAAGGGACTGTGATATAGTTCCAAGCCTGAAGGGGAACTTTAAAGCATCTTAAAGGGATAACTTATGAGCGGTGTTCATGCTACCTTATATGAGACTGTAAGACCGCAGACACTCGTTCAATTTACATTGGAGGCAACCAAAGTAGTGAACAGGGAAATGTTTGTGGGTGCTATTTATGAGAATATTCAGAAGGCATTGAATAGAATCCTTCACCATGAACTAAAGTTAAAGCTCATGGAATTGAAGACAAATTATTGACCTGGTTAACAATTGACCTGACTGAGGAATGGGAGCAGTTATTAAGTAAGTTAGTTAGGAAAGCAGTGGCAGATAGTTCAACATGTGTTTAAAGGAAATGGTGCACGGTATTTTCCAAAATTTCAGAATTTAGGAATAGATTGCAGTATTTCAACACAGGAACGGCATTACAACAACAAGCCAGGTTGTGGCGCTGCTGTGAATTCTGGAACCACGTTACTGAATGTGGCCAGGAGGTGGCGCAGCTGTCCTTATTTATTGCCGAGACAGCAGCCCCATCATCAGGCAGCAGTGGTATTGCAGGTCAATGAAAAAAGATACCCTTTCATATTCTATTGTCTCTGTGTAGACCAGAAGCAGTTGTAGTTTTGAGTCATAGGCCTTTCAGTCTATTGAGTCTGTACCGACCAAAAAAAACTACGTTTAAACGAATCCCACTTTCCAGCACTGGCCCAAAGCCTTGAACGTGATAACATTTCAAACGTTCATCCAGGTACGTTTTAAAAGGTTGTGAGCACTCCTGCCTCTGCTGAGCAGTGTAATCTATGTATTCCAGATTCCCATCATGCTATAGGTGACATTTATTTTCTGTCAATGTCCCCCCAGACCTCCTGCCCTTCACTTTAAAACTATGCATCTTGTCTGCACCAAAGTTTATGTTCCAAAAATAAATTAAGAAGGCAGATGTCTGTATGAATCCTGGGAATTATTAGAAAGTACAAGGCAGGGACGTTATTCTGGAACTGTATAAAATGCTGGAATGGCCACAAATGGAGTACTGCATGCAGTTCTGGTTGCCACATTATAGGATGGATGAAAGTACTCAAAACAGGGTACAAAGGAGATTTATCAGGATGTTGCCTGGGCTGGAGGGTCCGAGCTATGAAAAAAGATTGGATAAACTGGGGTCGTTTTCCTTGGAGCAATGTAGGTTGAGAGAGGACCTGACAGAGATGTATAAAATTATGAGCCACATAATTGGGGTGGATAGGAACGCACTTTCTCCAGTAGTGGGGTCAATAACCAGGACGGTTTTAAGGTAAGAGGTAGAAGGCTAAGAGGAGAGTAGTAGACTTACCCAGAGGCTAATGGGTGTCCGGAAGTCATTGCCTGAAAGCGTAGTTATGTTTTACAGGTAGTGTGGCGGAGCAGTCTGAAGTGCTGCATTTTGGGGGCGGCACAGTGGTTAGGCACTGCTGCCTCACAGCACCAGGGACCCAGGTTTGATTCCACCCTTGGGCGACTGTCTGTGTGGAATTTGCACATTCTCCCTGTGTCTGCTTGGGTTTCCTCTGGGTGTTCTAGTTTCCTCCCACAGTCCAAAGCTGTGCAGGTTGGGTGGTTTGGCCCTAATATCCAGGGAGATGTAGGGTAGGTGGATTAGCCATGGGAAATGCAGGTTTACAAGGGTTGGATAGGGTAGGGGAAAGTGGGTCTGGGTGGGATGCTCTTTGGAGGGTCGGTGTGGACTCGATCAGCCAAATGGCCTGCTTCCACATTGTAGGGATTCTATAATATGTCAGAAACTCTCCTAACATTTAGCAGTATTAAGATCCTCACTTGCGTTGCCATAACCTCCAGGGTTACAGGCCACAAGTCAGAAAATGAGATTAATGCAGACAGCAACATGGCTATGATGGGCTGAACGGCTGCCTTCTGTGCTAGAAACATCTACGAATAATGGCTCAACATATCTTGGACTACATTTCCCTAAGCTCCATTCTATAAACAAATCAGTCTCACGTCTTTCTTTGTACTCATCAATCAGTATGTATGTGACAGTGAGCCTCAGTGATTCTGATTTAGAATGGCAGGAGAATTTCACAAGCTGCGGGAACAAGGCATCTTATTGAGGTTTGCCAACTTGAATTTCATTAAAGCTAGCAGCTTTCTTAAAGTCTTCATATGAGTTTAATCTGAAGAAATTAGTTAAACTCCCACAGTTCCTCTCTATGATAAGATTTCAGATATTTACATAAATATGATGTCTCACAACTAGTGATTGCAATGAGGTCAGCCAGAAGGACCTCATAGAATAGGAGTTCCTTGATTGGACCAGATTAACAGCCCCAATCAGGGAGCCCTGGCTGACAGATAAAAACAGGAGAGTCAGACATCCTGTCCACTCAGAGCTGGCTCTGAGGGAGCTGGATCAGTGTCAAGGACTCTCCACATGTAAATAAAGGGTGACTTGATGATGGGTACTGGCCTCTGGGGAGTTATTTCCGTGGCAACGAGAAAAAAGCACACTCCTGAGGAAATTCACTTGCAACAGTTGTCTCAGAGTTGGGGTAAACATTTCTGCTATCATGCCCTTATTCGGGAAACTTGACTCATTCAATCCTGTCAAAGACTGGGCCCAGTTTGGGGAAAGAATGTATTATTTTTTCTGGAAAAAAATCAACATTAGGGCAGGTGAAAAGCAACAAGTAATCCTGCCAGCTTGTGGACCCACAGCTTTTTCAATTATTAGGAGCCTAAGTTTCCCTGAGGCACAAAAAAACTAAAATCTTTCAAGAGTTGACCAATTTGTGTTAAGGAATATTGTGATCCCAAGCCTCCTCTAATTCTGAGATGCAATCAGTTTTACTTGGCAATTCGAGAACAAAAGGAATCCATATCAGGATTTTTGACTACATTAAGACAAAAGGCAATGACACATGACTTTGGTTTAACCCTTAATCAGATGTTGAGACACTGTTTGGTATGTGGGATTAATGATGTAACCAGTCAAAAGCCACCTACTAGCTGCAGCCCCATTGGACTTCAAACAGGGACTACAACTGGCTTTATTATAGGAAAATGTAGCAAGAGGAACAAATGATTTGCAGGGTATTCTGATGGAAGTGGGCACCCTCGCCAGTTCAACAGAGCTTGGGGAACACCACTTGGGTCAGCCCACAGTGAAACCCTAAAACAAAGCCAAACCTCAGTCAAACAGTTAAAACTTTCTTCAGGATCAGAGCCAGCAAGCCATTGTAGTTGCTGCTGATATGCAGACCTGAGAAAGCAAAAGAGTCCCACTACATCTAAATTGAGTAGGAGAACTCATAGGCTGTATGCCAACACCAAGTCACCCTTAATTTAGACGTGGAGAGTCCTTGACACTGATCCAGCTACCTCAGAGCCAGCTCTCGGAGTGAACTGGACGTCTGACACGGCTCCTTGATTGGGGCTGTTAATCTGGTCCAATCAGGGAACTCCAGTTCTGTGAGGTCCACCCGACTGACCTTGTTACAATCACTACATTGCTACCCTGAGTCCAATAGCATAGGCTGGTTCTTTCTTTTTTGTAGGTCCTCCTGAGGCGTTTTAGCACATGGCCAGGTTCCTCCGACTCTGCCTCAGATATGGGTGGTATGTAATGCACAGAGACTTGCTAGAAATTCTCCTCTTCAAGCAGCAAAAGGCATCAGGTCAGCGACATCCGCTGTATCCATCTCAGATTCTGAGATATTTTCAATGCTTAACAGAGAGGGACAATTCACGGGTTCTGGAACGGTCAGAAAGGAGCTGGGCATGTTTTGCTCTCACATTGTTTGGAGTTAGCAGCTTTCACATGGTCCACATGCTTGTTCAGGACTGTTGCACCTACTCAAACTTCTTTTTAGCTAACCACGAATGGCAGCGCCTATCCCTGAAAATTTTATTTATTGTTGGAATACATCAGTTCTGCGTACGCTAACATATCCCTTAAATGTCTGTCACTGCAACTCAACTGACCTATTACTTAACCTAATATTCCAATTCAGTTTAGCTAACTCTGTTTTCCTACCCTTAGAATTGCCCTCATTTAAACACTAGTCTTGGACACAGTCTTCTGTCTCTCAGAATGTAAAATTCAATCATATTACTTGCTGCTACAAAAGGGGCATCTTCACTAATGGTCATTAATTAATCCTATCTTGATGAACAATAGCAGGTCTAGTAATAACAGAACTTGCTGTTTTAAGAAATTATCCTGAAAACATTTTATTAATTCCTCATCTAGCTACTTTTGCCCTTTTGATTTACCAGTCTTTTTTTTTGTTTACTCATAGTATGGGAGTAATGTATTACTCATCCCTAGTTACCCTCGAGAAGATGGTGGTGAACTGGTGCAATCTATTTGCTGTAGGTACTATTAAAGAGGGATTTCTAGGATTAGACTTCATGACACTGATGAAACAGCGATAAATTTCCAAGTCTGGATGGTAGCTGGCTTGGAGAGAAACTTGCAGGTGGTGGTATTCCCTTGTATCTGCTGACCTTGTCCTTCTCAATTGCAGAGTTGGTCAGTTTGGAAGCTGCTGTCTAAACAGCTTTGGTGAATTTCTGCAATGCATCTCATATATGGTACATACTCCTGGTAATGAGCATTGATGAAGGCGGAGGTGAATTTTGTAAATGCCAAATACAAAGTCGTTGGTGCAACACTTGGTCAAATCCTGCCTTGATGTAATGGCAATCACTCACACCTCCTCCCTGATGTTCAGTTCTTCTGTCAATGTTTGAAGCAAGGCTGTAATGAGGTCAGAAGCTGAATGACCATGGCAGAACCCAAACTGAGCACCAGTTCTGCACAGTTCTGCAACTAGTACTCTTATTACAGCCTTATCAGGTTTGACACCTCATTTTTATGTTTGTCTTGTGCATGCCCTCCTGCAGTCTTCATTGAACCAAGTCTGATCACTGGTTTGATGCTAATGGAAGGACGGGGGACATTGTGGGCCATGAGGTTATAGATCGGGTTTGAGGACAATTCTGCTGCTGCTGATGGCCCACAATGATGGATGATGTCCGGTTTTCATTTGCTAGATGCATTCAAAATATTACCTATTTAGCATGGTGGGAATATCAAACAACCTGATGGAGAGTATACCCAGATAACAAGGTGTAGGAGCTGGATGAACACAGCAGGCCAAACAGCATCAGAGGAACAGGAAGGCTGACGTTTCGGGCCTAGACCCTTCTTCAGAAAATTTTCTGAAGAAGGG
>NC_063351.1:41294136-41296112 GCF_021869965.1 Rhincodon typus | reverse complement strand
TTCTGAAGAAGGGTCTAGGCCCGAAACGTCAGCCTTCCTGCTCCTCTGATGCTGCTTGGCCTGCTGTGTTCATCCAGCTCTACACCTTGTTATCTCAGATTCTCCAGCATCTGCAGTTCCTACTATCTCCAATCTTAATCATTTCCCAGATACTCAAACAGTTAACTTCCTCCCCTGTAATAGATCAAGAACAAATTCCTACAGGGTGAAAAAGGTAGAAAATGCAGAAGATAACTTTCTTTCCTTCTTACTCATATCCTTTACCCAGCCACCACCCAGCACTCCATCGTATTCAATGCTAGGTCACCCTGAAGATGGCTGTATTTATACGAAGAAACACTAAAAAGACCCAAAAGTGCACTGAATAAAAACTGAAAGAACTGTCAAAGCTGTAAATCAGGAACAAAGATAGAAGTTGCTGGAAAAGCTCAGCAGGTCTGGCAGCATCTGTGAAGAAAAAAATCAGAGTTAATGTTGCAGGTCTAATATTTTCTTCACAGATGCTGCCAGACCTGCTGAGCTTTTCCAGCAACTTCTATTTTTGTTCCTGATTTACAGCTTCAACAGTTCTTTCGGTTTTTGTTGAGTGCACCTTTGGGTGGTTTATATTTGGAACAACAAGTACCCAGGAGTAAATTATCTAATCTATGATAACAAATCACATTCCATTTTATTACTGGTGCTTTATATCACTGCACCACAGTTTCACTTTGTCACTCGTGTGTGTTGTACGATTTCATATGCTGCTGCAGAAACTTGCAAAGTTCCAAAATTTAACATTTGTACTTCAACATTTTTTTTTTAAAATTCGCTAATCGACCGTTTGGTTTCCTTCGGACTCCAACAACCTCAGCCTGCCAGAGAGTAAACCTGCTTGCTCCCATACTATTCTTGACAATGCTACTCTCAAACTGGGATTTGGTCATCACCAATACACCATGCTCCTATTAATCTCCCTTCCTCTCTCATTCCGGAGATACTGACTTTCTTCACAATCCAATTTCCTCAAGAGCATCTCTGTTCCAAGGAGGCTGACACCTACCCGACATCACGATCCAGCATGCTGCCTGGGTGGTAGGGGGGAAATGCGTTGCCGTTAGGGGGTTCCTTTGGCGAGTACAGTTTGAATGACTTAGACGAGCACCCTGGAACAAGAAGACAGATAAACATAAATATAGGAAATATGTAAGTACACGGAGATCTGCAGACAATTCAGATTGTAGACTCCACAATCATTGCCTCTTCCCTATCCAAGTCATCACAGGAGGTGGACTCCTATTTCCATCCCACTTCACACAGTATAGAAATTTGTTGTGTCGAAGCACATTACTACATCTCCAGGGTTTGAATTATGAAATGAGATTACAGAAAGCAGGCTGGTATTTGTTGCAGAGATCACTGGATTGAGCTTTTAATGTTTTGAAAGCAGCTGACAGGCTGGACAGAAAGAACCTTTGTCAGCTGATGGAGAAGTCCAGGTTAAGAGGACATAAACTCAGAGGAAAGCCATTCAGGCGAGGATCTAGGAAACATTTCTTCACAGAAAAGATGGTAGGATTATGGAGCTTCAGCACAAAAATCAGTAGATGGAAGCTCAGTTGATAACTTAAACCTAAGATCGATGGATATTTCATAGACAGAGGGGATTAGAGCATACGGGGTTAAGGCAGATGGATGCAGTTATGATACAGATCAGCTACATTCTCAATGAATGGCAGAACAGGCTTAAGAGCTGAGCAGCCTTTTCCTGTTCCAATGTTCTTAATATTGTCTTTCCATATGACAAGATGAGATCAATTCATAGAATGATACAGCACAGAAAGAGGCCATTTGGCCCATCATAGCTAAGTCCGAGAAATTAAGATTAAAATTAAAATTAGGCTATTTAGGAGTGAGATTGGGAAAAATGTTTTGGACAATGGGAGTTTCAAATCCATTCTACCAAAAGGCTACAGATGTTGGGGATCAATAGAACA
>NC_063351.1:41281112-41293636 GCF_021869965.1 Rhincodon typus | reverse complement strand
TTCCTGCTCCTCTGATGCTGCTTGGCCTGCTGTGTTCATCCAGCTCTGCACCTTGTTATCTCAGATTCTCCAGCATCTGCAGTTCCTACTATCTCTCCAGTACCGAAGCTTCATCCTGATTTATAACTTCTGATTTATGCAGGTCTATCTGCCCACTCTTCAATCTTGTTTAGGGAAACTGAGAGACTGAATAGGCTGGGGCTATTTTTCCTGGAGCATTGGAGGCTGAGGGGTGACCTTCTAGGGGATTATAAAATCATGAGGGGCATGTATAGGGTGAATAGCTTGGGTTGGCGGTCTCCTAAACTAGAGGGCAAAGAGTTAAGGTGAGAGGGGGGATGATTTGAAAGGGACCTAAGGGGCAACGTTTTCACACAGAGGGTGGTGCATGTATGGAATGAACTGCCAGAGGAAGTGGTGGAGATTAGTACAAATACAACATTTCAATGACATCTGGATGGATACATGAATAGTAAGGGTTTAGAGGGATATGGGCCAAATACTGGCAAATGGGACTGGATTAATTTACAATATCTGGATGCATGGACGAGTTGGACTGAAGGGTCTGTTTCAATGCTGTACAGTTCCATGACTCTATGACTATATAATTCTACATACTCCTGTTAACCTTTAGCGACATGAGGACACAGATACCATTTTTTATTTATAGGCTTGTGAGACATGGGTGTCACTGGCTGATCATCCCTAGTTGCCCTCTTGAGAAGGTGGTGGTGAACTGCTGTTGAACCATTGCAGTCCCTGTGCTGTAGGTATAGAGAGAATTCCAGGATGTTAATCCCCAGGATGTTGATAGTTGGGGATTCAGTGATGGTAACACCATTGAATGCCAAGATTGTTTCTTAATGGACGTGGTTATTGCCTGGCATTTGTGTGGTGTGGATGTTACATGCTGCTTGTCAGCCCAAACCTGGATATTGTCCAGATCTTGTGGCATTTGAACATGGACTGCTTCAGTATCTGAGGAGTTGTGAATGGTACTGAATATTGTGCAATCATTGGTGAACAACCCCACTTCTGACCTTACGGTGGAGAGAAGATCATTGATGAAAGAGCTGAAGATGGTTGGGCCTAAAACACTACCCAGAGGAACTCCTACAAATATGTTCGGGAGCTGAGATGACTGACCTCCAACAACCACAGCCATCTTCCTTTGTGTCAGGTGTGACTCTAACCAGTGTAGAGTTTGCCCCCTGATTCCTATCATAATAAAGGATTGCATCCTAATAGCTTTTGTAATTGCTGGACCTGCATATTAACTTTTGTGACTCATACATTAGAAGACCAGATCATTCTGTACTTTGGAATTCCACAGTTTTTCCATGTTAATTACTAATATGTTATCCCCTACATCATGAGCTCCTACTTTGTACAATAATCCCTGACACTCCTGTTTATATCTGTCAGCTAGGGCTCCCTGATTGGCCCAGGTTAACAGCCCCAATCAGGGAACTCATACTCAAAGAGATCCACCTGGCCAACTGCATTCCAATCACTACATCTCTGCAGTACTAAGTCCAGGGATGTAGGCATGTTCTTTCTCTTGTAGCTTCTCCTGGGATCTATTCCCACGAGGTCCAGATCCTCCGACTCTGAGTTGGACACGGGTGGCACGTACTGGACCGTAACCCGCCTTCTGCATCTGGAGCACCTCGGAAAAAATTCCTTCTCTTCTTCAGGCAGTAACGGTATGGAGGCTGCAACATCGGCTGCGTCCAACTCGGACTCTGAGGTTTCCTCGACACTAGATGGAGGGGGAGAACCCATGGTTTCTGATAGGCCTTTCTGGCTGTTCTGAGGGGCCAGGTATGTTTCGCTCCTGCCCCATTTGTGAGTTAGCGGCTTTGTTCAGGACCGCCTCACCTATCCGAAATTTGTACTTCACAGGATGTGACCTCGCATCGATCTCGCCTTGTACTCATGCAGGCCTATTTCCGTGATTCTGACACTAAACCTCTTCCCCTGATGTAAACTGCTGTCTCGTTTAGAGGAGGCATGTGGCTGGCATTGGCGTTCCTGCTGCCAATTCACTCTCCCCTCCCACCCCAATGTCTGGGAATATCTGGTATAATCTGGTGTGGAATATTCTCCCCATCAGCAACTCTGTTGGAGCGCTACCTGTAGTCATGTGAGGGGTGGCCCTATAATCAAACAGGAACTGGGACAGTTTGGTATTGAGTGAAGCCTGCCTTCAATATTTAGACTGCTCTTTCTGGCAGATCATTGAACAATGGAGCTGTCTGAACATGACAAATGCCACTTGACTTTAAGAAATACTCAAATTCCCTGCTAGTAAATGGCGCCCCATTGGCTGTGACCAATTCTCCCGGGAGTCTGTGTACTGCAAACTATGCTTGCAGCTTTTCAGTCATTAACCCAGAGTTTGCCGAATGAACTCTATGCACATCCAAACACTTTGAATGGGCATTCATAACAACCAAAACCATAGATCCCATGAAAGGACCTGTATTGTCAATGGGTAACCGAGTTCAGGGTTTACCCCTCCACCATTCCCACGAATGTGGGGGAGCTGCCAGTGGTAATTTTGTTCTTGTTGGGCACACTTTTTCACTTCCCTAAAGGCTACATCTTGGCTATATGACCATTTGCAAGGCTGACCCCTTTTCAGTAGCAGCTGTAAGCATGTCAAGATGGGGGCCAGGTTACATAAGAATTTTCCGTAATAATTCACCAATCCAAGGATAGACTTAGCTCCGGTACAGACGTGAGAGCCAGGGCACTTTTGATCGCCCTCACTTTGTCTTCCAACAGTGTAACCCAGTCTTAACGAATCTGTAACCCAAGTACCTCATTTGGGGTGCCTGGAAGACACATTTTTCGCTTCTAATGCATACATCCATCAGGGAGAAACGTTTAAACACTATGTCCAAGTTCTCCAAGTGCTGTTTATTGCTCTTCCCTGTTATTAGTGCGTCATCCAGATAGATGGCAACCTGGGGTGGCCCTTATGTTCTTCATGGTCCACTGGGAAAGGGCACAGGCTGATGATACCCCAAATGGAATTCTTGTATTTTGGTACAAATCCTGATGGGTATTAATCGTGGCATACTTCTGGGACTCCTCATCGAATCACAATTGCATGGATGCATGGCTTATGACCAGCTTCATGAAAGACAGCACCCCTCCCCCCAACCAGTTTGCATACAAGCCCTCTATGCGAGGGATTGGGTATTTATCCAGCAGCGAGAAGTGGTTTGCTGTTGTTTTAAAATCCGCAGAATGGCGCACGGACTCATCAGGCTTCACAATCGTTACGACCGGTGCTGCCCATTCTGCAAACTGTACTGGTTTAATGATTCCTTCACTTTCCAGCCTCCTGATTTCTGCCTCTACTTTTGCACTTAAGGCAAATAGCACTGCATGGGCCTTGCAGAATCGTGGAATTACTTCCTGGTCAACTTGTGTGGTGACCTTGTCTCCTTTGACAGTTCCTAGACCTTCCTGAAAAACCTCCAGGTATATAGTTAGGACTTCGCTCAGGCAGCCATCTTCTAATCAAAAAATGTGGATCCAATCAAGGTGAATCTTCCTCCACCAATTCTGCACCATCAAGCTTGGGCCTGAGCCTTTTATTACAATCAAATGGTAACTGAACCAACTGCTGCTCTTCGGAAGTCGGAGCGGAAGTTGTACCCTTAATCTGTGACGGTTCCCTGATATACGTTCTCAGTCTAACCGAGGTCTTGTGCAAACTTAAGGGATGGAGTCCAGACTGAATCTTGTTAAATACTGGTTCTGCCGTCACTAATTCAGCTACGCCAATATCGATCTCCATTTGAACTGGGCAACAATTTAACCAGACATTTGTTTTGATTGGTTTTGATTTGGATGTTGCTAAGCAATTTACCTGTTCCAAACCACACGTAGGTGAACCTTTCAATGTGTACATTCGCCTGAATACCAGACTATGAGTTTTCTCACTCAAGTCAGGTCTCATTGGACTCCTTTGCTCTCTCAAGTCCACATACTGGCAGCAACTACAATGGCTTGCTGGCCCAGATACTGAGGAACATTTTAGCCATTTATCCAAGGCTCAGCTTTGTTTATGCTGTGGGCTGACCTAGAGTCCTTCTGCTCAGGATATGCCCTTCATGAGACTCTGTGATTGTCTACACGCAAGTGATGTTCTCTAAGTTCAGTCGGACAGGTGAGGGTGTCCACTTCTGTTGGGATACCCTGTAGTTTACATGCTCCACTTGCCACATTTTCTGATGAGAAAGCCAGTTCCATTGCCTGTTTGAAGTCCAAATGGCTCTCAGTGAGTAGCCATTTTTGCATGATGATGTCATTAATCCCCCATCCCAAACAGTCTCTCAACACCTCATTCAGGGTTAACCCAAAATCACATGCCTCTGCCAGTCATCCTAACCCCATCAAAATCCCAATAAGGATTCCCCTGTTCTCCAATAGCCGAATAAAACCGATAGCATCTCAGAATTAGGGGAGGCTTGGGGTCATAATATTCCTTAAATAGACCCATTAACTCTTGAAAGGTTTTAGTAATCTGGCGCCTCACGGAAAGTTAGGCTCTTAAAAATCTGATCACTAGAGTTAGCGACCACCAAGTGCAAAGGAATGCTTAGGAATGTGCTCAGAATTGTAATACAGCACGTAACATCAGATTCAAAATAGTATCACTGTGTTTCACTGTGGCTTGCAGGACTGGGGCAGGAGACTTCTCACCATCGACTGGGGTTTGTGAGACCGGATCTGTGGAAACTGAAGTGGAGCTCCAAGTGCCAGTGTCACCCATAAGCCCTGATGGGCAGTAGGCAGTGAGACTCAGTTGTTAAATATGTCTAAAGTAGTTTAGGCTAATACAGCCACTCATTAGTTTGCATACATCTAAATTAGATTAAGCTAATAAATTTGTGGTATATCAAATCGCACGTGACTTCTTGTATTCACTTTGATGAGACATTAAAGAATTCATTCAGCACTTTCAGCCTGACAATATGGTGACTCAGCATCAGATTTTGTTTTACAATGTTCCTATTAAGCACTTGTGATGCTTTATTACATCAAAGGCACTATATAAATGTAAATTGTTATTGTTACAATGTCTGCAGGAAGCAACGATCCTTTGGTTGACAACTCATCATAATGGCCATAAGGTGGCACTGCTATCACACAGTGTGGAGCTGGATGAACACAATAGGCCAGACAGAATCAGAGGAGGAGGAAAGTTGACGTTTTGGGTCTGGACCCTTCTTTAGAAATTTGTGGGAGGGGGAAGGGAGCTCCAAAATAAAGAGAGAGAAGGGGTGGGGCTGGGGAAGGTATGTGGGATGGTGATAGGTGAGTCATGTAGGCAGTGGTGGGGATTGGTCAATGAGGTGGGAGGAGCGGATAAATGGGAGAGAAGATAGACAGGTTGTGTCAGGTCAAGGAGGGGAGAGGGAGTGTTGGTCATAGGATGACGCCAGGGGTGGGGAGATTTTGAAACTGGTAAAATCCACATTCAGGCCATCAGGCTGTAGGCTCCCAAGGCAGAATATGAGGTGCTGCTCCTCCAGTTTCCAGGTGGCATCATTGTGACACTGGAGGAGGCCCAGGATGGACATGTCGTCCAGGGAGTGGGAGGGGGAGTTGAAATAGTTTGCAACTGGAAGGCATTGTCTTTTGTCGTGAACAGAGCGCAGGTGCTCTACAAAATGGTCTCCGAGCCTCCGCTTGGTCTCACCGATGTAGAGGAGGCCACATCAGGAGCAGTGGATGCAATAGACCACATTAGCAGATGTGCAGGTGAACCCCTGTCTAATGTGGAAGGTTTGTGAGGGGGGAGGTGTAGGGGCAGGTGTAGCACTTCCTGCGGTTTCAGGGAAAAGTACCGGCAGTGGTGGGGCTAGTGGGGAGTGTGGAATGGACGAGGGAGTTGGGAGAGAGCGGTCCCTATAGAAGGCAGATAGGGATGGGAAGGGAAATATATCTTTGGTCGTGGGGTCGGATTGTAGGTGGCAGAAGTGGTGCAGAATGATATGTTGGATACGGAGGTTAGTGGGGTGATATGTGAGGACAAGGGGGATTCTGTCTTTGTTTTTATTGCGGGGAGGGGATGTGAGAGCAGAGGTGTGGGAAACGCAAGACATGCGATCGAGGGCGTTTTCGACCACTGTGGGGGGAAGTTGCGGTCCTTGAAAAACGAGGACATCTGGGATGTTGGGGAGTGGAGCGCCCCATCATGGGAGCAGATGCGGCAGAAGCAGAGGAATTGGGAGTAAGGAACTGCATTCTTGCGCGAGGGTGAGAGGAGGTATAGTCTAGGTAGTTATGGGAGTCGGTGATTTTGAAATAGATGTCGGTTTCAAGGCGGTCACCAGAGATGGAGACAGAGAGTTCCAGGAAGGAGAGAGAGGTATCGAAGATGGTCCAGGTGAACTTAAGGTTGGGGTGAAAGGTGTTGGTAAAGTTGATGAACTGTTCAAGCTCCTCGTGGGAGCACAAGGCGGCGCCGATACAGTTATCAATGTAGCGGAGGAAGAGGTGGGGGATAGTGTAACTACGGAAGTGAGACTGTTCCATGTATCCTACAAAGAGGCAGGCATAGCTTGGGCCCATGCGGGTACCCATGGCCACCCCCTTAGTCTGTAGGAAGTGGGAGGAGTTGAAGGAGAAGTTGTTAAGGGTAAGGACAAGTTCAGTTAAGCGGATGAGGGTGTCAGTGGAAGGGGACTGGTCGGGCCTGCGGGACAGGAAGAAGCGGAGGGCCTTTAGGCCACCTGCATGGGGAATGCAGGTGTATAGGGATTGGACATCCATGGTGAAGATGAGGTGTTGGGAGCCAGGGAATTGGAAGTCTTGGAGGAGGTGGAGAGTGTGGGTGGTGTCCCGGACATAGGTGGGGAGTTCCTGGACCTTGGGGGAGAAAATAGAGTTGAGATAAGTGGAGATAAGTTCGGTGGGGCAGGTGCAGGCAGAGACAATGGGTCGACCAGGGAAGTTGGGTTTATGGATTTTGGGAAGGAGATAGAAATGGGCGGTGCGGGGTTGGGGGACGATGAGGTTGGAGGCTGTGGGTGGGAGGTCACCTGAGGTGATGAGGTTATGGATGGTCTGGGAGATGATGTTTTGGTGGTCAGGGATGGGGTCATGATCGAAGGGGTGGCAAGAGGAGGTGTCAGAGAGTTGGCGCCTGGCCTCGGCGATGTAGAGGTCAGTGCGCCATACCACAACTGCGCCTCCCTTATCTGTGGGTTTGATAGTGAGGTTAGGGTTGGAGCGGAGGGAGCAGAGGGCTGCATGTTCTGTCTGGGAGAGGTTGGAGTGAGTGAGAGGGGTGGAGAGGTTGACGCGATTGATGTCGCAATGGCAGTTGGAAATGAAGAGGTCGAGGGAGGGTAGGAGGCCTTGGGGTGGTGTCCAGGAGGAGGGGGTCTGTTGGAGGCGGGAGATGGGGTCTGTAGAGGGTGGGTTAGACTCCCGGTTAAAGAAATAGGCATGGAGGCGGAGGCAGCGGGAAAACTTTTCGATGTCCAGGTGTGAATGGTATTCATTGATGTGTGGGCAGAGAGGGATGAAATTGAGTCCATTACTGAGGGTTGACCATTTCGTCCTCGGTGAGATGGAGGTCTGGGGGGATGGTGAAGACCCAGCAGGGCTTGGGGCTGGAGTTGGGTGTAGAGCTGGTGGCTGGATTGGAGCTAGCTGTGGGGGTGGAGTTAATGGTGACGTCAGCAATGGGTGGGTGAACCAAAAAACCTTCCACATCAGACAGAGGTTCACCTGCACATCCACTTATGTGGTCTACTGCATCCGCTGCTCCCGATGTGGCCTCCTCTACATCGATGAGACCAAGCGGAGGATCGGAGACCATTTTGGAGAGCATCTGTGCTCTGTTCGCGACAAATGACAACACCTTCCAGTTGCAAACCATTTCAACTCCCCCACCCACTCCCTGGGCGACATGTCCACCCTGGGCCTCCTCCAGTGTCACGATGATGCCACCCGAAGGCTGCAGGAACAGCACCTCATATTCCGCCTCAGGATCCTACAACCCAATGGTCTCAATGTGGACTTTACTAGCTTCAAAATCTCCCCACCCCCAGCCTTCAGGAGAGCATCTACCACAACACCATACAACCCTGCCATGGCAACCTCTGCAAGACATGCCAGTCATTGACATGGATATTACAATCACACGTGGGAACCCACCCACCCATGTACATGCAGATACTCATGTGACTCGGCCAATGTTGTCTATCTCGTACGCTGCAGGCAAGGATGCCCCGAGGCATGGCATATGGGCAAGATCATGCAGATGCTACGAAAACGGATGAATGGGCACTGCGCAACAATTGCCAAACGGGACTGCTCCCCCCCAGTTGGGGAACACTTCAGCAGTCAAGAGCATTCAGACACCAATCTTTGAGTAAGCATCCTCCAAGGCGGCCTTTGGAATACACAACATTGGAGAATCGCCGAGCAGAGACTGATAGCCAAGTTCTGTACCCATGAAGACGGCCTGAACTCGTGATCTTGGGTTCATTTTGTGCTGCAGTTCACCCCACCACAGTGTTCTGTATCTGTAAAATCTTCCTTACTGTCCTATTTTGACAACATCACCTCTCTCACACTCTGCCTCTCTCTCTCACACACACAAATGTTCTCTCTCTCTCTCTCTCACACACACACACAAACACACACAGACATAAATCCATGGGGTGAATCATTTCATCCAAGATGTTTGTCTATTTGCAGATACATTCTATTTTTTTCAAAAAACACAATTTATAGTCACAGTCAGTCAGTGTGACATTTTATAAATTCCTGCTTTCAGAATAAAACCAGCCTGATTCCAGATTAAAACTCAGAGACAGATTCTGAACGAGGCCTCACGCCTACAATTCACTGTCTGACCTGAGATGGCACCTTTTGTATCTCTGCCTGAGTGAAGTTTGGAAAGTTAGGCAGACACTGATAAAACCTTTAATTATCTCAGGGCAGTGACTTGAAACAGATTCTGGAATTTGCGTCTTAATCGAAACTTGTGTCTCCTTTCTAACAGAGTTCACCATCGGTCATTTTATGTTTGTTCACTCCACTCACACCAGTTGTATGATCCTTTGGTCTCTCTGTCTATAAAGTCTGTGTCTGTGTGCACTCTCTTACTGCACCTGTTGAAGGAATAGCGCTCCAAAAGCTTGTGATTTCAAATAAGCCTGTTGGACTATAACCTGGCGTCGTGTGATTTTTGATTTTGTATTAATTGAAAATGCTTTGAGTTTCCATCAAGTGTCTCCAGGGCTCCCACTGCTGGTGATGCTGTGCAATGTCTGCCTTCCATCGCCAGATTCTTCCAAATGACCTTACTGCTGCTGGTTTTTAGCTTCCACTTCCTGAGTGTCTGGCTCCAAGTTCTTACCTGTTTTATCAAAAACTAAATTAGAAAAAGGACCCATTCCAGCTTCTCCTGCCTGTAGTGCAGGCTCCTGGCCTGTGGATTTTAGGCAGGCCCAGGTTTATTTCCTGGAGTGTGCCAACTTTTTGGTCCTGGACTCTTCAGGTCACTATTGTAAACAACTTCAGGAGAGAATAATTCACCGCAGTATGAAACAAAACCAAAATCTGCTTGTTTAATTTTCTTTGAACATTTCCATTTATGGCTAGCATCTGAAATGTACTGTATGAAAGTGTGGTGGCAGCAGTTTTAGTCAGGTAAAGGGTAAGTCACAATGAGCCCACTTATTTGTTTGTGGGAGATGACTGGCAGGGAGTTTTACCTGAAGGTTAGCAATTTTAACCCCACTGCAAAGCCTCTTCTAAGGCTGCCTTCCTTGAAGAAGTTACCCTCCTCCCTCTGGAAAGACCTCAATGGATCTCTCTCCCACTGGCTTCATCCCTGCCTCTTTGACCTGTCTGTCTCCTCTCCACCTACCTGCTCCTTTATCCATCTTCCATCTGCCTCCCCCCCACCTCTCTATTTATTTCAGAATCCCCTTCCCCTCCCCCATTTCTGAAGAAGGGTTCAGACCCGAAACATCAGCCTTCCTACTCCTCTGATGCTGCTTGGCCCGCTGTGTTCATCCAGCTCTACACCTTGTTATCTCAGAGAGGAGATATGAGTTTTTTTCTTTAATTTGCTGAGAAATAGGCTTAAGAATGCAGTCCTGGTGGGAAGTCCTGTATGTACACATGGGTGCACTGATCTTTGAAAGTGGCTCTATCAAAAGATGTTATTGACTGGAGTGGGATCAAATAAAGTCAGCTGTACTGAATCCCTATGTCCCGACCATTAGGTTCAAGTATTGATTTCACCAGGATTACTTTGACAAGAACAATGCTGAAACATATGATGGATGTGGTACTGGTATATGAAGAGAGACTGGATTGCGTCAGACTATATTCATTGGAGTTTAGAAGAATGAGGGGATCTGATAGAAACCTATGAAATTCTAACAGGACTTTACAGGGTAAATGCAGGAAACATATTCCCGACCAGAGAGTCCAGAACCACGGTTAACAGTCTCTGGATAGGCGGTAGGCCATTTAGGACTGAGATAAGGAGAAATTTCTTCTTCTCACCACTGAAAGTAGTGAGTCTGTGGAATTCTCTGTGACAGAAAGTGGTCGAGGCCAAAATGTTAAATGTTTTCAAGACGAAATTGGATCTAGTACTTAGGACTAAAAGAATCAAAGGTATGAGGCAAACTTTGGTATAGATACTGAGTTAGACTATTCCATTTGTTCAAGGCCAAAGACAAATCTGGAAGATAAAGGTGTTATGATGGAAATTATAAGCCCCAGACATCCAATAGTTGGTTTATCATCACGACATGAGAAGTTGTTCTTAAGCTATCTATAAAATGAAGTCAGATGAACGAAATCCACTATGTTCACAGGATGGGGTTTCCATTCTTAAGGATGGCAATGTCACCTGTCATTGTTTGACAGAATATTTTCAATAACTCCTTAAATTGTGAATCCATATGGCATTGTGGCTTAAGTCCTTTATCCTGAAGGCATTTGAATACAGCATGGACCTTCTAGCTTCTTCCTCAATTGTGCCCCCCATGTATCAATTTGTCATCCATATGGTATATGACATGTTCTAAACCTTATAATATATTAGATATAGTCTGCTGAAAAACCTTTCGGGCTGGGGTGATGTCGAATGGCAGTCTGTTGAATTAAAATCTCCCAAAGAGAGTTGTAAATATAGGAGCAGTTCTTGATTGCTCCCCTAATGGCACCTACCAAGACTCACTATTGCTACTAAGTTTACTAAAAATTCTACTTTAAAAATTTTGGCTAAACTCTCGTTGACTGCATACAAAGGGCAGGTTTCAGCACTACCATCACATTGAGCTACTAGGTTAATACATCTTCTGTTGGACCCATTGGGTTTGGGTAAAGTCCCAAATACCACTCAGATGGTTTGGTCATATTGGAAGTGCTCATTTGGAAATTTCTTCAAATAGCTTCTGAATTTGATTATTTCTGGATGTTTAGAAACGTTACAGCTTAACATCCTTCATTATTGTTTTGAATACTGAATTTGCCTAATCCTGTGAACAATTTAGGTTATCCCATCTCAAGTGAACTTTTACTCTCGGGCTTTTCCAGTTATTTGATCTTTTGAGTAATGCCGATGGTTAAGCATGTTTTCTTAATCGAGTTTCTTGATTATTAATAACTTTAACATTCTCTACTATCTGTCAACTTTCATGTTGCAATGTTACATGTAACATATCTTTAATAATGAGAGTTATACCTTCTGCATATAAATAGCCTCATGTCTGTAGCATGTAGCTTCTGTTTCTCAGCCATGGTATTTGGTCTCATAACATAGTGACACCCATCCCTGTATCAAGTTACAAATTAATATGATGAAGATTGCCATAATCTATCTATGTCAATGCTGCAGCATCAGTATTAATTTAGTGACCCTTGACTTTGTTACTGTAGCCTGTGTTACTAGTGGTGTCCACTCATGATGGTAGTAATACCCACTATGAATGGTAAGTGCTCCTTTTTAATGTGCATTCTTCTCAACCTGGTCTTTGTTGCAGTTAATTTATTATTTTTACACTTTCCTGCAAGGACTTCTGACTTTAATCACTGAATTCTTGATACAGTCATTTCCCTAGCTGCTGAACCTTGAATCGGGACTGTCCACACAGATTCTTCTTCTCAAGAGTGACTCCTTTAATCTCTCACTGGCTCACCCACACTCTTTCCTGCATTCCTTACCAGCTGTGAGGTGAGGATTTTAACTTTCAGTGCTGTGTTTGCCTTGCCATTCCTTATTGTCGAAGAGACTAGATTAAATCACACACCAAAGGCCCAGACTCCGACATAAAGAGATTTTATTCGTGATATCATGGAGAGTCAATGCTGATGAAAGGTCAGGTCCGAAGACTGCGACAAGCACAAAAAACAAGCAGAATTTATACAGTGGTACAAACAAGTTAAAACAAACTGCAAATGTACTGTGGATAGAGGAGCAGATAGGTGGAGAGAAGACGGACAGGTCAAGGAGGCGAGGA
>NC_063351.1:41161579-41280612 GCF_021869965.1 Rhincodon typus | reverse complement strand
CCCTGACATACCTGTTCCCTCTGTCACTGCTTCAGGAGTCAGAACAGTCTTCCTGAGAGTCAACCCAAGGAAAGTGACAGGCCCGGATGGTGTCCCCGGGCCGAACAGTCAGATCCTGTGCGGACCACCTGGCGGAGGTATTCACAACGTCTTCAACCTCTCCCTCCTACAAGCCGAAGTCCCCACCTGTTTCAAGACCACCACCATCATCCCCTTACCCAAGAAAGTATATGCAGTGTGCTTTAATGACTACCGCCCAATATCTCTGACCTCAAAAATCATCAAGTGCTTCGAGAGGCTGGTCATGGCCCACAACAACTCCAATCTCCCAACCTGTCTTGGTCCCCTACAGTTTGCCTACCGACATAACAGATCCACAGAGGATGCCATGTCCCTAGCCCTGCACTTATCCATGGTACATCTGGACAACAGGGACACCTACGTCAGACTCCTGATCATTGACTACAGCTCCACCTTCAACACCATTATCCCCTCCAGACTGATCTCAAAACTCCAGGACCTTGGTCTTGGCTCTGTCCTTGGAAACTGGATCCTCAACTCTCTGACCTGTAGGCCACAATCAGTGAGGATAGGTAACTGCACCTCCTCCACAGTAATACTCAACACTGGAGCCCCCACCAAGGATGCGTCCTCAGCCCCCTACTGTACTGCCTGTACACCTACGACTGTGTTGCCAAATTCCAAACGGACGCCATCTACTAGTTCGCTGACGACACCACCGTAGTGGGACGTATATCTAACAATGACGAGTCAAAATACAGAAGGAAGATACAGGGCTTAGTGATGTGGTGCAAAGAAAGTAATCTGTTTTTAATGTCAGCAAAACTAAAGAACTGATCATCGACTTCAGAAAGAAAGGTGGAGAACATGTCACTATCTACATCAATGGAACTGAGGTTCAGAGAGTGAAGAGGATCAAGTCCCTCGAAGTGACAATAACCAACAATCTGTCCCAGACTTCCCACGTAAACGTGACAGTCAAGAAAGCATAACAACGCCTCTTCTTCCTCAGGCTGCTCAGAAAATTTGGCAAGTCCATAAGGTCCCTCATCAACTTCTACAGATGCACCATTAATTGTATAAGTCCTGACCTGATTTGCCTTTCCAAAATGCAGCACTTCATATTTATCTAAACTAAACTCCATCTGCCACTCCTTGGCCTATTGGCCCATCTGATCAAGATGCTGTTGTACTCTGAGGTAAACTTCGCTGTTCACTACCCCACCAATTTTAGTGTTATCTGCCAACTTACTAACCATACCCGCTATGTTCACATCCAAACTATTTATATAAATGAAAAAAATCAGTGCACCCAGCATCAATTCTTGTGGCACCCCACTAGTCACAGGCTGCAGCCTGAAAAGGAACCCTCTAGCACCACCCTCTATCTTCTACCTTCTAGCCAGTTCTGTATTCAAATAGTTTGTTCTCCCTTGCATTCCACGTGATCTAACATCGCTAACCAGTCTACCATGAGGAACCTTGTTGAACCTTGTCGAGGTGTATAGTTTAGATGCATTTCAGGGCAAGCTAGATAAGCATATGGTGGAAAAAGAAATAAAAGTGTAGGCTGATAAGGTCAGGTAAGGAAAGGAGGCTTGTGAGAAATATAAATAGCAGCACTAACTAATTAGGGCCTTTTTTTGTGTTGTACCCTTAATATTATTACCAATATCCATCACTGTTCTCGGAGCTGGCCATGATAAACAGCAATCTAGTTCCTTGAAGTGTCAGCAGCATCAGGGAGAAACTGGGAATGGTAGTGAAGGCAAGCCAGTAAAGACTGAATCTGTGAACTGGGAGTTGAGAGTTGGAGTTTAAAATATATGGAATGGAGGAGAAAATGCAAACTTGGGTGGGTGTTGAGGGTTATGAATAAACAATTTGAGCGGAATTGTACAATTAGATTTAGCAATAGAGGTTCTCCTAATATAGTAATGAGATGGCAATTTCTCAATGAAATTGAAGATAAAATCCCAGCAATTTACATCAACCTCCCACAATTCTCCACTGATGACCCATCATGGTTTTCTCAGAATCTTCCTGTATGTTCTCCCCTCCCCCTCCCAAGGACAGCACTGTATCGCTGTTATTAGGTTCTGCAAACAGCACAAGGTCTGACTCATCAGGGTAGAATTCCAATTCTCTGTTCACCAGCCAGCAATCTTCTACTCTTTCATACCTTAGATCTTAAAAGCCTTACCCTTATGTTCATATTCCATTCCTCCATAGCCTTGTCTCTCATTAACTGTTCATCACTCAACCTTCCAATATCTCTGCATTCCTCCAGCTCTGGTCTCATGAGCATCCCCCACTTTCATCACTCTGACATCGGTGGTCATCCTTTAGCTATTGGTCCCAAGTCTCTGGAATAGAATTCCTAAATATCTCCAATTCTGTCTTCTCCTTTCAGTTGACTGGCAGCTGGTTTGCGATGGAGAGTAACGCCAAAAGCATAGGTTCAATTCCCATACCAACTGAAGTCACTATGAAGCGCCCACTTCTCAATCTCGCCCCTCACCTGAGGGACGTTGATTCTCAGGTTAAACTCACCATCAATTGTCACTCTCTGATGAGTGAAAGCAGCCTATGGTTCCTTTCACTAAAACCTTCTGCTTTAACCAAATTATTGGTCAGTCCTCCTAGTACCCCAGTCTAGTCAGAATTGGAAGGATAAAAACTTGCGGAGATAAAGAAGGTATTTAAAGACAGATGCTTTCAGTTAAAAAGAGAATCAAAACAGATCCAGTTTTAATTTAACATTAAACTCAGTACATGATAGGAATCTATTTCACAAATCGGTAAACTTAGTGAGGCTGGACTGAGCTCTATTAATCTTTGATAAAGATGTGTATACCTCCTGGAGTGCGTTGTGAAAGGTTGGAAACCTTTTGTTAAATATATAATGGCTGTGTGAAATTATTGATGCAGTGCGCTCTGATAGAGGGGCAATGGAGAAAGACTTGACAAAAGTTGTGATTAGTGAGAATACAGAGAATTTCAAAGACAACCTTGCATCAGAGCTTGGTACAGTGAAAATATTTCACTGCAAGACAACAAATTGGCAGTTCCTCCACCCAGGTTTTCTCTGCACTATTATTGAGATTCACTTCGTCCCACCAATGAAAACCATGGCTCACTCCACAGCTTTCTCATCTCTGAATCGGAAGGTTATGGGCCATTTAACTCCTTGACTCTGCTTCACCATTCAGTTAGATTATGACTGATGTTCACCAGGGGTTAATTTTTCCATTGTAAGAATTTATAAGAGTTAAAGAAAACTAAGCATGCATGCACTCATTGGAAAACAACAAGATAAAATTGAAAGCGAAAGAAAGAGAAATCGGACACAGAACAAGAGAAACCTGGTGGTTTGAGGGACCAGGAAATAAAAAGGTTCAATATTCTACTCTTTAAATTGCACCTTGTGTGTTTATTTTTGTAGTAAAAGTCTAAAGCTCTAATTCCTGATGTTTGATTTATCATAGTAATATCGCTGCTTGTTTCAGTGTTACAGTTTGTGACCAGAAATTCTTATTTGAAATCATGCAGTCCAGGTAATCTGATGTTCCCCACATTCTGGCACAGTATTCTTCATCAAACCTACAGTGGTTAGCACTGCTGCCTCACAGCGCCAGGGACCCAGGTTTGATTCCACCCTCAGGCCTGTGTGGAGCTTGCACATTCTCCCCATGTCTGCGTGGGTTTCCTCCGGGTGCTCCAGTTTCCTCCCACAGTCCAAAGTTTTGCAAGTTAGGTGGATTGGCCATGCTAAATTGCCCCTTGTGTCTACGGAAGTGCAGGCTAAGTGGATGAGCCATGGGAAATGCAGGGTTACAAGATTAGGGTCGGGGGGGGTGGAGGGTGGATCTAGTTGGGATGCTCTTTGGAGGGTTAATGTGGACTTGATGGTCCAAATGGCCTGCTTCCACACCATAAGGATTCAATGATTCTACCTTTCCCCTGTTCCACAAAGGGATGCTTTGAGTTGCAGTCAGGGGATCACAATGTATACATGCATCGGTACATAACTACTGATCGTTTATGATCAATACAGGATAAACAGGAAGATTAGCAAGTGCAATACCAGTATTTAAGCATACATGTGCCCACTGGTGCTGTACTTTGTCTGTTTGGGCATGTATGAATGCATGTTTGTGCACAAGAGTGTGCACATGGGTGTACATAAGCATATTTTTCTGTTTTGTATTTGTGGTTGTAGCACATGTTTGCGTGTGCATATATTAAGTATATATATGGCTGTGTGAACATTCTGCCATCTGCTGGGCTGTTTTAGGAGCTTTATCCAGGGTAACTGCTGAACAACGATCAATCACAGATACTGAGGCCAATTCTAACTGCCTGATGCGCACCTTGAATGCAATTCAGAGTCACAAAATGAGAAAGAATGCATCTACTAGGTCTACATATTTACATCTCTCAGCAAATCTTGAGAGAACTACCTGGAGGCTGCTCTCAGAAAAAATACAAAGATTTTGAAGAAGTTTCATTTTTGTGAAGCCAAGGGAGTGCCAAAAATAAAACTACTACCATGAAGAAGGTGGTGAGCCTAGGATGATGATCTTGGGATCCAGCAGATAGAGTCAAGTGACAGGCTGACTTATGAGATCCCTTTTCCTCTATAAATTAAGCTGCAGACACCGTCAGACATCAGGCATTATCACACTAGCTGTTTGGATGGGGTCTTGACAGTGAGCACGGGGAAGGAAGGAAAGAGAGAGGACCACAGAAGAGAGAAAGGACAAAAGGAGATTGTTTGGAAAGGAAAATTGTGAATATATAAACATGTCGCATCGACTTAAAACAAGTCTGTACCTTAGCTGAAATTTACGTTTTTTTAAAATCTTCTTTAGAAAACATTGGATTTTTTTTAAAAAACACTAATTATTTTTAGAAACTACTCTTTGTTAAATTGGACCCAATATGCATTGGGAGCTGCTTCTTGACTTAGAAGTAATGTTGATATCTGACTTATTATATCAAAACTAATTAGTGAAATCTGAGATTGATTAATTTATTAATTCTCAGAATGTGGACAGCCCTGGCAAGGTCAGCATTTATTTTCCTCAGTAAAGTGATAGTGAACCAACCTCTTGAACTACTGCAGGTTTGAGTACTGTGCTAGGTTGTTCAGAAAGCTGTTTATGGTCAAGCATGATGGTGAGGGGCTGGGGCACATATTGGCCTAGATGGGCTAAGGATAGCAGATTTCCTTTCCTAAAGGATGTGAGTGAACCAATTTGTTTTTCTTATGACCATCCTTAACTTTCATGGTCTCTTTTACTAAATGTCATTTCTTTTAATTCCAGATTTTTAAAAAAAAGGTAATTTAAATGTTCAACGCAGTGGTAAGATTGTGAGCCTGTGTCCTCAGGATTATTAGTCCAATAAAAATGCCCTTTTGCCATTGTAGCCCACTGTTCCTGAGGCTGACATAGTAATGCATTAACGTAGTTCTTTATCTTTCTGCGTGCCCAGAGTTTTAAAAACTTTGTCCCAAATTTGTTTTATTGCACTGTTTCAATCACTGATCTCTCATACATTTGGCTGCTCTTGATTTGTTAGCCCAACTTAGTATTAAACCATCTAAGGCATCACAGTCAAGCCTGATACGGTCCTAAGATTCATCGAATCTTACAACACATAAGGAGGCCATTTGAATACATGAACTAGAAGACAGATGCAAGAACTAGAACATAAGACAAACCCTTCATCTCTGGAACCATTCTGGTGAAACTCCTCTGAGCTGTCTCCAATACAACTACATCACTCCTCAAGTAAAGGGCACAAAATTTTCTGTAATACTGTAGGTGCGGTCTCACTAATGTCTTGCACAGTATAGCAACACTTTCCTATTTTATACTCTATTGATTTTGCAATAAATGCCAAAATTCTATTTGCCTTCCTTATTACCTGCTGTACCTCCATACTATATTTCTGTTATTCATGCACAAGGACACCCAGATCCCTCTGCACAAAAGCACTCAGAAGTTTCTCTCCATTTAGCTCATAAGTTGACTTGCTATTCCTCTAGCCAAATTGATAACTTCACACATCCACATCGAGTCACAGGGATGTACAGCACAGAAACAGACCCTTCAGACCAAATCGTCTATGCTGATCAGATATCCCAAATTAATCTAGTTCCAGTTGCCAGCATTTGGCCCATATCCCTCTCAACCCTTCCTATTCATATACCCATTAGATGCCTTTTAAATGTTGTAATTGTACCAGCGTTCACCACCTCCTGTGGCAGCTCATTCCATACATGCACCACTCTCTGTGTGAAGAAGTTGCCCCTTAGGTCCTTTTAAATCTTTCCCCTCTTACCTTAAGCCTATGCCCTCTAGTTTTGGACTCCCCTGCCCTGGGGAAAAGACCTTGACTATTTACCCTATTCACACCTCTCATGATTTTATAAACCACTAGAAGGTCACCCCTCAGCCTCTGATGCGCCAAGGAAAACAGCCCTAGCCTATTCAGCCTGTTCCCTTTAGCTCAAATACTCCAACCCTGGCAACATCCTTGAAAATCTTTTCTGAACCCTTTCAAGTTTCACAACATCCTTCCTATAGCTGGGAGGCCTGAAATGAATGCAGTATTCCAAACTTAACATCAAACTTAATTTGCCAAACTTTGATCCACTTATCCATATTCATTTGTACGTTTCTTATTTATTCATTGCAACTTACTTTCTCATCTATTTTAGTAACTTTGCCTATATTATTTTCTATCCCTGAATCTATGTCATTAATATAGATTGTAAATAGGTGGGGCCCAATGACTGAATCATGTGGCACCCCAACCAGAAAAAGACCCATTAATGCCAACTCTCCGCTTTCTGTTGGTTAGCCAATTCTCTATCCAAGCTGATAAACTACCCCTAACCCAATGTGATCTTAGCTTCTGGATTAACCTTTTGTATGGCATCTTATCAATTGCCTCCTGGAAGTCCAGATATATTACATCTGCAGAATCATTTTTATCTACTTTGCTGGTTACAGTTCGAAGAACTCCAGCAAATTAGTCAAACATGATTTACCCTTCATAAAACTATGCCAACTTTGGTGGTTTGCATTGTGACTTTCCAATTATCCTGATATTACTTCCTTAACAATGAATTCTAACAATTTTTTAATGACACATGTTACACTAACTAGTCTATAGTTTACTACTTTATGTTTCCCTCCATTTTTGAATAAGAGTATTACATTAGCATTTTTCTCAATCCACTGGAACCTTTCCCACATCCAGGGAATTTTGGAACCACTAGCTCTGGGCCCACTTCCTTTAAGGCCCTGAGCTGAAGGCCACCAGCCCTGGGGACTTGTTTGCCTTCTATTCCAATAGTTTATTCAGTATTTTTTTCCGCAGTGATGATGATTGTTTTAAGTTCTTCCCTTTCTATTGCTTCTGCCTTACCTGTTACTATTGGAATGGGTGTCCTCCAGTGTGAAAATTGAAACAAAACATTAATTTACTGACTGAAAAAAAACAAAAGAACTGTCGTTGCTGTAAATCAGGAACAAAAACAAAGTTGCTGGAAAAGCTCAGTGGGTCTGGCAACATCTGTGAAGGAAAAAACAGAGTTAACATTTCGGGTCCGGTGACCCTTCCTCCAAGATTTACTGACTCTGACATTTCTGTGTTCCCACTATCAACTCCTCAGTCTTATCCTCAAAAGGACAAATGTTCATTTTAGAAAGAGCTGTTTAATTTGATCTAATTCCTCCCTTTCGTTTCCCAGAAATCTGCAAGTTTGCCCTCTTCAACAGAACTCCTCACCAGACAGACAGAGTTGTATACAATCACCAAACAATGACCTGAACAAATGAAAAGCTCTGGATTAAAGTTTGTCCCATGTCTATTCAGGAGTGGTTCAAGACCATGTGGAACAGCCACCCCCCTTCCCCACCCAATTTTTGATCTGATATGTCAGAAAATGCCAAATGGGATGGGGAAATTTCACCTTTTGTTGCTGCTGAAACTTACTTTTGCCTCTCGGGATTTTTGAAAATTTCCTTGGGGTACTATAATTACTTTCCAAAAATCAGATCTGCAAATCCTAAACTGATAGTTAAAAAACCTCATTTGGCAGGGTCACTTTCTACAGCAGACTTCAACCTTGCTTGACTGTTCAAATTTCGGGAAGGGAGGCATTAATTAAAAGGAGAAGAATTACAGCCATTAACAGTGACAGCTGGGAAAACATCGGGAACCCTCACTTAGGACATAATGAAAGGTCAAGGGGAGTGCTCTTAGGCACTGTGTGGATGCTCTACACCTTCCCTCATCCAATCACAGCATCATTATTTTTTGAAGACTAAACAACTAAACATGGGGAATGCCTCAGATATTAACCACAAAGGTTCCAGGTCTTGGGTTAACTGACCCCAGCTGGGTGGTACACCTCTGTCCACCTGAGAGGACAGACATGGTCTCAGATTCACGCCACATCCAAACAGTGCAGCTCTCGCCAGTACTGCAATGGGAATATTAATCTGGATTATATACTCAGGTCTCTGAGAATGGGTCTTGAATGTACAAGCTTCCGACTCAAAAGAGAATAATGCCTCCCCAAGCCACAGCTAACAATTGCTTTCCAAGTTCACATGTGAACAATGAGTTTTTAAATCAGATGTTCAACATTCTTGGTAACTTGCTTGTTCTAAAACATGGTTGTCCAGGTGAGGTTGTGAGGAGTGCTTGTGGAGCTCTTCCACAGGAATGGTCACAGGAATCAGTGACTAGAAGGGTTGTGAAGATAAAAAAAAAACCTGAGAACAGCACAGATTTTGAAATGCTGCACTATCTGGGCGTGAGGGGTAGACAAAACTTCATTTTTATACAACATGAAGAAGTAGTTGTGAATAGTCCATTAGCTCATCAGACCAACACCATTGCATGTTATATTTCCTAAGTTTTTCATTCATGGGACATTGATGTCATTGACTACATCAGCATTTACTGTCCATTCTAACTGCCCGCAAATGTGGTTGTTGGCCACCTTGTTGAATTCAATTCATGTCTTCTTGGCCAATTCAGCATTAAGACATAAACACATTACTGGGGGCATGGGCCAGACTGGATAATGCAGATGTCCTTCCCTGAACGACATTATCTTAGCAGGGAGATTTGCTCATTCTTTTAAGGGAGACGTTATACTGATAGAGAAGGCAAGTGGAGGAATTCTAAGTAGCAGTGTAAATGGAAGGATTGATGGGGTAGGTTCTGAATTTGAGAAGAGCACATCAATTAGAAAAGAAAGATAAGAGAGAATCAGAGTATGTAGTAACTCTGAAGAACTAAATTGCATGTATTTCAACGCAGGGGGTCTTACAGGTAAGGCTGATGAACTCAGGGCATGTTTAAGAACTTGTGATTGGGACGTCATAGCTATTATAGAAACATGGCTGAGAGAGGGACAAGACTAGCACTTCAATCTTCCGTGTTTTAGATGCTATAGGAAGAATAGAAAAGGGGGCAAGAGAGAAGGGTGTGTGGCTTTTCTCATTAAGGAATACATTACTGCTGTGACTAGGGAAGATATTTCTGAAAAATTGTCCAGTGAAAATATATGGACAGAAATTACAAATAAAAAAGGAAAGATCACTTTGATGGGATTGTACCAAAAGCCCCACAATATTAAGAGAGAAATTGAGAAACAATTATGTACAGAGATCTCAGATACATGTGAGCATAATAAGTTGTAATAATGGGGGATTTTAATTGTCCAAACATTGACTGGGATTACCATAGTGTTAAAGGTTTGGATGGCGATGAATTTGTGGATGTTCCTATGAGAAAAGGAGCTAAACGAGACCTTCTTTTGGGCAATAAGGCAGGGCAGGTGACTGAAGTAAAAGTGGGGGAGCACTTTGGGTCTAGCGATCATAATTCTGTGAGTTTCCAAATGGTTATGGAAAAGGATAAGCCTTCCATAAAAGTTAAAGTTTTTAATCGGAGTAAGGCAAATTTTAATGATATGAAACAAGGACTTTCAAAATTTGATTGGAGTAAACTGTTCGCAGGTAAAAGGATGTCTAACATGTGGGAGGCATTCAAGAGTGTGATGACGAGAGTTCAGTGGCATTTTGTTCCTGTTAGAGTGAAGGGTAAGACTGGTAGGTTTAAGGAACAATGGATGAATAAGGATATTGAGGTTCTAATCACTAATAAAAGAGAAATTTTTTTTAAGATATAGACAATTTGGTTCAGTTGAATCTTTTAATCAATATAAAGAGTGTAGGGGCATTCTTAAGAGAGAAATCAGGAAGGCAAAGAGGGGTCATGAGATAGCATTGGCAGATAATGTTGAGGATAATCCAAACAGATTCTACAAATACATTAAGAGCAAGAAGATAACTAGAGAAAGGGCAGGGCCTCTTAAAGATAAAGGAAGTCATCCTTGTGTTGAACCCCAGGAGATGGGAGAGATATTAAATGAATATTTCACTTCATTTTTTAGTGGAGAAAGAAATGGAGTCTAGAGAAATCAGAGAAATACATTTTGATGTTTTAAAAACAGTTCATATTATAGAAGAGGAAGTTCAGGAGGTCTTAGAGAATACAAAGGTGGATAAATCTCCAGGACCTGATCTAATGTGTCCCAGCATGTTGCCGGAAGTAAGGGAGGAAATTACAAGACCCCTTGCAGAAATATTTACATCATCTATAACTATGGGTGAGGTGCTTGATAACTGGAGGGTCGCTAATATAGTATGTTTAAGAAAGGTCGTAAGGTGAAATGGAGGAACTATAGACCTGTGAGTCTGACTTCAGTTGTGGGTAAATTGTTGGAGGTGGTTATAAAAGATAGGATTTATGGACATTTAGAAAGGCAAAAATTGATTAGGGATAGTCAGCGTGGTTTTGTGCGAGGAAAATCGTGCCTCTCAAACTTGATTGAGTTTTTCGAGGAATTTACCAAAAAAGTTGATGATGGCAGAGTAGTAGATGTTGTTTATTTGGACTTTAATAAAGCCTTTGACAAGGTTCTGCCAGGTAGTCTAATTAGTAAGAGATAGTAGGAACTGCAGATGCTGGAGAATCCGAGACAACAAGGTGCCGAGCTGGATGAACACAGCAGGCTAAACAGCATCATAGGAGTAGAAAGGCTGACGTTTCGGGCCTAGACCCTTCATCGGAAATGGGGGAGGGGAAGGGGGTTCTGAAATAAATAGGGAGAGAGGGGGAGGCGGATAGAAGATGGATAGAGGAGAGGATAGGTGGAGAGGAAACAAATAGGTCGAAGAGGCAGGGATTAGTAAAGTTAGGTCACCTAGGATTCAGGGTGAGCTTGTCAATTGGATAAATAATTGGCCTAACGGCAGGAGACGAAGAGTAATAGTGAAGAGTTGCTTTTTGCGCTGGAGGCCTGTGACCAGCAGTGTTCCACAGGGATTGGTTCTGGGTTCTCTTTTGTTTGTCATTTACGTAAAAGATTTGGACAAGAATATAGAAGGCATGGTTAGTGAGTTTGCAGATGACACCAAAATTGGTGGCATTGTAGACAGTGAAGAAGGTTTTCTAAGATTCCAAAGGGATTCTGATCAAATGGGTCAATGGGCTGAAAAATGGCAGATGGAGTTCAATCTAGATACAGGTGAGGTATTCCATTTGGTACAACAAACAAGGGTAGGGCTTATACAATTAATGCCTGTTCTACGACACTAATTATACAGTTAGTGTCGTAGAAAGGAGGGACCTAGGGGTGCAGGTACATACTTCTTTAAAGATCACATATAGACAGGATGGTTAAAAAGGCATTTAGCATGCTTTCCTTCATTGCTCAAACCTATCAGTATAGGAGTTGGGACATTGTGTTAAGGTTGTACAGGACATTGATGAGGTCTCTTATGGAATACTATGTCCAGTTCTGGTCGCCCAGTTATGGGAAGGATATTATCAAGTTGGAGAGGGTTCAGAAGAGATTTACCAGGATGTTGCTGGGTATGGAAGGTTTGAGTTATAAAGGAAAGGTTGGTATTTTCCTCAATGGAGCATAGGAGTTTGAGAGGTGACCTGATAGAAGTTTATAAAATAATGATAGAGTTAGATAAAATATAAAATAATGATAGATAGAGTTGATAGTAGTTGTCTTTTCCCTAAAATGGGAAATTTCAAGACCAGGGGACACATTTTTAAGGTGAGAGGAGAGAGATTTAAAAAAGACATAAGAGGCAATTTTTTTTTACACAGAGGGTGGTTCGCATATGGAATGAACTTCCTGAGGAAGTGGTGTTCCCAGGTACAATTACAACATTTAAAAAACATTTGGATGGATACATGAATAGGAAAGGTTTGGAGGGATATGGGCCAGGAGCAGGCAGGTGAGACTAATTTAGTTTGGGATTATGTTCAGCATGGACTGGTTGGACCAAAGGGTCTGTTTCCGTGCCCTATGTCTCTATGACTCTCTAACTGGATGGGGTTTTTAACCAGAATCTGGTAATTTCATGGTCACCAGATTTAGTTTATTAACTGATTTTAAATGGTTGGAATTTGAAAGCATGTGGGCAGATTATCAGTCCAGGTATCAGAATTATTGGTCCAGTAACATACAACATGTGATAAAGTATCTCCAAATTAGAGGATGTAAAGCTATGTTCTGTGAACTTCAATTTAAGGGGAGGCGATGGCCTAGTGTAATTATCACTAGACCGTTAATCCAGAGACCAAAATAACATTTGGGGACCAGGGTTCGAATCCCACTATAGCAGATGGTGGAATTTGAATTCAATAAAAAAAATCTGTAATTAAGAATCTAATAATGGCCATGAATCCATTGCCGATTGTTGGAAAATACCGATCTGATTCACTAATGTCCTTTAGAGAAGGAAACTGCCATCCTTACTTGGTCTGGCCTACATGTGACTCCAGACCCACAGCAATGTGGTTGACTCTGAACTGCCCTCTGGGCAATTAGGGATGGGCAATAAATGCTGCCTAGCCAGCGATGCCCTCATCCCATTAATGATTTTAAAAAAAACTTCTCCAAACTTCCAGTCACCCAAATTTTGTTTGTGCTATATCCTGCTCATTCGTCGCCACTTGCTCCCAACCCTCAACACATTGACTGGAAAACATTTTTCCCAGTAGCCTCTTCCCACCACACAACTGCAAACTCCTCCAGCACAGTAAAAATCCTGGAACCAAGAGCAATGTAGGAACCCCTACAACACACACAATGCAGGGGCTTGAGAAGTACGACCATTGATTCCTTAAGCGCAGTTAAAGTCAGGAAATAAATGTCAGACTTGTTACAACCGAAGAATGAATTTAAAATAAAATTGCCTTCAGTTCCCTTCATTCCTTAGAGCTCTGTTCACATAACACCTGATGGACTCACCAACCTTTATTGACTTTCCAGTCTGGGAAAGACTTCATTTTAAAATTCTCATCCTTTTCTCTGTGATTTGCTCCATCCCTTCAAACCTTTTGAGATCTCTGCACTCTTCCAGTCCTGGCCTCCTGTGCATTCTTAATTTTAATTGGAAACAAAAACAGAAATTGCTGGAAAAGCTCAGCAGATCTGAGGAAAGGTCAATCGAACTGAAATGTTAACTCTGATTTCTCTCCACAGAAGCTTCCTGACCTGCTGTGTTTTTCCAGCAATTTCTGTTTTTGCTTCTGATTTACAGCATCCACATATCTTCCGGTTTTTCTTGATTTTAATTGCTTCACTATTGGCAGCCATGTCTTCAGCTGTCAAGGCTTGGAACTCTAGAATTCTCCCAATAAATGTCTCTGCCTCTTCAATCACCTCTCTTCCTTTCAGAAAGTTTTGAAAACCTACCTCTTTGAGCAAAGTTTTGGTGACCAGCTATTAAGTGTCCTTGTGTCAAATTTTATTTAATACCATCAAGTTACATCATATGTGCAGCAGAACAACAGGCCAATAAAGCCAGTCAGTTTATGACAGCATTTCAACTCCACACAAGCCTCCCACCCTCCCTTCATCTCATCATATTCTTCTAATTCTTTCTCCCTCATGTACTTATCTAGCTTCCTCTTAAATTAATCTATGCTGTTCACCTCAAATACTCCTTGTAATAGCAAATACCATACTCTCACCAGATCAAAAAAGGTCTCTCCGGAGTTCTGTATTTGATTTTTAGTGATAATCTTGCATTTATGGCCTCGGACTTTGGACTGCTAGAAGTAGAAACATTTTTTGTCTAACTAGCCCATAAAATCTGTGTCCTTTCTGTTAGAAGATGTCATTTTTGCAAATCTCATTTTGCACCTTCCCAGAGTCTCTATTTAAAACAATTATGAAACCCATAACTAAGCAAAGTGATGCTACTGTGAGAGACCACCACAGGTTTCACTGATTTTCTAGTGCTACAGACAATCAGGTTGTTGTTGTAGTGAGTGGCAGGTTTCGACTTTCATTTAACAACAATCCATCAGTTTTCATTTTCATTCTATCCTTGGCAGTGCATAAATTCACTTTCATCACTGATTTAAACTCAAACTTACCAATTCAATACCATGGCCACAACACTAGTGAACCCAAATGTGTTTTCCACTGGAACCCACTCTCTAGAATTCCCTCTTCAAAGCCTTCTCCCCACTGCTCTCCCATATCAAACATGGCTCAGTAGGCACCACACCTGCCTTGGAGTCAGAGGTTCATTGTTCAGGTCCGCCACAGAGAGTTGAGTGCATAACACAGAATGACATTCTCATTGCAGTACCGTCTTCCTCCCCAGGTGAATGTAAAAGATCCCAGAACACTATTTTGAAGCACAATGGGATATTTTCCCTGGCATCCTGAACAATATTTTTCCTCCAGCTAAGATCTTACAAAATAGCTGTTTATGAGAGCTTGGTGTATTTCCGCCATTAGCAATAGTCGCAAGATTTCAAAAATATTCCACCACGTGTGAAGTTCTTTGGGGCATATTGAGGGTCTAAAAAGGTGTTGTAGAATTGCGTATTTTCTGCATCCTTTCCAAACCTGTTCAAATGTCACTTTTGCATCATTCTACCAGTGATCTCTCCAAACTGCTGAAATAGAATCTATCTCCTGAAACCAATCTAATCTACTTTCTAAGAATTAGAATGTTTTCTATTTTATACATTTTTTTATACTATATATTTGCTCTACTAACCTGGGGAACTGTTGCAGAGATATCCTGGAGCTGAGATGACTGACCTCCAACAATCTCAAACATTTTCCTATATGCTAGTATGACTCCCAACCAGCAGGGAGTGTGTCCCCGATTCCCATTGATTTCACTTTTGCTAGGGCTCTGTGATGTCATATTCAGTCGAATGAAGCTCTGATGTCAAACTCTGCCACTCTGGTCTCACCTCCAGAATTTAACTCTTTTGCCCATGAATGACCCAAGGCTGAAATGAGGTCACGAGCTAAGTGGGCTTCGCAGAAGCCAAACTGGGCATCACTCTGCAGTTTGTTGCTTGATAGTCAATTTGATGACACCTTCCATCCCTTTATTGATGATCAAGAGTAGACTGATTGGATGGTAATTGGCCACGTTGGATTTGACTTGTCTTTTGTGTACAGGACACACTGGGCAGTTTTCCACATTGTCAGGTAGATGCCACTGTTGTAACTGCATTGGAACAGCTTGGTTCAGGCAACAGCAAAGTCTGGAATGTAAGTCTTCAGTCCTATTGCTGGAAACTTGTCAGGTCCCATAGCCTTTGCATTATCCACTGCTTCCAACCATTTCTTGAAATTAAGTGAATTGGCCAAGGACTGGCATCTGTGATGCTGAGGACCACTGGAGGAGGCTGAATGGATGATCAACTTGGCACTTCTGGCTTAAGATTTCTGTGAATGCATCAGCCTTATCTTTGCACTAATGCACTGGGCTTTCCTGACATTGGAGATGGGGCTATTTGCAAAGCTTCTCATCCAGCGAGTTGTTTAACTGTCCACCACCATTCACAATTTGATGTAGCAGGACTGCTGAGCTTGTATCTGATATATTGATTGTGAAATCACTTTGCTTTGTCTATCACTTACTGCTTATGTTGTTTGGCACGCAAGTAATCTTGTTTGGTAGCTTCACAAGGTTGACACCATTTATGAGTATGCCTGGTTTGCTCCTGTCATGCCTCCTGCACTCTCTGATGAACACGGGTTGATCCCTGAGCTTGATGGTAATGGATGAATGGGACATTTGCCACATCATGAGGCTGCAGATTGTGGAGTACAATTCTGCTGCTGTTGTTGATAGGCCACAGCGCCGAATGATGCGCAGTCTTGAGTTGCTAGATCTGTTTGAAGTCTGTCCCATTTAGCGCTGTGATAGCCCAACACAACACATTGGAGGGTATTCTTAATGTGAAGGTGGGACTTCATCTCCACAAGGACTGTGCGCTGGTCACTCTTACCTATACAGTCATCGAGAGATGCATCTACAGCCTGGTAAGGATGAAGTCAAGTACGTTTTTCCCTTTTGTTGGTTCCCTCACCACTTGCTGCAGATATAGTCTAGCATCTGGTCTGGCCTACATGTGAATCCAGGCCCACAGCAATGTGCTTGACTCTTTACTGCCCTCTGGGAAATTAGGGATGGGCAATAAATGCTGTCTAGCTAGCGACGTCGTCATCCCATGAATAAATTTTAAAAAGTGCTGTTCAACATTGAGCAATACTGATTCATCAGTAAGCGGTAATCAGCAGGAGGTTTTCCTGCCCATGTTTAACCTGAAACCACAAAACTTCATGGGGTCATGAATCAATGTTGAGGACTCCCAGGGCAATTCCCACCCAGCCGTGTCACCAGCTCTGTTGGATCCATTCTTGCCAGTGGGACAGGACATATCCAGGGACAGTGATGGTGATGTTTGGAATGTTGTCTTGAAGGTATGATTCTATGGGCATGACTATGTCAGGCTGTTGCTTGACTAGTCTGTAAGATTGCTCTCCCAATTTTGGCACTAGCCTTCAGATGTTAGTAAGGTGGACTTTGACGTTGTGCTATTTTTGCCAGTGTCATTTCTGGTGCTTAGGTCAATGCCAGGTGATCTAAATGATTTAATTTCTTCATGGAGATTTCATAGCGATTGATACAACTGAGTGGCTTGCTAGGCCATTTCAAAGCACAGTTGAGAGTCAACTACATCGCTGTGGCTCTGGAGCAGGTGAGGATGGTGGATTTCCTTCCCTGAAGGACATCAATGAGCCAGGTGGGTTTTTCTGACAATCGATAATAGTTCCATGGTTATCAGTAGATTCATAATTCCAGATTTCTTTTCTTGAATTCATATTCTACCATCTGTTGTGGTGGGATTCAAGCTCAGGTCCCCAGAACATTAGCTGAATTTCTGGATTAGTAGTCTAGCTATGGTCTTTGCCTCCCCTAAGCAAAGATGCTTTGCATAAGGAAATATTTGGACAGGTGGCTAAAAGCTTGATCAAAGTAGGTTTTAAGGAAAAACCTTGAAGGAGGAAAGATATCTCAAGATGCTTGAGGAGAGAATTCCCAGAGCTTAGGGCTCAGGAACTGAAGGCACATCTTCCAATGCTGGGGAAGTAAGATTTCAAATAATTCTATGATGTCCGGTCCACTTTATCTCTGTAGCCCTCTCCAGCTGACAATCCCTTGGTACCTTGGAGGGTTATTGGCTAGAGGAGGCTACAGACATAATGGGGTGGGTGAGGCCTTAGAAGTATTTAAAAATAAGAAACCTAGCTGATTTATTCCTTCACCAGCCCAAGGTTGATCAGCACACAGTGTGAGACTCTTGGCAGATAGGGAGCCAAATCTGGAAAGCTCCTCGTCTATGGGGTACAAACACCCCAAATACTTATGTTGTACAAGTTTACATAAATCCCTGGTCGATAACAAGCCACTAACACATTTTCACTTCCAGGAACCTCACTAATTGTTTTAAAAAGCATGGTAAGTAAATATCTGCAATATTTATTGGAATGAAATGGCAGGAAGGCATCACAGCTACAAAAGCAAATGAGAATTATTAGTTTTGTGCCGCACTCTTACAAAAACAAATGTAAAAGTTTACTGATGATGTGACTACTGGAGGATATTATAAACCCCATTTTACTTTGTGTTTTACAAGATTACTAAATACGCAATAACCACAAGTGCAACGCACACACGTGTGTGTGCACAGAAATCTAAATTAAAACATTCGTCAGGCATCATTTTGTTATACACTACGAGTGCTATTGCAGGGAAAAAAATCCTTGCAGATCAGATCTAAAATGGTTCAACCACAAAAAAAACACATTAAGGATCTTTTTCCTTCTCTGCTTCCACAGCTATGCCTGAACTGAAAATAATGTGGAACCACAGGCCTCAACCCAGCCCTACATAAATCACAAATTTCCACATCAATAAAGTTAATTGGTTACCCATTAGTTACTGGAGTATACTGTACTCACCAGGACATGAACAACCTCCTGACATTTTTCACATCTCTGAACTCCCTTCTTATACGTATGTATGTTTTTGTTTAATCCTTTTTTTCCCTTCTGGTTGCAACAAGCAGACAGTACAGCCTCTCTCTACTTCATGGTGTCCTGTGTGTGTTGATGTCACGTACTGAAATCTCTGGGAAGGAGGAAAAAAAGAGGGACAATCAGAGAAACAGGAAGCAGAAATTATTCGTCCCTCAAAGGCGGAATGCCTCCACTCATTAATATGCAAATACTAAATTCAGTGGGTGGAGTGTATGTCTGGCAGGGTAACCCAGGAAACAAGAGATGGCAAAGCAACAACAAGCATGTGACCCAGATTTTCTCTCTCGCTCTCTCTAAAAGGTTGTTAAGGTTGTTTTCTACACTGAAAAACCCTGCTCCCATCAAATTCCTTTCACTATCCATCATTGCTCTCTCGACAGGGAGAAACCTTAACCCCTTTTGGCTGGATCTGCAGTGCTTATTCATCGAATAGAAGTCATTCACCTTCCCCCCTCTCTACCCTGCTCTTTCCCTCCCTCTCTCCTCTCTCCTACTACCAGTCGAGAAAATAAGAATGTTAACCCTTTAAGAACCATAGCCCACAATTTTTCGTTTTTCCTGGGCTATGTTCAGAGGTCAAACAATACAAATCTAGTAACTGGACTGCCCACGGCTGTACTGGCAATAACAAATTACAAAGTCACATCTTTGATTTCTGCTTTGAGTTGAGTAATAAGAGGTCTTACCGACGTGCACTTGGGATTAAGGATCAACAATGTTCCTGCTCCTAAGGGATTGCAAACCCTCCAAAATAACCCTGGAGTCTCCTTGAATTGAAGGTCATCTCCAGGACACTACTGTCGGCAAAATCCATGAGAAAAGTCAAAGGGGTTTAATAAATATGAGAAAGCAAAACACTATGGATGCTGGATAAATGAAACAAATTCAGAAATTACTGGAGAAACACAGCTGGTCTGGAAGGTCACAGCTGAAGAAGAAGCATATCAAACTCAAAATGTTAACTGTTTCCCTCTCCACAGATGCTACCAGAACTGTGTTTTCTCCAGCAATTTCCGTTTCTTTATAATAAAATTGTGATTTTTTTTCAATACTTAATGCTTTTTTGTCTTTAGAATTTTGGAAAATATGGGGGATAATGACTGGTTTTTGACAGTCAACCATCAGGTAACAAGACTAGCCTTCTTCCCAATTAAGGGCCGTGGTCTAGCCACTGTTTCAATGCAGGGAAGACTGCAGCCAACACATGCATCTCACAGATAGTAAACGCATCTCACAAACAGCTTTACAATAAGTGACCAGATGTCAGTTTCAACAATATTGATTAAGGGATAAGTACTGAGCACAGAACAAGGTGGACCTTATTGACATAATGGAATTCTTTAGCTTCACTTTTGCTCGCATTCAGCAGTTCTGAATGGAGTACTCCTTCTATACAGCCCCTTTGAGTATGCAGCGCTCTCAAAACATTGTGCTGGGATTGTCATTCTCAATTACCTGCTGTCAAATCCCTGGGATTGAACTTGAACCTACAAACATCTCACTAAAAAAGACTGTAGAATAGGTAACTAATACCTTAAATTACAAACAATGCAAGCAATCACAGTGCTCACTCCAGAAGCACACTGGTTAACATGATCCCAGAGTTTGGAGTCAATTCTCTGCTCCAACCCTTCTCTCCTGAAACTTAAATTAATCACCTTCAGTTCTCCCTTCCTGCCTAAAGTTGAGTTTTTTTTCCTCAAGGTCAGATTCTCAATTCAAATAAGACATTCCTAAGGATAATGGACCTTCAAGTAATTTTGCCCATGCACACAAGGAAAGTTCTGTTCAGACTGATTGCCTTGGGCAGACAGCCAGCGCAGCATTACACAGTGGGAGGCCTCCTTATAAGACTGGGCATTACATAACACATGAGGGAAAAATATATCCATGAGCGATACAGACTAAATACTTAGCCAATCAAGAATCTGTGTGTACTGAACAGTATGTTGAACAGGGAAAGCTGTGTGTATTGAACAGTGTTAAATGGGGTGAGCTGTGTGTACTGAACAGTGCGCTAAGCAGGGAGATCTGGGTGTTCTGAACAGTGTCTTAAACAGGGATCTGCATGCACTGGTGTATTAAACAGGGAGATCTGTGCATACTGAACAGTCTGTTACACAGGAAGAGCAGTATTTATTGAATGTTACACCGTTCTCACTGCCGCCCAATGTGAAAGTTAGAGGATCCACACCCAATGAATATTAAGCTACTCAGCAGAACAGGCTAGATTAGCAAGATACTTCTAACAGAATCTGGACAGTACAGCAGAAAGGACAGCAAAGGGCATCAAGACAGTTTACACAGGATATTAGTGTTAGAAACTAATTATCATCCAGTTAGCCACTAATCACAATTCAAGATGGTACCAAATGCAGACACAGACAAACCTGTGATAAGGCAATATGCCTTTCCTGTTACTGAAATGAGGGATTTCTACCAAATTGTTTTCTTCTAACAGGTAGAATATGTGATGCCCACATTAATACCACTAACTAATCTTTTACATGTCACTTGGGACTTTTCTGCAAAGTTTATCCGAAAACCTGGTCTTACTGACACAGGGAGGATAGATTGGCATTGGAATGGAAACAGTGGAAATTCACCAAAGTAATGTCAAAGAGAAACAGTTATGAGGCCAAGTTGCACAAATGCAGCTGATTCCTTGAAATAGCAGTACTCGTGACACTGTGGTCATGTCAGTTATGACTCTCTTTCCTGTCATCTGCTCACTGACCCTAACACTCACTGTCTCATTCTTCGTTATCCACTCATCTGTCCTGTTCACCAACCCTTTGCTTGTTTCCTGCCTCTTGTTGTCCTTCTCTTAACCTGTCATTTATGGCATGGATCTGGGAGTAGAAAGTGTTGAGTGAGAGGAAAGGGTGGCGCCCAGAGGATTTAGGAAGGGAAGTGATGAGCGGGAGAGGCAGCCAGCATGAGATAGGCAACAAACTGGAGGGTTGGTATGCAAGACAGGGGTGGGTGACTGGGAGGGTCAGGGGCAAAACAGTGAACAGTAGGCTCAGTGCATGGGAAAGATGTCAAATGAGCAGGACAGTGAACAGGGTGGGAGTAGCAGCAAGCCAGAGGGAAGGTGAGCCAGAGACAGAAAAGGTTAGTGAGCTATGAAGTACATTAGCAACTATAGTAATGCATTTATCTTTTACAATCAGGTTTTGGTATTTTACATACCAAAGTACATTTTACTTGGAGACATAAATCATAATGAATCCATGTCGTACATACTACTTGTTAGTGGGAGTTTAGGCACAGATCAGCTATGATCTGATTGAATAGCAGAACATGTTCAAGAGGCTGAATGGCCTCCTCCCATTCTAAGGCCTAATCCATGCTATACCAACCCTGAGAGTGTCTAATTATCAATGTGGAACGAGATTTACTCAATATTGACTTGTGCTGTATCTGCCATGGGAGTGAATGAAGTGGATATATCGCGATAACTTTACTCTGTATCTAACCATGTGCTGTAGCTATCCTGGGAGGGCCTAACAAGTGCTTGTAAACATGATTCCTACCCAGTAGAGATAAAAATAAATGGGACCCTGGATGCAGAAGGGACTTTTGGACAATAAATTCACCAAATGCCTGCCCATCCTTCAGGATGTGTCCTGGACAGCTGGCTCCACACAGCCATTTATAAACGCAAAATACTGATTGCAGCAGATTGTCTCCAGCTGATCATACCCTGGAGGCAAGTGATTTGTCATTCAGAAACATGGGAATTTCTGACTTCTCTGGGCCCATTTGTGCAAGAATTCCAGAGTTTGCACTGCACATCAAGCTAGCAGCAGTGGAAATTTCTGAGCTTTCTTTAAAAAAAAACTGCATTTCTTTTAGTGCCATTTATGACCTTGAGATGTCCAAAGCTCTTTATGGCTAATACTACGCTTTTAAAATGTAATCACTGTTGTAGTGTAGGAAATCAGCAAGTTCCCACATATAGCAGTGTGATAATGACCAGATCATTTTTTTTCATACAAAATGATGCGGATAGAGAGGTAATTATTAAACAAGACATCAGATGCAGTTCCATGCCTTTTTCCATATGTTGGCAATGGGAATTTTTACAACACATGAGAGAAAACAGAGGGCCTTGGTTTAACAGCTCATCCAAAAGACTGCATCTTCAACATCACTCTACTCCCACAGCACTGTGTTGCAGTGTAGTAGAACATGGAACTTATGATTTTCTGAACTAAAGACAAGAAAGCAACTCACGGATCCAAAGCTGATCCACAAAATCATAATCATGTACCTGCAGAGTTTTGAATAACTGCATAAATAGGATGGAGCCAGCAGGGCTGCCAAGCCTCCAGAATTGATGTGGAATATCCAGACATCAAGGTCAATCTCCTGAACATTGCTTCAAGCAAACTAATTAATCAACATTGATGTTGCTCACTGTGACGCTGATGAATTTTGGCCTTAGGTTTTTTTTTGCTTTTAATGTTGCTTAGGGAACAAAGAATTTGTTTGTTTTGATTTAATGCATTGCTTTGCTCCGGTCTAATATTTTTCACATTTTTGTACTTTATTTGAACTTATTGTAAAACACACTCTTCATCTCCGTCTCAAATAGGAGACGCTATTGGCATTCCTCTCCAATGGGCTACATATGAGCTAATACCACCCCGATGCCATATGGGGAGGCATCATATGTCAATACCAGACCTCACTTGGGATCATAGTGTACCAACACCTTAAGAGTGTGATAGCTGTTTCTTCACTTCCCTGAAAGCTATGGCTTGGCTTCATGTCCATTTCCAAGCCTGACCCTTTTTTAAAGAGCTGATGCCAAGATGCCAAGATGGGGGCTAGGTCATTTTCCAAACTGTCTGTAAAAATTCACCAGCCAAAGGAAAGGCCTAAGCTCCAGTACAGACATGGGAATTGGGCACCATTGATCACTCTCACTTTATCTTTCCAACAGGTGTAACACAGTGTGTTGACTTGTAGACCAAGTAGGTTACATGGGGTGTCTGGAACATGTATTTCCCTTATAAGGCATATGCTTGCCTGGGAGAAACATCGAAGGACAATGTCCAAGGTCTCCAAAGTGCTAGTGATCTTCCCTGTTATTAGCACGTTATCTTCATAAATGGCAACCTGGATAGACCGTGTAAAATTTTCTCCATCGTCTGCTGAAAAATTGCATGGGCTGATGATACCCCAAATGGCAGTCTCATATATTGGCACAAACCCTTTTGGATATTAATTGTAGCATACTTCCGGGAATCCTCATCTAACTGCAATAGAACATAGAACAGTACAGCACAGTACAAGTATGCATGGCTCATGTCCATGTTCCAGGAAAGATTCTGCCAGCTTTGCATGTAAATCCTTTGTGTGAGGGACTGGATATTTATCCAGCTGTTTAACATTTGTATAACATTCCCAAAAAGGCGAACCGACCCATTCGGCTTCACAATCGGTATGACCTGGTGCTGCCCATTCTGCAAGCTGGAATGGTTTGGTGATTCCTTCGCTTTCCAGCCTTCTGATTTCTGCTTCTACTTTTGCCCACAAGGCAGATGGCACTGGGTGGGCCTTGCAGAATCATGGAATTGCTTCCTGGTCAACATACAAGGCAGCCACAGCTCCTTTGATAGTCCCTAAACCTTCCTGAAAAACATCCAGGTATTCAATTGAAACTTCACTTCATTTCCTAATCGAAAAATGTTGAGCCAATCTAGCTGAATCTTTCGCAACCAATTTTGTCCTGTAATGCTTGGGGCTGAGTCTTTTACTGCAATCTTTGGTAACTGAACCAGCTACTTCTGATAACAGACCGGAACCGAAGTTCTACCCTTAATCTGTAAAGGTTTCCCAGTATAGGATCTCAGTCTGGCCAAAGTCTTGCACAAACTTAAGGATCGGAGTCCAGAGCAAATTTTGTTAAAGGCTAGTTCTGCAATCACTGAAACGGCCACACCAGTATTGGCAAAGAAACTTACAAAATTCTGACAGGTCTGGACAGGGTAGATGCAGGGAGGATATTCCCAATGGTGGGTGTATCCAGAACCAGGGGTCACAGTCTGAGGATTCAGGGTAGACCATTTAGGGCAGAGATGAGGAGACATTTCTTCACCCAAAGAGTGGTGAGCCTGTGGAATTCATTACCACAGGAAGTAGTTGATGCTGAAACAATGAATGTATTCAAGGGGCGGCTGGATACAGCACTTGGGGTGAATGGGATCAAAGGTAATGGGGAGAAAGCAGGATTAGGCTGTTGAGTTTGGACGTTCAGCCATGATCATGAAGAATGGCAGAGCAGGCTCAAAGGGCCAAATGGCCTCCTCCTGCTCCGATCTTCCATGTTTCTACGCTTCATTAAACCTCCATTAGAACCGGATGACCTTTTAACCAGACATTTAATTTGATTGGTTCTGATTTGGATGTTGCTAAGTAATTTACCTGTTCCAAACCAGATATAGGTGGACTTTCCAGGGTGTGCACTCTCCTGGATACTGGCCTATGAGTTCTCTTATTCAATTTAGTTTGAGTGGGATTCTTTTGCTGGCTCAGATCGATATACTGGCAGCAACCACAATGGCTTGCCAGCCCAGATTCTGAAACTATTTGGCCAAGGTTTGGCTTTGTTTTGGGGTTTTGCTGTGGGCTGACCTAGAGTCCCTCTGTTCAGGATATGTCCTGATTGAGGCTAGGCAATTAACAGCAATCAAGTGGTGAACCCCAAGCTCAGTTAGACTGGCAAGGGTGTCCACTTCCATCGGAATATCCTGCAACTCATGCTTTAATTGACCCATTTTTCAATGACAAAGCCAGTTGTAGTGCCTGTTTGATGTCCAGTTGGGCTTCAAGCTAGTTGGCACTTTTGCATGGTTACATTATTAATCCCACATACCAAACAAACAGTCTCTCAGCATCTTATTAATTATTAAACCAAAGTCACATGCCTCTGCCAGTCATCTTAACTGAGTGAAAAATCCCAATATGATTCGCTGGTTCTTGAATTGCCACGTAAAACCAATAGCATTTCAGAATTAGAGGAGGCTTGGAGTTGTAATATTCCTTGACTAAACCCATCAACTCTTGAAAGGTTTTAGTACCTGGTACCTCAGAGAAAGTTAGGCTCCTAATAACCTAAAAAGCTATGGGTCCACAAGCTATCAGGAGAAATACTCATTGCTTTTCATCTGTTCCAATGCATTCTTTCCACCATTTCGACAGCAGGATCAAAAGAGTCAAGGTTCCCAAATAACAGCATGATGCCAGAAATGCTTACCCTAACTCAAAGATGACTGTTGTAAGCGAATTTCTTCAGGAGTATGCTTTCCTCTCATCACCACTGAAATAACTCCCCAGAGGCCAGTATCTTGTTTACACGTGGAGAGTCCTTGACACTGAACCAGCTCCTTCAGAACCAGCTCTGAGAGTGAGCAGAGCCCCTGACACTCCTGTTCTTATCTGTCAGCCCTGTTCTTATCTGTCAGCCAGGGCTGCCTGATTGGACCAGATTAACAGCCCCAATCAGGGAACTCATCTTCTATGAGTAGGGACCGCTCACTCCCTTGTTCGCTCCACACTACACTCCAACTCCACAACACATGGCACTTTTCCCAACAACCGCAGGAAGTGCTACACCTGCCCCTACACTTCCCCTCTCACCTCCGTCCAAGGCCGAAACAATCCTTCCAAATCCGACAGGCATTCACATGTATGTCCTCCAACCTGGTCTACTGTATGCATTGCTCCTGATGTGGTCTCCTCTACACTGGTGCCAAGCACAGACTCAGTGACCATTTGCACTCTGTACGCTATAACAACACCTTTTGGTTGCCAAACATTTTAACACCCCTCCCATTCCCCTGGTGACTTGTCCATCCTGGGCCTCCTCCAGTGTCTCAATGATGCCACATGTAAGCTGGAGGAACAACGTCTCATATTCCACCTCGGGAGTTTACAGCTCAATGGCCTCAACATAGAATTCACCAGTTTCAAAATCTCCCCGCTCCCGGCCTCATCCCATGTCCAACCCTCCCTCTCATCCCCACCTCCTTGACCTGACACAACCTGTCCATCTTCTTTCTCACCTATCCGCCCCACCCTTCCCACTGACCAATCTCCACTACTCCCTGCCTGCATCCATCTATCATCTACCATCCCACCTATCTTCCCCCAGCCCCAACACCCCTTCCTCTATTTATTTCCCAGCTCCCTCCCCAGTCCCAATAAAGGGTGTAAACCCAAAACGTCGACTTTCCTCCTCCTCTGATGCTGCCTAAGCTCCACACTGTATTTTCTATAAGGTCCACCCGATTGACCTTGTTACAATCACTACAGCAATAAGGGAGGAATCTCCATAATTTTTGCCCATGACAATGAAGGAACAACAATATATTTCCAAGTCAGGATGGTGTGTGATTTGGAGTGGAATTTGTAGGTGGTGTCATTCCTATCTATCTACTTCCATTGTTCTAGGTGTTAGAGCTCATAGATGCGCAATTTGCTATCAAAAGAACGTTTGCAAGTTACCGCAGTACATGTACATGCTGCTTTCATTGTGTGCCATCAAGTTTTAAATTTGATTCACCTTATGCCAGTGGCTTAAGTAGTGATCCAGAGAATATTACTTTAATGGTCTTATTTTTCCATTTCATCCACGTTGTTTATACTCCCTAGTCCTGCCAATGTGGTATGCATGTGGACTACAAGAAATGGATCCTGCCCCTCCCATGCCAAGTTTCCCTCCAATCCTGAGGTGATGTCCTTAAGTCTGACACCAGGCAAATACAGCAACTGTCAGGAAGAACTGTCTCAGCTGCAAAGAGCAGTATGAAACCCTCTAACTCTGCTATCCCATTTACAACCACATATTATTGTTTGCCCACTTACTTGAATGGCGTTCTATGGGCAGACTGTTCATCCTGTCTGCATTCACTGTTCTCATCCACACAGCTTGCAAGAACTTCAAACTTGTCAGACAATTACAAGTACTGAGATTTCTCTATTGCTTCTGCATCCCCATAACTGCCTGCCTCAATCATAGTCAACACTCCTGTTCCTGACCACCTTCCACATTTGAAGTACCTTAAAGCTAGCCTGCAGATGTAACAATCAGTAGGGAAGGCAATGGTACGTTGGCATTCCTTTAATGAGGATTTGACTACAGAAGTAAAGCTATCTTGCCGCAATTGTATAGAGCCTTGAGAAGATCGCACCTGCAGTATTGTGTGCAATTTTGGTCTCCTTATCAAAGGAAGGATATACTTGCCACAGAAGAAGTGCAAAAGAGGTTCATCAAATCAAGCCCTGGGGTGGCAGACTTGTCTCATGAGGAGAAGATGAGAAAACTGGGTCTGTATTCTCTTAAATTTTTTAAGAATGAGAGTTGATCTAATTGAAATTCACAAAATTCTTACCGCGTGGATGTAAATACCATAGGATGTTTCCCCTGACTGTTTTAAGCTAGAATCTCCAGATAAGGACAAACTGAGATAAGGGGGAAATTTTTCACTCAAGAGGATGGTGAATTTTTGGAATTCTTTATCACAGAGGCTGCAAAAGCTCAATTTTTGAGCTTTTTCAAGACTGATATTGATAGATTATTGTGGATGAATAGCATTGAGGGATAAGGAGACAGTATGGAAAAGTGGCATTTTAATAAATGATCAGCTAGAGCAGGTTTGATGGACTGAATGGCCGGCTTCTGTTCCAACATTGCCTAATGGGTGAAATTTGATTTCTGGAACACCTTTGATGTTTTGCACTGCCCAAAACTCGGGGTCCTGTTTATCAATTTATAACATAGGTTCTTTGAGCTGCAGACACTCTCTGCAGATGTGATTGCTGTCAATCACACTGGTATTCCCTAGCCATCACATTCATCAGCTGAAACATATCTCCTTCCCTGCCATCATTAGCTGATGAAACAAAGATTAAGAAAGGACTGTCGTGGTGCAGGGTATTGCCCCAACCTATGAGCCACAATACCTGGGTTTGAGGTATGCAATAACTACTCTGAACAGGTTGATTTGAAAAATCCATAAAACCTAAATGACATTGAAAAAAATGTGGGGCATTAGGAAGAAGATCCTTTTTATGCAGAAATGGGCACAACCTGGAACTTAATAATTGTAAGCATGGTTGAAGTACAATGATAATTTTTTTTCCAAAAGGAAATTGAATGGACACTTATAGAATTAGAGTCATACGGCATGGAAACAGACCATTGGTCCAACCAGTCCATGCTGACCATAACCCCAGACTAAACTAGTCCCACCTGCCTGCGCTTGGCCCATATCCCTCCTAAATTTGCAGGACGTCAGTGATAGAACAGGGGGTTGTTGGGAGGGGTGTGGTATAGTCGTAGTAGCTGATCGCATTCTTCTGCGGAGAGCTGGTATGTTGGCCAAGTGATCTCTTTCCGTGCCATAATAATTCCATGATCTTTGCAAAGTATATATAGCCAGTGAAATGGTGTATTGTTGTATAATGTATGCAGGAGTGTTATACTCTCATTTAGAGATGTGCTGATTTTACCAATCAGAAAATCCTTTTTAAATGCATTAAAACTCTCATTCAATTCCCCCAAAGGTATAACTTTGAACTTCATCAACTGGAAATTTCATAAGTGCTGAGATATTGTCCAATCTGGAACTATTTCCTCAGGCATGATAAAACTAACTGGGGATCGCAATGAAAAACTCCACTGATATTTGCTCCCAAAGGTGTTGCTGTCCCTAAAGGAAATGCAATTTGCCATTCAGTGATCAACAAAGGGATAAAAAAGCAAGAAACAATACAGCGCTGTCCTTCAAAGCTAATTGTTCCATAGACTTGGCACAACATGTTCTGAGATTGATTCCACCCAACTCTTTTTGTTTCTGAGCACTTGAGTAGATAGTTAACCAAATACATAGTTTATGTTTCATTCTACGACCTGAACTGGGCTGATGTCTTAATGATTGCACCAGTTCAGGAGCTTCCATATTTCTACATGGAACTTACTTGAGAAGTGACTTCTATATATTGTTGGAGATATATCCCTGCATTTCTAAAACCTGCGAGATAATTCTGTCCAATTTAGGAAATTACGTTAAACTCGACAAGTCATCTTGTGGACTGTATCCCTCTCCCAAGTTGGGATTGCCTTAGAAAGATTAGATAATTTCCGACAAAACACCCCCTGGGTTCCAAATAGATCACTTTTTTCAGACATCCTGCTTGTTAGTTTTTTGTAAAGCAAAATTAAATCTTCGGTTGCTACCTTCCAGAAGTCTCAGGCTGAAGGCTGTATTGTGGAATCTCCAAAGCACAATTAAATGTAACCTCCATCGCTCTGATTTGTTGTCACCAGAAAGCAGAATCATTCCAGCACTGAGGTCCCTTTCATCTCCTAAAGTATGGTTTCAATTCATTATCCAATATACTTCATTTTATGATGCAGCACAATTAACCAATGACTTAAAATCTTCAACTTCCAAACTCGTTTTTCGGTCTAAATCTCAATCTGCTGGCCAGTAGTTCTTATGCTTAAAGTGACAGAATTCACATGTTAAAAATCTCACCACTCTCATATTGTTTAAGAATAGTTTCTCCACTACTACAATAGCTTACAACAAGAATTTGCATTTATCTTGCACCTTTAACATAGTAAAACATCCCAAGTGATTTCTGAAGAAGAGTCATATCAAACTCAAAATGTATCTCTGAATCTCTCTCCAGAGACACTGCCAGACCTAGTGAGTTTTTCCTCCATTTTCTGCTTGTTTCAATTTCCAGATCTACAGAATTTTGCTTTTATTGCAAGGAATTTAACAGATTCATGTCACATACATATCAGGAAATGATCATCTCTGACAAATGAGTTTGTCTAATCGCCTTCTCTTGAGATTCAGTAGCAATACTATCATCAAATTCTCCACCATTAAAATCTGGAGGTCACCATTTACCATAAACTTAATTGGATCAAACATGAAAATGTTGTGATTAGAAACTGGGTATTCTGCAGTGACCCATTTCATCTCCTGACTTCCTAGAACCTCTCCACTATCTACAAGACACAAAAGAGAGCTGGGTTTGAATATCCTCCACCTGCCTAGATGAATGCAGCTTGAAAAACATTCAGATAATTGATACCATGCTGAAATGTTGACTTGGAAATATACCACCATTTTTTTCATCTCCACTGGTTCAAAATCCTGGAGCTCCCTCTCTACTAAAATTCTGAAAACATCTTCATCACATGCTGCAGCAATAAATGGAAGTGACTGATCCATCAGCTTCTGAAGGGCGATTAGGAATTTGTTATTCATTCTGGCATTGCAAATCCAATGAATGAATTAAAAGTTGCCTCTTGAAACTTTTGTCTTGGAGATCTCAGATAAGTGGAAAAATAATAGGTTTGTAATTGTAGGGGACTTTAACTCTCCAAACATAGACCAAGACTGCCAAAGTGTTAAGGACTTGAATGGGAAGGAATTTGTCACGTGTGCTCAATAAAATTTTCTTTATCCACATGTAGATGTCCCTATTAGAGGACGAGCTAAATTTGACCTTCTCTTGGGAAATAAGGCAAGGCAAGTGACTGAAGTGTTAGTGGGAAGTACTTTGGGACCAGTGACCATAATTCTATTAATTTTAAAATAGTTATGGAAAGGGGTAAGCTTTGTTTAAAAGTTAAAATTCTGTATTGGAGCAAGTCCAATTTGACAGTATTAGACAGGAACTTTCAAAAGTTGATTGGGATAGACTGTTCACTGGTAAAGAGACGACTGGCAAGTGGGAGGCTTTCAGAAGTGAGATAATGAGAGTTCAGAGACAGTATGTTCCTGTTAGAGTGAAGGGCAAAGCTGGTAGGAGTAGGGAATAGATGACTAGAGATATTGAGGCTCTGATCAAGAAAAAGGAAGCAAATGTCAGGTATAGACAGCTGGGATCAAGTGAATCTGTTGAGAAGTATATGGGGAATAGGTGTATACTGAAGAAGGAAATAAGGAGGGCAAAGAGCGGATATGAGATATCCTTGGCAGATAAGGTCAAGGAGAATCCAAAGAGATTCAACAAGTACATTAAGGGCAAAAGAGCAACTAGGCAGAGAATAGGGCCCCTTAAAAGTTGACAGGGTTGTCTATGTGTGGAATCAGAGGAGATAGGAGAGATACAACATGAATATTTTGCATCTGTATTTATTATGGAGAAAGACATGAAAGCTAGGGAACTCAGGGAAATAAAACAGACCACATTGCAGAAGAGGAGGTGCTGGAGGTCTTGAAAAGCATAAAACTCTGGGACATGATCAAGTGTTTCCTAGGACTTAAAAAGGTTTCCTAAGATTACAAAGGGATCTTGATGAATTGGGTCACTGGGCTGAAAAATGGCAGATGGCATTCAATCTAGATAACTGCGAGGTGTTGCAGTTTGGTGCAATGAATCCCATGGCCTTGGATAGTGTTGTAGAAAGGAGGGACCTAGGGGTGCAGGTACATAATTCTTTGAAGTTTGTGTCACATATAGACAGGATAGTTAAAAAGACTTTTGGTATGCATGCCTTCATTGCTCAGTCCTTTCAGTATAGGAATTGGGAAGTCATGTTGAGATTGTATAGGACACTGATAAGGCCTCTTCTGGAATACTGTGTCCAGTTCTGGTCGCCCAGTTATAGGAAGGATATTATCAAGCTGGAGAGGGTTCAGAAGAGATTTACCAGGATGTTGCTGGGTATGGAAGTTTTGAGTTATAAAGAAAAGCTGGATAGGCTGGGACTATTTTCACTGGAGCGTGGGAGGTTGAGAAATGACCTGATTGAAGTTTATAAAATGATGAGAGATATAGAGTTAATGGTAGTTGTCTTTTCCCTTGGATGGGGGATTTCAAGACTAGGGGACACATTTTTAACGAGAGAGGAGAGAGATTTAAAAATGATATTAGAGACAAATTTTTAACACAGAGTGGTTCGCGTGTGGAAGCGGTGGATGCACATACAATTACAAGGTTTAAGAGACATTTGGATAGATACATAAATTGGAAAGGTTTGGAGGGATATGGGCTGGGAACAGGCAGGTGAGACTAGTTTAGTTTGGAATTATGTTCGACATTGACTGGTTGGACCAAAGGGTCTGTTTCCATGCTGTATGACTCTATGAATCTATGACTTTGTGGGAAGCTAGGGAAGAAATTGTGGGTCCTTTAGCAGTGATATTTGTATCACCCACACCCACAGGTGAGGTGCCAGAAGACTGGAGGATGGCTAATGTTGTGCCTTTGTTTAAGAAAGGCTGCAAGAAGTCAATGGTGCGTGTTGTTTGAAGGGATCCTGAGAGACAGGATTTACATGCATTTGGAGAGGCGAGATCTGATTAGGGAGTAGTCAGCATGGCTTTGTGCCTGGGAAATTGTGTCTCACAAACATGATTGAGTTTTTTGAAGAAGTGATCAAGACAGATGAGGGCAGAATGGTAGACATTGTTCACATGGACTTTAATAAAGCCTTTGACATGGTTCCGCATGATTAGTAAAGGTAGATCACATGGGATTCAGGGAGAGCTTGTCAATTGAATACAAAATTGATTTGATAGAAGAAGACAGAGGATGGTGGTGGAGTGTTGTTTTTCGGACTACAGGCCCATGACCATCAGTTTTCCGCAGGAATTCATGCTGGGTCCACCGTTGTTTGTCATTTATATAAATGATTTGTATGAGAATATAGGAAGCATGGTTAGTAAGTTTGCAGATGACACCAAAATTGGTGGTATAGTAGACAGTGAAGATGGTTATCTAAGAGTACAACGGGATCTTGATCAGCTGGTTCAATAGAATGAGAAGTGGCAGACGGGGTTTAATTTAGATAAATGCGAGGTGTGCATTTTGTAAAGACGAACAAGGGTGAGGCTTAAACAGTTAATGATAGGGCCTTGGGCAATGTCGTCCCAACAGAGAAACCTAGGGGTTCAGGTAAATCACAGGTAAAGAGGATGGTGAAGGAGGAGTTTGGCACACTTGCCTTCATTGGTCAGAACATTGAGTATAGGAGTTGGGAAGTCATGTTGCAGCTGTACAGGACATTGACATTGGTGAGGCCACTTTTGGAGTACTGTCTACAGTGGAGTTGTTGGTTGATTCACCGAGCTGACTGGTTTTTGTGCAAATGTTTCATCACCCTTCTAGGTGACATCTTCAGTGCTGTCTAGCCTCTGCTGAAGCGCTGTTGTTCTGTCCTGCTCTGAATTTATATGGTGAGTCTGTCATGGTGGATAGTCTTGTTTCCGGTTTTGTTCTGTAGTGGTATGTAGATGGGGTCAATTTCAACATGTTTGTTTATCGCATCGGTGGTTGAAAACCAGGCCTCCAGGAATTCTCGTGCTTGTCTTTTTTTGCTTGTCCTAGTGCTGCAACTCGGTCCCAGTTAAACTGATGTCCTTCTATATCGGAGTGTATTGAAATGAGGATGAGTTGGTCGTGCCATTTTGCTATGAGTTGGTGTTTGTGTATCCTGGTAGACGATACTTTCGTGATCATTAAACAAGTAAAGTTAGAAGAAACACACCACCTTATTAACAGCATATTCACCAAATCAAGTTCACCAGGGAAGAAGAGAACAACAAGCAACTCCCGTTTCTAGATGTAATGGTGGAATGAACAAACAACAGTGAATTCCTTACCAGCGTATACAGAAAGACTACACACACAGACTAAACCCTGAATTTATAACAATAACCACCCGTGTCCACAAATAGAACTGTGACAAGACTCTGTTTAAATGAGCAAAAATATACTGCAACACTCCAGAGGCATGCAAAAACGAACAGGAACACATATGCAAATGGGTATCCCAACAGATTAGTCCGTCGATGCCTAGCAAATAAATAACACCAAAAAGACACTGTACGCCTCAACACACTGGCCATCCCACCCTATATTAGAAACACATCAGAACTGACTACAAGATTCCTGTGACCTCATGGAATAAGGATAGCACACAAACCAAAAGCCACACTTCACCAGTTACTCTCAAAGAAGAAAGACCCCATACCACAATGAGCAGGACAAATGTAATATACAAAATACCATGCAGCAATTGCAAGAAACACTACATTGGACAGATGGGCAGGAAACTCGCCAAAAACCAGGATACATGAACACCAACTCACAGCAAAATGGCATGACCAACTCTTCCTTGTTTCAATACACTGCGACATAGAAGGACATCAATTTAACGGGGACCATGTTACAGTACTAGGACAAGCAAAACAAAGACAAGCATGAGAATTCCTGGAGGCCTGGTTTTCAACCACCGGTGTGAAAGACAAACATGCTGAAATAGGCCCTATCTATATACCGCTGCAGCACAAAAGCGGAAACAAGACTACCCACCATGACAGACTAGATCATATAAGTTCAGAGCGGGACAGAACAACAGATTTTGGTGCCTTCATTTTAGTAATTTCTTCTTTGAAGCAGTGTTGGTTATTTGATAATGTTCTTGTGAAGCATCCTAGGATGTTTATATGAATACAAGTTGTTGTTGCTGTGTTTTTTTTAAACATTCTAACATTTTAACATCCTTTGCTGAACACTTCTGTTTTGGTTAGATCTGCTGCATTTGTTCAGATCCCTTGGATCTCCTTAAACTTCCACTATCCAAGTTTCAAGCCTAGTTATAAATTGTTAAATTAGCTTGATGACCTGAAATTTCACCTTTCTTTTCATCTTACTTTGCTTAGATCATTCTCATTGGATCACACCTAGAACTACTGTGAGCAGTTCAGGAAAGTAGACCTTAGGAAGGGAGCACAGCTTAGGTTTACCAAGATGGTAAGCTCAAAAGGTTAATTTATGAGGAGGAGATTTCACAAACTAAATTTGTACTTACTGGAATTCAGAAGGTTAACAGGTAATTTAGTTGAGGTTTTGAAAGTACCAAGGGGAAGAGACACACTAGATAGAGAGAAACTATTGGTTGGAGAGTCTTGGATTAGGGGACAAGTTAAAAATGAGAGCCAGAACTTTCAGGAGTGAAATTAGACAACTGAAATTAACAGATTTTTGATAACCAATGAAATTAAAGAATGAACCAAAAGCAGGCATAGACAGTTAGGTTGCAGATCAGCCATGATCTTAATGAACAGCAGAATATGGACCAGGGAGCAAATGGCCTCCTCCGGTTTCTCTAGACAGAGGTCTAACCTTATAGCAACAAAGCAGCATGAGTAGGCCATTAAGCCTAAGAAACCTGCCCTAGCATTCAATATAATCAAAGCTGATCATCTGCTTCAATGTTTTTTCCTGACACTACCCCCATATCCCTTTATGTAATTGGTATTTAGAAATTCAATATTTGAGCTTCTACAGCTTCTGGGGTAGAGAATTCAGAAGATTCACTACCATCTGAGTAAATAAAGTTCTCTCATCTCTCTTCTAAGTGGCTTCTCCTTTATTTTGAAATTGTGTTCCCTAGTTCTCAACTTCCGACCAAACAAAATATCTTATCTGCATTATCTCTTCAAGTATTTTACAAATTTCTACAAAATCATCTCTTAGTCTTCAAAACTGTAGAAAATACAGCTCTACTTTTCCCAATATCTCTTCATAGGACAATTCCACTATTCTAGCAACAAGTCTGGTGAACCTTTGCTAGACTCCCGCTACAGCAATTACATCCTTCTCAGGATAAGGAGATCAAAACCGCACACAGTGCTCCAAATGTGGCCTAACCAAGGCTTTATAGAATTGAAGCAAGCATTTGCTCCCCCTGTACTCAAATGCTTTTGCAATAAATGCTAACATAACATTGGTCTACCTTGTTGCTTGCTACACATGTAAGCCTTATGTGCCTTATTGATGAAGACATCCAGGTCCCTACATTTGCAATTTCTAATCTCGGTCCATTAAGAAATACTCTGCACATCTGCTCTTTCTAACAAAGTGGAAGTCTGTTGTTTTCTAAACACCTCTTAGTCTCCTATCCCACAACAACAGTGACATGTAAAAAGTATTTGATTGGCTGATAAGTGTTTGTGATATTCCAAAGTTGTAAGGGAAAAGGAAAACTATATATGAACAGGTTTTCTCCACACAATAGACAAGACTTTCCCTGAATCTCAAATGCTTCCATAGAATCCCTACAGTGTGGAAACAGGCCATTTGGCCAAAGTTCACACTGACCCTCTGAAGTGCATCACACACAAACCCATCCCCCTACCCTATATTTCCCACAGCTAACCTACACATTCCCGGACACTATGAGGCAATTTAGCATGGCCAATCCACCTAACTTGCACAACTTTGGAATGTGGAAGGAAACTCCACGCAGACAGTCACCTGAGAGTGGAATTGAACCCAGGTCCCTAGTGCTGTGAAGCAGCAGTACTAACCACTGAGCCAGCCAAAGCAAATGCTTTGAGTTTTAATTTTTCATTTGGAACTTTCTCAAATGGTGTTTTTTTTATTTGAAGTTTAAGCACAAACACTTTAGGATTTACTAGTGTCTTGGATTGTAACTTTCATCAAAGATTTCAAGGAATTTGGGCAGGCAGGATCTTCCACATCCAAAAGCTGTTTAACCTCTAATCCTCAATTTACTTCTCAAAATTAATTCCGTATTCTACATAGAATTTGAATCAGACTTATGCATTTTTCAAAACAAAAACAGAAGTTGCTGGAAAAGCTCAGCAAGTCTGACAGCATTTGTGAAGGGAAATCAGAGTTAAGTTTTGATTCGGTGACCCTTCCTCAGGACTTTTTTCAGTTTTTGAATGCTGGCATCATATTAGCCTGCTTCTGAATTCAGAACTGCCCAGCATCCACTAACTGCTTTAGAATAACAGCTTTACAAATGTTGGTCTCCCCACATTCATAAATTCCATCTATCTCTAGGGATTTATTCATTTTAAATCCTTTCATGGTTGGTTACATTTTCCACCTCAATATTAAGTTTATCTTAGAACCATTTTTTTAGTGGTGTGGAGGGAAGGCAGGGCGAAGGACAGATGTTTAAATATGTTTCCCGTTGTATTCCTCTGCAGAAGTTGCAAAATTCAGTAAATTTATACCATTAATCATAATAAAATTATTAGATAAAATTACATTTGGGAGCAAACATGGCTCAGCTAATAATTCAAGGACAAGAAAGCTTCTGCTCTCTGACATTGAAAAACGTTTGCTTTCCAAAATACAACTGGGGTTACAACTACAAAGAGACTAAAAACGATGATTACTCAGTTGTATTTTGTCCAGGGATTCGATATCACCAGTTCTTGCACAAAGTTTGTTTATGCTATAATATTCCCCACCCCCAGTCCACTGCCCTTAGAGAAAGGGCTCTCACACGACCTAATGCAAAGCACAGCAAGTTAACGATTGGAGGAGTGAAAAGGAGGGATCAGTTGCTATAGTAACTGCTGAAAGAGCAAGTTAAATAACAACCGAGCGATTTTTTTTTCCCTCTCGGCCCTTCCTCCCTCTGTTTCACCGGAGGCTGGGTTAGAGCCCAAGCACACGTGCACAAGGAATTCCGGACTTGGTTAACTGCATATTCCCGACTCCCCATCGGTGAGAATGATTGAAGCGCATGCGTGATACCGATTGTAGCCGCCCCGATTGCTGCGCCTGCGTACTATGGCAAAGCCGCAAACACCACTTTCATTAAAAAAGGAACATTAACATACGCGAATCTCGAAACAATTAAGTTTTGGACCTTCAGAAAATCACAACCAAGAATTACCACGAAATAAGAAGCGATTGATTGACCATAAAGCATTTCTTTCCTAAAAATTGAAAAAGTATTTGCGAATAAAAATGGGCGTTTTAATAAACCGGTTGACACTGGTTTCAGGCGGTTTCCGCACTTGCGCAGGAGCGTCATACCAACTCCCAGCATCCCGTTCAGGACAAGGAAATTATATATTTTTAAAAAACTGGACCGGAACACAGAAAATAAACACGGATAGCTACAGTAAAGCAACAAGAATATATTAATTTCTATTTACTTCGGTGAAAGAATCAATTTTCTGTCACTACTTCGAGGTGATAGAGATGACGCACATGCGCAGTCTGCCTCCCGTCAACCCCCGCCGGGACAATACCCAACAGTAAAACATTAAAATAAACGTCAAACGAGGAGGTTTTCACTGCGAAATTAGCAGTAACGTTAAAAATGGAGGCTCTGACTGAAAAAATATCGTAGTTTCTGTGTGAAGGCTCGGTGGTTGTGCTAACTGCGCATGCGGAGTGGGTGGGGGTGGGGTAGTCCCAGCGTGCTTTGCGGGACAACAAGGGACGGAAGGCAAAGATTCGCGAGCGTCTGAGGGGAAAAAATATTTAATATAGATAAAGCACTGGGATAATATTACTTTATAAATAAGTATATTTAGTATTTTTTAAATTTTAGAATTTACACCGTTGTTTGCGTGGGCGGACGCAGTGTAGGGAATTGCCCGGGTTTGATGCGCGGATCCGCTCATTCCGAGCTGTCGATGGTGCAGAAAGAGAAGGCGGCCGGAGGGCCGGAGGAGGGCGACACTGATACTGTACCCCCCACTGACTCCAACCCTGCTCCCGCCCCGACACCCGGGCCTGGCCCTCCGGACTCCGAGACCAGCCATTCGAACCCGGCTGGCGACGCAGCGGCCGCCTCTGCTGATCCACCCCCTCAAGAGTCGGCCACGGCCAATGGCGGACTTGATAATCGCCCTCTGTCCCAACGTCCCGATCCTGTTGGCGGCGAGAAGAAGAAATTCCTGTGCGGGGTTGTGGAAGGTAAGGATTGCCCACCCGCTCCGTCTCTTGGTGCTGATTCTGTGTTTCACTGCTAACTGGATGCGAGACAGCTAACACTTTTCAAAGATTTCTTCGACATAGTGTCAAAAGTGCGGTTTATTTTGATGTTAGACTGTTTTCTTTGATGCGGAGGCAGGGCGGTGATTACTGTGACATCACAATAATGGCCCTGTCTCGGGGCAAGGGGAAGTCTGCTCCATCTTCCCTTATCTCGGGTGTTCGGGGTTATTTGATCGGCGCGCCATGCACTTGTGCGTACCTGAATTGTTTCAATATTGATCAATATGTTTTTCTTCTCGTCCTGCATCCCCGACCCTGGGGGGGCGGGGTAAAGGAATTATTCTTCTGAGCCATGTACTGTCTGCGATAGACCCGTGCAGCCTGGCAGGTCCTCCCTCTTTAATGCGGTAATTATTTTAACCTGACTTCTCCACTTCCAAGGTCAAAGAGGAGGAAAAGTCCAAAGATTCCTTTCTAATTGTGAACACAGTAATTGATTGTTGGTGGACACTGAATGCTAGTAGGACTACTGAACTCAACTGTAATCTCCCATGCCCCCTATTTTATTGGGGGAACTCTTCACTTATGATCTTGGAGAGGTACAGGGTGTCACAATTTAGCCAACCCCAAATTAATAATTTTCAGGGCTATAGCATAAGGCACAGGTTGATCTTGCTGAGTCAGCGTGGGCAAACGTTTTCCTTTTGTGATCATTTTATTGTATTAATGAAACGTTGTGTAGTAATTTTCTGTTGTGTTCTTGCAAGGATGAATGTTATTGCTGTAGTTTCATTTTATATTGTAATTTTTCCTGTGGAAAATCTCTGCGTTTGGATGGGCTACATTTTGTATTGCTTATTCTGGTAGATATTGTTGAATGGAGTAATGCAGTACTGTGGTGAAATAAAGTAGACGTTTAAGTAATTGGATATATGTAGGAAGGAAGATTTTGCCATTGATACCATAGTGACAAGCAATTGATATCATTCCAGAGATTTGTCTTGTTTTCAGTTGGGGTCTAAGGGTGAGGCAGGATTTTTGAAATGAGTGCAGAATTAATGATAAGAATGTTATGCCTGTTTTGATAAATGACAAATGTTTTGTTCAATGTTGCAAGCATTTTGACTGAAAAGGATTCACAAACTCAGTTGCTTGGTGATAAGGGGATAGCTAATGGGAGGATTGTAGAGAATTTTCAGAATGTGGACAGTGAACTGTTATCTTAAAGTTTTTCTGATTTGCAGAATACCTTACTTCCAATTCAGAAAAACTTCAAGCATGTAGCTAATTAGTTTTTAAAAATTTGCCTTTAGTCCAGTGATTGAACTAAGATTTAGTGATTCACTTTAAAAGGGTATAAAAAGTAGAACGCATTTTGTTTCTTAAACAAAGCCTGCTGACAAGATGGAGATTGATTGAGTTATGTTCGTTAAATATGTTCTTCAGAAAAATTTATTCTTTTCGTAACTAGAACTTTGTGCATATGAATCCCTAGAAATGTACTTGATTCATAATAAGGTATAGATTCGTCTTGCTGTACTCCATAATTCCAGTTTATGTTGCAAGTGTTGTTAAGTAGCGCAGTTGTGTATGAACCATATCCTAGTTATTCAAGCCCAGTGAGAGATATCTAACAGCAGAAATGTATTTGCTGTCATCATTGATTTAATTTAGTGGGTAATTGAATAGAAGGTGCTTAGAAAAGTACACGTATTAGTGTCAGGGGCCATTGTATTCAAATGGTAGTGTTCCTACCTCCTGAACAAGGAGGCCTGGGTTTAATTCGCGCCTGCAGCACAGGTTGTCATAACATCTCTTAACAGGTTGATTTGACAATATCTACATGTTGACATTTGTCATGATACTTTTCTTGTTGTATTTGTAGGGCACAGCTCAGTGTTGTGTATGTGCTTGTATGACACTTGTGGAACTCTGGAGTTTTAGCTTGGGTGTGGGGGGGTGCTGAAATAATAAGTTTTGCGGACCAGTCAACAATGTGTAATCATAGTTCTGCTTTTGGAATGACCCCTTTCTTTCAATTATACACGTTGCTGAGATTGATGGAGAGCAGTGTTTAACATTGTTTGCCCACATAAATGACTGAAGTATTTTGGTGTCCAGTTACCTTAATACCTGAAAGTTATTTACCAATTTCAAGTTCTGCTCAACTGAAATTATCCTTATGTATTGGATTATTCATCAGTAACGTATGTAAAATTTTGCACCTTTGACCTTCATGTGAAATTAAGCCAACACAAATTAATGTTTGTTGGTAGAAAAGCTTTAAATGAAAGGCCTTCTATTCAACTTTGAAGGGACGGTTTCTTATGGAAGTATGTAACCAATTTGCTGTAAAATTACTCCTTAGTTTGAAGACATTGAGCATTTTGACTGTAGAATTAAAAGGAAAAATCTTGGACTGAGTTCTCAGATAATCCTAATATGAGGAAAACCCTCTGTGCAGATCAATGAACCTTTCCCTGGTGTTAGCCACTTTCAGACTATTAGGCTTTTAGCAGCTCAGAGGCAGACATTTTGTTTGAAGTTCCCATGCTGTGACGACAAAGTTCTGCTTCAGTGATGACAGGGAAGAGACAAGACAGTTCACAAGATGTCTGCTCTGAAGTCTTGAACCAATAGTATTTGACTAACAGTACAAACAAAGGGCCTAGGAGGTAATGTTCTGTATCGAGATCTAGATTTTGTTTTTAATTATAAAAGAATAATGTGACGACACAGTAGTCTTATTACAAAATATAAGCTATATCACTTAAATTCAGGTGTCCTGTTGGATCTCAAATTTCCTTTCTCGGCATGTTTTAACAGCCATTTTGGGAGGTTTTCAATCTGTTTGAAGCAGAAATATTTTGTACTGTCGTTGAGCCTCTGATTTGCTGAATGTTTATTATATTTGTGAGTTGATGAAAGATTGTGAATTTTAATTATGTTAAATCTTAGCAGTTTGCGTCAGACTAATTATGTTGTGGCGGTCATTTGGTCTATCAAGTCCAAGTCAGTTCTGAGAGCAATCCTTTCCTTTTTACTATATCCTGCCTCTACAAGCTTTTTTTAAATTGCCTTTGTAGTTTCACGTTGAAATCACTGTGTTTCCACCACCTTTCTTGTTCATTCTGAATTCTGGTTGAAACCCAAAGCAAGTCAGAGGTAGGCAGGAAAGTACATTGATGCAAAGCAAATAACTTTGGAATTTGGACTGTTCGGGCTGAATGGCAGATGGGGTTAATTTGGATATTTGTGAGGTATTGCATTTTGGTAAAACAAACAAGGGCAGGAGTTACTATATTAATGGTAGGGCTGAACAGAGAAACCTAGGGTTTCAGGTACATAGTTCTTTGAAAGTTGCATCACCAGTAGAAAGGATGGTTAAAAAGGTGTTTAGCATGCTTGCCTTCATTGCTCAGATCACTGAGTATAGGAATTGGGATGTCGTGTTGAGGTTGTATAGTATGTAGGTGAGGCCACTTTTGGAATACTGCATACAGCTCTGGTCGCTATGCTGTAGGAAGGATGTTATTAAATTGGAGAGGGTTCAGAAAAAAATTATCGGGATCTTGCTAGGACTGGAGGGTTTGACTTGCAGGGAGAGGCTGAATAGGCCTGGACTTTCCAACCTGGAGTATTGGAGGCTGAGGGGTGACCTTGTAGAAGTTTTTAAAATCATGAGGGGCATGGATAGGGTGACTAGCCGAGATTTCCTCTTAGGGGTGGGGGGAGTCCAAAACTAAAGGCCATAGGTTTAAGGTGAGAGGGGAGAGATTTTCAAAGGTTCTGAGGGGTAACATTTTTATTCAGAGGTATGGAATGAGCTGCCAGAGGAAGTGGTAATCGGCGCAGGTGAGTTGGCCCAAAGGGTCTGTTTCCATGCTGTATGATTCTATCTTACTTAGCTGAGAAGTTTTTAAAGCAAATATCAACAGCTTGATTCTCCACATCTCTAATTTATTTTTGTAAAAACCTGCATGATAGTGTAAAATCAAAAGACGCAAGGAGAGAATTTAATATTTTTCTCCTGCAGTTCCTTAACATCTTAACCCATTCAGTGAAATTCTGACTTTTAGGCTTTTATGATTCTTTCCTCTGTGTCCAATCTTCTTGATCATTGCTGTCAGAGACATGAGTCTTATTCTGTGGATTTTTTTCCTTAACTTTTCCTTACCTTATCTTTAAAGCTAATGTCGGCTGGGAATAGCTTCTAATTGTGCTTAGAATTGTGCAAATAGATATGTAGAATAGATCAGATTTGATCCTTTATACCCGTGACGTTCATATAAAAAATGCTTTCATTGCTATTTGTGTTTTGACAGGGAACAAGTTGTGGTATTGTGTACTGTAGAATAGGCTAATCGTTGAGCAGGTTTGATATCTTAATTTTAGCTCTGTGTAAAGACAGTAGGTCTACTCAAGTTATGCATATTACGTAGTTCAATTATATTGTCATGGCTAGTAGAATTGGAATGTGCAGGCTTTCAGTGAGAGTTGTCAGTACATTGGACTGCAAGGGTTTCTAATTTTTAGATTAGCATGCATTAGTAGTTTGTTTCCTTTCAAAACCTTGATGCCAAATCCATTTGATCTTCATTCTACATATGATCTTGGTAATCAAATACTCGAATTATACAACTTGAATTGTTGCTTCAGGCTCTTGGTTCTGCAGTGTGATGGTTATGCTGACTCGCAGGTCACTATTGCCATGTACACTTTTGACGTCAGAAACTTATGCCTGTAAACTCCCATAATACACGTGCAATTCTAAAGAAAGCAGCGAATATAGATGACAAGGTTGTAATCCCATTGACTGCTTCAATTCATGCAAAGCCATATGATGTATGTTGTTGCATATAAAAGTACTCGAGAACTGTACTATGTTTATTTCCTCTGGCAGTTCAGGTGTACTTTCAAAGTAAAGCTCGTTACTGATTTTACCAAATGTGAATAAGTCCCGTTGCTAACAGAAGCTATCGCACATAACCATGTTCCTCAATTGAGCCATATGACTTCAAATTATTTTAAAACCTGGAAAATTATTGCTGATAAAGGTCATTTTGTGAAGTGTTTGGAGCATTGCTGTGACATACAAATGTGATCTGAAGTAATGCATTTTTCCTCAGTGTTATTCTATTCACCTGGGATGTACCTGTTTTCTTTGGCATTGACAAGAAAGCTGGCTCGCTCTTGGTTGACTGCTTTGCTTCAAGTAATCTACCAGTTTCCAAATTAGACTTATATTTAATGGAAAAGCTGTATAAATCCTATCTGTAAATCATGTCCATGGGGAAAGAAATGAAATCCTCCTGGGACTTCCAGGTGAAAGCAAAACTTTCAATTTTGACTGCAGTCTGTTTTTGGCTAAGTCGAATGCGGAATGTCTAAAGGATCTCTACTTCTGTACTTGTGAGAAAAATTCATGTACTTCCAAAACTTTCTCGGTGTAAAATAGGCTGATTTTTAAAAGGTGAAAACATTTCTTTAGATATTTTGGAAGCCTTTGGATTTATTACAGGCAACCATCATCCTGGGCTTTTTATTCTTGCATAGGAGGTGGGCTTCTCTGGCGTGGCCGGCATTTATTGTCTACTGCTATTTGCCCTTGAACTGAATGGCTTGCAGAACCATGTCAGAGGGCAATTAAGAATCAACCACTTTGGGGATCATGTGTCAACCAGATCAGGCACAGGACACTAGTGAGCAAGATTTTTAAAAAAAATAATGCCATCAGGCTACCTTTTAATTGTAGGTTTTTAATAGAATTCAAATTTCACCATCTGCCATGTTAGGATTTGAACCTATGTCCCCAGTCGACTGAACTTCTCAATTGCTAGTCCAGTTATGTTACCGTACAGCCAACATCTCTCCAATTAGGATTTAAAATGAGAAGTCATAAATAATTGGCAACATTTTTTATTTGTTTTGCCTGTCAAACATTGTTGTGATTACCCCATAATTACTCTGCTGTTTTCTATTAGGGGGCGGGGGGGAAATGTTGATCTATTGAGCTGTTGTTTTTGAGAGTTGGAATCATGTATTCTTTTATTGTCATTTTTTAACTAATTTATTTTCCTCTTCAGCTGCCTAGTCCAAAACTATTTGTGGTCACTTTGTTATTTTGAAAGTCATGCCCAGCACTGTGGTTAGAACATCTTTTGTATGATTCTTCAATTCAGTTTCCTCCTTACTTGTAGGAACCTGACCCTTTCATTAGCATTCCCTGTTAGCATCACAAACTGTGGAACCATTGGCTGCTGTTCTTCTCTGTTTTTATGGGAAAAAATTGTCTTTAATGGTCTGTAGTAACAAACTTGAGTAGTAGTAGCAGAAGTAGGTCCCCTTTTGCCATTCAATAGGATCATGGCTCAACAAGACTGCATCTACCTCTGCCTTTAAAAATGTTCAAGCATTCTGCTTCCACTGCCTTTGGCAAGTTTCAAATATTCACGACCCTGAGAAATTCCTACTTATTCCTGCTCAAGTGGGGAATTCTTATTGTTAACCAGTGCCCCTTAGTTCTAGGTTGCTTCACAAGAAGAAGTATCTTTTTCAAATCCATCCTATCGGATGAACACACCTCGGATCTTTTATGTTTCAGTCAAGTCTCCTCTTACTTTTCTAAATAACAGGTGCATGTTTAATAAGAGAAAAAATAATAACTCTCAAATGTCAGCACTGAAACTGATTTAAAAGTGGAAATAATTAGATTGTAGCAAAAACTAGTTTGGTTCTTTTGTATAAAATTAATGTCACTAGAGTTTTTGAATTTTGTGTCCTATTCAGCAGTACTTTGTCTTCGTCCAAGTGACTGGTAACGCATGAACACAGGCAGCAGACATCAGTCACAGGTTTCCAAACATGGGGGTATATTATGGTTAAAGGTAATATTTCTATGTACGTGTTCACAATATATAAAGCTGGAGAGATTGGGCTAATTTGTTTTCTCAATTGTTTCCCTTCCCAAGCTTGGGCTAGTTGTCACGCGTTCGATAAACAGGGTAGTGGCTTTTGTGTTGTTTCAGTGCAGAACTGGAATAGATTCTCCCACTCAAGATCACTAATTCGTTACACAGTGGACTTCTAACACCAGCTAGCCAAGTACCTCACCAGGCACAAATTTATCCATGCAGTTAGGAACTTAAATTATAGCCAAAAAAATCCTAATTTTCATGTTGCCGTTGAGTCATTCAGTGGTATTAGGATGCTAATTGTTTTTCCATTGGATATTTATGACTAATCCATTATTTTGCAGAAGCATATTCGAATATTTTGTTCCTTCAGCAACAAAAAGTTGGAAGCAGGTGCAACTGAAATGCCGCTATTAGCTAAAATTTCAACATGATTTCCTTTTGCTAATTGGGGAATAATAGTGGTTTTCATTTTAAGTATAAAATACAAGTAAGAATGGAGTAATTTGAAACTTGGCAATTTGTGCATCATGTTAATTTCCCTTCTTCCTATTTATGACAGGATTCAAAACAAGCTTTAAATGGGTTATTGGTGGATTGCTGCATGATGATATTAAACTTGTACAATGTTTTAATTCTCAGGTTGTGAGGATAGCAGTTGTTCTACTGTGTTCAGGGGCATTTGTTTCAGTGAATGATCTTTGCGTACATTACAACCTGATTTAAACACATTGCAACTGAAAATCTGATCTCGACATTCCAGTGGAAGTGTCAATGCAAATTGTCATACCAGATCAGCATAAACGGAAGTCGCCTGACTCGTTCTTTGAAAGAGCTGTCCGATTTCATCCCATATTCCAGCCATGCCATTGTAACTTTGCAAATAGATCTGATTAAGTTCAGGTTCAGTTGCCATTTGTTTCCACCATCCTTTCAGAAAGCATTTTGGACCTTACCATGTCATAGAGATTTCTCTTAATTTTCTGCTTCAGTTTTTGCCATGTTAGATTATGATCTCTGTTTACCAATTCATCTTACTCTGCATACCTCTACCTCTAATCGGTATCCTCTTGAAATTCTGTCCTTCTTTGGAGAACAATCCCACTGCTTCGCAGAACTAAGTGCTTAACCTTGGAAAGCCCCTCTGTACTTTGACTAAGGCATTGATTTAGTTTTTGAACTGTGGTGGTTAGAATTGTGCATTGTTATGGAGGGCTTAACCAGTGATTTGTAAAGGTCTAGAATGACTTAATACTCTTATTTACAAAGCCAAGTACACCATATATTTTATTGATCATCATATCAACCTGCCTGCCCCCCTTCAAAGATTTGAAAATGTGCAGTATGCCTTTGCATCCACCTCATAGTGATAGACAATAGTGCTGCGAGTACCACATCATTGGAACTCTCTGGCCACTTTGAACCACTTTAGTTGATGAATTGAGTGAGTGATTTTAGGAAGGGTGTCCCAAGGCTTTGACTCAGCGGCAATGATGATGTGATAATGTAGATCCATGTGTGGCTTGGTAACGGTGTGTCCATGTTTCTGCTCCCTTCGCCCCTGTAGGTGATAGAGGTTCCAAGGTTGGAAGGTGCTACCATAGTTGCTGCCCTCTATCTCGTATGTGGTACACATGGCTGTCACTATTGAAGTGGAGCATGGGGTTGTTTAATGTGGTGAATGGGGTGCTTTATCCTAGATGCTATTGGAGCTGAATTCATTTATGCAAGTAGAAAGTATTCCATCACACTTAGCGACTTGGACAGAGTGCCTCAGTTTAACATCTGAAAGATAGCATTCCTAACGGTCCAGCTTATTTAATAAAAGTTTTAAATGTTGGGTTAGGATCTATATGCTTGTAGTGTGTAACATTACTGCAAAAATGCTTGTGAAAATGTTTTTTAAAAGTTGTACTCTATTCTTCAGTAACTAGCCTTTTGAGCTAAGCTACTGGTGCACTGAAGTGTCAATATGAAGATGTGCTCAATTTTCTGAAGGTGAATTTGAAGACACGACTTTAAGGAACAGTGGCAAATATATTGATACATTTATAAAGTAGTATACATATTTTTTTGGTTTGGAGTTCTGAGCTCCTGTCATGTTAAAGTTTTCACCATTCTGTAATGTGATGGCTTTGTATTGCTTTGTACTTGTTTTACTTCCTGATTACGACTTAAAACTATTAATGAGCACTGTCAATCTTTTGGGCACTTTTATTAATCAGATTAGTTAAGTTGAATTATTTTAAGTAATTGAATTCATTTTGATGTGCAGTTTTGCTTTTTCTTAGGATTTTATGGCCGCCCTTGGAGCATGGAGCAGAGGAAGGAACTGTTCCGAAGGTAAGATTTCCATTATAAGTGCTCACATATTAAAGTTGGATGGCCTTCTAAATAAGCCTGACAGGTGACTCTGCTCAAAAATTCTCAAAGTAGTGTTAGAACAGAACCTTTTTGAGTACTTGCTTTCCTTTCCCAATGTCTTAACCGAATCAGTGCTTCATGAGAATACAAGATAAATGCTGAAAGCGATTTGCTCCATTTCAAATTACCTAACTTGGTGATTCCAAGCATTTGTCTCTATTGGTTACTGGGAAGTTAATTAGTGTGAAATTTGACCACTTTTCTGTGTGAATACTTTCATGACACTGTCCAAAATTTGCTTGTTTACTTTTTGAACTTGTGTTGCTTTTGTGTATCTCCTGATTTAGCTTGCATTTTTTGGATTTACAATTTTCCTGTTTTACAGTAGTTACACTGTGTTCCGTTTTAAATTGCTGTTAAGAGTGAATATCTTGGGTTTTTCCAATTTTTGCTGGCATCAGTGATTGTAACCCAGTTTGTGTTCAGTACTCCTAGCTTTGGATGCTTTCAATGAGGGAGTTTCATTTGTGCATCTAATGTTGGTCACCTCATTCAACAGAATGCGCAAGTGGGGATTGAACACGTACCTGTATGCACCAAAGGATGATTACAAGCATAGGATGTTCTGGCGGGAAATGTACTCTGTTGAAGAAGCAGGTGAGCCCTATAGTGTGGTGGTTCCAGAATTACCAAGCACTGTTTTGCATATTAATTTCCATTTCTTTTAAAAACACCTGTAGTTAGTTGATGATGTTGCTGAAGGTGTCGGTAGTATAAGAAACAGCACCAATAGACCACACAATGGCTTGTGCCTCCTGTATCATATGGTAATCTGATGGGTGACTTTGGATTGCATCTTAACTTTTGCACTCTATCCACATAACCTTTCAACATCTAACATTCCATTCTGATGTTTTTAATATCACTCTCTATTATGAGTATTAAGGGAGTTCATTCTTAATGTAACTGACCTTCAAAAGAGTGTGTTTTCGATGTATTTGTCTAAGATAATCTACCCTCAATTCCCAGTTTCTTCATCTTTTATATAGGTTGCACTTGTCTTCCAGTTACAAGCGACATAAGTTTGTGAAAGCAGCTTATGTATGGTAGTGAAATTTCAAAGCCATACTGCCCAGCCAAGTGTGAATGACTTGTCTTTGTGGCTTCTGTATCAGTATGTATTTAATTGACTGCTAGAATGCGTTCAAGTTTGGTAACAATTATACTGAAGCTGCCATGTGCTAGTGAAATCAGTACAAAGGAGGTGATATTTGATATCTGGATTTGAGGAGGTAGGTTGCCGGTTTTGGGCTGAGCTTGTAGATTTGTGCTATGAATTATAACTTCATCTGTAAATTAGTGTGGGGGCAATATTGGTAACTAGTATAAAGTCAGCAAATATGGCCTCTGGGTAGTGACATCATTGAGCAAACTAGTACAAACAGAATGTCAGCAGTCCTTTGTTTGTTATTTCATTAATCTGATTAAGTAGTGGATTCTACAGCAATATTGTAAAACATGGATATAATTCTCCTTCTCTCAGAGACGATTTAACTAATGTCTAAGAGGAGATTTCCAAAAAGCTAACCTGACAATTCTTTGCAAGTTGCTGTATTTGCGGTTATGTCCTTTCCGTCTAGAAATGGATGAGGGTGGAAATCGTTGCCTGTGCTCTTCTCTTCCAGTGCAGTGTGAGCATCTGCCAGCATGTGCTTGATAAATGCTCTTGTATGTCAATTCAGTTAGCTCTGCACTGTTGTCTCCTTTCTAGCATTGAGGTTTTTTCTCTCCCTTTTTGATGTTGTTCATAATGTGATCAAATCTGTTCCAGAACAATTGATGCAGCTAATATCTGCTGCAAAAGAACATGATATTGAGTTTGTCTACGCCATATCTCCTGGTCTTGATATCACATTCTCAAATCAGAAAGAAGTTGCTACCCTGAAACGTAAATTGGATCAGGTGAGTGTTTTTCTAATCTTTTAATTCTTGAAGTACAAGTTATTAAGTAACTTCTTTCCTTTGACAGAAATTGGTAATTCACACAGAAATTTTTGTGAACATTAGGTTTATCTTGTCTATCTTGCATTGTACAGTGTTATGGATCTCTACTGCTTGTCTGAGGTGGGGGCATGGGACCTGAACTGCCAGTTTAATACAAAACAGGGTACATCCTGCTGATGTTTGCATAGTTGATAGTAATTTCATTCCAGTGCAAAATCTGGTGAATTATGCACTGATGCCACTAGAGTAGAGTTTGAGCTCCCTAAGCTATTGAAAGGAGTGCTATATTGTTTGTGATTGTTTCTTATAAATGTGATAAGAATGTAAGGAAGTTGATAAATAAGTTAACAGTTGAAACAAAAATTGGCTGGAGGCTTGACAGCGAGGAGGAAAGGTGTTCCGATATAGATGGTAAAAAGGACAGATTAGTGGCAGATGGAATCTGACCCTGATAAATGTAGGTGATGCATTTGGAAGAAAGATCAAGATGAGGGAGTACTCAATGAATGTCAAGATGCTAGGACGATCTGAGGAAGACGGATCTTGCGGTGCTTGTCCACAGTTCCCTGAAGGTGATGGGGAAGATTAGTAGGGTAGTTAAGGAGGTATACGGGACATTTGCCATTCAGCTGTGGCCTAGATTATATGAACATAGATCATGTTGGAGCTACACAGAATTTTGTTTAGACCACAGCTAGAGAATTCAGCAGTTCTGGTCACTGCTCTGAAGAAGAATGTGATTGCTGTGGAGGGGGTGTAAAGGAAATTTACCAGGATATTGCACTTCAGCTATGAAGGAAGAGGCTGGATAAGTTCAGGTTGTTTTCTTTGGAGCAGAGAAGGCTGAGAGGAAACATTACTGAGGTGTTTAAGATTGAGGAGCGTGGGTCTGTTGAATAGAAAGTAGCTGTTCCCCTTAGTCAAATGGTCAAAAGTGGAAGGGTATAATTCTAAACTGAAAGGCAGGAGGTTTAGAGAGGATTTGAGGTTGGGGGAGAGGGGGGAGAAACCTTTTCACCCAGAGGGTGGTGGGGTTCTGGAATGCACTGCGTGGGAGGGTAGTTAAGGCGAGAAATCTCACAACCCTTAAAAAGTACTTGGCTGAATACTTGAAATGTTACAGCATTGAATGTTAGTCTAACTTTTGTGTACTGGTCCCATAATGTAGGGTAGTATATTTTTGTGGAACTGATTTAATGGGCTGAAGGCCCTCTTCTGTACTACACAATTTGATGATTCTGTGAAGTGTGTTAGAGTAGCCACTCAGCACCCAGAAGTGTTCTAATTTTCCTTAGTTGATGTGATTCTCCCTTTTTCTTTTTCTTTTCTCCCACTTCATCCCCCCCTTGCATTTGAGATGGCACCTTCAATGAGTTGTCTTGCCAGCTTCTTCATCAAAGCATTGTTGCTTTTACAGCACTTGAGTTTAAAAACACCTGTTTACTTTTCTCCTTGATCTCTTTATATTCTGCGCATCTAAAGTCAATTTTGTTTTTTTCAGTCTGCTGAGAGAGTTTCTGAAAGTCTTTGTTTTATAGGTGTCACAGTTTGGATGCAAGTCTTATGCATTGTTATTTGATGACATTGACCACAATATGTGCCCAGCAGACAAAGAGGTGTTCAGCTCATTTGCACATGCACAACTGTCTGTTACTAATGAGATCTATCAGTACTTGGAAGAGCCAGAGCATTTTTTGTTCTGTCCTACAGGTGAGTGGACAACAGCAAATCGATCACTGTCACGCTGCAGCCCAGTGTAAATAAAACTCCTGTATCACTAATTCTGCAACTGATGTGTTCTTTATTTTAAATATTGTTTATTTTATTTTTTCTTTGCTAAGAAGTATCTCCATGCGCTAACTCGTGTGTTTGGCATTGGCTGCTTTCAAAGATGTGCTGAGTGCAATACAGAGACATGTTTACCGATGTGTATAAGCATGCAGAATTGGCTGTTTAGGTTTACCGTGCTCCAGGGACAAAATTAACTACCGGGCTTTGTAAATGCGCATTTTCTGAATTTGGTCGTTCACTCTTAATGACAACAAGGTTTTCTGGTTGCATGCTTCATTTGTACAATTGCCAATGTTGTATTTTGGACTTTGCATCTGCTGTAAATGGTCTTTTGGTTGGAGTGGTGGGTCTTGAGATGGACTTTTGTATGAACGACTAATCACTAGTCGGATTTATACCTGAATTTGCTAATGTATGACGAACAAAATAGAACATCTGAGCAGCAGTAGGTTTCATGCTGTGAGAGAGAACTTTGTTGAGTTCATATTTATAAGTGCCTTTACTGACTGCAGTTATTCTAAATGAGGGTATTATGGGAAATTTCACTGAAGTTAGTGTGTATCCAAATCAACTTTGTTTATTAAAATAAAATATCGTATGTAAAAACAGTTAAGTCCAGAATCATGATAAAGTCCAGATGACACCAGCTTACTTCCATACATTCAGTACTGGAGTCACTGAAAAAGAGAATTGGCATCTTTGTAAATATTCATGATTCTTTGTGGCATTTTTATGGTGAGTCTTACTGTTGGCTTTTCAAGGCAGTGGTTTTTTTTTCATTTATATGTTGCTACTCCATGTTCAATGGAATTGCAGTTGGTGAATTCAAACCCTGTCTAGTCTTAAGTTGAAGCTCTTGGAGGGAAAGGGTTAATTGGCCCAGCAGGTAGATTTGGTCTTCTCTTTTAGCTGTGCACTCTATCTTTATTTTTCTTGACAAGCTATAAAAAGCAAACTTGTAGCATTCAGAAAGCAGAGAATAAAATTGGTTGGACCATGAGATCTCTTTTAGACTGGAAAGCTGGCTAGTGTTAAACATGAGCTACTATCACTCCCTTTGGTAGTTATTTGCCTGTATAATGCTACATACTGTTTTTAATATGTTGGATAGTTTTGCAAAACCATTAAACTGTGGTAACCCTTTATTGAAGCTACTGGTGAATGTTTACATTATTTATACATATTTATGATTATTCTTGTGATTAACACTGATTTTCTTCAAAAAAAAATTAATCTTGTTCAGAGTACTGTGGGACCTTTTGCTATCCTAATGTTGCACACTCTCCGTACCTTCGGACTGTTGGAGATAAACTACTTCCTGGCATTGATGTGCTGTGGACTGGTGAGTGATATGTTTTAATAGCTTGTCCTTGCATTCATTGAGTTTAGCTTGCTAGACAAATGTTACTATGTCATTATAGCTTTTTATTTAAAATAAAGCATCCTACTTGTGATCCATTTATAGCTATGTCAATTGAAACTCTCCTTTTGAATTTAACAGCTCTGACTTGGAGCTGTGAATTTATGGTCACATCCATTGTAAACTACAGCTGCCTAGATCTTTCCAACTGAAATAACATCACCGCTGTGCCCAGAATAATTTCAGTTTACATTTCTTCTCATTTTAGGGTAGAAGAGATCTTACGACTGAGCTTAGAGTAGTGAAAGTTAAGGAAGAAATCCAGCAGAAGCCATAAATACTTGAGGATGTGACCAAACAAACAATGGAAGATTTGCATGTAGTGAATAAGCACAACTGGGTCTTAAGACAAACTCAGTCAAAAAATGCAAAGAATTTTTTCCAGACAAAAAGCTGTTAAAGTAATGGAATGCATTAGTGATAAGTAGGGTAGATCTATTGGGCAAAAAGGCATGTTTCTACGCATTAATAAAAACCTGTCAATGTCAGGAAATCTAAAGAGGAATCAAGTATATATTTTGAAGAAATGATTTCGACAAGCTTAGGACAACGGGTAAAATGGCTTTAGACTGGATGCTTCTGGGTAGAAAATAGACTGTGCTTAATAAACACAATGTTGAAATTTCTAGGCTTTATGTAGTTAGTTGTGGCTAGAGCATTTACTCAATTTTCTTTATTATGGGAGACAGTTCTGTGATAGGCATGCCAAAATGATGATCTGAACTATGTTTGACAAGTGTTCATTCGCTCCATGCAATATTTTTCAGGTCAGGGTTCTAGTCTGCTTTAATACTGTGAAATAGGATTTATATACTTTTTTAGAGATATTGTTTTAATACATTTAAATTTTCTTCAGAATCGGTAAATCATGCACAGTTTACTGTTTGAGAAATTAATCTTTTCTTCTTAATCTTTAGGTCCGAAGGTGGTCTCCAAAGATATCTCTGTGGAATCCATCGAAGAAGTCACCAAAATACTGAAGAGACCACCTCTTATCTGGGACAATCTGCATGCCAATGATTATGATCAGAAGCGCCTCTTCCTAGGACCATACAAAGGGCGGTCAACTGAACTAATTCCACGGCTGAAAGGAGTACTGACGAACCCTAACTGTGAATTTGAAGGGAATTTTGTTGCCATTCACACCCTGGCAACATGGTACAAATCCAACATGAATGGTGTGAGAAAAGATGTTGTGATGAGTGAGTACATTGGATGAAACTTCATCTTCTGTTTGTTGCCTGAGGGAGGGTGCACAACTGAGCTGTTGTAATTGTTGAATTAATTCATGGAGTTTATGCATTCCTAGCAAGACCACCATTAATGCCCACCCTCAATTTCCCTCCATGATAATAGTGAATCACCTGTCTTGACCCATTACGTTGTGTTGTAAAGGTGTTGTCATGAGCTGTTGGGTATGAAATTTAACATACAAGCATTAGTTAGAGCATAAAGCAGAAATGCAGGAAATATGCATCAACATCTGGTAGCATTGTGGAGAAAGCAAAACCTATTAACATCACTTAGTCTGAAATCGGTTGTTTTTTTTTTAACATGATTGTGAACCTTTGTCATTCTCTACTACAGAGCACTATGGAAGTTTGAGTACATTTTAAGATAGTGATTTGATTTTTGATTATCAGGTGAGGTATGGTTATGAGGAAGGGTAAGCAGTATTAAGTAAAAACCGAAAGAATTAAATATTCAATTAGCCATGATTGAATGGCCTATATCTGTTGCAATGCCAGTGAATACGCATTTACCTGTAGCATCAACTTTGCTTCAATCTCTGATGCTATTGGATCTGCTGACTTGATTCCAGTATTTCCAGTTTTCATTTTAGATTTTCACGATTGGCTGTATTGCTATGAAATATGTCCAAAGTCTACTTTCACCCAGGGAGGTCCCAACTGCTCTGTACAATTTTTTATCCAGTTATTCTACTGAACAAAAACAAGTGATTAATTATTGCATGACTGTTTCCATGCTGTCTGACTCTGACTATTGTCTTAACCTCATGTACGTCACTGTCTGTTCTTTGTAATCCTAAACAAGTAGTGGTTGTGGGTTTTCAACATTAGAATATAACAGAAATCCAGTCCTGCATTGACACAACTTTCTAAAGAATGAGGAGGGATGGAAACTTGGTCAGATTTGTGCATGTCTTTTTCCTGTTACCAGAAGCATAGAATTTTAAATGTAGGTAGATACAGCAATCAAGATCCTTTAACTCTGATCAGAAATTGAAGCTGGGACCTGACTGCTTTATACATTCCAGTAACATGTTGGACATTGTCACTTCTTTACAGATTGCATCCTGCTAATATTATGAGGTGTCTAGCTAGTAATCAGTAATTCCAATTATTGCACTTCTTCCTGTAAGGTACTCCAAGTATATCTCTAGTTGATTTGCTGTACTGATGTTTGTCATTGACTCATTTTGTTCTCTCCTGTGATTGGAGTTGGTCCCTATCAAGCCTGTCTTTCTATGCTCATGGCTTTGTTTTTGGTTGTATAATACAATATCTGTGACTTTATGTACTTCAGCTGACACAGAAGAGAGTACGGTGTCCATTCAGATAAAACTTGAAAATGAAGGTAGTGATGAGGAGATAGAAATGGATGTCTTGTACAGTCCTCAGATGGCTTTGAAGATGGCTATATCAGAATGGTTGCAGGAATTTGGAGTGCCACATCAGTACAACTGTAAGTTTGATGTATTTGAGTGTTTTTCCTCCCATCCTCCTTTAGAGCTTTCCCTTGGTTAATTTATTAAGATTTGCATCACTTTTGTTAAGCAAAAGGATGGTATACTCTCGCCCAAATATCTGACAGTACCTCCTTTCCTATCACTTAGGAGCATGTTGCTAGCAGGCAAAAAATTTCTACATCTTTACACCTTTGACAGTTCTTGTTGTTTACTGTTTGGCTTGATTTAAACTCCAAGATCAAATCTGCATGCCAGACTGATTCTCTTGGCTTCCCGTTGGATTTCAGAGGAACCTACACCTGAACTGAGCATATTAAGTGAGAAAGTTAATTAAAATCAAGAATGAATATTGCCACAAATAAGGGGCAAATTAGTAGTTGCAATGGTATTTCAGAGCTTATCTTAGTGAGAAAATGGATTCCTTTGTGCAGACAGATCTTGGAATGCATGGATTTAATTCTAGTGTGTTTGCAGAGTGAGTACAGGTATGTGCTAGTATAGGATAAAGACCAACAAGCCCCAAGCTTAATATTTTCCCTGACAGATCATATATCTTGACATGTCAGGATTAAATCCTTGGAATCTTCCATTCCATATGAATTGATATTAAACATCTTTATCCACCAAGATATTGGTTGAATTGTTTTCCGGGCTTATTTCTTTTGCCATCAGCAATTTTTTTTAAAAAAAACTTCTTTTTGTTCCTAGGCCGAACAGTCCCTCACAGTGGCGCAAAGACAAATGCAATTGATGTAGGGACACTTGACACGCCCTGCCTGAATTCCTCCACGACAGTGACGACAGTCTACCAACAGCCTATCATGAGTCAGGGAAGCCCCCTGAGTGGTGAACAAGCTCCACTAGCAAAGGAAGAGGAGGAGAAAAAACAACAGTCTGATGAAGAACCAATGGAGATGGTAGTTGAAAAGCCTGATGAACAAGAAGCCAAAAATGTTAATCAAATCCTTACAGATATTGTCAAGGCCAAAATGTCTGAGGATCTCAAACCCATGGAGATGGACAAAGATAGTATTGCTGAATCTAAGTCTCCTGAGATCTCCATGCAGGAAGACTCTGGCAGTGATATTGCACCCATGCAGACAGATGAGCAGATGAACAAGGAGCAGTATGTCCCGGGTCCCAATGAAAAGCCGCTATATACAGCTGAAGCTGTGACTCTGGAAGATCTAAATCTCTTGGCTGAAATGTTCTATCTGCCTTATGAACATGGACCCAAAGCTGTTCAGATGCTGAGGGAATTTCAGTGGCTTCGGGCTAACAGTAGTGTTGTTAGTGTGAACTGTAAAGGGAAAGATGCTGAAAAGGTGAGTGTGCTTTTGTGCCCTTGTTAGCGTGGTAATGTGTTAGTGAACCACCTTAATGGTGCACTGACATTTCGCCCCCGAAACCTGAGATTCTAACTAGTCTAGATGCATTCCCAGAGAGCCTCATCTGATTTAGTACGGGGAGGCAATGGTGTAGTGCTACTATTAATTTAAATTCAGCAAGTGTTCTAGGGACCTGGCAGATGGAATTTGAATTCAGTAATAATTTAGAATTAAGAATCTACTAATGACCATGAAACCATTGCCAGGTGCAGGAAAAACCCATCTGCTTCACTAATGTCTTTCCGGAAAGGAAATCTGCCATCCTCATTTTGTCTGGCCTACATGTGACTCCAGATATGTGGCAATGAAAATGGATTTAGTTTTGCAGGCAAGCAAGGCACATTGAAGATATTGCTAATGAAATGCTTCCCTTATATCTTGGGCATTCAGTAGTTTTAGGGCAGTACAACATAGGTTTGCTTAGGGCAAAGCCCTTCTACACGGTTTCCTTCAAAAACTCTCAATAGGTACAGCACATGAGTTAGATATAGAATAAAGGCCCCTCTACACAGTCCAATTCAAACACGCTGGATAAGTACAGCACGGGATTGAATAAAGTACCGTCTATACTTTTCCAGCAAACTTCCCACAGCAGGTATGCACACAGGTTAGGTTTAGAAGGAAAAATTGAAAGTGTTAGAACTTCACGTTCCAGTCAGTATATGAAGAGGCATTGATTCTTTGCATATAGATTTACTGGGTTTTTAGCTCAATCTGTCTGTTTATTGACAATTTCTCATGTTTTCAGTCCTGTTTGATTTCAGGATGTAATGTCAGGCAGCCATTTTACGGAGCCCCCTTTGTGATAAATGCAGGTTTTCACCATATTTCTTGTTGGCCTAGCTGTATTATCTGGAATCTCTATTCTGTGTATTTAACTGGAACACCCGTTCTTCTCACCTTCACTCTGTCTCTTTTTCTTTTGTTTTTATCAGCTCATAAATTTCAGTTTTTTGGAGTATTGGTAGACTGCATTCTTTTTGCCTTAAAACTGTTAATACTAATGTCTCTGTTATATGAATTTAACCATTCCTTTATTGCTCTAGAAGTTGAAATATTAGGAGGTTGAGCTGCAGTTTTTACTTTCATCTGTATAATGTTGGTTTAAAAATACATTTTCCTGGAGAGTATGATTCGATCTAATTTAAATTTCTGTTGTGGCTGTTGTTTTCCATTGCTGACAGTGTTTTGTCAGCTCTATTTGTAAGTGATCATATGTTGCATTTTTTTAAAAAATGCACAAAACTCTTCCTGTTCAAGATTTCTTTCTTTGCGGTACGTAAATAGTGACAGTGCAATTCTCTTTGGAACGAACAGGCTTTGTGATGTCAGTTCAGCAGTTATGATATCAGTTGTTGGCCTCAAGTTAAGTACAAAGCAACTCTGAATTATGCTCTGATTTTTTTTTAAACTGGACTTAAGATTTACATGTACAGATGGTGCAAGTGACCACACCATGCCATTATGCTGGATAGACAGGAAAGTGGAATTGAAAGACTACAGTCTCATCAGCCATGATCTGATTGAACAAAGTAGGCTTAAATGGCGGTATAGTGTAGTCCTGTCTTCGTTCCCATACTCTTTGACCTATATCAAATGTTTCTATATGCACCAGATCTTTGGAGTATTGTCGCTTTGCAGTAAAATCTTATGCAATTTAAATGGGTTATTTCTGTGTAGATCTTTGGGTAAATCAGTTGTTCCCAGTGGCTGTGGTTGAGTTACCTACAAAAAAGCTTGATGTTTTTTAGGGTCATTTTCTACAAATGCAGATTGCACCTAGCTTTTCTTTTTGTGTGTTTCTTGACTTCTTCCAAGAATATTTTTGGAGGCTTTAATACTATCTTTTATAAACAGACTTTGCCCATTGAAACCCCTTTTTAAAAAATTGGGCAATACATGTCTCCAGTGGAAGATTCAGGATGTGTATGAGAAAGAGTGCTTTTGAGCTGGATGTTAACTTTTTGAATTGCATTCTATGTATAAAATTTTGCTTTGGGTTTTGCACACTTATTTAGATTCTATAAGTTATTCTGGTTTTGTATTTCAGATTGAGAAGTGGCATTTCAGGGCTACTAAGTTTGAAGAAATGTGCTGTGGTGTAATGCAGATGTTTACCCGTCTTGCCAACTGTGAAAACCGATCCATTCTATATGACCTATACCCATATGTCTGGGATATAAAGGGTGTGGTATCTATGGTGAAATCGTTTGTCCAGTGGTTAGGTAGGTAACAAATACTTGACTGTTCATATCCTCTCATGGTCTTGGTTTAAGAATTTTCAATTCTGTCAGCCCTTGAAAAAGGTGTCTTAAGACAAGATCCCAGAATCCTTATGTATGTGAGGATGCCAGTATATAAATGGCATTAAAATGTTCCTCTCTTTTAATTCTGCCATTTTTTTAACTCCATCCAGTTACAATTTTATCTAGTAATTCCATAGTATACTTGATTTTTACCATCCCCCGCCCGCCTTCATTTGTCTGGTTAGTACAGGGTATTGGCAAGCTCATCTGTTTCAGAAACAATCGCTGGAGATTTGCCACCAATTTGGCAAAATTGAAGCAATTGTTTCAAAGACACTGATACTTCTTCTGGCTGTTGAGTTTTTTCAGAGGCTGATGTAATTGTTCCCAGTAACTATTTTAAACACACCAGTTGATTTATTTTTAAAGTATCACCCCATTGTATTTTATTTTTGTGTTGTCTCTTTTTTTTCTGGGACTGACTGTGGACTGCATCACATCACTAGAACTGGCTAAATGTTGCAAAAATTGAACAATTTCTCTGAGGAAAATAAAACTGAAATGTGCCATGATCATCCAGAGCTGTTGGGAGCTGCTTGCTGTGTGCTTTGTAACAACATTACTGTTTTCAACAGAACAGTGGCAGGCCAGCAGTTGCAGAAATCCGAAGGCTTGGAATGCAGCCTCCAGGCCAGCGCGCATGCGAACTTTATTAAAAGCGCAAGGCTATTCTGGTGTCTGCTGGTTCAGCCAGAACTTCATATATGCAACTTGTTCCAAAAACGCAAGATGGGAATCTTTTCCAAATCTAAGTCTGGAATCTGTAATCTACCTTTCTAAAAGCGATTGGAAAACATTTTGTGATATGAAATTGCAGCAATGGTAACTTTTATGACATATATTTTGATTGGGATGGGAAAGTGCAGGCTGAGTAAGGCACCAGCATGGTCTGGGTTACAGCATGTAACCAGATTTTATTTACAGGTTTCTACGCAGATGGCAGGGAATATGGCGTGGATGCAGACTTTTAAAGTTGATACAGCAGGCAGCTCAACTAGCACTGTGATCACGGCTCGTGTTCAGATCACTAGCCAGCTTTGGAATGCTCAGGCTTAGGAACTCTTTTTGTTTTCAGCTGGTGGGTCACTCCAGTTTAAGAGAAAGCATTGAGTGCACACTTTGGAAAGAGTTGTCTAGAAAGGATAAGATGAGGGCCCCTCTCTAAGAAACATATTACCTATATCTTTGTTCAGGTTCCCTGGAGGGATTGTTTTGCACACTCTGGAATTTTATTTCATAAATTAAACTTGTCCAGAATTTGACATGATTCAATATTTTTCCTGTGGAAAGCACTTGACCTGTAGATTTGAGTATTCCCAGAGAGAAAATTTCAACAAAATAATTGTTTCCAGAAAGCATATTAAGTTCATGATTATGACCTCTGATTTATAGTGTTTTTAAATATGTACACAATAGTTCATTGCTAAGTAGCAAACATTAGATTTGATATAATCCAGTACTGGAAAGAGACAGCTTTTGCAGGAGCAGTGATCGAGCTACACAAGGGACAGTGGTTCAGTTGAAGTATTTGGCTGATTTTCTTCCTTTATTGTGAGTGTTGAAGATAGAAGTTATAACGAGAAACCTGACCCACCTATCTCCTAGAGGAGGTTTATAGCTCCAGAGCATGTTGCAGAGACAGTCCTAGTGCATATAGTGGTGCAATTCACATTCTGCCATAACCTGAGTGTGATGCTGTGATGTGACGGGTTACTAATGGCCTCTTTTATTGTCTTGTCTTCTTCCCTCATTGTGTACAGATGGAAGAATCCTCAGCACAAGTTACTACAGCTGTGGGATCGACAACGCCAGATGTACGAAGCGTGGCGCGATTTTTAAGATTAGAATGATAGGCAGTGAGGCTTTTTAAAAGGAAATGTGTTGAAGAACAGTTTTGAAGTCACATTTGCGCAGCTATTGTTATAAGAAATGCTTTAACAATTTCTTTCATTTGTAGAGCGCTTATGTTAACCTAGATAGTATTTGAAATAAAGGCTAGCTGAGCTACTGTCCAAGTGTACCTGTTACAGGCTTTTTGAAATTTAATTACTATATAATTTTGCCTTAATGCATGATATACACTTTCTGAAGCTGCTGATATTTATTGGTTGTCTCATAAGCTGACATCTTTTGTGACAAAACCAGCATTCCAATTTCAAAAAAACTTGAATGAAGTTTGTGTTGATTATTTGCCTATCATTCTTATTTCATTTTTGTAAAGTTTGCATCACCCATCTGTCAGCCTGTAACTTGGGTACTGCTCAGGACTGTATCTCACTAGTGACTGGAGAGGGAACGCTTCCTTGTTCTTAGCCAGGTTTCAGACTCGTTTTGCATTAAAGCATTAAAACGAGCAAGGCCCAAGAAATTGAAGCTTTTCCTCTTGCATTGCTGCACTGATCCTGTCAGATGACTGAAATGGTATGGGGACTGTACAGTAGTGATCATCTCTGTTCTCGTATTTGGCATGCTCAGGAAATGGGTGAAAGTGAGTTATCCAGTCTGTCCATCAGTTAGAAACTCTGGAAGAGTGCTAATTAAGTAGTTGTGAAAGAAAGAGCTTGATATCTTACTGCGACTAGTTGGGACTTGGGAGTTCCAGAAAAGTATGCAGAGATGATTTGCCTTTGTCTTCGAGTTCAAAGGCTATTTTGTAGGATCTGAATCTTTGTTAAAGAAAACGTCTTTGACTCTTCTGGTCCAAACTGCTGAACTGTCTCTTTCTTGAGAGAAAGATCTCCCTAATTGACTCTTGTGTATTGAGAACTATTTGACTGGGAGTAGAAGTCGGCCTTATGGCCCCTCAGTCCTGTTCTGCTATTCAAGACATTTGTGTCTAATCTTCCATCCTTTCATGTGTTCTGATTTTACTTAAATGGGTGCCTTGAAATCGCTCAGAATGGACTTTGTTTTCAATACTTACTTCAATTTAAGTCTTTGTTCATCTGTGTGAAATGTCTGTGTTTATGTGGTCTGACCAAAGTAATTGCTGGATGTGGAATTTGTCCCTTTCCAAACCTCTGTTATAGGGGAGCAGCATGTAAATGTAAAGGGATGCCAATATGCAATTGAGGTTTAATGCTGCTAAATGTTTGCTTCAAAGTTTAAACAAAACTTTGAAATTTCTAGGTTTATCCGTGACAATATTGACCTTTTTAGAGACCACTTCAGTTCTGATCAGTTTGTCCTTGTGCTTGTTCATGGAGTTACATGACAGATATGTAGGCTGGGACGTGTTATGACATACCTCTGGGTCAGTTAGAACTTGAACCTGAGCCTCTTGGCCCAGAGATGGAACCACCACCACTGTACCACAAAAGCCTTACAGGATGGTGTAAGTTAGGACCCTTCCCTTTTTGTAGGCGCAATGATATTTTTAGTTTGGCTGATCATTTCTAAGTGGCAAAATATCTTGTCTTCTCTTCCATTTGAAGGAAGATTTTTATGCTTGGCATACTTTAGTGGCTATTGATAGTATTCTGAACTTGAAACTGGACAAAGAAACTAAACAGAAAAGAAATCTTTACATTACACCTGGTCAGCTTTTTTTAAAAATAAACTTCTTGTCCCTTTTTCTTTGTTGAAATATCAGTAGGCTGTTAGGATGTTTATTTACATATACAATTTTAATTCTTCAGTGGCCTCAGCTCAGTGATTCTGGATTATTAACTATACATATATGGAGAGCCTTTGTAACAAGTATATAGTGATCTTCTAAATACTTGTCAATTTCAGCTAGGTCTAAGTATTTTCTACTTTGTTCCCTCCATGGCTTGAAATGAAGATATTCTGACTCATACAACAATGGGAAAATCACTTGATGGTTTGTCCCAACATAAATTTTGTGCTCTGACCCCAGAATAGTATTTTAACCCAGCTTCTTGTGTTACTGCTTTGATCTTCTAAGTCTATTTGTTAGAGAGCACTTGCCTGAAAATGATTTGTTTGAATTTTAACAATTGTATCTGAATCATAGTTTTACTGTTCATTCGTCTAGTTGCATAGTGTAAACTTGCTATAATTACCTATCCTGAAACAAAACGCTTTGCAACTTGTGTTTGACCAGTTGCCCACTGTCTTTGGCTGGATTTCGTCGTCAGCTGTGGCTTAACAGTTGCTACTTTTTATTCAATTGTGATGAGCATTCTTGGTACAGTTAGGATTTATTCCCTTTACCTAATTGCCTGTGGGACGATGGTTACAGCTACAGTCTGTGTAATGTAAGTGTATACAGTGCTGTTTGGGAGGAAATTCTAGCAATTTGAACCAGTGATATAGTGCCAAGTCAGAATGCTTTGTAGCTTGGAATGGATATGACAGCTGATCTTTCCATGCAACAGCTGTACTTGTCTTTCTAGAGATCAGTGCTTTGGAACATGCTTTTGAAGTACCCTTGGTAAGTTGCTGTGTAATGCTTACAGGTGGTAAACGCTGATGTGTTTGTGCACTGGTGGTGAATGGGGTGCTATTGAGGTGGACTGCTTTGTTTTCAATTACGTTGAACTTGAGTTTTGGAGCTGCACTTACCCAGGCTAGTACAGAGTATTCCATCACATTATGCTTTCTTGTCTTGTAGTCTGAGTGTGTAGAATGCCCTGCCTCTGATTTCTTTTTTGTGTACAGTGTTTTTTCAATCCTGGTTAAGTTTCTGGCTAATGGTAACCCCAATGTCTATTAATAAGGGGATGCCATTGTTGCTAATACAAAGGGGAGATTGGAGGTGACCATTGCCTGCTACTTGAATGTTGTGAAAGTTACATGCCACTTAACCAAATCCAGTTGTTCTGAGTATTGGTGCACGAGGATAACTATTTCAGTTCCTGAGGAATTGTGAATGGTGGAATCAGCAAATATCTCCACTTCTGATCTTTATAAAGCAGCTGAAGACTGTCAAATCTAGCTCAATATCCCAAGGACAACCTGCAAGAAAGACCTGGCCAAGAATGATTGGCCTTCAACAACCACAAGGTTCTTTAATGTTGGGTATGACTCCAGGCAGTGAAAAGATTTCCTGATGTTGCTGATGTAAGTGCCTCTTTACAGCACTGTTGACATCTTTCATCACTTGGATTACTGTAAGCTGGTAGCCACATTGGATTTTGTTCTGCTCTTCATGGGCAGGACATATTTCTACATTAGATGGTTAAACATTAATGCTGTAGCTGGACTGCCACAGCTTATAAAGGATGCAGCAACTCTGCAGAATTGGTCCTCAACACTGCAACTGGGATGTGGTCAGTGTCCATTCCCTTTTGCTATGGCCTACTTGGGATTTCTGGCTGAATGCAGTTGCAAATACTTCAACCTCGTCTTTTGCACTAATGTGCTCAGTTCCACCTGAAGGTGGTGTTATCTTTTGGAGATGCCACTTCCGTCACCTGTAAGGAACCCGAGTTTATATTCCATTTCAAATCTCTTAAACACATTCAGGCTGCCAATTCTTCCGCGACATGAAGAAATTGCTCCAATGTTGGAAGTGATATATCACAATCAAAAGTTGCATTTACATGCTTAGGTGAATGCAGAAGATTCCATGACAACATTAGGAACAAGAGCCAGGCATCTAGCCATGGTGTCCTGGCCATTATTTGTAACTTGAGACATAAGTAAAATGATTCTGTGTCATTGCTGTTGTGGCAGGGTGCAAATTACATGATGTGTTCCCAACACTGCAACAGTGAAGTGCTTTGCTATACTATTGCTTCTCTTGCATCTGGGGTTGTGAACAAAAATTTGCCCCAAAATTGCTTGGCTTAGTTTCAACTTGGGCAGAGATCCATTTGCTTGAACGTAGATAATTTAAGCATACTATGTACAATTCTGAAATAACCTGCTTCAAAGGCCATCAATTCAATGAAGAGTGCTGTAAAAGTCTACGAATTGGGATTTAATGCTGCAGTGCACAGAAAATCCATTTTTTAAAAATAGGATCCAAACAAAACTGTGCAAGAACACGACTTGGGCATTGAACATTTGGTCATAAATGTTTGACCTAGATAATGAGTAGTTATAGAGAAATTCAATTAATTAGACACAAGCTAGTTGTGAAATTGGAACTGCATTTAATTTGTCCTTTTGTTACTAATACAAGTATGTCAAAAGTGATCTAAATACCTGGTTAGAATAGAAATGAAGATCATAGGAGATGAGTGATGAGTACAGCTGATATAAATATGCGAATGGAACAAAACGTCTATGCAACTGATATCGTGGGCTGATGCTTCACTTGGCTGCATGGAAGGCTAGATGTTTTTCTTATCTTTTGGATCTGGAAGAACTTCAGTGCGATTTCTTGAAAGATGAGATAGGTTGTGTTGCGCAAGTGATGGATCAAAATGTACATCTTTTATTGAAGAATCCATTTGGTTGGGCAAGATTGACTCTCTTCCATTTGTGTTTTGTATAAGACCAACTATAATTGTGGCTCACTGGTTGTAAAGTGCTTTGAGATGCCATGTGGTCATGAAAGTGCTAAGTGAATGCATTTTTTTCCGTCATTGTTCTATGGCTGTCCAGAACAGGAGTGATCATGAAAGATTGCCTGTTCCCATTGGGAAGCAATACCCAGTGCTGGCTTCTTTTTGATGCGTTGACATTGTAAATTTGTTTGGTGATTTTTTTTTTCATTTTTTGAATATCTTTCAAGATACAGGAGTTCAGACCAAGAAATTACGGTTGTTTGCTATGACTGACAAAATTTTCAGTATGTCAGTGATTTTTCTGATTGGGTAGGAAACTTTGCAGACAAGTTGGTTTGCTTGATTCGTGGAATGGAACTTTTACTACTTTTGGCCTTTAACCTGTGCAGGTCAAGGAAGTGTTTGATTAAAACACATCCTTATACCAAATGTCATCTGACAAGAGGAGCACCTGAATGTGACTTCAGTTCATATAAGATATTTCTGATCTACTTAGGGCTGCAATGGAACCTCTGGGAGGCATTCTTTCAATATTTGAGACTTATCCAAGCTATCCAAAAGATAGGGGAAAAAATTGGAGTTAATTAGTGTTCAGGTTTTTTTTTGAAAAGGACTTTGTAAACTGAATGTCACTGCAGACCATTCCTTGATTTGCAGTGGAGCTGAACGTATTGATTGTTGGATTTTGCCTATTGTAGTACCTCCCAAAAAGTGAACATGACTGGGCAAAAGAGTGATTCCTGAATGATGTGAATCATTACAGCCCTAAATTTCTTGAGTTAGTTCTAGGTCAGATAGGAACATTTCTTGTTGCGCGCTTTCTCTTTCTGTTGAAAAGGTGGTGTGTTGATTTTGCGGAAAAGTAAGACCACAGGAATCCCCCACGTAACAATCTCCGCTTGGATCTGATCAACAGGGTGTCGTAGTCAATCTTCAGCACAGTTCTTGAGTGGCGACCAAGAACCCTGGGCCTTTAGAGGTGGTCTAGCAGGAGAGTTTCAGGTATTCTACGAATTCCCGGTGACTGATGTTTTTTTTTTCATTTTGAGAGAAAGAAAACTTGTACAAAAAGAAAGGATTGGTCTGTTGATGGCTAGCTGGTTTCCTTAACACAATCTGGTACATTTGGTACTGGTACTAATTTGCTTTCTTTTCAGTTGGAAGGAGATGCTGGAATCCCATTGCGCCTGCGCACGCGCTGCAGATTTTAGTTTGTATGTCTTTCACAAAAATGTTTCTTTGCAGGTTGCGCAGCGTTTACTCAGCGCCTATGCCAGTGCGGCTTGCTTGCTTTGGTTTCGAAGTTCCATGAATAAACATGACCACGTCATAGTGAATATTCAGCTTCTAAAATATGGGTGGGTTGGGGAAAGGGGAAAAGGGAATACAAAAGATTGAATTAAAATGAAGTATAATTTATCTTGTCAACAGTTACCATAGGCCTCCCTCTTGTGAGGGCAATGGGAAAAATATGCTTTTGACTTGAATACTGCTGAATCTTCCTGGTTTTGCTGAAAAATTCGTGGAGTTTCGCTGCGCTGTTTTTCTTTTCTTCCTTACAGGTGCTTTTGTGCGCAGCTTGCAAAACCGCGCTTGCGAAGAAGCTTGGGATGCACGGCTTCGTCAGCCAGTTAACCCTCTCCAGACCAAACCTCCCCTGAAATTTCCTTTCTCCTCATCCCCTCAGAAGTGTTCTTTGTCCCTTTTTGTATTAAAAGCAGTTAAACGCAGAAATTTTGCATAGCAAGTACATTTATATCCTGATGTATTTGCTGCTGTAGTTACTGGTTGGCATTCAGTGTCTTTTTAATGTGTAAAATAATGACCCTTTTAGAGATGAGCTGTTCCCCACATAAAGGTTATTTTTAATAGATTCCAGTTGGTTAAACTGAGTTTGCTTTATATGGTGCCTTCAGTAGCAAATGTGTATTTAATTGGAAAGGTATGTTGTATGGAACAGATGTTGGTCTACAGATTCTGAAGTAGAGCTGTACTGACTTAAGTTGTTTGTTCTTCACAGCGTTTGTTACCAATTGAGGGGGCAAATGACCTCTTCTACCAGCCACCACCAGCCATGCCTACCTCAAAAGTGTACACAATTAGGCCGTACTTTCCAAAAGACGAGGTAAGCTTACTAATTTATGTACCAAGAACATGTGGGTAATGAAGTGTTCGTCATTTTGGGATTTGGCATTGTGTTCTCGTGAACAAGAACAAACTGAGTTTTAGTCATGTTGTAATAACTCCTCCCAGTCCCTAAAATCATGATTTGCTGGGTAGCGCACTGGGTATCGAGGCCCAGTATTCCTTGTGTAATCCCAAATGTTTTAAAATAAGTACACAATTTCCTAATTTCCCTGATTTTCAGATTCAGATTGATGGAAAGCATGGAACAAGTTTCTGTACTGAACAAGATTACTATTTAAAGCTGGGAGAGTGGTTGTGAGTGTTGGTTCACAAGATCCTTTGAGCTGATTCTTGATGATCAGAAAGTTCTTCTCAGCTTTCCTTTTCTGAATGCATCTTGCAAACCAATGGAAGCAGAGCATGGCTGGTTCTTTTAAAAGATCTCTGATTCATTAATTCACAGTTACAGCTCACAGTTACTGAAGGAAAGGTAAACTGGTTTTCTTCCAAGTTTAAAGTGGGCTTTGACTGCAGGGAGATACCTGTGCTGGCTCTTGCTAGAAATATATAACCTTTTCTGAAAATTTTCTCTCTAACCTTTTTCCTTGCTATTTTTGTGAGACATGGACTAAACCTTGTGGCTTTCTTCTGAGCAGTAAACATTTTCTGGTCTTATCATAGTGATACAAACTGAATCAAATCTGGAATCATCTTGACTCTCTAGATTGGGAGGAATGTTTGAGTTGTTGCTTATTGAGATTTAATTTAAATATGTTCCAGTTGGTAACAAAAATATCCAATCTTGTACTCTTATGACTTCCTTCACTGTCCCCTACATCACCAATTTTGGTGTCATCCACAGCTAATTAAATACACTAACGATGCCTCCTAAATTCTCATCCAGATTTGTTTATATAAATGAAGAACAACAGCGGACCCTGTACTGATCTTTGCAGAACACCGCTGGCCACAAGCCTCCAGTCTGTAAAACAACCCTCCACCAGTACCCTGTCATCTACATGCATACCTTCTGCTCTTTTGGTATCAGAAGCAAATCTTTTCCTGAATATGGATAACTCTGATTCCTACTTTGGTAAGGAACTAAATCAAATGGTTTATTTTTGACAGGACTTCAAGTTCCCGTTAACTTTCTTGAGATTAACGAGTGGATGAATCACTGACTCTCTTGTCTCAAGTACTTGATGGTTTATTTGCACAATACAAATTGTGATAACCTGATATTTCCAGGTAAAGCAATTTGGGAACTTAGAATGCTATGGGATCAAGGATTTGTTCTCCAGGATACCATGCAGAGGGAGTAATCGCTACAAATAAGAATTTAATTCGCTAAGTTTGATATCTGACTGGGCCGCTACGGTCACCCACGCAAGAATTGGGGTCCTGGTCTTTGAAGTGACTCTCCTATCCATGGAGATGCTTACTTGTGTTGAAATAACTTATTTGGGCTGGCCTCTGATGTTGGATCTTTTGGACATCTACTCTGAAGTATCCCAGTCACGACTTTGGCATTGATTTTAAGATCACACTTATTGAATTTAGTTCTTTCTACCACCAACAAGCTGGAAGATCTGGACAAGAACAATTACATGCAAAATATATTTAGGCTGCTAAGTGCCAATGTTCTGGTGCTGGCATCTTGAAAGAAACCTAGATTGAGTAATTTGGTTACATGTGTTTGCTGTTGCTGCCGGTTAAAAGATAACTGGTGTTTCCTGAGTTGGAAATGGGGAGTTGGTGTTTGATAATGAGCTCAGAAAATCATCTCGTGCTCAATTACTTAGGCACCTTTTCATTTGAGAGATACTTGAACATGTCAGTTTTTCTGACAGGAAGCATGAGGGTATCCTGACCTAGATTGAGATGTTGCAGGTCATTGTACCTTTAATCCTGACAAGTGCTTTACTGGGTCAGAGAGTGTACCACTTCGAATGCATGTGGTTGAGGTGGTTTCCTGTCATTATAATGGAGAAATAATAAATCAGTAGTGAAGGGTAAAAATGGCAAGGCGGTCCCTCAGAGCAGAGTTAAGTTGGCATATCTATTATGGACAACCCATTTAGCAATCCGGGCAACAATTCCTGCAGTTTGGTTGATCTACTAAGGTAGATACAGCACAATTATGACTAGCTGTCTGCCTTGACATAATTTGTGAATCGTGTAACTTATTAGATTTGATACATTTTCCATTTTTCTTCGGGTATTAATCGTCATCTGCTTCACTTGGGAGTTTCACTATCTGCTATTTTGTAGTAACTAAATTCCGTCTAAAGGTCCTAAATTGGTGTAAAGCAAGCCTAGTTATTTGTGCCTAATGCCATACTGCAGTTCCCTTGTAAATAAGATTGCAGCTGCCATGGAATTCAAATCTGGTAATTTTTAAACAATTTTTTGAATCTGTTCAATTGATGATACAAGCCAAAGATGTGCCCTAAATGTGTCTGGTTTTCAGGTGGATGCCAGGAATCTGGAGAGCAATGCAAACTGTTAATATTGGTGTTGTCTTGTTATCCTCCATAATTTATTACTGAGAGCAGTTGGAATTGGTGAGCCTATAACTGCTAAAAAGCTTCCTGTAATTTGAGGTCCCAAACCTGAACTTTGTGCAAAAGGAGTTTATGTAAATCAAGATGAACACCAAGTTTGGCATTCCTTTTTTTTATTGACTTTGACTTGGCAGTGATGCCAGTTAAGGGAATAGGTACCAAGGTTCAAATGAGAACCCATTTAATCAATCACCTGTTGCTTTGCATTCAGTTTGTGGGGGAGGCAATGACCTAGTGGTATTATTGCTGGACTGTTAATGCAGCAACCCAGGCAATGTTCTGGGGAGCTGGCTTCGAATCCCGCCACGATAGATGGATGGAATTTGAATTCAATAAATATCTGGAATTGAGAACCTAATGATGACTGTGAATCCATTGTCGATTGATGGAAAAACCCATCTGGTTCACTAATGTCCTTTAGGGAAGGAAACTGCTATCCGTACCTGGTCTGGCCTATGTGTGACTCCAGACCCACAGCAATGTGGTTGACTCTTAACTGCCCTCTGCCCATCCCTAATTGCCCAATGAATACTGCTAGATCAGCGATGCCCTCATCCCATGAATGAATTTGAAAATAGGTTACAAGTCTCCTTACTGCTGCATGATCAGTTTTATGGCTGAGGGATTCTTTTACTCTGGCATCAACCACTGAGTTTTTAAAATTCCATCTTGAGAGACATTTTCTTTCTTCAGTGCCAACTCGTTTCGCAATCATTAATCTGTTTTATATTTCTTGGATCCTGTAATCCAATGATAGTCTGACTTGTAATCATTGGAGGAAAATGGGCTGAATGCCTTCTTTAGTGCCCTAACTTGAAGCTCTTTCCTGCCTGTGATCCTTAGACATGACATTGTTTCTGCCATGTTTGGAGTTGGATGATTTAGCCTGTGCTGAGATCAAGTGAAGTATCAGGTCACTGCTTTTTAATCCTGGCTGATACCTCAGTGGGTAAGAAGGTGTGTTGATTCTCTTGCATTGGTGTGAGCCAATTTCCAATGATTTATGACTAGTGAGTTACAGTTTGTCGGGAATCATTCTGGACAGTTGAAACTTAATGAGTTTGTTAACCTAGCTTCATTTAAAATGTTATTATTTCAGATGTGAATCATTACCTATCCACTGTCAACCCCTTTAGTAAAGAACATATGCATTAACTCAACCATGACTTATAAAAGAAATTAGGGCCAGCATTAGAAAGAAAACACATATGAAAATACCAGAAAAGGCAGCAAGCTTGAGGATTGGGAGTATTTTAGAAGTTAGCAAAAGCAAACCAAAAGCTTTTAGTCAAGAAGGGGTGGGAAGTGGAGTGAGAGAGTAAAATTGCAGGGAACATGGAAACTGACTAAAAGCTTCTATAAATATGTGATGTAAAAAAGACTAGTAAAAACAAATGTGTTATAATCAGAAACCAGAGTAATTAAAATGCTGAACAAAGAAATAACACAAGAATTGAACACCAGCTTTGGTTCTCCCTTTGCAAAGGGCACAAATAAGGGTCTAGAGAGAAGATGGAATATAAGACAGCACCACTAGATATAAAAGCAGTAGCTGGGAAATTAATTGATTTAAAGACTATCAAATCACCAGGGCCTGTTTTAATCTGCATCCTAGAATACTAGAGGGGTTGGCCCTGAAAATATTGAATGCATTGGTGGTCATCTTCTAAAATTCTATAAACTCTGGAGCAGTTCCTCCAGATTGGAGGGTGGCAAGTGTAACTCTGCTATTTCAAACAGGGAGGGAGAGAACTAAACAGAATTGCAGACTAACATCAGTAGCGGGCAAAATGTTATCTGGAGTCTACTATAAAAGATGTGATAACAGAACGTTTAGAAAACATTAGTGGGATTGACAAAGTCAGCATGGATTTGAGAGGCAGGTCATGCTTAATAAATCTTAAGTATTTTTTGAGGATATAACTAGTAGAACGGATTAGGGGGAACCTGCAGGTGGGTGCATTTTGGTTTTCAGGAGACTTTTGACAAGGTCCCTCAAAGTTAGTGGGCAAAGTTACTTACACGGATGGATGTAATATTATGGTGGGTATTGGCTTCAGTTGAGACTAAATTGATAATCTAAGAATAAATGAATTTTTTGAGTGGTCAGCAGTGACTGGTGGGCTATAAACATGTCTGACCTGGATGAGGAGACCAAATGCCGCATTTCCGCGTTTGTTGGTGACACAAAACTGGGTGGAATTGTGAGGAGGATGCAAGGAGTCTTCAAGGTGACTTAGACTGGGTGAACACATGGCAGATACAGTTTAACTTGGCTAAATATGACGTTTGCCAATTGGTATGGAAAACGCAAAGAGTATTGCTGAAATGATATATTGGCAAGTGTGGATACACAAAGGAATATTGATGTCCTTGTACACTGGTCAATGATAGTAGATGAAGCAAGAAATGAAAATGGCATTCATTTGAAAGGATTTGAGTTCAGAAGGAGGATTTCTTACAGCAGTTATACAGGACCTTGGTGAGACTACACTGTGGTGTATGGTGTGCAGTTTTGATCTCTCTACCTAAGAAAGTATAGGACGTGGTTCCCATAGAGGGAGAGCATCAGAGGTTCACTATGCCATTACTGGAGATGGCAGCACTGTGCTGAGGAAGGATTGGTTTGAACAGGCTTCGCGTAAAGTTTAGAAGGATGAGAAGGTACCTGATTATAAAATTCTAACAGGAGCTTGCCTTATTTACAATTTATATAGATGATTTGGAGCTGGGGACCACGTGTAGGGTGTCAAAGTTTGCAGATGACACTAAGATGAGTGGCAAAGCAAAGTGTGCAGAGGACTGTGAAACTTTGCAGAGGAACATAGATACATTGAGTGAGTGGGCAAAGGTCTGGCAGATGGAATACAATGTAAATAAATGTGAAGTCATACATTTTGGTAGGAGTAATATTAAAAAGGATTATTACTTGAATGGTAAAAAGTTGCAGCATGCTGCTGTGCAGAGCGACCTGGGTGTCCTTGTGCATGAATCACAGAAGGTAGGTCTGCAGGTACAACAAGTAATTAGGAAGGCAAATGGAATTTAGTCCTTCATTGCTAAAAGGATTGAAATAAAAAGCAGAGAGGTTATGTTGCAGCTGTACAAGGTGCTGGTGAGGCCACACCTGGAGTACTGTGTGCAGTTTTGGTCTCCTTACTTGAGAAAGGATGTACTGGCACTGGAGGGGGTGCAAAGGAGGTTCACTAGGTTGATTCCAGAGTTGAGGGGGTTGGCTTATGAGGAGAGACTGAGTAGATTGGGATTATATTCATTGGAATTCAGAAGATTGAGGGGGGGATCTTATAGAAACATATAAAATTATGAAGGGAATAGATAAGATAGAAGTAGAGAGGATGTTTCCACTGGCAGGTGAAGCTAGGACAAGAGGGCATAGCCTCAAGATTAGAGAGAGCAGATTTAGGACTGAACTGAGAAGGAATTTCTTCACCCAGAGGGTTGTTAATCTATGGAATTCCTTGCCCAGTGAAGTAGTTGACGCTACTTCAGTAAACGCTTTTTAAAGAAAAAGGTAGATTTTTTTTGAACAATAAAGGAATTAAGGGATACGGTGAGAATGCGGGTAAGTGGATCTGAGTCCATGAAAGGATCAGCCATGATCTTATTGAATGGCGGAGCAGGCTCCAAAGCCAGAAGGCCTACTCCTGCTCCTAGTTCTTATGTTCTTATGTTCATTGCTCAGACCTTGGAGTATAGGAGTTGAGATGTCATATTGAGGTTGTACAGGATGTTGGTGAGGCCTCATCTGGAGTACTGTGTCCAGTTCTAGTCACCTGATATAGGAAGGATATTAAGCTGGGGAGAGTTCAGAAAAGATTTACCAGGGTGTTGCTGGGAATGGTGGGTTTGAGTTGTAAGGAGAGGCTGGATAGACTGGGATGTTTTTTCACTGGAGTGTAGGACATTGAGGGTGACCTTTATAGAGGCTCATAAAATCATGAGGGGTACAGAAAAGGTGAATGGCAGATGTCTTTTCCTTCGGGTGTGGGATTTCAAGACTAGTTGGTGTATTTTAAGGTGAGAGGAGGAAGATTTTTTAAAAAAAAAAGACGTGGGCTGGGGTGTAACTTTATTTACACAGTGAATAGTTTGTGTATGGAATGAACTTGCAAAGGAAGTGGTGGATGCAAGTACAGTTAAAACGTTGAAAAGATCTCTGGACAAGTACATCAATAGGAAATGCCTGCAGGCATGTGGATCTAATTTAGTTTGGGATTATGTCAGCATGGACTGGTTGGACTGAAGGGCCTGTTTCCACGCTGTATGACTTTTGAGTGGTCAAACAAGGTGCAGGAAAGATGTTTTATCTGGCTGGGAAATCTGTAACCCAGGGGTGCAATCACAAGCTGTGGGGTAGGCCATTTAGAACTGAAATGAAAATATTTTTCACTCGAGGGCTGGTGAACCTGTGGGACAGAAGGTTGTGGAGACCAAGCCACTGAATATGTTAAAGAAAAAGAAAAAAAATTAGATTTTAAATGCATCAAGAAAATGGGGAGAAAGTGGGAACGTAGCTTTAAGATAGAGGATCAGTTGTGATCAGAATAAATGCCACAGCAGGCTGAAAAGGCCGAATGAACAACTTCAGCTCTAAATTTCTATATATTAATCCTTCTTGAAATTCAGATTGGAGTAGAACTGTTTTTATTCAACTCCCATACATGCAGTCATTGTCCAGTTCTTGATGGAATTATTAAATCTCATAGCATTGAAGAGATGTTGGACATTTTGATAGCTTGGCAAATATCTCAAATTCCAGTCATTATCACATATAGGATATTGCAATGCACAAATTAGCTGCCTTTTTCTACATTACAACTCCATTGCTTTTTAACGGCAATTGATCATCAACGATGCCATACAATTTCCTTTCCAAAATAACTGTCATTCTTGTATGAATCTTCAGTGGTGAATATATTGGCACTTCATAAGATTTGTGGTTTTCTCAACTGATTACCTGAATATAAGCATCACAATTAGATTGAGTCAAAAAAAACTGTAGATGTTGGAATCAAGGTAGGCAAACAGAAAGCTGGAGAAACACACCCAGCCGGGCAGCATCTGGAGGAAAGAAGTCCACGTTTCAGGTATTACCCTTCGGGTCCGTTGATTTCTCCTTTCCTGCAGATGCTGCCTGGCTTGCTGTGTTTAAAACATGCTTGATGTACTATACCTTGGGGAATATACATATCAGCTTACTTAAAGGGGATGTTGTTTTGGCCTCCTTTCCAATTCAAGTGTGTGGAATAAAGTTGGCTTGTTCCATGGTCTCATTTTCTTCCATTATTTAACAAAATCAGAGCCAATTTGTTTGGTGGTAGGTAGAATGGATTATTTCCATGACCCATCAAAGAGATTATGCTTAATGCCTTTGGGTTTCTCCTGATCTAATAAACAAGTGAAATATAAACTGAGTTTGTTTTACATACATGTATAAAAGGAGTAGGCCATTTGTCTGCTTGAAGCTGCTTTGCTACTTAAGCTCTTAGCTGATCTTATTATAACCTCACATCCACATTCCTGCCTATCCTGGATAAACTTTTACCCCCTTCCAAGAAGTTAACCACTTCTGCCTTAAATATTCAAAAACTCTGCTTCTGTCTCTTTTTTTATTCAGGGAGAGAATTCAAAAGATTCATAATTCTCTGGGAAAAGATCTTGCCTCATTCCAAATGGGCTACAGTTTTATTTTTAAGCAGTGAGCTCTGGTTCTAGATTTTCCCATGAGGGAGTATCCTCTCCATGTCTACCCTATCAGGATCATGTGTTTCAATCAATTTGCCTCTTCCTCTTGTAAACTTCAGCAGATATGCACGAGCCTGTCCTAACTTTGCCTAAAGACAAGCTACCTGTTCCAGAGATCAGTTTGGAAAACCTATTGAGCTGCATCCAATGCATTTACATCCTTTAAATAAGATGACCACTATTATACATAGTACTCTATATGTGTCTTACCAATGCCTTTTGTAACTGAAGTATTAAAACTGTACTTTTGTATTTAATTCTCCTCATAATAAATGTTAGCTTTCCTAATCACTTGCTACACCTGCATACTAACTTTTTGTGATTCATCACAGATGGTTTCACTGTGGTCATATGCAGCAGAAATGCAAAAGTAGTCTTGATCAACAGATTTACTTTTATCCACAGGCCTCTGTGTACAAGATCTGTAAGGAGATGTATGATGATGAAATGGATGGTGACTCCATGTCTTATCAGCCAGATATTGTAGGGGACAGGTGAGTGTGCATGCATGTATATATATTTGGGGTGGTTGGGTGGTTACTACCTCTCCTCCTCTTCATCTTTGTTGCATTTTGGTTCTGCATGTGATTCTCCCATCCCAACAATAATCAGGACAAATCCAATCTGGCCCATTACTGCCCAATTAAGCTACCATCAATCATTAGCAAATTGATACAAAACATCAGCAATGCCACCAGCCTCACTTAAGTTAGCATCGATGAGTAGATTATTGGTAAATTTGGATTCTACTCAATGACTACTTAGTGTGAGGTCTTGCACCCTTAATCCAAACTACGGGACGAAGAGCTGAATTCCTGAGATGGGGTGAATGGGGTTTCAAAGTAACATTTGACTGTTTGGGGGCTATCTGGTGCCCTTGTAAAGTGGAAATTATGCAGTGATAAAATGGGTTATAGCACAGCAGGAGATAATTTGGCCTACCTTCATTGTGGAGGCTCCCTTTTACTGTAGCTCTGCAAACTTTCTACTGTTTGGGTGCTTATCTAATTCCCATTTGAAAGTCATGAATGAATCGGTCTCCAGCATTCTCAAGCTGTGCATTCCAGAACCTAACTACTTACTTTTGTGAACAAGATTTTTCTCGCCTTGTATTTTGTTTTTGTTTTTGTTTTTTGTAAAATACTTTCAAGACCAGAGAGTACAGATTTAATGGAAGCAGTTTCACCCTAACTATTCTCTCAACCCTCTTGATTTTGAAAACTTTGATCAGATCTTTTCTTGGCCTTCTCAAAGAAAACAGTCCCAATCTCTAGTCATAACTGAAGTGTCTTGGTCCTGGAGTTATTCTTGTAAACTAATTTTGCGCACCCCACTGTTTCCGCATTCTTGTGTGGGATTCAACAATGCTGTAGCTGAGGGCGAACTAATGTCTCATTCAGCATAACCTCTCTACCCTTGAACACTCTATGCCCCAGTAATGAAACCTAGAATACCGATGCTTTATTAACTGCTCTCTACATGTCTGGCCATCTTTAATAACTTTCTCCTGCACACTGTTTACAATGAGACCCCTTTATTTGTAGTCTTTCCATGTTCTGTGGATCAAAATGTATCACTTTGCCACATTTGTGCCATCCACCAACTAGTCTGTGACTGAAGTTCTGTGTTGTCCTAAGTTTTTAAAATGCTCAAGTTTTGTCAGCAAATGTTAAAATTATCCTCTGCACACCAAGAGTCAGATCTTACATATATATCAGAATAAGTTCCATGGTGAACTACAAACCTTTCTCCAGCTCAAAAAGTACCTATTAACCATTAACTTTTTGTTTCCGGTTATTCCACTGTGCACTTGAGCAACTTTTGCTGACAACCACCTCCACCTGGAGGAATAAGGATAGAAAATGCTTGGCGGGGTGAAAACCACTTGCAAATTCTGCTCCCACTTGTACACTATTTTCATGTGGAATTACATCGCTGTTCATTTATTGTCATTGCTCCAATCCTAGATATTCTCATTTCATAATGGTTTGAAAATGTGGCTCAGTCACCTGCTCAAGGAGCGCTAGCAATAGGTGGTAAAGTACACCCTTCCCAGATGCCTGCATTCTGTGACTGATTAATCAAAGAACCAAGAATCAGCACTGACTAGAGCATAACCTGACATTATAATGTTGTATATTCTTGTGTGTTTTTTTCAATCTGAGTGACGCTTGAACTTCCTTCTTTTAAATTGGATCCTACCCCCCTCTGTCTCCCCCCACTTTTTCTTGCTCTGCCCCTGCTCACATGGTTCATTTAATGTCCTTTGGGTAAGGAAATCTTGTACGTACGTCCTGTTTTTGACTTGAGACACAATTTGCTTAACTCTTAGCTGTCCTCCAGAATGGCTTTGCAAATGAGTTATGTTTAAGAAAGAAAAGTTGGTGTTGAGGGTCAAGTGTACCCAAGGATGGGTGTTATTGCTGGCTGTGTCCAGGCTAGCCATAGTCTACCAAAAAAAAGGAAAAAACTCAGTTGTGAATTATTTGTGTGCCAAGTTATAGATTTAGCTCTAAATGGGAGCTGGAAGAAATTGATTAGAGAATTCACTTTATACAGCTCTACTGCAGGCAAGAGGTGGAAACTGTGATCTGAGCTATATTTATCTACAAGTTGTAAACCTACAGAGACTACTTCTAATCTGTCATGTGTACTCTACCCAACTACAGGTCATTGTTTGCTAATCATTCATCTTGAGCTATTTTCGTGGTCAATTTGTCACTATTGGTTTGCAGTTACCTTCCACTTTTGGGTCAAGGCAACGTCCCAAGTTTACAACAGCCAGACAAGAGTTGAACCCATGGTTGTTGATGTTATTCTGAATCACATGACAGTTGTTAAGTATCCCCCACTGCATTCCATACAAACTAAAAATGTGCATATTATTCCATGCAATATAGAGTTCATATTTAAATCTTGCTTTCCCTATTCTTAATGTGCTTTTGTACAGTATATCCAGAGAAGTAAGCTGCACTTGTTCACCTGATGCCTATTTTTCAAATTGCTTTGATTGAGTTAGTACATATCATCAACTCTGTTCTCATGAAAGTAAGTCTTGGGTTGGAGTCACTGTTGGAAAGTATCTGGCTGGGTCGGGAATTTCCCTTACACACAGGACATCAGCAAACTAGTCACGTCATTTTCTGATATTGATCCATGAATTACCAGAATTTTCCTTTTGTACTGAAATTTGAATTTGCAGCTTAAGGCTGACGAATTCAGTTACATAATCACTGCAGTCCACAAATTTAAAATGTTACCTGATACTGTGGAGGAAATGACTTCTGTCAATATTTTTGAAAAAAGTTTTTCCAAGTTAATATAAGTGGCAGTATGAGATATTAAGAACTGCCGATGCCGGAGTCTGAGATAACAGTGCGGAGCTGGAGGAACACAGCAGGCCAGGCAGCATCAAAAGAGCAGGAAAGCTGACGTTTCGGGTCGGGGCCCTTCTTCAGAAGAAAATTCAGTGTTTCTCCAGCTCCCACACTTATAAATGGCAGTATGATTGACATATATCTTCCTTTATATAAAAAGGAAAAAAAAGACAGGACTTCTACAATTCTTTGATATCCAAAATGTGTGTGAAGGCTGCCAAGTGAGAAATAGCTTTGTTTAGCCTGTTATGAACATCATAGTTAATGAGACTGATGCACTCAGTGTTGCCATCTATGGCAAAACTCCAGAAAGCATTTGCATGTCCTGGACGAATTATACATTAGAATTTGGTGTCCTACTGAGCGATTCCTGCACTTTTTACAGGTGGATCCTTGTTCTGTGGCTTATAGCTAAAATGAATGTTGGTGTGATTTCATGCTCATGCTGATATTGGTTTTGGTGTAAAGTGCTATTTTTTGCTGTCTTTGCAGTTTGGTCGGAGGTCTTCTGACGTTGAGCCCGGATTATTGCTTCGTTTTAGAGGATGAGGGCAGTATATGTGGTTATGCCCTTGGAACTGTGGATGTGAAACCATTTTGTAAAAAATGCAAAGTGTCCTGGATACCCGCTATGCGGGAGAAATATATTAAACCAGACCCTAGTCAGAATCTTTCCGAAGAACAGGTACTGTCTCTGAGTAACTGGATTTATTTTCACTGTGAATTCAATGAATGATAGTAAGAGAATATTCAAGGAATTCTGTTGTCTCTATCTTGGCACAAGAAAATACACTGGGATTTTTGTATCCAGAAACTTCTAAATTAAGTCTGTATCTGAAGGCTTGCAAGACAATAAGATATAGTAGCAGAATTAGATTACTCAGCACATTGAGTCTGCTCTACCATTCAATCATGGCTGATATATTTCTCACCGCCACTCTCTTGCCTACTACCCATAACCCTTGATCCCCTGAATAATCAAGATTCTATCAATTTCTGATTTAAATACACTCAATGACTTAACCATCACAACCTTTGGCAACAAAAACAGAAGTTGCTGGAAAACTCAGCAGGTGAAGAAAAAAAGTTAACGTTTTGGGTCTGGTGACAGTTCCTCAGAACTGATGGTAGCTGGGAAAACATTGGCTTCCATGCAGAAGATGGGGATGGGATAGGGAGTAAACGATAGGATAAAGGATAGAGCCAGAAGAGCAGTTGGATAGACAATGGAGTTGATAACAATCTAGCTAGGAGGATGAATAGCTGTTAATGGGAACTGAGAGTGACTAACAATAGGTAGTCTGTAATGGCAGGCTATGTGATTACAACGCCTGGTATGTGGTGTACGGGGCTAGGACATGAGAGAGTTTAGGCCCTAAAATTATTGAATTCTGTATTGAATCTGGAGGGCTGCAGGGTCCCCAAGCAGAAGTTGAGGTGTTGTTCTTCCAGCTTGTGTTCAGCTTCGCTGGAACACTGCAGCAGGCCAGAGACAGGGAGCAGGGTGGTGTATTGAAGTGGCAGGCAACTGGAAGCTCAGTCTTTTTTTTTTGTGAGCAGGATGTAGATGTTCTATAAAGTGGTCACCCAGTCTACGCTTCGTTTCCCCAATGTAGAGGAAACCACATTGTGAGCAGCGAATCCAGTATACTAGATTCTGGGAAGTGCAAGTGAAGTGTTGCTTCACCTGGAAGGTATGTTTGGGCCCTTGGAAAGTGGGGAGGGAGGAGGTAAATGGGCAGGTGTTGCACCTTCGGTTGCAGGGGAAGATGCTGTGGCGTGGGGGGTTGATGGTGGTGGTGAAGGAAGAGTGGACCAAGGTATCCCGGTGGGAACGGTCCTCATGGAAAGCAGACAAGGGAGGGGAGGGGAATGTGTCTGTTTTGAGGACGAGCTCGGCCAAGTGGAGGAGGGTGACGGTGGTTGGGGACGGTTTGGGTCTTCTCTCCAGGAAGGAGCAGAGAGCCCTAAGACCCTCCCGGTGGGGATTGCATATGTAAAGTGACTGCACATCCATGGTAAAGAGGAGATGGCTGGAGCCTGCAAACTGGAAATTTTGAAACCAGTGTAAAGTGTCAGAGGAATCACTGATGTATGTGGGCAGGGATTAGACCAGGGAAGAAAAGACTGACTCAAGGTAGGAAGAGATGAGTTCTGTGGGACAGGAGCAGGCTGAAACAATGGATCTGCCCGGACAGTCCTATTTGTGGATTTTTGGAACGAAGTAGAAGTGAGCTGTGCAAGTTTGGGGGGTCTGCCAGCTTGATGGTGGGTGTGGGGAGAGGGGAAGTTGATACAATGGCCTAATATGTCACGATCGGGTCATGGTCTGGGGAAGGTAGGAGGAGGTATCTGACAGCTGGTGCTGAGCCTCTGCAATGTAGAGGTCAGTATGCCAGACTGCAGCACCACCCTCATCGGCAGGCATAATAACAAAATAAGGGTTAGATCTAAGCACACAGTGCCGTCAGTTTGGACGGTGGGGGGGGGGGTGTGGGGAGGGGTGTTGTGGGGGGTGTAGCTGGTGTGGGTGCAGAGAAATTGAGGCGACCAATATCACGTTGACGGTTCTCAATGAACACATCAAGTGCAGGTTAAAAAAAAAAGCCAGAGGGAGGGGTCCATTTGGAGGGAGCGTGTTGGAACTGGGTGAAAGGGTTTGTGGGACAGGCAGAGGACTTGCCCAAAGAAATGGGCAAATTTGTTAAGGCGGGGACACAGAGGAATGAAGCTGAGGCCTTTGAGTACAGAACATTCAGCATCAGAGTGGAAGAATAGGAGGGGTGGTGAATACCTGACAGGAGGTGGGGTTGGGGGAGGTGATGGAGTCAGAGGGAAGGGGATGAGAGGAAGGTTCTAGAGAGCCATGGGTTTCTGAGTTGTTGCATTTTGTGGGCCTTGATCCCTGAAAGGAAAAGAAAATGTTTCTTGTTAGCATAACGAATGAGCCGGAGGATGAAGTGGAACTGCCGAGTGGTGCAACCCCGAGTCAGCGTGTTGCGATGCTGTTGGATAGAGAGGTCGAGAGTGTGCATGTGGCGCTGCATGGCACAGAGTGTGCATTTCAGGATGTGGCGAGATACGAGCTAAACTGGTTTCAAAGTTTCCAGTTCGCAGGCTCCAGCCACTGCCTCTTTACCGTGGACGTGCACTTTACACATCTATTCCCCACCAGGAGGGAGTTAAGGCTCTCCGCTTTGTCCTGGAACAAAGCTGAACTATCACCACCCTCCTCTGCTTGGCCGAACTCGTCCTCAAAACCTGGCCAACGTCTCTGTCTCTGGCCTGCTGCAGTGTTTCAGCGAAGCTCAACGCAAGCTGGAAGAACAACACCTCATTTTCCGCTTGGGGACCCTACAGCCCTCTGGACTCCATATTGAGTTCAATAATTTTAGGGCCTAAACTCTCCCGTGTCTGAGCCCTGTACACCACACACCAGGCCTTGTTATCACGTAGCCTGCCAATACCACTACCTATTGTTAGTCACTAACGGTCCCCATTAACAGCTGTTCACCCTCCTAGCCAGATTGTTATCAACTCCTTCGTCTATCCAACTGCACTCCTCTCTCTTCGGGCTCTATCTTTTATCGTATCATTTGCTCCCTACCCCCACCCCCTCCCTATCTTCTGCATATAAACCAATGTTTTCCCAGCTGCCATCAATTCTGAGGAAGGGTCACCGGACCTGAAATGTTAACTCTGATTTTTTTTTTTCCTTCTTCACAGATGCTGCCAGACCTGCTGAGCTTTTCCAGCAACTTCTGTTTTTAGTTCCCGTTTTACAGCATCCACAGTTTTTTTTTTTTTTTTTGTTTTTATTTAGCCTTGTGCGGCAATGAGTTCCACAGATTCAGCACCCTAAAGTTAAAGAAGCTCCTCATCTTAATTATAAAGGGTCGTCCCTTTGCTCTGAGACTGTGCCCTCCGGTCCAGTTTCTCCTACTAGAAGAAACATCATCTCCACATCCATTCTATCCTGGACTCTCAGTATTCTGTAAATTTCAATCAGCTTCCCCCTTCATCTTTCTCTGTTTCATTGAGTTCTGACCCAGAGTCCTCAGCCACTCCTTATTTGACAAGCGCTTCATCCCCAGGTTCATTCCTGTAAATCTCCCCTGGACTCCCTCCAACATCACATTTTTCCTTTGATACAGGGCCCAAAAGTGTTCACAATATTCCAAATATGGCCTGACCAGAGCTTTATACAGCCTCAGCAGCACATCTTGGCGCTTGTACTCTAGCACTTTTGAAGTGAATGCTAACATTGCATTTGCCTTTCTAACTACCAACTGAACCTGCATCTTAACCTTAAGAGAATCCTGAACAAGGCTTCCCAAGTAACTTTGCCCTTCCAACTGTTGAAGCCTTTCCCCATTTGGATAACCTCACACTTTCCCACATTGTATTCCATCTGCCACTTCTTTGCCCACTCCTAGCCTGTCCCTGTCCTTCTGTGGCCTCCCTGTTTCCTCAACACTAACCTGTCCCTCCACCTGTGTTTGTTTCATCTGTAAACTTAGCAACAATGCCCTCAGTTCCTTCATCCAGATCATTGTGTATAATATGAATAGTTGTAGTCCCAACATGGACCCCTGCGGAACTCCACTAAGTCGCCAGCTGCGACACAGAAAAAGATCCTTTTATTCATACTTTGTCTTCTGCCAGTACCAATCCTCTGTCAGTACCTTTATGAAGTACTTTTTGAGGATCTTTTGAGGTCAGTGGATTATGAGGAGAGACTGAGTAGACTGGGATTATGCTCATTGGAATTCAGAAAAATGAGGGGAGATCTTATAGAAACATGTAAGGTTATGAAGGGAATAGATGAGGTGGAGGCAGGGAGCTTGTTTCCGCTAGCAGGTGAAACTAGGACTAGAGGGCATCGCCTCAAAATAAAGGGAAGCAGATGTAGGACTGAGGTCAGGAGGAACTTCTTCACCCAAAGGGTTGTGAATCTGTGGAATTCCCTGCCCAGTGAAGTGGTTGAAGCTACCTCGCTGAATGTTTTTAAGGCAAGGCTAGATAAATTTTTGAACAGGAAAGGAATTAAGGGTTATGGTGAGTGGGCGGGTAAGTGGAGCTGAGTCTCAAAAAGATCAGCCATGGGCTTACTAAATGGCAGGGCAGGCTCGAGGGGCCAGATGGCCTACTCCTGCTCCTAGTTCTTATGTACCTTGCCCCCAACACCATGGGCTCTATCTTTTTAGCAACCTCCTGTGTGGCCCCTTGTCAAAGGCCTTCTTGAAATCCAATTAGATCACGTCAAGTGGCTGTCCTTTGTGCATCTTGCTTGTTACCACCTCAAAGAATTACGGTAGACTTGTCAGGCATGACCCTGCCTTGATGAAGCAGTGCTGACTCAGCACTATTTTATTATATACTTCCAAGCACTCTGCAATTTCATCCTTAATAATAGACTCTCAAATCTTACCAACGTCTGAGGTCAGGCTAGCTGGCCTTTGGTTTCCTGTCCGCTGCCTAACTCTCTTCTTAAACAGAAGTGTCATATTAGCCATTTTCCTGTCCTCTGGGACCCTATCTGACTCTAGTGATTCCTGAAAGATCACCACCAATGCTTCACCATTTGCCTCCACTTTCTCCTTGAGAGGTCTGAGGTCAGGATGGCACATTCACCATCAGACCTTTCGCTTCCCAGCACGTTCTCCTTAGTGATGGCCACGGCATTCACCTCTGCCCCCGATTCTTGAAGTTCTGGTATACTGCTGGCTAAAATTTACAGCTCTTCTATATTTAATATTTGGAGGGATATACCTGCCTCATGCTGTGGACCTGTCACAATAGCACTTAGCCCAGTGTAACATCACTGATGTACAAATAGACATTGTTAATAGTCATAGATGTTTTTAACAGAACCCTTGTAATACCTGAGGTTGTAGACATGCTTGCTGAGCTGGTGGGTTTGGTTGCAAATGTTTCGTCTCACTGTTAGATAACATCGTCAGTGTGCTCCGGTGAAGTGTCGGTGTTCTGTCCCGCTTGTTATTTATGTGCCTTGGTTTGCTGGGGTGGTTGGTATTACTTCAGGTTTTGTTTCTCAGTGGCTTGACAACAGGGTCTAATTCAATGTGTTCGTTGATGGAGTTCCGTTTGGAACACCAGGCCTCCAGGAATTCTCTGGTGTGTCTCTGTTTCGCTTGTGTGATTATGGATGTGTTGTCCCAGTTGAATTCATGTCCCTCATCTGTGTGTAGTGGGACAAGTGAGAATTGGTCGTGTCTCTTGGTGGCTAGTTGGTGTTCGTTATCCGTATACTCAGTTTTCTTCCAGTTTGCCCTATGTAGTGTTTCTCACAGTCCTTGCATGGTATTTTTGTATATTACCCCAGTTTTGCTGGTTTTAGGTGTGGGATTCTTTGTTCGTCAGTAGCTGTCGTAGGCTGGTTGTCAGTTTGTGGGCTACTCTGATACCCAGCAGGCCGAGTAGTCTTGTGGTCATCTCTGAAATGTCCTTGTATGGTAGGGTGATTTAGTGATTCTGGTTATATCTTCCTGTTGTGGTCTGCCTCGGAGGTAATGGCAGGTTGTCCTTTTCAGGTGTCCATTTCTTTTGAAGACGCCATACAAGTGCTCCTGTTCTGCTTTGTCTAGTTCCGGGTTGCTGCAATGTGATGTGGCTTGTTTAAATAGTGTCCTGATGCACCTCTGTTTTGTGTGCATTGGGGTGGTTCCTAGTATAATTGAGTATTTGGTCCATATGTGTGGTCTTTCTATATACGCTGGTCTGGAGTTCCCCGTTGTTTTTGGGTTCTACCATCATGTCCAGGAAGGGTAGTTGGTTGTTCTCTTCTTTCGTGAATTTTATTCTGGTAAGGATATCGTTTGTGTTGGTGGGTTTCTTCTGGTTTTGTGTGTTTAATAATCACGAAGGTGATTGAACCCCAGTTTGGTTTGTAATCTGGTATTTAGTTCCGGTAATATGAACTGCCCCAGCAAACCGAGGCGCACAAATAACAAGTGGGACAGAACACCGACGCTTCACTGGAGACGCACAGACGATGTTACCTAGCAGGGTGACAAAACATTTGCAACAAAACCCACTGGCTCGGCATGTCTACAGCCTCATCCACAACCCGAGCTATAAATCTTCTCTCAAACCTTCTAATACCTATCTTTCTTTTGCTTCCTGCATAATACTGTTTTTTAATGTCAGGATTGTTTCTGGTTCAAAAGTGCTTTATGTAAGGCTCTTAAACTCTCATATTCTGGACAGTTGTGAAATGTCACTGTTTTATTAAGATTATCCTCAGTAGTCCTTTGATCATCTCCAACAGAGCAATTTAAAGGTCTTGACCATAATATCTTCGGGGGAAAAAAGACTTGCATTTATTATCATGCTTTTCATGAACAGTGGACATCTGTATGATTTACAGCCAGTAAAGTACCTTTGATGTGTAATTGTTATTGTAATGTAGAAAATGTTGTTCGGTTGATCGTGACCAGATAATGTTTGTGAGATGTCAGTTTGAAGGATACGTTTTCGTCAGGGCAGGTTGGGAACTTGTTTTGGATATTTCTATGTAGCATTGATGTCATTCAACTTTTTTGCTGTAATCAACTATTTTTTTGGTGTTATCGACTGTAATCTATGCTTTTTTTTAAATTCCCCCTTTCTCTTCCAGTTCATCTTTAAAAGCCATAAACAGGCTCCTGTTTTATTGATAATCCATTAAGTTTCAAGCACCGAGGGTGCCAGTGAAAGAAAAAAGAACTGGAGTTGATTCAACAGCTTTTATGCCTTTAAAATACAGGACACAACACCCCTCCCCAAAACTCCTCGCGATCTCAGAATGCAACCTATTGTGAAGTTACTATTTAATGCAAAAACATAACAAGATTTTTGCACACATTAGTATTTCACAACTGCCTTTGAGATGACCACATTTGGTTTTGGTGCTTGCGCTTTGTGTTAACTAGGAGAGTGAAAGAGTGCTGACTTTTTCATTGAGTAGTGCTGTGGGATCTTTAATATTCAGCAGTTCTTTTAATGTTTCGATATGTCTCCGTAAACACTGCCATTATTGAAGATGCCTGTAACTAACTTGTTTTTGGTTCCCATGTAGAAAATGATGTTGAGCTTCCACGAAGAGCAGCAAGGCCTACCGGAAAGCTTCCTCGCCACCTTCCCCTCATTAATTAAAGTGGATGTGCACTCAAAAGTGACAGATCCTAGTGTTGCTAAGAGTATGATGGGGTGTTTGCTTTCATCGTTGAAAGCTAATGGTAAGTGTAAATGCTTTTTTCCTCCTCATCTGAAGAGAAACAATGATGATCCTAATTATTGAAAGTAAGTGATCCACTACACCACGTGGAATGTATTAAATGGTTACCTGCCGGAATGTTGATTATTTTTTCTTCCTCCTTGGGACTATACAGGTTAATTTATTACTGGTTAGTGTATCTTGTTGAAATGTATCTGCCTGTCAGTATTGCCTGCAGGTTGAGGGGCTGCAGTCATGAAGAGAAACTTGAAATTTGATAATTTTTTTCTCCAGTTTGGGAAGGAAACTGAAGCAAGCAGCTAGAAGCTCTTGAGAAGTAGTGATGCTCTTTCCTCTGAGATTAGAGGGGAAGGATGAAGATAGCTACATGGGTAGCTACAGTGGGGAATTCTGTATACATGGTGAATTGCAAGTTGTTCATTCTATGCCCATTTGTGAAATGGATACATTGAAACATGATTATGGAGGATGAAGAATGGAATTAGATTGAAGTGGGCGCATCATGTGCAGCTTAAAGGATCAAAGTGGTCAGTTTCTTTTTCAGATATTCTATGAATCTAACTATGTAATTGAGTGCCCTTTCTACTACGAATTACAAGCAGATATAGGTCACGTGTTAATAAGGGAGAGCCTGTTGATATAATGTGGTTGGATTTCTGACTGGAATTTGTTGAGCTGCTGCATTAAAGGTTATTGTGCCAAGTAGAACTAAAGAGTGTAGGGCGTGTCAAACTTGCATTGATACAAAATTTTGCTGGCATGAATACCCTTGCAGATGGGCAAAATGTGACAGATATCTCTCAAAACAGGAAACTGTTGTGAAGAAGACATTGAGGTTGCAGACTAATATAGATGAGTTGAGTTGGCAGAAATCTGGCAGGTGGAGTATCATGTTGAAAAATGTGAAATATTCACTTTGGCAGGAAGAAACCCAAGTATTACCTAAATGGAAAATAGCTGCAAAATTCTATGGTGCAGAGAGATAACAAAAAACTGGTATGCAGGTACAGAAAATAATTAATGGTATGCTCTTTTTTACAAGAAGAACTGATCATTATCAGTTCTATAGGACATTGGTGAGATCACATCTTTGAATACTGTATGTAGTTTTGGTCTCCTTCTTTCAGGAAGGACCATAAATATGTTGGAGGCAATTCAGAGGAGGTTTAACTTGATTGGTACCTTGGATGAATGAGCTATTTAATAATGGTATTTTAAACAGACTGGGCTTGGGCTAGAGTTTTGCAAAATGAGGTGAATTGATTAAAATGTGTAAGTTCCTGAATAGTCTTGAGAAGATGGACATGGACAGGATATTTTCTATTGTGGACTAGTCTAAACCAGGGGGCACGGTTTCAAATTCACTAAGTCTCAGATGAGAAATTCTTTTCTGGGCTTTTTGTGACTTTAAGACACCGTTCTTCGTCCAGTTCTCTAATGTCAAGCATTATGCTTTCACGGTTTTTAAGGTAATTTTCTCCACATTCTTTTTCTTTGTGTAGGCTCCATGTTCTGAGTTTTTCCAACTTAGTGTTTTAGGAAAGTCTCTCTCTCCTGCAGTGAGACCCTTTGTCAGGATAAATGCTGACTAGATGGAAAATGATCTTTAACCAGCAAACATTTGAAATACATGGTGTACATTGACTTCCAGGAATGTGTTCTTGCTCATGCATTCAACTTTGTGCCTTCATTCCACATTAAATGGGAAGAGGTATTTGCTGAGTTCAAACTCCTTTGCTACTAGTTACTTCACTACAAACCAGCATCAGCACGAAGCCCTGAAAGCACAGTGAATGAATCTGATACATACTGTGGAATATCAAATAAGAACTGATTTTCATATGCAACAAAAATGTCTGACAGTGTTGCTTAATCTCAACGCAAACCATGATACTTGTACGTAAACCGAACAAATGATTAGACTAGTCATACTCAACAAACAATAATATATTGACCGTGGATGCTGTTAATCAGTTACTGTTCCAGCCGTATACCTTCAGGACCTATTGGAATATGTGACTGTACAGCCACACTAGAGGACAAGTTGCAGAGGCATTAATTGAACTTGTGTAAAGATGGTAACCTGCCTGGCGATGGGTTTGGCTTTGTGGTTCAGTGCACTGACTCATGTTTAGGTTGTCAAAGATGTGCCCAAGCAATGTCCCTTTATGCCTTCCTTATCGATAGCTGGCTTTGCACAACATGAATTGGCTAAATGGTTGAGTGAGCTTTAACCAGTTTTAAATGAGTTTTCCATCTGTTATGAAGGATTCCTTTACTTTCACAAAGAGCATTGAAACCTACATATCGAGCAAAACTGTTGATGTGCACTTTTGATCTTATTAGTTTATTCACAAATATGCTACTTGAGAAAACCATCGACATTGTGATCTGTGATCACACCTCTAGATGGTCACCAATCTGTGAATCTGTTTTCTTCAAACTGACTCAAGGTTAGTAACTCACTTGGTTGAGAGCAGTTTCAGTGACTCCATGTACGCCCAAATAGATGGTGTTATTTTGGAATCCCTGCTAGGTCCAGCTCTTGTTAGCCACTAAAAGTGTTACCACAAAAAGTGTGGTGTCAATGGAATTAACACTAACCTTGTACCCCTTACATACCAATAGATAGGTAGATTTACAATATTCAAATCCAGAGCAGCATCAAAGATGTCTAAACTCCATCCTGTACTCAAAACTAGTATTGAAACTGAGCAAGCTTACTTTTCCTCTTCCTTAATTGAGCATTCAGCCAGTGTTTTTTTTTCCTGTTTTGAGAGCCTATGCTCCCTAATCAGTATACATGTCGGGATTTCTACAGTGCCATGGACTAGATATTTTCTAATCTGCCTGCTCAGACATGTTATTACACAGATCTGGAGCTGGTGGGACTTGAGCCCCAGTCTCCTGGATCAGCAGTAGCACTACTGCTGCTCCACAAGAGCCCTTCCATGTTCCATGTGCTACAAGGTCAACCTTTATTGATAACCTTGTGAATAGGGCCCTAGCCATCTGCTCTTTAAGCTTGATGTTGAGATCGTGAATTTCAAATCTATTCTACCTGACAATGGTGACCCTAATCAAATCGTCATCACTGTATATTATACAAATTCATGAAAACATGTATGGCCACCATTTTTGGCACTGAACAGTATTCAGTCTAGCTTGGATTCCCATGGAAGGGGCCAGTGTCTTGAAGGTTTGAATAGGTGAAGCTAGCTGTCAGATAGTGCTACTTTTCAGTAAACACGTGTTCTCTCCTTTAACAGGATGACACCAAGCTAACAAAAAATGTTTTTGCCAATTCTGCAAATGATTAATGTGATTTGAGTTTCCATACTGATGTGTTACCAGGTACCAGGTTGCAAGTCCCAGCAATTGGAGGCTGTATCAAACAACACATCACTTTGTGATTTGCCACAGCAAGGAGCCTGCAGGTCATGCCCTTGCAAACCTCCAAACATTCTAACATTTGATTTGGTTCTGCTAATGGCAACATTTACTAAATAGTTCTGACTGCATTAATAATTACATACCAGAAACCAATTTGAGGTTATCAATTGGCCATGTGGTGTCATGCATTTGAACATGCTGGAATCTGTTGTTAACATACTGAGCCATATTCTGTGGAAGCAAATTGAATTAATCTATGAATTACACTTTTTTAATTGTATAAAGGGTCACTTTTCTGCCACATTCCCCGTGGCAACACTTTGACCAATCAGTCTCCCTGCTAGCTCAGATTTTTTTTTCAGCTAAGATTGACAGTTCCTATTAAATTGTTCCCTTACCAGTCCTGATGAGTGAAAGATGAAAAGTTTCAATTTTGTTTAAAAAGAGACATGATGCACAATGGAACCTCTGGGCTTTGTTCTGAATGTGTGGGGGAGGAATGGAGAAGAGGGGAACCTAGATGTATTTATTCTTCGTCTTTGCTGTGAAGCAGTAGAAAGGGAATGTCACTGACTTGCAGCTTCAGAATAACAGTTTACATTCATATAGCACCTTTAATGTAGTGAAACATTTCAAGATGCTTTGCAGGAGCGATTATTGAACAAAATGTGACACCGAGCCATATGAAATACTGTTGTAAGCGATCAAAAACTTGTTGAAAAATAGGTAGGTTAGATCAAACAATTACTGATGGAGTCTACCAAGGACAGCAGATAAAAGGCTGGTGATGATTTTTGGGTTTGTTGAAGCGTCCATTTCTCTGCAAGTGGTTTGTAGTGAATCTCAATGAGTCATATTCTTATTTCAGTCTTTTTTTTTTTTAAGGGTCCCGAGGAGCATTCTGTGAAGTAAAACCCACTGATCGACGAGGTCTGGAATTCTACAGAAAGCTGGGCTTCTTGGAGTTGGCTAAAATGGAGGGATTCCCAAAAGAGATGTTAGTTCTTGGAAGGAACTTGTAACAGAAATCTGTGCAACGTAGTGTAATTAAAGGATGTGTATAATTAAATGTATCTAAATTTAGCCTTAAGCTGAATAACCTGTGTTTAATAATGTTTTATATTTTCTTTTTTTAATTTGCAATACATAATGAGGTGAACTTGATTTAGATGGCACTTTGTGAGTTGGGTGGAACTCCACTGATGCAGTAACAAAGCATTATCTTCCTTGTTCTGTTTTATACCCTTTTCTATTCCTCCCACTTTACATGAGCAATTGTTTGGTATCAGAAGGGAAGTTGACAAGGTGGTGCCTAGTTCTCTAACTTCAGACACTAGTCCCAAGCTGATGGTGTGAGCTTGCTGTGCAGCCAGTTGAACTACCATGTCAAAACTTGGTCATTTTTATAACTGACTATCCACAGAGGAGCATGTGGAGTTTTCTGTTTGCAGTGATAGTTGAGCTCAGTTCATTGTGGTTGGGTGGGAGGCTTTGGGACTTCAACTGGTATCTGGTCTGCTTTCTGCATTTTGTTTTGAATCCTATGGAAAGTAATGGACTTTGCCTGTCTTTAAAAGACACATTATATTTAGATATTCTCATTTCACTGTATTAAATAAATTGGTTCTGGATGAAGGAACATGCTGTAAATGTTGAAAATCTGAAATAATTGCGTTGGTGCTGGGAATACACAGCAGGTTAGTCAAACTCTTTAAAGGTTAATATCAGACTAATACTTTGGGTGCAAAACCTTTTATCAGAACCTAATTTGAACTATACATCCAAACCATTTAGTGTGTGAAAGTTTCTTGTTTGTATAAAGACTGCAGTCCACTTTCAAGTTAGACTTCAGTCATTGGATTTCACCAGACACAATGTTAACTTAGTAACATGTCCCACAGTCATTGTTAGCAGCAGTCCTGTATGTGACTGTACCTTCCCATCTTATTGCTGTTAAGTGTTGATAGTCATGTATTAAGTGATGGGTGTGACAGTTTCTCTCCTCCCCACAGTATGCAATGGAATGTAATAAGCTCCCAGATGTCTGTTTCTAGTCTGAGTTTTTTTTTGCAAAGGTGGTTAAGGCAAAAATTGATATAGATGAAAACAAATGTACACCTTGCAGTCTCTGGTTTCACACCCCCCTTTGTTGTGTGGACCAGAAATTGTTTCCATTGTGGTCTTTTTCCTTTGCATCAGATTTGTGGTATCTCTCATTGTCCCTGATATTTTGAGTATGCATCTCAGATGCTAATGTTTCCTGATAGGAGCAGTTTCTCAGTCGGTTGCTGACACCCAGATGTGCTGGTCAAGTCACACCATGATCTGCTAATGCAATTAGTCAAGCAACCCTCCCCAGACATTACTTAGAACTACTACTTGGAATGCATTCCTCAATAGCCTATGATTAAAACCATTATCGCAGTCTGCACCATTTTTACTTTCTAACCCTCTGTTCTTGTTCTATAAACCCCTCAATATGCAATAAATAGAGCCTGTCTTGCATTACTAAATATTTACTCCTATACTTGAAGAATTAATTAAGTCATGGGGATAAGTATTGGCATGTTTTAGACATTCAGTTAATACTACCCATCACATTGATATCAGGAGAAAAGGCTGAACATCACCTTGAGTGTGCTTAGGAAGGCCTAAGATTCCCTGATAGCTGCAGCATTTTTTATTCATTCATGAGATGAGGGCATCACTGGCTAGACTAGCATTTATTGTCCATCCCTAACTGCACAAAGGGCAGTTACGAGTCAGCCACGTTGTGGGTCTGGAGTCACATGTAAACCAGACTGGGTGAGGATGGCAGAGTCCTTCTCTAAAGGACATAATGAACCAGATGGGTTTTTCTGGTAATCTGACAATGGTTTCATGGTCATCATTAGACTTTAATTCCAGATTTTGTTTGTTATTGAATTCAAATTCCACCATCTGTCATGGTGGGATTTGAACCCAAGTCCCCAGAGCAGTCTTAACAGTTTAGTGATAATTCCACTAAGCCAACGCTTCCCAATCTCGATTGACAAATGAGTGCTTGAGCTAAGATTTCACTCTTTGGTTTCTCGCACGCTCTGGTTCTCTTTGTGCAAACCCATACTCTGTAGTGTTTCCACTTGCTGGAGATAGATAAATTTGCTTTTCTGTCTTCACTATACTGATGCCAGCATTCCTGCAACCATTGCCTATTACAATTTTCTGTCTGTGATATCTTGTTCAAATGGCCCACTTCCTTGTTTCCTGAATACTGTATTGAGTGAGAAGTAGCTGAAATTCATGTTAATTCCCATTCACTCTTGTCTTCTTTATTTTTCCAAACATTTAGCCTACACTTGCACACACTGTACAGATCTATCCTTTTCCTTTACTTCTTACCCTTCATGACTTCTATAAATCAAGCAGTGCACTTGATTGGGGTCAAAAGTCTCATCTCCCACCCAGCCCCAACCATCCCTTTGAACATAATGTTTTGCACCATGTGCCATTCTCCTAGGTCACCTCAAATCATATATAAAAGCTATCTTAACTGAGCAATGTGCACATTTGGAATCCAGATTTTAAAATTAAATGTTTTTATTTGGACAGAAGGAAAATGGAGCACAGAATATTCAGATATTGTTCAGGTTGCATTCATGATCCTAGATAGATTAAAAATTTGATTTTACAGACAGATGTATGGACTAATCCATTTTGAATATCTGTTTCATAAAACCAGAGTAACACCTTTGTTTCTCTTTCTGCCTCCTTTATCCCCTACCCCTACTTCTCAAGAAATATAAAGCTGCACTATATTTCTGCATACTAGCTGAGGTTTCCTGACTACCTATTTGAAACTGCCATTGGTTGCCTGCTTCCTTTGGTTGTCTTGTAATGGGATTTTTGTTGCACAGGTACTAGAAACCAAGAAGAGAAAATGGTTGCATCTAGGTGGGGTTGCTTGACAGTACATGGACTGCTCTGAAGGATTGCTGCTTATAGGAAGTCTGTGGGACATCCAGAAGTGAAAAGCATGGCAGAAAGCTCTGCCAAGTCATTTTCTTCTAAGGGGAGGAAAGAAAACAGTCAGTGCTGCAAAGTGTTTAGTTCAATTTCAAATTAACAGATTGGATAAAGATGTCTGGTGTTGTATCATTTTTCCTATTTCAAATACCAACCTGCTGTGTATTCAGGGACATTTCTTAATGCCACATAGAGTTGTATGTGAACATGCCCCTTGTTAAACATTTCTTCTCAAAATTAATTTGGGAAAGGGAGGGTCATTCCCTTGAACCACTTCAATTCATTTGATATAGGTATTCAGTGATAATAAAAGGTTCCAGAGGTTTGATCCAGTAACAGTGTTATATTCCAAGTCAGAGAGAATTCTGCAAGTGTTGGTGCTCCCACTTGTTTGCTACCCGTGTCCTGGGTAGTGGTGCTCATTGCATGTTTCAGTGCTTCTCCTGCAGGGATAAAACTGTTTTGTGACCAGATAAAATGAAATAGTGTGGAAAATTACACTTATCATTACACAGTAGTAGAGTTACAGATTCTATTCTCCTAAAACCTACTGTGGCTAGTGAAAATATTTTGAGCTGTATAGCAATGTGACACAATATTAATTCCACAGAACCATAGGGCACATGGCAATGACAACTTTCTGTAAAGTATATTAATGCTGATCATTACCATAATTAGCATGATAAATATGACAGCTGTCAATACTTCACTAATTTCTGGTTGGAATTGAGCCACCCTTCTGCTTTAACTTTTGCACCCCTCTTTGAAAAAGCACAGACATGCTGCTAGATCTTGATACCTGGTGCTCATTCACCAAAGCTTCCAACACTCATCAGTGGAGAGCAAGCCCAGACATGGAAAGAACTGTGTACATATAAATTTTTTTTAAAAGATATCTTTTGTGTGTCTTTTCCTTTTAGTGTTTGGGTGTGAGCCGGAAATGCTTGTTTGCACAGTAGTCACTATCTGTGTTGGCATACTAACAGCCAAATAAATGCAACTGGTGTTTTTGTAAATCAAATCATGATAACAGTAGATGCAGTAGTTATGCTGATAACTTTGTAGTTATGCTTTGTAGATAAAGGGAATCTGTGCTGGGCTGAGGGTGGAGAAAGGGACACTGAAGTAAAATTCTTAAAGGCATAAATGAACAAGACGACTTGAGTAGCCCCCACCCCCACTTCCCCTTCTCTGACCACCTCTCTTAAAGGGGCAGCACACACCCCCAACTACATAATACCCTTCCCTGTTTATTTCAAAAACGCCCATTAATGAACATGTATACAACAATTGTATCCTAGCCAACATATATACATATTCAGCAATACTTACCAAAGCATGGAAAACATCGAATAACAACCACCCTTACACTAATCTACATGGCACGATTAGTCTCTTGGAGCATAGCAGCTTCTAGAAGATGGTCTCCTAGTCTAAGGAGCCTTTTCTAGTGTAGTCTCCTGGTCTTTAAGATGTACCCACTGTTTAGCAGATATACCCCTCCCTGATAGATGACTCTGACACCACTAGTTCCATTCACCCCAGCTCTGAATTTTGAAGGAAGTCCACCTTGTTCACTGTCAAACACTCACTCTCACACTCACTCACTCCATCCGTTGGTGAGGTAACCACGAGTCCCCTCCAGACCTTGTCGGCTGCGTATAAGACAACGGTCCTCTTTGAGCCACCACTGTTGGAATTGATTTTTTTTTTCCCCAGACGTACAATTTCAGGCCAAGACAATCTCTCCTCTTTGGGGCATCCTCAACTTTAGGATTCCTGCCATCCTGGCCATCTGTCCTTGTTAATTTTACTCCACCACCGCTCTGATCTCTCTCAGCTGCAGTCAAACATGGTTCTCAGTAGTGGTTAAACATGAAGGACACTGGTGAGCACTAGGTTGCTGTGTGTGGCGTGTTATAGAACATGCTGAGGAATTTAATTTGCTGTCCTAGCAAACCCTCTTTTTAAGGCTTGCGTGTGGGTTTGTTCAAATCTCTCCACCTGTCTGTTTATCGCCGGGTAAGATGGAGCCAATCTCCCCTGACTGCTATTCCAGGTACTCCCCAAACTCTTGCCACAAATTGTAGACCGTTGTCACTCATGACTTGTTTGGGGTTCCCAAACTTGACATATTTCATCCATTTGGTCTATCATTGCTTCTGCTGGTACCAACTTCACAACCGTCACCCTTAGCTACCTGGAGTGGGCATCCACCACCATTAGCAACATCTGTTCCTCTGCTGGTCCTATGAAATTGACTTGAATTTGCTGCCATGGTGATTGAGGGCCAAAAACGGAAGTAGCGGCCTGTGGTCGGTCAGCAGCAGGAAGTGTCTGCTGTAAAGGACTCCTCGGATGAACCTCTGGTTTCACCTGTGTTTTAATTTCAACTCCTTTCATTTCTTTTCTCTCCCTGCCCCCCAGGGATCCCTTGAAGACGTTCTTAGACTTGTCCAAGCTGTCTTCCAAACTCCAGTTTGGGTCTGCCAACCTACTTAAAATGTAAGTTTTGTGACCAGGAGCATCCAAATTATGCAGGGGTTTGCTTTTTACTACGTACAGTGGTAATTCTGCACACTGGTGCCTTAAATGTACTTGCACCAATATATAACCCTTTAGTGGCACCATTTGTTCAATGTATGTATGTCTGTAATGTAATCTTAGCAGGCTTCAAGGGTAGTGCCCTTCTCCCTATAGACTTAATTCAGGAATCAGAAACATCACTGCACCTGTGTTTGCTTCCATCTTTATTACCATTCCCTTTAATTTGGGAAGAACCCAGAAATGATCAACTTCGTTCCATACCGACTGAAGGTTTAATCAAAACTCCACTGATTCTTGCCCTTCTGCAGACCCAGTCAACTCCCTATCTACTCCCTGGGCAACATGTACCTTTTGCCCTGTCCTTGGGTTTGTTTCTTGTTGGGGTTGTAACTGGCATTTTTGGGCAATGTAGCCCAACTGCAGATATTTTTGACACTGGGGTTCTTAAGCCACAAAGAGCCAACGTGTTGGACTCAACTTGCCATGTTGGTAGCATTGGCTCTTTGTGGCTTAACTTGCCATGGTCACAGCATTCTGCAGCTGGTACTGCTATTTGCTGAGTTTCTGCTACTTTATTCCAACTCCAGGGATGTAGTGATTTCAAAAGCTGCTGTGAAATCCAAAATCTTGGTTTCCCTCTCAACTTCTGTTAAATGGCTTCACGTCGAATGCCATAAACTAACTAGTCCTGCAAGGCATTCTACAGGAACCCTCTAGATTCATAATGTTCTGCCAATCTCTTTGGTCGAGAATGTTAGGTTCTTGGGCGTGATGATCACCAACAATCTGTCCTGGTCCACCCACCATCCATGCAACAGTAGAAAGCACAACATCTCTACCTCAGGAGGCTAAGGAAATTGGGCACGTCCACAAAGACATCAATTTTTATAAATGCACCATGGAAAGCACCCAATCTGGATGCATCACAGTGTGGCTTGACAGCTGCTCTTCCCGAGACAGCAAGAAACTAGAGAGTCCTTTTTTATCATACTAACCAGCCTTCCATCTATTGACGCTATTTGTACTTGCTGCTGCCTCGGGAAAGCAACCAACATAATCAAAGATCCCTCCCACCCTAGTTATACTCTTCCACTCTCTGCCATGAGGCAGAAGATATAAAGGTTTGAATACATCTATGAACAGATTCAAAAACGGCTTTATATCAGATTTGAATGGACCTCTCAACTGTTAATGTTGATCTCTCTCTGTGGCTGTATCACTCTATTCTGCACTCTGTTCTGCTACCCTGAAACACTTTGGTACAATCTACCTGTATAGCAAACTAAACAACACTTCATCACGTACCAAGATACAGTGAAATGATAAATCAAACAAACAAAAAGGCAGCCACAAATTGGCTGATGGACTCTCCATGTTGTACCCGTTTATAAAAACGGAGACATTTTGCAAACATCGTGGCTTTGGCACAAAATGACTTCCAACACTTCACAATCTTTTATTGGATTGGTCTTCTCTACTGGTTTCTCTGGTTGCATCAGACTCCTCAGAATTGCAGACGTTTAGCTCCCAATGATGCTCAAGAAAACCCGTACCGTTAAGTCTTCAGGCACTCTTCCTTTGTATTAAAGTATGCATTAAAACGTTCAGTATACAGAACCCAACTTTCTGTCTCATAGCTCCAAATGGGTCTGCCATTTTGTTTTCCTGCCAGCAGGAATTTTCCTGCTACTTGAGTCTAAGTCCAATAGTCGAGCACAACCAAAGTCCCCTAAGTAAACGCTCTCAGTGATGGTTTTGGTAATCTTCTGGGTGAGTACTCCCCTTTTCAGCCTTTGGCTGTAGCTCAAGTCCCCACACAACTGCTTCCTTTGTTTGACATTTTGTTCTATCTTTCAGCATGTCTACTACGCTACCTCCTCAATCCCACGCTGTTTCCAAGGTCTCTGTGATGTACTTTGTCTCTTCTGAAAATGACAGTAGCCCACAGTTAGTGGGCTGTGACTCAGTCTCATCACCAGTCATTATGTTCAGGTCAATTTATAAATTATAAAAAGACCATGCAGTAGGCCTGTAGAAATTGAACTGGGACCAGTTTGTTATATCTTTACAGCTACGCAGTTAGAGCTAGACTGTCTCTCAATGTCCCCGTTCCCTGCCTCCCCCAGGTCACATGACCAACTCTCAAAAGGGCAGCATACACCCCCAACTATGTTTGTAGATTTTTCAGAAAACAAGGGGTCAGGTTAATGTGTAAATACAGTAGATTTAATAAAATGAACTCAGAAAACTTGCATCACAAACAAATATGCTCAACTTAAAGATGGTTACTGAGGGATGAGCAAGAACTAGTACTGAAGGAATTAGTTCACTCTGCGTAAAGATATATCCCAATGAGGAGTAAGGATTCTAAGAAGGGGATAAAGTGACAATGGTCAATCAAGACAATTAAGGACAGTATCAAGTTGCAAGAAAAAATGCAATGGCAATGGTTAGTCAGAAATTGGAGGATTGGGAAATGTTAAAGTCAATACATGACCAAAAAAAAGGAGAAAATAAATTGAGGATACACTTGTATGTAATACCAAGATGGACATTAAAAGCTTCTTTAAATATATAAAGGCTAGAGAAGGAAGCTGGGAAATAATAATGGGAAACCAGGGGTTCCTATGGCAACAGTAGTCATGTCCCTACCCTGGAGCCAGGAGGCCCAGGTTTAAGATCTAGCTGTTCCAGAGGAGTGTAATAACATCTCTGAACATTTGATTAGAAAATATTTTCAATTGGGTACTAGCCAGAAAACAAAAAGAGGAAATCATGTCTGACAAATTTATTGTAGTACTTTGAGGAGGTAACAAGGAGGCTAAAGGGGAAGCAATGGATGTAACATTTGGATTTCCAGAAGGTGTTGGGATAGTCAGTAAAACTGAGTGTTGGAGGTTATACGTTAGCATAGATAACTGCTAGTTGGGATAAGGGGGATCTGTAACTAGTGAAGTGCTATAGGGATCAGTGCTGAGCCACAATTATTCACAATTTATATTTATGACTTGGATGAGGAAAGTGAAAGCATTTTAGCCAGGTTTTCAAAATTTGACAAAAATAAGTGGGAAGGCAAGTGGTGAGGCTGACTCCAAGCACTTGCAAATAGATATAAATAGGTTAAAACTTGGCAGATGGAATACATTGTGGGGAAAAAACAAAGTTATGCGCTTTGGCTGAAGAAATAAAGGAGCAGAATGTTATTTACATGAAGACTGCAGAATGCTACAGAACGGATTTGGGAAACCTTGCACATGAATCATGAAAAGCTAACATCCAACTTTAGTAGATGATAGTGAAGGCAAATGAAATATTGGCCTCTATTTCAAAGGGAGTGGAGTGTAAAAGCAAGGAGGTCTTGCTAAAACTACATATACAAGGCACCAGTCACACCACATTTGGAATACTGTGAACAATTTTCGGCACCTGATCTAAGGAAAGATATATTGGCATTGGAGGCAGTCCAGAGAAGGGATATTGATTGATCACAGGTTTTGAGGGATTTTCTTATCAGAAAGTCAGTCAGTTGGGCTTGTATTCATGATTGTGGAAGAATGAGAGGTGATTGTTTTGAAACATACAAGATTCTAAGGGGCTGGATAGGGTAGAGAGGATGTTTCCCCTTGAGGGAGGTAGAAACTCTACCACTTCACCACAAGTGCCCTATATTGTGCTTACCAAAACTTTTCCCATACCAGGGATGCACTGAAGGCAGCATACCTGCAGAATGTGGCATGCAACCAGCTGCATCAACTACTTTTCTCACACAGACTCCATGAAAACAGGTATTGATGTAGTGGTCTGACTTGCTATTCACTAAAGAATTGTTGGCTGCATGGTTTTTGATCAGCTCTCTTTTCTCAGACTGTGGGTGTTAGCATATCCCCATCACTGTTATACATGCAGTCAGCTATGCCTCTGCCTTGTTAAGGTTTCTGAGCAATATCCCAACAGCAGCAAGGAAAACAGGTGTACCTTTCTGACAGCATTGCATCTCTTCATTTTTCTTTCATATCCAGAATTTATCTTAACACTGAACAATTTTCTTCCAATCATCAAATCACCTGTGGTAATTTTCATTTTTTCTTAACATCCCGAAGTATCACACACAACCAAACATTTTTCCCCATGACCAAATCACTACTTTTTGTGTTTTTAACTACTCACCACCACCACCAGTAAATTACCTATATAGCCAATTACATATTTATATACAAAGCCCATTAAGTTTCACCTATTAACCACACCAGTAAAGGTATCTATTCATTAACCAATGAATAACAAGTACCAGCTCAACCGCTCTGTCTCAAATGCATCCATCAATGTCAATGATGGAGGAAGACTGCAGTTTATATTAACTCTAAAGAGAAACAGTGGCGTTATGGATCAGACTAAAGTTCCTGAAAACATATCAAGAAGATAGTCTAGATGTAACTTCTATCTTATTTAAAGGCAAGTGTTAGGTGCTGTGTTCCAGATATGATTTGATTGGTCAAACTACTAGGCTTGAAGCAAAACACACTTTATTCTTATACCACAGTTAAAATGCAAACAAAAAATAGAATTGGCATAACTTTAACTCTATCGAAATACTTAGAACAATATATTTTTTAATTACTACTCATCAACTCTTCCAATATAGCAGCATCCCATACACACACCCTTGGCAAAAGCAAATTCAGCAAAACAGATTTCCCTTACTTGCTATCTCCTCCAGTCCAGGATAAGGAACACCAACAGAATGAATCTAGCAGCAGGGACAGAATTCAAGCATTTTATGGAAGCAGAGATAGCTTCATCTCCAAAACCCCAACTTCAACAACTGAAAGCAAAAACCAAAAACCCAGGGTCTGTGTGAGCCTGACTCCACTAACTCATTTAAAAATGAGTGATTTGTCTAATTAAAAAAAACAAAGCCATTTACTCTGTTCTCCATGGAGCAGACACCTCCACCATGTTCACAGCATCCACTTCAAGATTAACATGACAGGACAAATCCCTCTTAAAGGCACATACTGTCACAGTTGTGAAGTGGCTACATAACTGGATGCAATCTTGAGAACAACAGCTCAAAACACAGAGAATCTGAATTAAACTTAAGAACAATAAACTGGTAAACTGACATAAAACCAACCTAGTTCATTAAAGACACGAAAACAAATTGCTGGAAAAGCTCAGCAGGTCTGGCAGCATCTGTGAAGAAAAAATCAGAGTTAACATTTTGGGTCCAGTGACCCTTCCTCAGAACATTAGTTCATTTAAGTCCTCTTGGAAAGGAAACGTGCCATTCATACCCAGTTTGACGGATATAGTGGAGGAATGGAGATTAAACCTGCCTCAGTTGATAAGACGGTACTGCAGGGCAAATAAGTAACGCAAAGATGTAATATTATTTATTCCAATCCATGATCTATCAGTAAACTGATAATAGCACACCGTTGTCCAGACACCTGAAAATCTGACACAGGCACCGAGTAGAGTTACCCTGTAGCCTGATCTTGTTAAATATTTTTGCTAAAAGAGAACTCTTCTGTGTCCATCTACAGACCTGGGAAGAACTAAATAAAAATCTGAAAAGTATGTCCTTTAAAAGTAAACACATTTCTCTTTTTTTTGTAGGTTTTTCTTTGCCCGATACAATTATGTCAACTGAAATAGGCTCATTCAGGTGATTGGTACACTTCCTTCAGTGAAGAGCAGCACAGCTAAACTTGACACTGCTTTCCATTAATGTCCACACACATACTTCCCATCAGGGGTCACTATACTGCAATCAGATGGAGCCTATTTGATTTCTAACCTTGTTTATAACTGACGTGTCTGACTGCTAGCTAGCTTGGTTAAAATAAGCCAAGTCCAGCATACATCTGGGGCCAGACCCTTCCTTAGATCTTCTTCTAAGATCTTGTTAGCCTGTCCGCTAAGCAATTATTACTCTTTAAACATTCAGCAGGAAATATTTATTTTTGTCCACAAGGTGGCAACAAATCTCCTGTTTCACCTTCCACTATGCAGGAAGTGTTCTGGGTGCATTAACACAACTCTTCCCCACTCAGTCCATGAGGACAGGAAACAATGAGAGAGGTTAATTTAGTACTGCTGCTTCTTAAAATGTACTGATCAGTGCTCATATACATTATAAAGTCTTTAAGACGATTAAAGGCATTTACAAAGTAGATAGAGATAAATTGTTTCTTCTGTGTGAAGAAATGCTTCAGGACCACTCCATCCCCTCTCCCACACCAATCAAGGTTTATTTGGAGCTTTCAAAATTCAGACTGACAGATTTTTGTTGGGTAAGGAAGTTCATAGTTAAGGAACCTAGGGGGGTTAAATAGAATTAAGGTACAGATTAGCCACAATATAACTGAATACAAGTTGAGTTGATGAGTTCCCCTCTGATGTTTCTAAATATCAAGTGAATGTATGCATGGGACAGTGAGCTCTCGTTGTTGTAGAGTCATGGAAATGGACCCTTCGGTCCAACCAGTCCCTCCCGACCACGTGCCCAAACCAAACTAGTCTGACCTGCCTGCATTTGGCCCATATCCTTTCAAACCTTTCCTATTCATGAACTTATCCAAATTTCTTTCAAATGTTGTAACTGACCTGCATTCACCATTTTATCTGGCAGTTCATTCCACATGCAAACCATTCTCTGTGTAAAAAGATTGCCCCTCATGTCCTGTTTAAATCCTTCTCCTTTCACTTTAAAAATATGCCCCCTAGTTTTGAACTCCCCCACCCTATGGAAAAGACCCTTGCTATTCACCTTTTCTATGCCCCTCATGATTTTGCAAACCTCTACAAGGTCACCTCTCAACCTTCTATGCTCCAGTTAAAAAATTCCCAGCCCATCTTTATAATGTCAGAAATCACACGGCACCAGGTTATAGTCCAACAGGTTTACTTGAAAACACAAACTTTTGGAGACGCACTCCATCTTCAGGTGTTAGTGAGGTGGTATCAGACACAGAAAGTATAAGTAAAAGATCAAAGAGTCACACCACTGATGAGGATGTATTAAACAAAAGTAAGATGCTGTTAAATCTTTAATCAGTTAGAAGGTTTTAATTGAAGCTTTGTTTAAAATCTGTTTGTGTTTTGGTTTGGAGCCAGACTGGTTTTATTTCTACAGTAGGAATTTATAAAATGCCACATTGACTGACTGTCTATAAATTGTGTGCTTTTTGAACAAAATAGAATGCAAATACAAATACACCCTATCTATTTACGTGTGTGGGGGGTGAAGAGAGAGAAAGAGATGGGGAATACAGAGTGACAGAGAAAGAGAGAGAGTGTGTGTGTGTGTGTATGTGTATGTGTGGGAGAGAGAGATTGTGTGTGTGTGTAGGGGAGAGAGAGAGAGAGAGAGTGAGACAGTGTGTGAGGGAGAGAGTGAGAGTGTGTGCGCATGCGTGGGAGAGAGTGTGTGTGGGAAAGTGTGTCTGAGAGAGAGAGAGTGTGTGTGTGTGACACTCTCACTCACACAAACACATTTGCAGATACATTCTATTTTGTTCAAAAAGCACACAATTTATAGACAGTGAGTCAATGTGGCGTTTTATAAATTCCCATTTTAGAAATAAAACTAGTCTGACTCCAAACCAAAACACAAACAGATTCTAAACAAGGCCTCACACCTAACATGCATTGTCTGACCTAAAATGTCATCACTTCTTTACACTGATAAAACGTTTGGTTCTCTCAGGACAGTGACTTGAAAGGAATTCGGGGATTTACATATACAAATTAATCAATTAAAACCTTCTAAACAATTAAAGATTGAACAGCATCTTAGGTTTGTTTAATATACATCCTCATACAGTGTTGTGACCCTTTGATCTTTTACGTATAAATTCTGTGTCTGATACCACCTCACTAACACCTGAGGAAGCAGCGAGGCTCCGAAAGCTTGTGTCTTCAAATAAACCTGTTGGACTATAACATGGTGTCGTGTGATTTCTGACTTTGTCCACCCCAGTCCAACACTGGCACCTCCACATCATATCATTATAACTCAAACCCTCCATTCCCGGTAATATCCTGATAAATCTTTTCTGAACCCTCTCCAATTTAATAATATCCTTGCTGTAGCAGGGCGACCAGAACTGTACATAGTACTCCAGAAGAGGTCTCACCAATGTCCTGTACAACCTCAACATGACATCCCAAATCCTAAACTCAAAGGTCCAGCCGATGAAGGCAACAGTGCTAAACCACCCTGTCTACATGGACACAAATTTCAAAGAATTATGTACCTGATCCCCATGGTGTCTCTGTCCTACAACACCATTCAGGGCCCTGTCATTAACGGTAAAAATCCTGCCCTTGTCTGTTTTACCAAAATGCAATACCTCGCATTCATCCAAAGTAAACTCCATTTGCCTCACCTCAGCCCACGGGGCCAACTGATTAAGATCGCTTTGTAATCTTAGATCACAAATCCCTAATGTTTTGAACATTGCTATTAAATCTCTTATAAATCATCTTCAACAAGAAAGACAGCTTTTTCAGGATCACTGTATAAAGCCCTAGTTCCTGATACCACTGCAGTAAATCTCCTTTTGTACCCTTTCCAAAGCCATGACATTTTTCTTAAAATTGTGCCCCAGAATCGGACACAGCAGATTGATGCAGGTTTAGCCTTCCCTACGTTTTACTCTGTAACCCTGTGGATAAAGGATCAATCATTCTGTTTTCTCAGATCGTAAAGCTCACAGATGGCAAAGGTATTTCATTTTACAGATACATTAAAAACCCTCAAAGCAGATAGCTCAGCCTGGACTTGGAGGTGAACTGGTGGGTCCTTGGCCTGTATGGTGCTATATCAAACTGGGTGACACATGCACAAATACAGTGGAATGGGTCTCTGCCAACCTGCAGCAGTGTCACCAGTCCCTCTCATGTGGCTTCCTGTACAGCAGTCCCAGGTGCTCAAAGATGTCTTGCTCGGTTGTCGTGGAAATGATTACTCCTGTGGTGAGTTTGGCACTGCCCTTCCTCAGGACGTGGTAGTTCAGCGAGTGCTCTGACAGGCTCATGCCCTTCGTCTTGGCCAAAGCCCGCATGGACCGATTAAAATGTGCGGATCCGGTAAAGTACATCAGGGCACAGGCAAACTCACTGTATGGTACCACAATGATGTCGAGCCTCCGGTGACGGTGCCCAGGACCTGGAAGCCGGCAAACTCCCAGATACTTCTTCTGGTCCCCGCTCTCTTCCTGGCTGACCAGGTCATCCGTTAGAAATCCTTTCAATAACAAATTCAAGAGTCAAACATTGTCCAGAAAATATTCTGTTCTTGTGAAAATGTGAGATCTCTGTTTAAAAGCTACTCAGGAGAACCTTGAATCAGGTGTACCAAGGTTAAATACAGAATAAAATTTCTACACTGCCCTCTTCAATCACACCCAGGACTGATACAACATTGAGTTATTTACTGAGTAAAGCTTCCTCTACTCTTTTAAACAGAAAGTAATGCATCCTCTACACTGTCCTCATTAAACACTCCCAGAGCAGGTACAGCCTGGGGTTAGGTGCAGACTAAGCTCCTTCTACACTGCACCATCGGACACCTGCAGGGCAGCAACTGCTGGGACTTGTTCTGGATGATTTGCTCCAACAACGTACTTAAGTCCCAACCTTAAACATTTGCCCATGCTGCAATAAATAGTGACATTGTAGAAACCAACAGACAACTGCAGAACACTCAGGCAGCGTGGAACTCTGCACCATCCAGGAAACTCATCAGTGGCAATTCCGAGGAATGTTTAATGATCCTTGATTTTTTTTTTTCTTTTCTTTATTCATTCATAGGACGAGGGCATTGCTGGCTAGGCAGCACTTATTGCCCATCTCAGTTGCTCACGGGGCAGTTAAGAGTCAACCACATTGCTGTGGGTCTGGAGTCACATGTAGGCCAGACCAGGTAAGGATGGCAGTTTCCTTCCCTAAAGGACATTAGTGAACCAGATGGGTTTTTCCTGACAATGAACAAATGGATTCATTCTTAATTCCTGATATTTATTGAATTCAAATTCCACCATCTGCCGTGGTGGGACTCAAACCAGGGTCCCCAGAACATTATCTGGGTCTCTGGATTAACAGTCCGGTGATAATATCATTAGGCCATAGTCTCCCCCGAATGACCCCTGATACATTAGGCCTGAGGCTAAACAAATGAAAGATGCATTTTTTTGGGGTGTGAGGGTAACAATAAGCTTCATGTCCATTACAGAACACTGATGATATCTTTGCTCCAAAACTCTGCCTGTATCCATTGTCCCATTTTTGTCTGAACACACTTACCTGTGTCCCTCAGACCAGCAAGGATCTTACTGAAGACACCTTGGTGCGATTTTCCATCTGGATGTGTGATGAGGACGTCTACATCACCACAGGTAGACCTCCCACGTCGATAGGAGCCACAAGCTAGAGCAATCAGAGATGGATCGATTGACTGAGCCATGTCCCCCACCTGGAAAACAAAGATAAGAAATACTGCTAATGAGAGATACTGGATCACTGCTTATATCCCTCTCAGCTCTGACACTGGATTACTGCTCATGACCCTCTCTGCTGACAATGGATTACTGATAATCACTCGCTCACCCTCAGTTGTTTTTCCTGTTCCTTATCTTTGGCACTCTCTCTCCTCAGTCTCATGATCTTCTTTCATTCCCATCAAAGCTCCTTAACTCCTGCCTTCCCGAATGCAATTGGCAATTTCCCTCAACTCCACCTTCAAAGTGCTCCTAAACGGTCACTTCTGAACATATTAATGCTGAAATTTTGCAGTGAAGCCACTGACTGTAACTATTGTGAGGCAGTTGAAAGACTCTGGAGAGCTTCAGTCAATCCTACCTAATCCATTTGACATACAGATAGACGGTATAATCCTGTTAATTCCTTTCTCAACTCCTTACAACCTCAATAAGGTCCCAGTCATTGCTGTCAATAATCCTATCACTGAACAATGGCCTTTGCTCCTGTCAAACTGACAACTGTTGAGTCCTCTGATTGATTTGTGCACTGAGCTGATGTTTGTTCCCTCTAATCCAGGATAGGAGGCTATTCTCTATTTACGCAGCACAGTGAAGTCGGAATGACACACTGCACCCCTTCCCTTCCCTGCTGAGCAACATTCCTTGGGTCTGATACTTCACGGCAGATGCCGTGGTTTTGAGCTTCTTGCTGTTCCCATGACAACTGCTGTGCATGTGTCAGTAAGCTCAGCAGGATTTGCCAATCACAGTGGAGTATATATCTCTATTAGAGAATCGCTTTCAACAGATTCCATTATTGCTTTCTCTGTATTAAATACTCCTGGGTTCCCCACCAAGTTCATTTAAAACCTGAGGACTCTGAGCTGCTCTTGTTTGTCTTGGTGTCACCTGTTTTGTGGGAAGGGTTGGTATATTCCCTAGTCTGCAACATCAACAGCTTGAACTGATGTGTGCACCTGAACACAAACAAAGTTCCCTGCAGGACCATCAAATAAAATGTTGACACTGAGGCAGAAAGAGATATTTAGCCAAAGGATGGAATTCAATCCAAATAAGTGTGAGGCAACACACTTGGTCAGGACAGATAAAGCAAGGGAATACATGATGAATGATAGAAACCTGGGAGGTACTGAGGTTCATAGGGACCTGGGTCCATAAGTTCCTTAAGGTGGCGGGACAGGTAGATAAACTGGTTAAGAGCAGGGAGGTCATAGGTTATACTTTAACTCTATATAAAACATTGGTTAAGCCACAGTGAGGGTATTGAGTGCACAATACAGAAGGGATGTAACTGCATTGGACAGGGTGCAAAGGAGATTTACCAGGATGCTGTCTGGGCTGGAGAGTTTTAATTATGAAAAGAGATGGGACAGACTGGGTTTGTTTTCCTTGGGGCACAGACTAAGGGGCGTGACGGTTGTATTGTATAAAATAATGATGGGCATAGATAGGGTAGATAGGAAGGAACTTTTCCCTTTGAATGGAAGGGTCGATGACCAGGGGCACAGATTTAAGGTAAGAGGCAGACAGTTTAGAGGGGATGTGAGGAAACATCTTTTCAGCCAGAGGGTGTTGGGAATCTGGAACTCACTGCCTGTAAGGGTAGTAGAAGGAGAAACCCTCATACATTAAGAAGTATTTAGTTGTGCACTTGCGATGATGCCAAGGCATACAAGACTATGGGCCAAGTGACAGAAATGGGATTAGAATCGATTAGATTGTTGCTTCTGACTAGTGCGGACTCGATAATCAAAGGGCCTTTTGCTGTGCTGCAGACTTCTGTGGCACGATGACTATGACTCTATGATCAAATGCTTGATTGAAGGTGCAGGTTTTAAGGAATGTCTTGCGAAGTAGACAGGCAGTAAGATTTACGGAGGGAGTTATAGAGTCATAAAGTCATACAGCATAGTAACATTCCCTTTGGTCCAACCAGTCCATGCCGGCCATAATCCCAAAGTAAACTAGTCCCATCTGCCTGCGCTTGGCCCATATCCCTTCAAACATTTCTTATTCACTAGACTATTAATCCAAAGACCCTTTAATGTTTTGGGGACTTGGGTTCAAATCACACCATGGCAGATGGTGAAGTTTGAATTCAATATGAGACTGGAATTAAGAATCTAATGATGACCATGAAACGGTTGTTGATTATTGGAAAAACCCATTTGGTTTACTGATGCCCTTTGAGGAAGGAAATCTGCCATCCTCAACTGGTCTGGCCTCGCCGTGACTCCAGACACACAGCAATGTGGTTGACTTTTAACTGCCCTCTGGGCATTAGGGACGGGCAATAAACACTGGCCTGGCCAGTGATGCCCCCATTCCATGAATTAAAATAAAAATAAAAAAAGAGAGAAGGTTGACAGATGGCGTGATGAGATACAACAGAGTATTGTCAGCGTGGATTGTGTCACAGAGGAGATAGCAAGTAAGTGAGACAGCAGGGGCAAAGACAGTTAGTTGGATGGCTTTGATGGTTTGATTGCAAAGCTGAGTGATGCCAACAGCACAGGTTCAATTCCCACACTGGCAGAGATTACCACTGAAGGTCCCACCTTCTGAACTTCAGCCGTGAGATGGGGTGACCCTCAGGTTACACTCACCACCACTCATCTGTTTCTAATGAGAGAGCAGCCCTAAAGTCCTCTGGAACTATGGTGACTTTACCTTTGCCTTTATAGGACTAGGCAGGAAAAAGTGGTTTGTTTCCTTGAAGGGCAATGTAAGACCTTCTTGGATTTTTCAAAACAGCTTCCATAAGATTTTTTAAAATTGAATTTTACAACTGGCCATGGTGGAATCTCTATTCACAACTCTGTGTTTCCACATCCCCAAATCCCAATCAACATATTTCCTCTCCCCAGAAACATTACAAGTTCGGCCTGTTTCTGAAACCTTGCCCCCAGATCCTCTATCCTGCAGATCATCCTCAATCCACCATGAATATCCTCAAATACTGCCTCCAAATTCCCAAATCCTGGAATATATGAAGAAAATAATGGCAAAAACTCAATAGTTCTGGCAGAGAGTGAAAAACAGCCAATGCTTGAGCTCTGTGACCTTTCATCATAATTGGGAAACGTTAAAGAGGTAATAGGTTTTGAGCAAAGCATAGGTTGGACAAGGATGGGGAAGATCTGTGATAGGCTCGAAGACAGGGGAGATGGAATGACAGAAAGGTTAGTCGTCCGGGACCAAAGGGAATAGAGATGGGGCAGGAAAAGCAGCAAAGAATCAAAAGGTGTCCCGAAAGCAGGTACTACTAGCTGAGAGAAAATAACAAAAGAACCAAAGGAAAAGTAACAAAATGCAGAACAGATTATGGTCTAAAATTATTGAACTCAACATTGAGTTCAGAAGGCTGCAAAGCGCCTAACAGGAGATAAGATAGTATTTTGAAGTTTACATTGAGTGTCAATGGAACAGTGCACTAATCCATGTCAGTGTGAGAGCAAGGTGGAGAATTAAAACACAGGTTGCTGGAAGCTCAGTGACATATTTGCGGACTGAACAGAAATGTTCTGCAAAGAAGTTAACAAATCAACATTTGGTCTTCCCAATGTAGATACTGTGACCGTCAGTGGGCTTCTAATGAATATTAGTTATTAATAATGATAAGTATAACCAGAAATCGAGACAGAGAACTCAAGAAAGGGAAAGGTGAGCCTAACTAGGACCTATCCAGATACCCACAGCAACACCTTTTACTTGAAAGGAGTTAAGTTGAAGGAAAAGTTACTCAAAGTGGGAATGAATTCCTCCAGGAAGTGGAGGGTAGTGTTAAATGGGGATTGGTTGGGCCTCCCCAAATCATATCCCCACATTCTAAAATCCTAGCCAAGCCCGTCAATAAATTGGGAAACAAAGCACATAGCACACACAACTTTTCCACAGTGGGACAGTAGGGATTTTCAGTTGAACTTGTTTGGGGGGAATAAGTAAGAGATGTGAACAGTTCTTTCAGATCACCAGCACAAGCACAGTAGAATAGGGAATGAGAAATAGAGAAATGAGGAACAGTCCTAACAGACAGAAGACACAGTGATGAGGGGTAAAATGGCCTTATCTACATTATAAAATTCAATAATTCTCTTTTCTGATTGACCACACCATTGCGAAAAAGCAACAATCACATACTTGTAACCAAAACCAGCAGGTACTCACCACTTTTTCAATCTCCCCTGCCTCTTCCCGGGGCATTCGGTCGAGGAAATCATGATAGTGTTTGAGGCCAATGATCTGCTGCTTAGTCAGACTAGCTTTCATCTGAATATCATCCAAAGTTCTGAATCCCTGTAAAACATGTCTAAGTGTTAAAGCTTCTCAATCTAATGTGAAAATAGGAAAAGAGCAATAATAAGAATTATTTCCTTTTCCAAGAAACAGAGTGAGTAGACTAGATCATGGGATGGAGGCATATTCAGATAGGAATAGACAGATCTCATTCACAAGTGGGATAAAGAGTTAGTAAAACTGGACTGAATGGCTGAATGTTCTCTGACCATTTGCAAGCATTAAAGAAAGAAAAAAAATGCATTTGCTATGAAGGTTTCATTTTTAATCATTTTGTGCACTTGAATTTAAAGGATTGTGGATACCTGGATATTTTTAAAGGGGTTAATGAAAGGACATTGGAACACCATCTTAACGAGGCATTTCTTGGTCGTCAAATGTCTTGTGATAACTGCTTGTTTATTGGAATCCATCCAATCGGGCTCATGACTGTCAGCTTTCAGTTTCTACTTTGGATAGTGTTTAGTTGATGACCGCCTGATGAGCTTTCCAGCTCAGTTCTCCTGTTTCTGGAAAAATCCTTACTATGATTCAAATTTGAAATCTGATTGTCCTCTTGAAAAGTGCCCAAAAGAATCCATGACACTGTTTTGCATGTGTCTGCAAAGGTCTCAGAGATAACACTTGTCCATACCTTCCAGAATGTCAGCTATCTGAACACTGCACCCCTTATCCATTTTACTTTTAAGAACTAACCATCATTTAAACTAGAGTGGCAGGGGGACAGGAACCTGGGTGGGAAGACAAGAGTGAGGGAAACAAACATGGAAATGAAAGACAGATAAGTGGAAAGCAAAACTGTAAGGCAGAAGAAACAAGGGCTAGCAGTAAACACAAATAAAATGTGCAATAAATCAAAACAACAAGTTTAAAGGTGCTACATCTGAATGCACAGAGCATTCAAAATAGACAAAATAACAGTATTAATAGTTTTACTACAGTACTATATGATAGCAATTATGGACACATGGTTGCAGGTGATCAAGTCTGGGAACTTAACAAGGGTATACAATCTTTAGGAAGGACAGGAAAAGTAGAAAAGAAGATGGCAGTGTTAGAGAAACGTGAAATCAGACCGATCATGAGAAAGGATATTGGTTCAGGAAATTTAGATGTGGAATCAGCCTGGGTGGAGCTAAGAAATAACAATTCCATTGGTAGGAGCTGTATCTCGGCCTCCAAACTGTAGTGCTAAGTTGGGAATGACATTAAATAGGAAACTAGAGATGAATTCAACAAAGGTGCTACAGTAATCATGAGTGATTTTAATCTACATGTAGACTGAGTAAACCATGATGAATTCCTGGAGTGTTGTACAAGATGGATTTTTAGAGCTGTACATCAAGGAACCAACTCAGGGGTCGGTTATCCTCAATTTGGTTTTGTGCAATGAGTTAGGATTAGTAATCTTTTTGTGAGAGGTCCTTTAGGGAAAATATGACATAACATGATCATAGAACTATTCAATGGGATAGCAAGTGAAAAAGTCCAATTCAAAACTATTTGGGGATGCAATGACCTGGTGGTATTATCACTGAACAGTTAATCCAGAGATCCAAGTAATATTCTGGGGACCCGTGTTCAAATCCTGCATGGCAGATGGTGGAATTTGAATCCAATAAACATCTGGAATTAAGAGGCTAATGATGACCCTGAATCCATTGTTGATTGTCAGGAAAAACCGATCTGGTTCACTAATGTCCTTTACAGAACGAAACTACCATCCTTACCTGGTCTGGTCTACGTATGACTCCAGATCCACAGCTATGTGGTTGATTCTTAACTGCCCTCTGGGCAATAAACGCTGGCTAGCCAGTGACGTTTACATCCGGTGAATGAATTAAAAACTAACATGGATGAAGAACTTGTTAGCAGACAGGAAATGGAGATTAGCAATAAGTCAGTAATTTTGGAGTGGAAGGTAATGTCAAGTGGGATACAACAGGGATCAGTGCTAGGGCCCCAACTATTCACAATATGGGTCAATGATTTAGATGAGGGAATTGAGTGCAATATTTCCAAGTTTGCTGAATAAACAAATCTAGGTGGTCGGGAGAATGTAAAGAAGTTTCAAGGCAATTTAGACAAGTTGAGTGGGCAAATAAATGGCAGATGCAGGATCAGGTGTAACACGCTGGATCTTGGAGCTGTTGACATTGTCTCTGTCAAACTAAGAGCAGGAGGCCAAGAAGGTACTGACAATAAACTCAGGAATCTGCTCAGAGAATTATATAATATTGCAGAATCTGCTTCCACCTGCTGGTACCACATCTGGGCTGTCTTCACACCAGCTCCCCAGATGTTTGAGAAGGTTTCCAGCACTGGGACACTCTCACTGATATAGTCAAGCTTGCGCAGGTGCCCACTCTCCAGTATCTCTCTGATTTTCTCAGCCATTCGTTTGCCAATGCCAGGGATCTTACATGCTTCCTGTGGACAGTTAAAGAGAAACTGGCTCCAAAATGTATTCATGTATACAAATCAAGCTAATTTTTTAAGATTATTAACAAAATGCACAAGCCTTCACTTTATTAATAGAGTACAAAATCAAGAAAGTTACGCTAAAGCTTTATAAAACACTGGTTTAGCCACAGCTGAAGGACTGTGGCCACTTTTGGCACCATTCTTTAGGAACAAACAAACCTGGGCTCCCAGGGGATTGCTCATTGCCCAGCAGGGTACTGTACCTGATTGGGAAGGAAGGGGTTGCCCACTGAGAGTCATACACCTGCCCTTACTGCCAAAATCCTTTCTCCACACCCCTGCGATTGCCACCTGATGACCTCCATTCTGCCATTACTCATTTGTGCTTGGGACCCTCTTCAATCTGAGGCTTTGGGTAGGTGTCTAATGGCAGCAACCACCATTATCTCCATAAGGGGCAGTGCCCTTCATGTAAGTGCCAGCCTCTGATCGGCCAGCAGTTCTTGTTGGGACTTCTGAACCCCCTTTCCTTGATCACAGGGTAGGGGCTGCCACTGGCCTTTCAAGAGCTGGAATGCCACTCAATGTGATGGACCTTCCTGAAGAGAAGCTAAGCAGGGCTCTGACCAGTTCTCTAACTGGAGGCCAATATTCCAGTCGCCTTCACCAGATTCCACCATACATCTGGAAACTGGGGAAGAGAGCGCTGTGGTGAAGAAAGAATGAAATTCTCGGAGGCAGAATGATTGTTGATGTAGATAACACAGTGTGGAGCTGGAGGAACACAGCAGGCCAGGGAGCATCAGAGAAGCAGGAAATTTGACATTTCCTACTCTTCTGATGCTGTCTGGCCCGCTGTGTTCCTCCAGCTCCACACTGTTATCTCTGACTCCAGCATCTGCAGTTCTACTCTCTCTGAATGACTGTTGATGTCGTTCAGGGTGGAAGTTTTGGTATTTATTCCACCCACAGTTCTTTTACATTAAAAATTTATGAATTGTGAAGTAATAAACTGATTCAGCGTTTTTAAAGTAAACTGTTTCTGAGAATAATTACAGACGTGAATTGGAGAGAGGTAGTATTTGGATAAAATGGTTTAAAATGTCCCATGAAATAATCTGAAATTGTTCAGTGATATGGCCTGAAGATTGGGATTAGGAATGAAAACCTTTGCACAAACTTCCTACAATTGCCCATGTGTTTTTAATGTGTTGAATGTCTTTAGGATCAATGCTCCTTGTAGCAGAATAGCTGGATCAGTGGTATTACCTGGCTCAAAATCTTATTAATCTTAATAACTTGCTATCACCTAAACTTATGAACTCTTAATAACTTACTCTTTCAACTTACCTCCCTCCAACTGGCTGCTTACCCCACCTCCACCCTACTGCTCACGCTCTCTCTTGCTCACCACTTCATTCATTTTCTACTCTCCCTCTCACCCACCTCTTCCTCTTGTCCACCTTTCCATCTAGCCCACCTTTCCCACTAGCCCACCAGTCATATTTGTCCCCGTCCCTCTGAACTCCTCTTATTCTCACCCTTCTGCTGCTTCTCCTACTCATCCACCTCTTCACTCTTCCACTCGCTCCCTCTCCCTGTCACTCTTTATCCTTTCACTCCCTATTCTGCTCACCTCCCTCCCTGGAATCTTCACTTTGCCCAAGAAGACAATTGATGATATAGATTTGGGTTCCACAAACTGACGAGAGTGAATTTAGGCTGTTCTACCTGAATTTAAATTTAATGAACTTAATTTCCTCTGGCTAAGCATTCAGTAATGCAGGAACAGTCACCAATTTAAACTTGTCATTGAGGGGCACTGTCTTACGAGTCAGTGTTATTAGTCAGGGAGTGGTTGAGGCAAATACTATTGTTCCTCTTAAAGGAGGAATCAGTCAAAAAGTTAAAACTGTACACAATCCTCATTTTAATAAAATCGGTACAGGGTAAAATCAGCAAAGTGCGGTTTCCCAGTGGGCAGGTCAGGCTCAGCAAATCAAACTGAAGTTCCTCCACATGGAGGCTAGGGAGAAGGAAAAGGCTGAGATTTTACCTCATAGGAGGACACTGGCTTCTGGTACCTCTTCAAGGAGTTGATGGCCTTGGCATATCCCAGCGCTCTCCACTTGTCACCCTGATGTGTATATGCAGCCTCCAGCACCTCCAACTTGTCTGTGATGGGTTTGTTGTGGTTTTGCTTTTTGCTTTTGGATGATTGGGCACACACCCACTTGCCACTGACAGCTGCTTTCCTACGGTCAGATCCACTCGACAAATGGCTGCTCCCGGAGATCAGGGCTCGCAGGTCATGCTCAGAAACAATGTCATCTTTAGCGTCACTCTGGCCTTCATCTACACAAAACTAAAGAGACACCAAGGACAGCGTTCAGTGAAAGGGTGAATATTTCATCAAAGTATCACTTTTAGAGATAGCTGGATCCCAACTCTCCCCAGTATTACGCTTGTTGATGTGTAAGATAGACTTGCATTTCTTTCACAACCTCTAGGTGCTCCAAAGTGTTTCACAGTAAATTACTTGCTTTTAAGGCATAGGAATTGTTGTAAGGTCAGAAATACAGAAGCCAATTTACATTCACAGCAAGGTCCCCAAAACAGCTAAAAAAATCTTCTTTCATGGTGCTCACTGAGAGAAAAGAACTCACGCAGCACCAAGATGAATTCAACTGCTCTTCCTCCAAATAATGACCATGGGATGTTTCATGTCCACCTAATATGGCAGGTGGAACCATGGTTTAGTATCTCAGTAAAAGATGGCATTCCCTCAGTACTGACCCTGTGACTGTGAAGCCATCCCTCGCTGACTCTCTGACAATGCCATATCCCTTAGTGTTGACACTCTAACAGTGCTGCACTCCCTCCCCCGTTAGAACTGGAACTGACTTCTGTTTGCCTCTATGGAATGGCCATGGATTTAGTTAACCAACTGTTGTCATCATATATTAATGAGGCCTGATCATAGGAATGGAGACACACTGTATGTGCATGGTACTCCCTGATCCTGATCCATGAGCGATGTGGATTGAAGCTGCCAGGCTCTATCGCTGATCATGGCTGACTGAAACAATGTCGGTCAGTAACTGTGGTGCTGCAACTGGCCTAAGTTGGGGAAAGGGTTGGGAATCAGCCAAGGTTCCCATGCCTAATGGTTGATTTTGCCTGAAATCTGTCTACGTTGG